>NC_059125.1:57883039-58535539 GCF_020740685.1 Jaculus jaculus | reverse complement strand
CATCCAAATACTGCATAATATACATTTTTCTCAGCAGCACATGGAACATTCCCTAAAAGAGACCATATATTAGGACACAAAGCAAATCTCAACAAATACAGAAAAATTGAAATAATCCGCTGTACTCTATCTGACCACAATGGGATTAAACTCTAAACCAGCAACAAGAAAAGCTACAGAGCATACAGAAATTTATAAAGACTAAACAGTACACTATCGAATGGGTCATTAAGGAAATCAACAAATTCATATAGTCAAATGATGATGAAAATACAACATACCAAAACCTTTGGGACACAATGAAGGTAGTCCTAAGAGGGAAATTTATAGCTCTATAGGACTATATTAATAAACTAGAGAGTTCACGAGTAAACAATTTAATGCTTCACCTTAAGGCCTTGGAAAAAGAAAAACAAAGCAAACCAAAAATCAGTAGGTGGGAAGAAATAATAAAGCATAGGGAAGAAATAGAAACAACAACAACAAAAAAATCCAAAGAAGCAATGAAACAAAGAGTTGGTTCTTTAAAAAGATAAACAAGATTGATAAACCCTTAGCAAATCTGACCAGAAGAAAGGGAGAAGAGACAAAAATTAATAAAATTAGAGACAAAAAGGGCACATTACAACAGATAATGAAGAAATTCAGAAAATCATAAGGACATACTTTTAAGTTTGAAAATCTGAAAAAAATAAATGAATTCCTTGACGCATATGACATACCAAAATTAAATCAAGATAAGATAAGCCATTTAAATAGACTTATAACAAGTATGAAGATCCAAGCAGTTATAAAAAGTCTACCAACTAAAAAAAGTCCAGGCCCAGATGGATTCACTGGTGAATTTTACCAGACCTTCATTGAAAAACTAACACCACTTTTTCTCAAACTTTTCTATAAAATAGAAAAGGAAGAAATTCTACTGAACTCCTTCTATGAAGCCAGCATCACCCTGATACCAAAACAAGACAAAGGCATAACAAAAAAGAAAATAACAGACCAATCTCCCTCAAGAACATAGATGCAAAAATTATGAACCAAATATTGGCAAACAGATTATAAGAGTATATCAGAAAGATTATTCACTGAGACCAAGTTGGCTTTATCCCAGGGATGCAGAGATGGTTCAACATACACAAATCAGTATATGTAATACATATATAAATGGACTCACGGACAAAAATCACGTGATTGAGCTGGAGAGATGGCTTAGTGGTTAAGGTGTTTGCCTGCAAAGCCAGAGGATCCCTGTTAGACTCTCCAGGACCCACATAAGCCAGATACCCAAGGGGGCACATGTATCTGCAGTTCATTTGCAGTGCCCGGAGGCCCTGGCACACCCATTCAATCTCTCTCTCTTTCTCTCTGCCTATTTTTCTCTCTCAAATAAATAAATAAATATTTTTTAAATCACATGGTCCTCTCAACAAATGCAGACAAGGCATTGAACAAAATCCAACATCCCTTCATGGTAAAAGTATTACAGAAACTGGGAATAGAAGGAACATATCTCAACACAATAAAGCCAATTTATGACAAACCTACAGCCAACATAATACTAAATGGAGAAAAACTTCAAGCTTTTCCACTAAAATCAAGAACAAAAGAAGGGTGCTCACTGTCCCCACTTTTATTTAATATAGTACTAGAAACCTTAGCTAAAGCAATAAGGAAAGAGACACTCATAAAAGGGATACAAATTGGAAAGGAAGAGATCAAATTATCATTATTTGCAAATGATATGATTCTATACATAAAGGACTCTAAAGAGTATACCAGTAAACTGCTAGACATGATAAACACTTTTAGCAACATAGAAGGATACAAAATAAACACCCCAAAATCAGTAGATTTCCTATATACTAAAAACAAACATGCAGAGGATGAAATCGGGGAATCACTCCTTTTCACAATTGCCTCAAAAAAAAGTACCTTAGAATAAACTTAACCAAGGAAGTGAAAGATCTCTACAATAAGAACTTTAAAGTGTTCAAGTGAGAAATTGCAGAAGACACAAGAAAATTGGGGGACATCCCATACTCTTGGATTGGAAGAATCAATATTATGAAAATGTCAATTTTATCAAAAGCCATCTACACATTTAATGCAGTCCCCATTAAAATTTCTATAGTATTCTTCACAGAAATAGAAAAAGAAATCCTAAAATTCATTTAGAAGCACAAAAAACCTCCAATAGCCAAAACAATTTTGACCAAAAAAATAAGGCTGATTGTATCACTATACCTGATTTAAAAATTAGAAACCAGAGCTGGGAGCGGTGGCGCACGCCTTTAATCCCAGCCCTTGGGAGGCAGAGATAGGAAGATTTCCATGAGTGCGAGGCCACCCTGAGACTCCACAGTGAATTGCAGGTCAGCCTGGGCCAGAGTGAGACCCTACCTCGAAAAACCAAAATAAGAAGAAGAAGAAGAAGAAGAAATCAAACAACCCGATTAAAAATGGTCTATGGATCTAAATAGAGAGTTCTCATCAGAATACAGATGGCATATAAACATCTAAAAAAGTGGCCTACATCCTTAGCCATCAGAGAAATGCAGTTAAAACTACAATGAGATTCCATCTCTCTCCTGTTAGAATGGCTACCATCAAGAAAACAAATGACAGCTAGATGTGGTGGCACACACCTTTAATCCCAGCACTTGGGAGGCAGAGGTAGGAGGATCGCCGTGAGTTCAAGGCCACCCTGAGACTCCATAATGAATTCCAAGTCAACCTGGGCTAGAGTGAGACCCTGCTTCGAAAAAAAAAAGAAAAGAAAAGAAATGACAATAAATGTTGGTAAGGATGTGGCAAAAGGGGAACACTTCTGCACTGTTGGTGGGAATGTAATCTGGTACAGCCATAGTGGAAATCAGTGTGGAGGTTCTTGAGACAGGTAAAAATAGATTTACTATATGAACCAGCTATAGCCCTACTAAGCATATATCATAATGACTCTTCTCACTACCTTAGAGATACTTGCACAACCATGTTTATTGCTGCTCTATCCACAACAGCTAGGAAATGGAACCAGCCTGAATGTCCCTCCACAGATGAATGGTTAATAAGGATGTGGCACATTTACACAGTGGAGTTCTATTCTGCAGTAAAGAAAAATTTGCAAGAAAGTGGATGGATCTGGAAAGGATTGTCCTAAGTGAGGTAACCCAAGCCTAGAAAGTGAAATTTCACATGCTCTCCCTCATATGTGGATCCTAGCTACAAATGTATAGACTTGTGTGTGAGCTGGAACCAAAAATCAGTAGCAGAGGGCAGTAGCCTAGAAAAAGGCTATAAGGGAGGGAGGAGAGTGAAGGACTTTCTAAACTGTACGCCAGCATGTTTTACATTTATTTATTGAATGTCTCATTAGGTTGCCCAGTCTAGCCAACTCCTGAGCTCAAGCCATCCTTCTGTTTCAGCACCCCCCTCCCCAGCAGCCAGATTTACAAGGACATACCAGTGCATCAGGCAAGAAGATTTTACAACCACCTTCCTTAACCCATAGTATGACACAAAAATATGATTTCATTCCTTGAATGACATAGTGAACCCTATAAAAGCATATATATGCTTCTGGGAATCCCAGCTGTTATTTTTTTTTTGTTTGTTTAATTGTTTGTTTGTGTTGGATTTTTCAGGAAGGAGATGAAATTTGGGATTGGCTTTGGGGTTAAAACTAGAGTATTTCCTTCTTATTCAGAGGTTACACATTCCTATTCAATGAAAGTCATCATTACTCTTGATTTCAACTTCATTAACTGATGTTTCTAAATTGCTAAAACTCTCCCTGACCAAGAAAATATCCTAGGTAGATGGGAAACAAGGAAGATCCAATATGTGTGGGGAAATAAGCTTTATGTTGTGTTTGTAAAGCTTAGCTCCATTCAGAAATTATTAAATTGTTGAAATGAGTTGTTGTCTATAAGGAATAGTATTCTAAATATGAACAGAGTTTACACAACTAAAATGTTTAGTAGCACCTACATAGATGGCTGATTGTTCTTACAAACACTGCCACCTACTGCCTGGCAAAAGAATATGCTCTAGAGAATGAAAAAAAAATACTGAAAGTTATAAAATGCTTGAAATTAATAGACTCTGAAGAAACATTCAAGTCAAATTTCTTCATCTAAAACAAAGGGACTGGGCTGGAGCTTAAGGGTTAAGTCACTTGCCTCTAAAGCTAAAGAACCCAGGTTCAATTCCCCAGGACCCACATAAGCCAGATGTACAAGGTGGTACATGCATCTGAAGTTCATTTTCAGGGACTAGATGCCCTGGCACGCCCATTAATTTTTGCTATATGATGCCCTGTGTCTCTCTATCTATCTCTCAAACAAATAAATTAATTGATTAAAATTAAAAAGCAAGGGGACTAATTAATGACAAGGAAAAGACAGGAAGGGAAGAGATAAAGGGAGGAAGAGAGAGGGAGAAAGGGACTAATTCTAGCTACAGAGATAGCAAGTTAGTGAAAGGTCCTCCTAAGGTTTTGGTTTCTGATCTGAAACAGTTGTTTACACACACATGAGCACACACACACACACACACACGGGGGGGATAGGAGGGCTTGTAGTAAGCTTCATGGTATATTAAGAGTTTAAAACATTTATTACTTATTATTGGCCTTCCTCCCAATACAAGGGCTGTTTCTCTAAAATAGCTATGCGGAATGTGGTGGTTTCAATGTAAAATGCCCTCCCATAGACTCTTGTGCTTGAATACTTATTCCTCAGTTGGTGGCACTTTTCCAGGAGTTTGTGGAATCTTTACGAAATAGAGTCTTCCTAGAGAAAGTGTGGCCCTGGGGGATGCTCTAAGGAGTTACAGCACAGCCCCAATTACTATGCTTTCTCTCCACTTCTTCCCTGGTGATGTGATGATGTTAACAGATTTGCTGCTCCTGCCATGTTTACCCCACCAGGATGAAACTTTCCCTTTAACCTGTAAGCTGAATTAAACTTTCCTTCTATAAGCTGCTTCTGGTCAGATATCTGACCCAGAAATGAAAAGTAAGTGATATAGCAGTCAAAAAGTTTGGTAATGAAATCTACCCTCTATCATATAAGAACTTCCATGAATCTAGGCATGACAAGAATTTCTCTCTTATTGCTCCACGAAAGAGCTTTCTCAACCTTCTACCCACTCTATTCTTCTTGCAGCTGAGGAAAGAATCCAAATACCCAGAACACAGAGGACACATTAAAAAAGAGATAAAGTATTTGGTAAACTGCCCAGATTCCTCAACATACCTCTTCTACTTTTCCCAGATCTTCTTCTCCCCATCACTGGCCCCTGTCACTCCTGGCCCCCTAATCAATGAAGCCTCTAAGCCTAGGATCCAATGATAATGTACTTACCCGTGTTGTCAGGCTGCATGATGGCCATGACAAAGGTGTGAGGAAAGAGCATGGCTGCACCTTTCCTCATGCCCTGAAGCTGCACCGTGTTGCCTTCAAACATGACCCCATGCACGTCAGTCTCTGTGCCCAGGCCAAGCAGGTGCCAGGCCACTGTATCACCCTTGCAGATGTCCAGCCTGGGCAGGTTAGAGAACAGAAACCCATTAATGGCTGGAAAACAAAAACAAAAGACAAGACAGGAAGATGAGATCAGGCTATTTGAGCCCTGGCCAGTAGCATAATATCAGCTCTGTTCTATGGTTCCCCACTACTTGAAACTGCCAGGTCATCCTACATTCCTCTGCGTTCTTTTAAGCTACTTATTTTTTTTGTGGGGGGGGCAGTGTTATAGGTAGGGTCTTACTCTAGCCCGTACTGACCTGGGATTCACTATGTAGTCTCAGGCTGGCTTTAAACTCACAGTGATCTTCCTGCCTCTAAAGTACTGGGATCAAAGGTGTGTGCCACCATGCTGGGCTAATTTTAAGCTACTTTACTTTAAGCTACTCATGAGTATGTCTTTGAGATGAGACCCCAGCCATCTTCTCTGGTGTCACCTCTTCCATTCCTCTATCATACTCTGGAAACACATAAACTACTCCAGACTAACACAATTCCTACCAACAACTCTTATTTTCACTCTCTTGAAACTCTCTTTGCATGCACTACACTTTCCAGTTCTCTTGTAACCTCTCTGATTATTCCTTCTCCATATTGTTCTTATTTATCACCTTTCTATAGAATGCATTCCTCAAGATTCCATGTTCATCTCCCAACCTATCTCCTCTTCTTCATCTTCACTTCTAGACCCAAGGTCTCTCATCATCTCAGACTAGAACTCCAGTGATAGCCTTCTTCCATATATCCTTATCTGCAATCCTTACACAGACAACACACACATGCCATTATCCTGTTAGATCTACTTATCTATACCTTCCCAAGTTATTAAAAACAGTAGATACGCAGAAAGCAGCTGTTGAGTTTTTACATGCTTTCCTCTCAATTTAAAATAAACCAGTTCTAGTTTCTATGGTAACCTACCAATTTATTACTTATTCATCATAACTGAGCTCCTCTATGAAATTTTATTCTGTGCCCCTGTGTGTTTCTCTCTCCTTCCTCCTCTCTCTCTCTCTCTCTCTCTCTCTCTCTCTCTCTCTCTCTCTCTTCTCTCTCTCTTTCATGGGTTTCACTTTTATTGTAAAACCTTCTGCAGTATAATTAACCCAAGAGTATTCAAGTATTTACTTATAACCCCTCTGAATTAAATTGACCAAGCAGGGAGCATTTTATTTTCTGTATAGTTATAACTACATGAGCATCTGACATGTTGTTTACTACCAATTAAGTTCACTAAAATTCAAATTGTAATAAGCTTGGCTCACAAAAAATATTACTTTTCCAAGATAATGGAAGTACCCCTGGGGCTGGTAACCAAGAGAAGGAGGCAAAAGATAAAATATATTCATTTGTGTTGACCTCCCACCTTCTACACTGCCCCCATCCAAACATGGGGAGACAGGCCTGATGCTCACCCCTTTTTAATGTTACCATCTCCATTGGAATCAGGTTTGGTGAGCCATCTTGTTTGATAATTCTTTGGAATTCTGATGGGAACATTGGTAATCCCCAATTTTGTTTTCCCTGCCTTAAGTCTGAGTGCAAACTTATTCAGTCTTTAGCCCCAGCTCAAACACTCCATTCTTCAAGGAATCTTTAATATTATTGCTCCAATTAATGTTCTTCTCTGAACTTGAAATTTGTATTAAAGTTAAGTGCTTAATTATAGTCTGTTTATCTTATTCTATAATTGATTCATGGTTGTTATTCACATCTCATTGAAAACTTCTGGGTGCACTTTGGAAACTGGACCACTTCTTCCTATTGATTCTCTCATTCACCCAGAATATTGATTGGTAGCTTATTAACTCAACTAGTATTTACTATATGTTAAATATTGTAGATGCAGAGATAAGAAAATTCAATATTCACCTTTACTCTAGAAGAAGTCAAAAGTCACATATGAAATAACTGTAACATTTAGGATTATATGGACCTTGCTAATAAAATGATATGATCAAAGTGCAATGGTAGTTCAAGAGTATATAATCATCTTGGACTTGAGAGGTGTAAAATGATCCCCATAGCATCATATGTTTAAGTACTTGATTTCTGGAAAAGTGGCACTGTTGTGGAAACTTTAGGAGGTAGAGCCTTGCTAGAAAGAAGTGTGTCACTAGGGGACAGACCTTGAGGTTTTATAGTCCAGCCATCCTTTTGTTTCTCTCCTCTCCTCTTTTCTCTCTCTCTCTCTCTCCTCTTCTCTTCTCTCTCTCTCTCTTTCTCTCTCCTCCCTGCCACCATGAAACCCTGTGTCATAGCCTCCTGCTTCTGTCATGCTTTCCCTGCCATAATAGTCTCTAACTGCTGGAACTATAAGCTGAAATAAACTCCTTTCCCTAACTTGCTTCTGGTCAGGTATTTTGTCCTTCCAATGAAAAAGTAACTGATACAAGTGGTAAAAAGTGGAAACATGGATAAAGTAACTTTTGAATAGAGCGTTAGAGAATAGGTAGACTTTCCAGAGGCTGAAGGAAAATATATAAGAAAGGGCATTTCAAGTGTAGAGAACAAAACATAGAATCAACAAAGCACAAGCTATGCTTATCGGAAAAATATCCCCAATTTGCTGAAATATGGGATATGGGAGAAGAGGAGAGAGAGACAATATTGTTCAGGGGCTATAGGTATATCTTGGTGGTAGAGTGCTTACCTAGCAGATAAAAGGTCCTGAATTCTATTATTAATATGACAAGGAAATGTCTAGAAGAATGTCACCCAAACTGTTTCATAATCCTTAGAATATTCCTGTGCACAGTCTTTATCTCACAGCATTATCTTCCACTGCCCTCCTACTGTGCAAAATAGATCATGCCACAATAAGACAATAAATATAAGAAGATCTGTTGTCTTACTTGGAATCCCTCAATCTAGCTTGACTCTGAATAGAGCTGATGAACAAGATGAACATTTTTCAGGGACTGGTTATGATTATTATCAGGGTTACATTTTACTTGGAACCTTTAAGTCATCATCCAAGGCAAACGTTTTCTACATACCATGCATTCTATTGGAGACCTGAAAACCCTCAACATCTTCTGAGAGCAATCGAGAATCCAACATAGCAGCTGCTTGATTGGCATTGCTGTACCAGCTCTTGTTCTCATCAAACACAGTGAAGAGGAGAAAGAATTCTTTATCAATTCCTTTCTGCAGGTCCATTGGAAGAAAGCAGAGGGAATAATTGCAATGGTTTCAGCAGTTAAGAACAATGCAGCTATAGCCCCACGAGTTCCTCATTCATTCTCATTTCCCTATACAAATTCAGAACAAGGCCCTATCTCCTGTTCAGATCAGCAATTGCTGTTAAACAGGTTTTCCTCGGGGGAACTTCAAATTGTAGCGTGGAGGAGGAGGTAATAGTAAAGGGGCTGTCCTATGAAAGCTGAGGATAGGAGGATCGCAGTGAGTTTGAGTTTGGGCTACAAAGTGAGTTCTAGGTCAGCCTGTGCTAGAGTAAACCCTGCCTCAAAAAATAATAAAAAGATTAAAGAGGGAAAACTAGACAGGAGAAATGTACAAAGAAGAAGCACAGGACAAATACTGGAAGACAATACAGTGTGTGGTAGGTGAGAGCCTGGAGGTCACCTGAAGAGGGAAGTGGCTAGGAAAGCAAGGCAGGGCCCTGAGAAAATTTTAAAAATTATAAAGTTCTCATCATTATTACATTACAGCTATTATGTGCAATACAGTATTTTCAGAGTTGTATATGAATTTCACAGAAACCAAAGGTAACTTCTGTCAGGGTTTGGGTTCATTACAGAGAGGAATCAGGGACAGTTCCTTTCTCTAATGAAATGTATGTATTTTTATTACAATATAAAGGATTAGGTTTCATTGTGGTGTTTCCACACATTTTTTATTTCACTTCCTCCTTTTCTTCTTTCCCCTTATGCCTCCCCAACATTCTTTCTGCTTTCATACTATATGCTTCCTTTGTCCTCTCCACCCATCCCTAGCAAACTAAGTCCAAAATGACAAAACTCATATGTCTCTCCTATATGTGGATCCTAACTTTAATATTTCTCTGTGTGTGTGTGTGTGTGTGTGTGTGTGTGTAAATAAAGGATGTGACAGTAAGTATGAACTCCAGATACAAGACCACAAGAAGGAAACCAGAGGTCACCAACTGTTTATTGTGCCCAAGACTTTTATTTATTAATGCCAGGAAAAACTGGCAAGATCCATCACAATAAAGAGATATAAGGGAGCTCTGGAATGCTGGGTTAAGAGAGAAAGAAGGTACTTCAGAGCTCTGGGTAAAGAGAGGGGGGGGAGATTTAAGGATTATGGGAAGAGGAAGAGGAAAATTATTCTGCCTTGGGTGCTGTGCTGAGGTAGGGGCTGAAGAGAAGTGGCAGGCCCTCTTCTCAGCCCAGGTGTACACAATTATTATAACAGTTGATGGTTGTAAAACTTCAGATCTAATCTGAGCATGGGAAGGGGAGGAAAAGGAGAGGAAGAGACAGCTTTCTGGAGAGGTCTTATAAATTGTTTCTTTGTTAACTCTTTACCTTTATAAATAATGAAACTATGTCAAGAGATGTTATGTAACTTGTCCAGGGTTACACAGTAAGAAATGGGTCAGATACAAAAAAACAAACAAATGTTAATATATATTTATTGATTAGAAGCAATTTTAAGGGCCACTGAGATGAAGAAGAGAGACAATGATTGGAGGATATGAAAAAGGAAGAAAAACATATTCATGTGTTTATGTGTAAAAAATACATGCAAAGAATGAGATTCATGAAGTACTAATTTCTAATGTAATGTAACAGGCCTGGTAGGAAGGAAGATATTCTAAAGAGACACATGTGACATTTCCTGTGGCTTTCAGACTGTTGGGAAAATGAACCCCAAGAGCTAGAATTCCCTTGGGATTCTCACACTGTGAGAAAGAAAAGACTTAAACCAAGTTCTAGGTGGCACGGAAACTTGTCTTTCCAAAATGAGATTTCATGAAGTGCTTAGAACTAGTCAAACCACCTTACAGGAAGGACTAGCACCCAGACAATGACAGGAAGAACCATAATTTTACCAGGACTGCTTAGCTATGTGCTGCATACCTCTGGACCTCTATTTAAACCTAGACCTCTGTCAGGATCCCAAAGATTGGCTAGGAAAGAGGCACTGGATCTCTCAACATGGCTACATTGAATAAATCATTTTTCTGCTTTTTGCTATTAATTTGGCACTTTTTTGTTTGTTTTTCAAGATAGTATCTCTCTCTAGCCCAGGCTGACCTGGAATTCACTATGTAGTCTCAGGGTGACCTTGAACTCACAGTGATCCCCCTACCTCTGCCTCCTGAGTGCTGGAATTAAAGGCATGTGCCACCATGCCTGGCTTTAACTTGGCACTTTTAACTGGCTTATTGAGGAGAGGTGGCTGAGTCTGGCATGCTGGGACTGCTTGGGAGCATATTCTAACTCTAACTCCAGTAACAGTAATGGCTTGGTTTATTTATTTATTTTTGAATTCTCTTACCTCAAGGGTCCAGACCCAGTTTATCCCTTTCATACCAAGCTTTCCAACCAAACATTCCTGCAATACCTGCTTGCCATCTGCACCCAAGGCACCAGCCTTGCACACCAGCAGAGGGCCCACCAAGCCAGAATTTGTGTCTTTTATGGGATCGGCAGCAGAATAATACATCCATGTGAGACATGTCTGGTCCTGAGCAGTGGGAGCAGCATGGGGAGGGACTGTCCAATTGTATGTTACTTTTTCAAAGGGCTTGGCTACCAAGGCAGCATGGGATGAACCTGCAGAGAAAGCATGGACTCATTACTCATATTGGCTAGAGGGAGGCTCATCAGCTTAAAAGAGTAGGAAAAAGGGCTGGAGAGATGGCTTAGCGGTTAAGCGCTTGCCTGTGAAGCCTAACAGGCTCGATTCCCCAGGACCCACGTTAGCCAGATGCACAAGGGGGCGCACGCGTCTGGAGTTCGTTTGCAGTGGCTGGAAGCCCTGGCGCGCCCATTCTCTCTCTCTCTCTCTCTTTCCCCCTCCCCCCCCCCTATCTGCCTCTTTCTCTGTCTGTCATGCTCAAATAAACAAAAAAACAGAGTAGGAAAAAGTCAGCAGCTACAAAGACATTTTAGAGCAGCAGTGGCAGCAGTAACATGGAATAGTGAATGTTAAAAAAAAAAAAACTGGTCTACGAATAAAAAGAATAATTTGGCTTCTAACTCTGCAACTACTACTTACATGGACTAAGGCAATTTAAATGTGCTGGGGTTTCCCTTTTCTTAAATTATATGACTTTTGGACTTAAAAGGATTTTAAGACCTCTTTGGAAATCCACCCTACTTGAAGAAATGCATTACTTTCCTTATATCCTGACCTCTGCTTAAAACTCTGTGGTGGTCGGAGACTTCCTATTTGTCATGGTGGCTCATTTCATCTTTGAAAAACTGATGGTGGGATACTTTTTCCTTTACTATGTATGTGTGTGTGTGTGCTTATGAAAAGCACTAAGACTAATTATCTCTTCATCTTATTTTTGTAATGCTAGAGATCATATTTGAGGCTTTATTTATGTGTGGCAAGTTTACCACTGAGCTACACCCTCCATTTGTAAAGTTGCAATTCTTTAAATGAACACATAACATGGTCAAGCAGTGCAAACTATTTTTATTTTCATTTTCAATCCATATGGTATCAGTGAAGTACCTGGATAATTTTTGGTTTGGCCAATTAGTAAATATTGTGTATACTTTAGCTGACACTGGTAAAACATGATTCAGATGATACCTAGCCCTATCATTCATCTATAAAAGGGTATAAGTATAAACGGGAATAATCTTTTTGAGAAAAAATGTTGGAAAACACATCAAAAGCCATAAAAAGTTTCATAGCCACAGATAAGATATACAGTAAGTACTGAAATAATGCTAACAGAAACTGGAACTATTGCTCAGTGGTTAAAGATGCTTTCTTGCAATGCCTGATGGCCCATGTTTGATTCCCCAGTACCCGTGTTAAGCCAGATACACAAAGTGGCACAAGCATCTGGAATTTGTTTGCAGTGACAGGAGGCCCTGGTATGCCCACTTTCTCTCTAATGGTCTTCTTCTTTCTCTCTATCTCTCTCAAATAAATAAATAATATATTTTTTAAGAAAGAAAGTAATCAGGGCTTGACAGCATGGCTTAGCAGTTAAGGCATTTGCCTGCAAAGCTAAAAAACCCAGGTGTGATTCCCCAGGAGCCACATTAGCCAGATGCACGAGGGGACAAGGGGGCACACTCTGGAGTTCATTTGCAATGGCTGGAGGCCCTGGTGCACCCATATTCTCTTTCCCTCCCCCCCTCCCTCTTTCTCTGTCAAATAAATAAGTAAAAGTAAAATATTTTTTTAAATGAAAAAGAAAGTAATCAAACAAATATAAATCAAAATAATAGTTTCATTGATGTTATTGCCAAACAAGACTATTATTTTAAAAAATAATTTAAAAAGATTGTCTCAATGATGGTGAAGCTGTGAGGAAGGTACCCTCTCAGATTCTGTTGATACAACTATAAATTAATGGAACTACCCCATAAATAATTTGGGTGTAGGTGACAAAACTATTTTTTGGCTTTGTTTTTCAAAGTAGTGTTTCACTCCAGTCCAGGCTGACCTGGAACTCTCTATGTAGCCTCAAGGTGGCCACAAATTCAGGGCAATCCTTCTACCTCTATCTCGAAGTGCTGGGATCAAAGGCACACACCACCACATTTGGCACTAGACTTTTAATGTATACACCCTCTGACCACCAATTTCACATCTTAAAAATATATCCTGAATAAATAATCATTAAAAGGAACATATATAAGTACATTGATAGTATAGTTTATAACAAAAGGGTATAATTTGAGATTTTTTTCACTTTTCTTAATCTAAAAATAGTTTATTTAATTATCACCCAATTGACTTTTTTTCTGTTTAGATTTTTTTAAACAGAACCTGACCGGACTTAAATTCAGAGCTATTTAACCCAGTTTGGCCTCAAATTCTTTGAAATCCTCCTGCTTCTGGCTTCCAAGAATTACAGGTATGTGCTACCATGTCAGGCTTTTTAAATGTCTCTTAAATTGTAAGTCTATGATCAGTTTTTGTGTCTAATTCCACCTCCTCCTCCACAATTTTGACTTCATAAAAAGACTAGTTCAATTCCATTATAGAATGCTGTTAATTTTAAATCTGTTTAAAATTCCCCTGTATTCATTCATTATTTCATGTAATTATACCTTAGAATTAGTGTGTGGTGATTTTCTCAGAGAATATAAGAAAGTAACTGCTCAATAATCCCTCTTCTAAGATTCTGTCCTGAGATGATAACCCAAAATTCAAGCTAGGATGTATATAGGCATATATTATCGTCTGACTTAAAATATTCAGAACTATTGAAAACTTCAATTACACTCATGAATAGCTATGTAGTGGCTATGGTTTCCTGCACAAGACTGAGCCTGTAAATATTTCATTATAGTTGGGGGAAAGCTTCAGGAGACTCCACACTGAGTTCCATAGTAGCTAATGGCAGCTAACAGTTGCTGGGAAAGGGAGTCATATTCTTTTTTTTTAATATTTTTGTTCATTTTTCATTTATTTATTTGAGAGCGGCAGACACAGAGAGAAAGACAGATAGAGGGAGAGAGAGAGAATGGGCGCGCCAGGGCCTCCAGCCACTGCAAACGAACTCCAGACATATGCACCTCCTTGTGCATCTGGCTAACGTGGGACCTGGGGAATTCAGCCTCGAACCGGGGTCATTAGGCTTCACAGGCAAGCGCTTAACCGCTAAGCCATCTCTCCAGCCCAAGAGTCATATTCTTCAGTGGCATCGTCACTGATAAATTGCCCATTCCACAGTAAATAACCTCCTACCCATGATTATGCAAGCCACCCTAATTTAAGTCAGTGGGTCAAAATATGTATATATATATTTATATATATATAAAGCAAGATGGTAATTAATGGAAAAGAAGGGTGTTAGTCCAGGGGAGGGGTTTAAAAGATGACAATACAGATAAATAAGATCAAAATACATTATATACATATATGAAAGTGTCAAAATAAAAATATTTTAAAAATCAGTAAAAATAAGCTTATGTGGAAAAATAAAGTAAATAGATCATGGGAAATCCATGTGCCAGAGTATTATGTAGTCTTTAAAATGTTATGCAACATGATCCTGGCATGAGAAAATAGTTTCAATGCAATGGTGAAAATGGTAGAATCAAAAATTACAAACTATATTATCTTACATTTATAATTATATTCTATAAATATTTAAAGTATTTTCCAGGTACATTACAACTACTAATGATTATTTTATATAATATTGTGGTTATTTTACAATTTTCTGTGCTTTTCAAGAGTCCATAATGTATTCATTTCAAAAGAATAGATTCAAACATATATTTTTAGTTTGGGGCCAGGAAATCAACCCAGAGCCTTGCTTGTGTTATATACAAACTCTACCACTGAGCTATACCCACAGCCTCTAACTATATTTTTCAAAGTTTTGTCTTATTATTGAGCCTGAGTCTGCTTCACTGTTTCATCATTCATTTATTCAACAATTGCTTTCTCCCCACCTTCCCTGTATTTGTATTCTAGAGCCACCTGCTGTCACCTGAAGCCAACAATCATTAGAAATCTTTCAGCTCACCATCATTGTACACAGTGCCCTCATAGTCTTTCTCATAAAAGACCCCATGGGGCTGTATGCTGAATGGCTGGGAAGCACGGTTGTAGAAGACCACTTGAATGGTGTCACCCACTTCAGCCCGGATCACTGGTCCTGGAAAACAAGAGAGACAATGAAAATAAAAACAAAGATGAAGAAGAAAAGAAACACGTGTGTGTGTGTGTGTGTGTGTGTGTGTGTGCAGGCAAGTATAAATTGATGAGATAGAAGATTCTTCAAAATAATAATCCATTCTAAGCATAGTGTTATTTACAATTATAAAAAGCTGGCTGAGAGCAGCATTCATTACTGTCTACTCCCTCACTCCGCTAGATATCACCAACTGCCTCAAGCTCCTGATGCTATGCCTTCCCCACCATGATGGACTATAACCTGGAGCTATAATCTGAAATAAACCATTCCTTCCTTAAACTTATTTTTGTCAGGTATTTTGTTCTAGCAATGAGAATTTGACTAATACACCAGCCAAAGATAACTCTTCCTACTCACCACCACCTCTCTTTCTTAGGAAGGATACTTCTTCCTTATGTCTTCCTGTCCAGCTAATGGAGAGCCTTATTGATCCTTTTCAGATTTAAAATAATCACTTGGCCCAGAGGTATCCCAAAAATATGGCATATAACATTACTTTTATTTCCAAAGTTCTGCCCCATCTGATATATCTTATTTATTTCCTGGTTCTAAGTTTCTAAGCCACATCTGACTTTGCTACACTCTTTCAATATTGTTTTAGACCTTCTGGATATCTTCTCCCAGGTCAGAGCCTGAGCCTGGTGGCACACACCTTTAATCCTAGCACTCTGGAGGCAGAATAGGAGGATCGCCATGAGTTTTGAGGCCACTGTAAGACTCCATAGTGACTTCCAGGTCAGCCTGGGCTAGAGAAAGACCCTACCTCAAAACAACAACAACAACAAAATAATAGTACTCCTAAAGAGGCTGGAGAGATGGCACAGTCAGGAAGTATTTTCCATGTAAGCATGAGAACCTGAGTTTGGCTCACTAGCACTAACATAAATACTAGGCATGGTGGCATGCACATGTAATCCCCACTCTGGGAAAGTGGAGACAGGCTATCCCTGGAACTTACTGGCTAGGTAGTCTAGCCAAATCAGTGAGTTCTGGACTCTGTGAGAAAGACTTGTCTTTAAAAATAAGGTGAATGGGCTGGGAAGATGGCTCAGTGGTTAAAGGCATTTACTTGCAAAACCTGCCACCCCAGGCTCAATTCCAAAACTGCCCACATAAGCCAGATGCAAAAGGTGATACTAGTGTCTGGTGTTTGTTTGCAGTGACAAGAGGCCCTGGCACATGCACACACATACATCTACAAATAAGTACAATTTTAAAATAAGATGAAGAGCTACTGAGGACACCCACTTCTAGCTTCCACATGTATAAGGCCACATATGCAATGCACACACATTTGTATTCCCCCCAAAAAATGCCCCTAGAAAATCAATTTTCAAAATGTGAACTTTACAACAGTGGTACTAGATGATGTTATCAAAATGGCTCAGTAGTAAAAGTATGAAAAATGTCACATATTCCATTTCTATCTTAAAGATTTATCATACACAAAACCCAAACCAAGGTTTTCAGAAGTCCTACAGCAAAACACCCTATTTAACTATGCTTGACCTAGTCATTTTTTTTCTTTTTTTTAATTTATTTATTTATTTAATTATTTATTTGAGAGCGACAGACACAGAGAGAAAGACAGATAGAGGGAGAGAGAGAGAATGGGCACGCCAGGGCTTCCAGCCTCTGCAAACGAACTCCAGACGTGTGTGCCCCCTTGTGCATCTGGCTAACGTGGGACCTGGGGAACCGAGCCTCGAACCGGGGTCCTTAGGCTTCACAGGCAAGCACTTAACCGCTAAGCCATCTCTCCAGCCCGACCTAGTCATTTTTAAACATTCTCTAATCCATAAAAAGTTTTCAGACTATACTCATTTTTTGGAACTCAACATAGGCATCACTGGTATGCAGAGTGCCCCTGAACCCCCAGGCTCAAGTTTCTAAGTTCTTCCCACTTTTTGGGGTCTTGTTAATGAGTTTCAAGAGTTAAAGATTCCTTACCCAATATCCCAAGATGTGTTTCTTCCTTCAGATGTGCCCTTTCCTGGAATGTTTCATCTTGGAAGGCTTCATATCGAACTTTCCAGTAAGTACCTCCAATTCGGCTAGAGCTCTTCTGGAAGAATTTATCTGAAGCACTGGCATATAAGGAGATAAATGTCATATGATTCCACAGAGTAGCAAATAGACCCCCACATTACCCTTAATCACATCAACTCATGGATCCTTTTCAAATATGTTTTTTATTTATTTGTTTGCAAGAAGAGACATGAATTGGCTTGCTGCCAGAGACTCCTGTCACTGCAAATGAACTCAGCCAGGTGTATATACCACCTTCTGCATCTGGCTTTACATAGGTATTGGGGAATCAAACCCAGGCCACTAGGTTTTCAAGCAAGTGCCTTAACCAGTAAACCATCTCCCCAGCACTACATCAACTCATGGATCTTTATAGACCATCTAATTGAACTCCTACCAATGAAGACATCACCTTTGACAATACCAATATTGAGTTATAAACAGCTTTACTTGAACCTTTCCAAAGACAGGGACCTTCTTTTCAAAAGAAGTCATCCCTTTTACTGTTAGATATTGTAATACTGGAGTTACTTTTTATAGTAGAATGAAATATCTATGGTTGTAAATTCCATATTCTGAGAAGTTTGGTCCTCTAGAGTTACATAGCCTACATCTGTACTTTTCCTTTCCTTCAATTTTTGTTCTCATCTTTGTTTTTCTTTTTACTCCATTGATCGTCTCAAAAAAGAAAAAAAACATGATTTCAAATAAGAAATCAAATGTCTGACCAAACTCTAAAAACTCCAGATATATAGAGGACACATGTCCCTGGAATGCTGTGGGTGAACAGAGGGCCAGAAGGGTATTCTGCATGAGGATGCTGGCATATAAGGAACACAGGAGGGAGGTGAGGCAACAGTGGAGAGGTTTTGTTAACTGTTGGATGATAGTATCATTGAGCAGGTGGCTCCCTTCAAGGTCTGAATCACAACATCCAGCTCCTTATTTAGAAAGGTAGGACAAAGCTTGTGGCAGACATGGCTGGTGAGGCATCCACAAGAGTCACATGTTGTTGATCCTGTGACAATGGCTGAGCAAGCCAGGTTAGATCCAAGAGCTGATCAAAACACATCAAAGCAGAAAAGCAGAGGCTACAGGGAATTTAGCATGAAATCTGACTGCTAATAGACCCACCAAAGGCTCAGGGAACATTGCAGAATTGGGAAGACTGTAAGAGCCTCAGGGCTGATAGAAATTTCCTGAAGTACAGCCCCCCTCCCAGAGATTGAGGCCTTAATTACTCTACACTGGCTACCAATAACCCCACTAGGAGAACACTTCAAGGGAAATGGAGGTGATATAAAACTGTAACCTTTGTAAAATAAATTAAAAAAAAAACTAAAATAATCAGAGCTGGAGAGATGGCTTAGCAGTTAAGGCGCTTGCCTGTGATGCTCATGGACCCAGGTTCGATTCCCCAGCACCCAGATACACAAGGTGGGCATGCATCTGGAGTTTGTTTGCAGTGACTAGAGGCCCTGGTATGGCCATTCTCTCCTTCCCTCCCTCCCTCCCTCCCTCTCTCTCTCTCTCTCTCTCTCTCTCTCTCTCTCTCTCTCTCTCTCACACACACACACACACACACACACACACACACACACTTCCTCTTTCTCTCCCTCTCACCAATAAATAAATAAAATATTTTTAAGAGATTAAAAGAACTTATTGTAGCTTCAGTTCTGTCTACTGTGCTGTAGATCTAGTGTTCAATAACTGAGGGGAGGAACTTGATGCCAATATTTTGACCCTGAAGGCTGCCTTGGGCTTCATGAGGTCCTATAACAATAGCACTCCATATCCAAGTTTGCCTCTCTAGTATGAACTAGCCTCCACAGGTCTACCAGCACCTCCCATCTGGCCAGTCTCCAGAAACTAGGCATTAGATGAATCTCTGGTAACTTCTTTTTCTAGTTGCTTATGAGTTCACTGGTATCTAGGTCAAATGTACTTTTCCAGAGCTTCAGCAGTATTGAACATCTTTGCCAGGATACTGCTTCTTTACAATTACTCCAGTGCTGCTCCAAGGTGGTAGATACCCCTTCCTTGCAAATGGTCTCAGTTTGCAGTGGCTGGGGGCCCTGGTGCGCCGATTATTTCTCAACCTATCTGTCTCTTTCTCTGTCTGTCTGTCTGTTGCTCTCAAATAAATAAATAAAAATAAACAAAAAAACGATTTATTTATTTGAAAGAGAGAAGGTGGGGAGAGACAGAATGGGCACACCAGGGCCTCTAGCCACTGCAAATGAACTCCAGATACATGTGCTACCTTGTACATTTGGCTTATGTGGGTCCTGGGGAATTGAATATGGGTCCTTTGGCTTTGCAGGCATGTGCCTTAACTGCTAAGCCATCTCTCCATCCCCTTATTATATATTTTCTTTTTTGGAGGGTCAACAATTTGTTGTATATTTCTCTCTGAGCTCCTAGTAGTCCTTGTTCTCAACTTGTCATGAATAAGGCCTCTGAAAAATGTCAGGCTATTATCACTGGGCAGTGTGCCTCTGGGTACTTAACTAGGAGTTCTATGAGAGAAAGACACAATGACCTCATCCCCTTCATTCTCCTATATCATAAACTGGTATGATCTTCAGGTCTTAAGTAACTATACTTGAGAAGGAATAACCAGGCTCCATCCTCTTTGGAAAGTCACTCCCACAAACTCTCCTAGTATATCCTGCCACTGCCTGGATACTTTTATCTCATGTGAGTCTCAAACTTCGCTGGCCACTGACATATTGTCAACCAGAAGGATTCATTTCACCCTGGACATTAAACATGGGTTAAGTATTGTTAAAATCTGTCAAAATCACTGTAATTATTAACACTAAATTCTCTAAGTTAACCACTTCTGAGATTCATTATCCAGTAAATAAACAAAGATGTTGGTATGGGGTAATTCATTCCCTAATTAGCAGCTACTAAACCCTCTTTTGCTGCCTAACCTGCCTTGAGTCTAACAGATAGCCAGACTACCCTTGTTCCAGCACCAGTTATCTTAAACATACTACACATGCCTTGAGACAACTATGCTAAACATTGCAGCTAGTTGTCCTGGCTTCTAGAAGCATAGCCTTATCCAGGACTGTTTATAACAGCTTATACCAGACAATTTGCAATCACACGCCTTGATAAATGAACCATTTCTGTCTTAACCAGAGAAAGCATACTTTCTCTTGGGGAGGGACTATAGTGACTGATAGCAAGACTGTGATTGGTCAAAGCACAGGTTTAATTACTGTGATTGATCTCAACTGAACAGTCATGATGTATCTATGTATTATTTGTTCAAACACCACTTTTCAGAGAGTCAGTTGGGTGACATTCTCCTGTTCTGCCTGTTCTGTGTTGCAATATTGGTTCCAATAAAGGTTACTCTCAGGTGGAATTTTTGCCTACTTTCTGTGCTGTAGAGCTGGCAACATAAAGAAAGAAGTGGTGTTGGGAGTAGCTTGACAGCTAAAAAAAAAAATGTGTACCTAAAAAGATACTTAGGTAAAACAGGCCACACTTGAACCCATGCACTGCTTGATGGATTAACAGCTGAAAAGATATGTCTGCCTTGGCCAGAAGTTTGATCTTGGACCCATGCTTAACAGCTGAAAATCTTATATGGGTCCAGCTTGAATCCAATACCACTTGGTATCATCAATGGGTGTTGACAAACATGACAATTCCAGGCACCTCCTCACAACTAATATTGCTTCTAATCTCTGACACTAGGTTCCTTTCAAACCACCCAGCATGCAGCCAAAAGCCTAGGGCTTCCCACTGCAATGTCCACCATTGTAGCTTGACAAGTGAAGAGGTATGCACAACTTCAGAGGCAGTACCAGCAGCTGGTGCCTAGTTTCCAGGCTGAGCTTCCAAGCAGCCCTGATTGTAACCAGAACCTGTTTCTTGTGCCCTGGACTGGATTTCTAGCACAAAGTGTTGGCTATTGCAGTCTCAGTGCTGAAGAAGTGGCACCTCAGGCTTACACATTGGCAGTGTCCAAAACCTGAATCTACCCAGCGTTCAAGTCGGTCAGCATCACTACTGGCAGCAGCCTGTTAATTCCGCCAGGAATCTTGCCCATCAGCAGAAATCCTGTCCTCAGTGGAAGAAGTTGTCTATACTTCAGTGATCTCTGCAATCTCCAGCATCCAGTTCCTGAACAGCCCAAGCTCCCATATAGCAGCAGGTGCTCCACTTATGCCCTGGCTCGTGTGTGGTTTCCTAGTAGATCCTTGGCAGTAACTACTGACAACTGAAAGAACAGCTTAATGGTTTGAAAACGGCCAGGGCAGGAAGAAGACTTGAAGTAGAAATAGAAAGAATGAGAGAGCAGGATGTAAGGAGCCAGATAAAAGAACTTGCAGGCCCTGGTCAACAGAAGATTTTTAGGGAACTGTCATATCTTCAGGGCCAAGGGTTTTAGACTCAAGTTGAGTTCTGTAACTTTAGCCACTACCAAAGACCAAGGATCCATATTCACTTGTAGGACTAGAGGCCCAATGCCTGAGACTAGCACAAGTCCTATAAGAGGGTGGCACTTGCCATCGCTTCTGTCTGCCAGTTGCCACTGCTCACTGCTGTCATCCAATGAGAGAAACAAATGCTGCTAGAGACCAACATTTGAAAAGCTTCTTGCCTACCTGTGAGGACTATCTATGTAATGTGAAATAATTTTCAGCCAGCTGTCATGTTCCTCCCACCAACTGACAGCTCAGCTTCTCTGTACCCCCCATATCCTTAAACACAGGTCCGTATTCCTCATCCTTTCTCTTTTTATCAGAAATTCCCTAAAATGAGCATAGTCACACATGTTTGTGGCCCACACATGCATGTAGTCCCAATTACTCCTGAGACTGAGGCAGGACTATCACTTGAGCCCAGCAGTTCAAGGCCAGCCAGAAAAACATGAGAACCATTGTCATAAAAAATCCTTCATTATAACATGAAAACCCACCAAGTAGGCAACCCAAAATAGAGGTTCTAGATTCTATTCTACAATTCCAGTGTCAACTTTTAAGTTTTCTTCAGATTCATTTCATATATTCCTGAAATAATAAGCTTTAATTAATGAATAGGAACTAATCTCCTGTTCTGCATTTTCTGGAAAAAAAAATATATATATGTAGATAGATAGATAGATAGATAGATAGATAGATAGATAGATAGATAGATAGATAGATATAGATACATAGATATATAGATATATAGATATAGAGAGAGAGAGAGAAGAAGGAGGAGGAGGAGGAGGAGGAGTCGTCTCTCTGTAACCTAGGCTGGCCTTGAACACACAGCAATCCTACCTCAGCTTCCTTAGTGCTGATAAAAAAGGCGTAAATCACCAGGCCTGGCTCTATATTTTCCAAGTGAAACAAAAGAACATGGAGTAATTTCTACAAAAGGATGCACATGGAATCACCACAAGTGTTTTATGCATTTCTACTTACATTTCTTGGAGGGCTTTTTTAAACCAATGTTCAAATGTCTTCTTCACATTATAGAGGAGAAGAAAGATAGGACCAAGGATAAAATAAGGAAAAGCCATTTCAATTTATGCAATAATTAATGTAAAATATGTGGGCTTTCCTTTCTAAACACAGACAGGGATTTCAGCAGAAGTAACTCAGACACTATTTGGAACGTTAGCTGGGATATCACATAACTTTACAAAAAAACTTTTATATCTATAACTAACCAAAGAGCTAGCTATCCCAGGGAACCACAAGAATTTGGGTTACAGTTAACCTAACCAGACAATGATTACGATCCCCAAGTAAAGTTAAAAGATTTCCAAAAGGAGGACAGTAGGTCTCTGGGCAGGAGTAAGGATAAGCACCATCTGCCTCTTACCTTCCTGGCTCTCTCAAACTCTTCCCAGTTCTTCCATCAAACCCCGTTGGGCCATAGTCCCATTGAATCTCATGAGCTTCAATGAAATACTGCCTAACTTTGCCTGTAAGCTGGTTCACAGGTGGTGCCATGGAGCAAGATTTGACCTGGTAGACAGCCTGCATGCCACCTGGAAGAAAAACATCATGGCTAGCCCTATTCTACCAGAATTCTACTAACAGACTTTATCTTTCTTCTTTACTTAGTGTTTTATCCTCCTACATCTTCTAACCTCTTCACACTTGTCCCCAAGTCTCTAATTCCATACAAACCTGTCTTGGAGAGAGAGCAAGACCTGGTAACTACCTCTACTACTCACACTATCATTGATATAATTATCTGATCCTCATCCTTGCCCCTTGAAAAGATTTATAATGTAACCACATCATAAATACTTAGATCAGGAGATGAGTTCAAGTCACTATCTACAAGATCTTATGCAAATCATGTCCTCAATTTCAGTTTCCATCTTTTGTAAATTGAGAGAATAGGGAAATCCACCTCATGAGACTAGTGGGAGCATCAAATTTAAAAGGATGAAAAAGATATTTATAAACGAAACAGCTCACCAAATACTGTGTCCTTTTGAATATGAAAAAAAAACTAAAAATCAGAGTTCAGTAACTTACCCAAGAGTATATAGCTAGTGTGCAGTAAAGCTGATACTTAAGCTCACAACTTTAACTACAGATGCTCAGTACTCTTTTTTTTTTCTCTTATACCCACTACTTTGGTCACACAATCACCCTAGACTCCAAGATTTAAATCTATATTATTCTTCTGAAGTCTCATTGAAACTTTATAGGTAGGCCACATTGTTGACACTCACAAGACTTACTAAAAGTCAGTAAGCAGGTAGAAAAAAGAAAATTTGAATTCATGCTTGCCTAGTTTCAAGCTACATGCTTATTCTACTTTTGTGCTGCATCCCTAACCACAATACATATCTGTGTTCTTTTACGTAGGCACTTACAGGGACAAGATTATATTCTAATTGATGGAACATATTGATCTGGCTTCTAATAATGGAAACCTACCACCCAAGACTTATTATTCCACCAGTACCTATCTCCTCATCTATGTACCCCACATTCATATGACATACTCCAGTCACCTTCTCAGTTCATTATATATCAAATCATACTAGGAAGTAAGAACTAAGAGGACTTTAGAGATTTAGGCTAAGTCCTCCATGTACAGACATGACAAATGAAGCACAGACATAGGAAGAACTTTGCTCAAAGCCATATAGTGAATATTTCAAAGAGCTGAGGCTAAAACTGTGCCCTTCTTATAACTTACCTAGGGTTCTCCCCATTGGCTCATATGTTCTTCCCCTCTGATGTTCCTCAATGCCTATGATATTACCTTAACCACTCTCCCTCTCCAAACAAAGTCTTCTAGCCATACTGTTGTTGGGACACAACTAGAGTGCCACTACTCACCCACACTACACTATGATTTCCTACAGCAACCTCATTCTCCTTCACCCCTGTTGAATCAGCTGAAAATGTCTCCAGGTCTTAAGTCCTTAGCATTGGGAACTAAAAAACAAAGCAGTCTAAAAGTCTCCCTGTCTATCCACAAGAAATCTGGTGTTGAAGATGGGCCATATTAAAACTAGAGAAATATGTCCAAATTTACCTAGCAAGTTTAGGTCATAACGAAGAACACAGGCACCCTGAATTCAGCCCACCAATTCACCATTTATACTAAGAAGTCTGACCTAGAAGATCTATCTATTAATCCAAGCCAGAAGCCCAGCTTTTTGTAGATCATTATTTATACCTCCCTCCTATACCCCAAAGGTCAAAACTGTTAGATCTCACTTTGTAAGTGGCTGTTCACTTGACAGCTAATTAACCAAGTTCCAGGCTTCTGGGGTACCATCTCTGCAGTCACAAAGGTGGCTGGAAAGATTTGAGCCACATCAGTGCGGTGTCCTCGGGTAGTTAGCATCTGTCCATGGAAGAAAACTGTGTGGACATCCACTTCATTGCCCATGCCAAACAAGTGCCAAGCCACATGATTCTGTGCACACATGCTCAGATCTGGTAAGTTCCCAAAAACAAACCCATTGATTGCTACAAAAGAAAGCACAAAGAAATCATCAATATTTGGAAAAGATAAATCAATATGGGAAGCTTTACCTTCTGACAATAATAGTAGAAAACATTTATGTGGACTTTTAAAGAGTACACTATGTCAAACATATACATAATCTCATTTGAATGATAAAAAGAGTTCTGTAGACTAGACAAAAATCATCTGTCTCGAGCTGGACACGGTGGTGCATGCCTTTAATCCCAGCACTCTGGAGGCTGAGGTAGGAGGGTCTCTGTGAGTTTAAGGACAGCATGAGGCTACATAGTGAATTCTAGGTCAGCCTGGGCTTGAATGAGACCCTACCTCAGAAAGAAACTGTTTGTCTCATTCAAAAAAAGTTAAAAGGGGTGGAGAGAGGGTTTAGCAGTTAAGGTGCTTGTCTGCTAAGGCAATGGAAGCAAGTTCAATTCCCCAGTACACAAATAAGCAAGGTGCACAAGGTGGTACATGCATCTCCCTCCCTCCCCCCAAAAAATAAACAAATGAATAAATAAAATATTTTTAAATAAATAAATAATTGTTTAAAAGTTTAAAACCCAGAGCTCAGAGACAGCACTCACCGCTCTCCAAAGATTACAAAGCTATAAGTAGAAAGCCAATATTCAAAATGAGCCATCTAAACAAGCTCCATAAGAAATGATTTATTTTGTAGGCTAGCCTTTCCTTTCTGGCTGATTTCCTTCTGAAGTTTCCTTGGTACAAATGGAACAATATCTGACTAAATATTGTGGCAATTATAATAAAAGCCAAGAGAAATTTAAACTGCTTATGCCAGATATGTGGAATCCATGGCCCACAGGCTGCATGCAACCTAGGTTATCTATGAATTTGAACCAACATAAAAGCATAAACTTAAAACAATGAAATTTTGTCAGAATTT
The DNA here is from genome assembly GCF_020740685.1 of Jaculus jaculus. Lineage (NCBI taxonomy): Eukaryota > Metazoa > Chordata > Mammalia > Rodentia > Dipodidae > Jaculus > Jaculus jaculus. Next base: position 58,509,285 of record NC_059125.1, on the reverse strand, counting down.
GATTGCATGGTACTCCAACCTGAACTTTGCAGATGACAACATCATGCCACAATATCATACAAAAGGAGCATATTTATTTGTGCATAGGTATGGCTTTCATTTTACAGTTGTATATGGCTTCCAGTGTTATTGTCTAAGTGAAAATGGATAAATTGGTAGCACAAAATGTCACGTGCTACATAGTGACTTTGACCATGAAACACAGCAATGATCAACAATGCTTTAACCTACCATCTCAGACAATAGATGTTTAATGTTATTCAGAAAACAAAAGGTGATAATTAAAGGTTATTTCCACACATCAGTAGCACCTTACTCATCATCTGCCCCACTTTTCTTTTGTTGATATTTTATTTTATTTGAAAGCAGAGAGAAAGATAGAAGAGAGACATACAAAAAGAATGGGCACACCAGGGCCTCCAGCCACTGCAAACAAAATTCAGACGCATGCACCTCCTTTTGCATCTGGCATACATGGGTATTAGGGAATCCAACCCTGGTCATTATGCTTTGCAGACAAACGCCTTAACCACTTAGCAATTTCTCTAACCTCTGCCCCACTTTTCAATCAGTACTATGTTTCACTCTGAGATGTGGGAGGATCTTGCTTTCTATGTTTATGCCAATTAATTTTCATGATAAAAGCATATACTCCTTAGCTATTATTATTTTTAATCCAAGTTTGGTTTCTTTAAGTTTTTGTCAGGGAAAATAGTAAGGTACTCTGCTAAATCCATAGGGAGTTTTTGTTAATTTTCAAAGACTATAATTTGAAAAGCACTGTTAAAAAAAAAAAAACATGCTGCCAAATTCAGTATGCATCAAGAATTGTGTAATATGGAAGCCGGGCGTGGTGGCGGAAGCCTTTAATTCCAGAACTCAGAAGGCAGAGATAGGAGGATCTCAGTAAGTTCAAGGCCACCCTGAGACTCCATAGTGAGTTCCAGGTCAGCCTGGGATAGAGTGAGACCCTACCTCAAAAAAAAAAAATAAAAACAGAATTGTGTAATATGGGCAAAATAGAGGAACTGAGAAAATAAAGACTGCCTTTCTCAATAAGAATTTTTTAAAGTTACAACTCAAATGGATTCTATTGTGAAAACTACTTAATGTGGTAACATGTTTAATAATAATTAAAGAAACAAAATCATTTACTGAAGATGAGTTTATTAACTAATGTGTGGAGAGTGTGGCATATATAATGTGTCCTGAAAGGGGAGAGGTATTTCTAAAATTAATTTATCTCAGTAGACTATAGCCAGGCGAATTAAAGATATTAGAAAATCTGTTGAAAAAGTAAAGTTAGTACAGCTGCTAATGTTAATCTTTATGCTTTTGTAATGGATGACAGCACCAATGTGACAAATAAGGCTCAAATTGCCATTTTATTAGAGTTATTGATGGCAAATATAATACCATAAAAGAAATGGATTCCTTAATGTCATTAAAAGACACACCTCAGCCAGGCATGGGGGCACATGCCTTTAATCCCAGCACTCAGTAGGTAGAGGTAGAAGGATTGCTGTTAATTCGAGGCCATCCTGGAACTACAGAGGTGTTCCAGGTTAGCCTGGGTTAGAGTGAGACACTACCTTGAAAAAAAAGTAAATAAATACAGCTCAATCAAGATATTTATATGATGCAGTGAAAAATATGTTGATGAAATTTTCTTTGCCAAGTGTCAACCTATCTGTTAGAGTTACTGATGGAAATTGTAAAACTAATAGACAATGCAAATATCACCCAAAACTCAGGCTTAATGAAGTATTATTGAATAGTACATCAAGAAAATTTATGCACAAAAGCCATAAAAATAGCACCATGGAAGTAATCATCACTATTGTGAATTTCATAAGGGCAGAGGGATTAAATAACCACCAATTCCATGAATTCCTTAAAGGTATTGATGCTGACTATGGCAACATCATTTACTTTGTAGAAGATGGCTAGGTGGAGAGCAATGTTTGAAAAGATTTTATTATTTGCAACACATTATCAAGACGTTTATGGTATCAAGAACAAAAATTTGTCCAAAACTTGACAATGAAACCTGGGCTGTAGAAATGGCTAAGCAATTACGTACACTTTTTGTACAAGCACCAAGGCCTAAGGGGACCTGAGTTTGCCTAAACCCACATAGACAGCTGAGCATAGCCATACATGTCTGTAATACCAGTTCAATGGGAAGCAGAGACCAGAGAATTGCTGGGACTCATGAACAACAAGCTCTAGAATCAGTAAGAGACTCCATCCAAGAAATAAACAGGCAGGTGAGTGATGGAGAGGGAACCATGACATTATTCTCCAGCCCTGCAGGAATGTGCACGGGGTACCACATCAGCACATACATGTGCATATACCATACAATACTCGCCATACCACACATACTACACATATGCAAAAAATACTGGCTTACAGATTTAGCATCTTAGTGCAGTTATCTGACCACTTAAATATACCAAATATGAATCTTCAAACTGAAAGTCAACTTATCAATAACATATTTTAAATCATAACAGAATTCCAAATGAAAGTAAAATTATAGCAAGGTCAAATTAAGGCAAAGAATTTTACACATATCAACATATTTCCTAAACAGTCTGGGAACAGCAAAAATATATAGCCTTGTATTTCAATGTGGTACAAAAAATTGAAAACAGATTCCTTGGAAAAGAATCAGTGGTTTTGGATATTTACTAATCTATTTTCAGTTGACATAAATATGTTACCTGACAATTTTCAAATAGAATATATAGAGCTCAATCTGTCATTTAATTTTAAGAAAAATCTGATCACATCTTTTTGTTGTTGTTGTTGTTTTTTTTTGTTTGTTTGTTTTTTGAGACAGGGTCTCACTCTAGCCCAGGCTGACCTGGAATTCATATGGAGTGTCAGGATGGCCTCGAACTCACGGCGGTCCTCCTACCTCTGCCTTTCGAGTGCTGGGATTAAAGGCGTGCGCCACCACGCCGAGCTCTGTTCACATCTTTTTATTGAGCCTGAATAGTCCTATCTTCCCACAACCAAATATTTCTTACTTCACAATCATACCTTATTCTTATCTTCACTTTTTGTCAGCACTTACATTTGTAAGCAGCTATTTTCAAGAATGAGGCACATTACACATAAATTAGAAAGAAAATATCTGATGAGCACCTTGAGTACACATTAAGAATTGCAACTACTTCCAACAAGCCAGATCTTGATGCATTAGTTTGTCAAATGCAATGTGAAATATCTCACTAGCTTTATGTCACCACTTTTTTCACTTTTGTAATAAACACATCAAAATTGATAAAATTTTATTAGATATGGTTTTTTTTTTTTTTTTTTGGTTTTTTGAGGTAGGGTCTCACTCTGGCTCAGGCTGACCTGGAATTCACTATGTAGTCTCAGGGTGGCCTCGAACTCTCGACAATCCTCCTACCTCTGCCTCCCGAGTGCTGGGATTAAAGGCGTGCGCCACCATGCCCGGCTTAGATATGTTTCTTTACTTTATTAGTTATTGAAAGTTTGGGACTTTCTGAACAAGGTAATGCATAATTAGGATTATTATGTGAGGACATTTTGGTTTGTCTGTGATGACAGTTATTAGGAAAATTATATCCAGACATTTTTAAACACATCAGCTTGCATTAGTGTTTATGTATTTAATGTGTGGCACAAAACAATTGTTCATCCAATGTGGCCCAGAGAAGCCAAAAGGTTGAATTTCCCTGACCTAAACCATGCTTTACATCTTTCCACTAAGTTTTCAGCTCCAGTTGGAACTGTTGGCTTTGAGCCCACTCCTGTAACCAAAGGTAGGCAAATAACTTCCTTAACTAACAAAATGAGCTTGTTTCTCTTCCTATATCAGTTCTCTGCTTATGTCTTCAGGTTTTTGGGCTTTTACTCTGTTTCAATTGAATTTGCATAATTTATTACCTTATATACATAAGCCCATAGAAGCATATAAGCAAGGTAGCTTGCAGGCAGCCATTTTTCTCCACAAAGTAACTGGTTCTACCAGCTTATATCCCATTTAAAGCAGAGATATTAACTAATTCTATCAGTGAACAACTAACACTAAAGTGACTAAGAATATCACATATGACTTTGAAATCACTATTCTTGACTATATCACATTATGAGGCAGGCTAGCCTAATAGCTAGAGACCTGAGCTAGGCCAGTTCTTTTGTGATCCTCATTGTTTTCAGACACAAAAGAGAAAATCTACTTCCCCTTGGTCTTTGTGAGGATAAATGGACCAGTTATGAGAAAGCACCAAATAAAAGGACAAATGGAAACTCTTCATCAGTATCCACTGTCACAATGCAGCCACTTCCTCCCAGCTTACCATGCATCCTGTTGCTCTCCTGGAAGCCTTCATCTTCTTTATCCACAGAGGCAGAATCTAAGTAAGTAGCAATGTTCTCATCGAGGTGCCAGCTAAGGTTCTCATCTACCACACTGAAGAGCAGAAAGAAGTTATGGTCCACATCCTTCCTCCGAGGTGGGAAGTTCCCATCCAAAGTTCCTAGGACAAGTATGAAATGAGCCCTTAGAAACTCCTTTCCTGAGCAAAATAAGCTACAAGGTACTCATAAGAAAAAAGAAATAGGAAGAGACAAGGCCATAAAGTATGCCAGCAACTGAAAAGCATTTACAAGGTTGTCAGTGAAATCACCAATTTGAGAGAACCTACAACATAAAGGGGGAAAACATAGGACATCGAATAATTCCCTACCATCATGATTGCCCATGTCTTCAACCTAATGCCCAAACATAACCCAATTAATACAACATGATGGCCTTCAGGCATGACTATTCCTTGAACACAACCTTTTCCAAGTCTGCTTACCCTACTGATCCTTTCTTACTCTTACCATATACCTAATCAAATGTGACTTGATCTCTATCATGCTGGAGAATAACAGAACATGTCAATTTAAAAGCATTTTTGTTTAGAGGAGGTTATTTTGTTTTTTTACAAAGTAATGAAATAGACCCAATAATGGAAAGAGTTTGATAGGCTAATAACAGGTATTCCTCAGGCTGCTACTCAACAATTTGATTGTTTCCCAAAGATGTCCTAAACTGCATGCTATGGCTTATCCTTTGGGTCCATACCTCTTTTACAAGTAATGAGGGGTCCAATGAGGCCAGTTGCAATGTCTCGTGGAGCATCTACATGAGAATGGTAGATCCAGGTAAGGCATGCAGGGTCAGCACCAGTGGGTGCATGGCCTTCTGGGATGGTCCAATTGTATACATGGGTACCCCCCGGGGGAACAGAATCATCAGCTTTCAAGTACCCAGAAGAGCCATCTGGGTATAAGGAGCCTGGAAAATTAAATTGGACATGCCCATTAACAGGGTTAATGAGAGGATGGCAGATATAGAAGTCAAGGCAGGGCAGACTTATAGGACATCTATTTCTAATATGATTCTAAGAAATGTAGGTAGGATTCCAAGATTCAGCACAGTGATCATTGCAAAGTCTTCATATTAACAAGGGGTGGAAAGATAGAAGGCATTTGGGCAGGGACTATGTCTAGACAAAGTGCTGTTTATCTTAAGTGTTATGAAAGCAAGGGAGAAGACAGAACTCTTTTCCTTCTAGCCTACTAGTACTTGCTGGTGAGGGCATCTCCAGAAACTATTCTCTGTTACATAAGGAGACCCTGCCTCAAAATATTATCCCTTTCAAAAATTTACCTTGAAATTTAAGAAGCAAAAAGTCATAGAATTTTAGTTTAAAAGCAAGTTAGTGGTCAGTTGTTTCACTTCCACATTGTACAGAAAAGAAAATAAAACCACAAGTATCTTAACATTAAAATTTTCTCTTTTCATATATTTATTTATTTGCAAGCAGAGAGAGATAGAGAGAAGAGAGACAGACAAAGAGAATAGGTATACCAGATTCTCATAGCCACCACAAATAAACTCCAGAAGCATGTGCCACTTTGAGCATCTGGCTTATGAGGGTCCTAGGGAATCAAACCTGGGTCCACAGGCCTCACAGACTTAACAGGCAAGGGCCTTAACCACTAAGTGATCCCTCCAGCCCAAAATTCTCCCTTCATCATTTTGATTGGGAGACTGTATATTTGCATGAGATAGGATTTCACTAAGTAACCCAAGCTGATACTCTCCTGCCTCTACCTTCTAAGTGCTGAAATTATGAATGTACACCACTGCAATACTGTCCACTATTATGACATTTACAATTACAATTATTACTAAGCATTTTTCACTCTACTGTGTCACCAAAACTTGTTCCTCTTATTTAACAATGACATTGGATCCTTTGAGTGAGCACTCTCTACCCACTTCCCACTACCAACTCTCCATAGCCCCTGGTAGCTACCATTTTATTCTCAATTTCTATGAGATCAACTAATTCAGATGCATATACAAATGAAGTCATGTAGCACTTTGTCTTTCTTTTTTTAAATTTTTTCATTTATTTTTATTTATTTATTTGAGAGCAACAGACAGAGAAAGAAAGAGGCAGATAGAGAAAGAGAGAGAAAGAATGGGCACGCCAGGGCCTCCAGCCACTGCAAACAAACTCCAGACCCGTGTGCCCCCTTGTGCATTGGGCTAATGTGAGTCCTGGGGAATTGAGCCTAGAACCAGGGTCCTTAGGCTTCATAGGCAAGTGTTTAACCGCTAAGCCATCTTTCCAGCCCAGCAGTTTGTCTGTCTTTAGCTGAGAGTTCACTTAACATAAGTTCTGTTATATCACTTCATGTTATGACAAATGACAATACTTCATTCTTCTAAATGTGAACAGCATCCCATCACATATATGCAGTGCTTGGGATGGGATACAGGATGCTGCACATGCTAGACAAGTACTCTATCTCCTCATTCCCAGCTTTATATGACACATTCTTTGTCCATTCATCTGTATGTGGAGATTTAAGATGATTCTCCACCCTATTTAAATTGTACTGGAATGAACATTGGAGTACTGGTATTCCTTCAACAGGCTGATTTAATTTCATATATATAATTTGGGGGGGAGGGGGCTCCAAGAAGAGCCTCATGTTGGCCCAGTCTGACCTAGAACTCACTCAGTAGTCCTAGGCTGGCCTTGGACTCATGGTGATTCTGCTACCTCAGCCTCCCAAAGGCTGGGATTAAAAACATGTGACACCACTCCAAGCTTTGGGTACATGTCTAGCAGTGGGATTTGTGGGAAATAGGTCAGTTTTATTTTTGAGGTTTTGAGGAACGTTTATACTATTGCACAATGGGTGTATTAAGTTGCATTCTTACCAACAGTATATGAGTTCCTTTTTCTCTGCATCCTAACTCCAAATAAGGATTTTCTGATTTCCCTCTTTAGTTTGCTCACTCCCTGCTATATACAGTATATATACTGGACCTCAAAGAATGGGAGAATAAACTGAAGATTATGATACTGCCATAGCACTCACTCACATTCACAGCACACTTGTTTCAGAACGCATTCAAATGTTCAGTGAAAACAAAATTCAAGCAGCTCTTTGTGATAAAAAGAATTCAGCCTTATTCCTGACACAGAATCTGAAGCCCAGAGAGAGTCAGTGACTTGTCCAAGTTGTGCAATGTAGGCTAACAGAATTCATATTAGTACTGACAGTAGATGAGTAAGAAAATAAGATGAATAATGGGCTAGAGAGATGGCTCAGCTGTTAAAGGTGCTGGCTTGGAAAGCCTAATGGCCTGGATTTGATTCCCCAGTACCCACATAAAGCCAGGTGCACAAAGTGGTGCATGCATCTGGAGTTAGTTCACGGTGACAAGAGGCCCTGATGTGTCCATTCTTATTCTCTCTCTTGCTCATTCTCTCTCTTTCTCTCTCTGTTTGCAAATAAATAACAATATTTTTAAAAGAAAATAAGATGAATAAGAAAAGGCTATGCTTGGTTAGGTATGACTGCCTCTAAGCACTCAGAAGGCTTAGGCAAGGGACTCAAAGGTTCTAGGCCAGCCTGGGCCATACAGCAAGATCTTGTCTCATAGAACCAAAAAAAAAAAAAAAAATGCAGTAGAGCTCGATTTTTACTCCTACCTCTTTTTTTTTTTTTTTTTTTTTTTCCTCAGATAGCTGTAAAGGGAAGGTAATTGTTGTTGGGAGTAGGCAAAAAAAAAAAAAAAAAAAAAAAAGGTGGGCTACTTTACCTTCTGAGTCCTTCTCATAGAAAACACCATGGGGGTGAATGGTATAGGGCCGAGAGGCAAAATTCTTCAGATGGATAAGAATGACATCCCCCACTTCAGCCTGTACCAATGGCCCCAGGAAACCCATCCAGGCAGGCTGGACCACTTCCTCACTGTATGACCCATCCCTGTATTCCTTATAGATGGTCTTCTTGTAGCTGCTCCCTATCCGGTTCTTGTCAGATTTTAGGAAGCGGGAAGCCACTCTGAGAAAGAACAAAAGAGAGAATTACAACTTTATAACTTTCCCACCACCTTCAAAGCATTAGAAATTTATTTCCATAGGATGCTAACAAAACTTGAGGAAATTGAATTATGCTTATTAAAATGTGATGGGAAATAGTAAGTTCAAGAATTGCTGATATTGGACCAATTTTCACCCTTCAAAAAGTCATTTTGATATGGTACATCCTAAGAAAAAACAGTAAGGAGGACACAACCAACTTCAGAATGACTATTTTTTAAGTAGTCAGGTCTCTATTGATGTGACCTTAGCATCACATTGTTATACAGAGAGAGCCAAAGAGTATAGTAGTTATGACCATAAGCTCTGGAGCCAGGCCACTTGAAATCTGTGAGTTATTTAGGAAGCTAATTATCTTCTATGTGCACAATTTCACTATCTGTCAAATGAAGATAATTACAGCATCTAATTAAGACAGTTGTTATGAGTGACTAAAGTATTAAAATACAGGGCTGGGGATAAAACAGAGGTAAAGCATATGTTTAGCATCCACAAGGCCTTGTGTTTGTTTCCTAGAATCATAAGAAACAAAAGAAAAATCTTAAAATGTATAAATATTTTAGGATAGTACCTGAGAAATTACAAAAGCTCAATAAATGCTATTACTTCAAAGCATTAAGGATAGTAGCTAATTACATTATTCTCTAAAGGAGGCTTTTAATACAAGGATCTGACTCCAAAGCTAGATAAATAGTTTTTGTCAAAAGGCAGAGCATGAGCTGGACATTTAACTCCATGGTAGAGGACCTACTTGCCTAGTATATTTGAGGCCCTGGGTTTGATACCCAATACTGCAGGAAAAAAGAAAAACAGTTAGAGGAGGTGGGAGGAAGGAGGAAGGGAGAGAAGGAGGGAATAAAAGCTCTTATTCATACTATAATTCTATAGTCAATTTTGAAAAACTCTGAGCTTTGGAGAGATAAGATGTATTATGTCACAAAACATTCTTCAATGCATTTATTCCTTTTATTCAACTGACATTTATGAAGCACTAAGTTTCTAAGATCAAAAAATGTTAATCTCTCCTAGCTGATATAAAAGGATTGCCATGAGTTTCAGGTCAGCTTGGGATACATACTAAGCTTTATAATGGCCTGGAATACAGTGTGCGTTTCAGAAAACCAAAAAGGAGGAAAGAAGGAAGAAAAGAAGGAAGGGAGGGAGGAAGGAGAAAGGGAATGTAGAAGTAAGGAGAATGAGTAGAAGAGAGGGGGTGGAAGAGAGAAAGGAAGAAGGGAAGGAGGAAAGAAGAAATAAATGATGGACAAAAGGGGAGGAAGGACAAGAAAGAAAGAAGAAAAAAAAAGGAGGGAGGGAGAGAAGGCGGTAAATCCCCTAAACGGTGTAACAGTGAGAAAAGTACCACCTCTGTGTCCACATTGCAAAAGTTCAAATCCTAGCTTTCCATTTACTAGCTTCGTGATTTAGACAAGACATTTAACCTTCCTGAGACAAATTTTTCATCTATAAATCAGTATTCTGATGTTCAGGTGTTGCTCAGTGGTAGAGCTAATGCTTAGCATGTACAGGCCCTGGGTTCTATATATATGGAATAGATTGATATAGATAGATGTATTTCTTTAAAAATAGTCAAACAGGGGTCTAGAAAGATGACTCAGAAGTTCAGACACTTACTCACTTGCCTGCAAAGTCTAACAACTATAGGTTTGATTCCCCAGTTCCCATATAAAGCCAGATGCACAACAAAGTGGCACATGCATATGGAATTGTTTGCAGTGACTGGAGGCCCTAACGTGCCCATGCTCATTCCCTCTCTCTCTCTCTCTCTCTCTCTCTCTCTCTCTCTCTCTCTCTCTCTCTCTTTATCCCTCGCTATTCTCCCTATCCCTGCAAATAAATAAATAAAACATTTTAAAAATTAGTTAACTAGCTGCAATTAAATTAATGTTTTAGATATTATCTTATAATTAAAGAAATGGGAGCCTAAAAATGCTGAGTTGCCTCAGTGAGGTAAAGCAAACTCTAGATGGGATGTTGGCTCCTGAGCCAACTAGTCTTTCCAGAAAATCTGCTGTTTGATGTACATTTCAGAGAGGGAGTTGAATATTATCATAACCTGTGAATGACCATCCTAAAACTACCCATTGACATCAAGAGTGCCCTCTTCTAACTCCAACTCTGATACCACATAAAATGAAACATACATGTCACTGTCCAGAGTCTGGTTTGTGATGACATTTCTTCCCTTGGGAGCATAGTTCCACTGTACATCTTGGATGCCCAGGTAGTAGACTCGAATGGCCCCATCAGTCAGTAGAGGCCACAAGGACTGCATAAACACTAAAGTCCATAGAAGATAGCCTGGCTCCATGATCCACATTATTCTGAGAAACAGGCAAATGGAAGCTGTGAAAAGAAAATCAGAGAACACGAGGGCTGTGCATATATATCTGGAAAACTAGAAAGACAAGGGCCAGATGGCATGTCTGAAACAACAAAATGAAATTAACCCAGTTTCTTGACCTTACTAGATTCCTTTCAGTTCAACACTATTCAGTGACCACAACACATGAGACTTCAGAGAACTAAGTTAAAAATTCACTTGTACTGTTAATCATGTATCACTTCCTTCAACAGAGAAACCTGGGTTCAGCACTTCCAACAGTACAGAAAGAAGAATGTCCTCTAAGCAAAGAACCAGGAAACAAGTGCCTAAATCCTGAGGAGACATTGACTGACATGACACCATAATCTACTCACTAATTCTTTCTTTGCCTGTTTTCTCATGGGGAAAAGTGGAAGTCTCATGGTTACTATTTCCTAATATCTCTAAATTGTGCTTATAAATAAGTGAGACATCATCAAAAGACACTTACTAGAATATTCATGAACCCAAAATGAAAATATACAAATGTCCATGAATACTAAAATGGCTAAGTTAATTGTATTTTATTCATATAAGGGGATTCCGTGTGGGGATAATAATTAATAAACTACAAGTATATGGACAGCTGTCAATAAGGTAATTCTGTAGAAAGAAATCAGACACAAAAGCATGCATATAGTTTTATTACATTCATGTAAAGTAAAAACTTACAGAAAAGCAGTCTGTATTATTAGAAGTAAGAAAACAGATGGAGAACAGCTCAGTGACAGAGTACTTACAGCATGCATTAAGCCCTGGGTTGATTCCCTAATAACACAAATGTAAAACAAGTAAAGTAAAGATGGTGTTCACCCTTGAGGTAAGGATCAGCAGTTTAGGAAGGTAATGTTCTTTCTCTTGATCTGTATGCTACTCATATGGATGTATTCAGTTTGTGAAATTATGCCAAGGTATAAACAAGAATTCCTCATTTTTTCCATGTATGTTATCTCTCAAAAGAGTCAAAAATAATGGGCTGGAGAAATAGCTTAGTGGTTAAGGCACTTGCCAGAGAAGCCTAAGGATCCAGGTTCAATTTCCCAGGATCCATGTAAGCCAGATGCACAAGGTGGCACATGCTTCTGGAGTTCATTTGCAGTGGCTGGAGGCACTGGCATGCCCATTTTCTCTCTCTCTCTCTCTCTCTCTCTCTCTCCCTCTCTTCCTCCCTCCCTCCCTCTCCCTCTTTCTCTCTTTCTTTAATAAATAAAAAAGAGTTAAAAATAAAACAAAAAATGTAACTAATTTGAACTTTTTAGATTCTCTGCTGGTTCCCAAATACATGTGCATACCCAGTTAACAAGTTTAATCCTGACTCAATGTCATACCCACAATTCTAGCCTTTCATCTTAAATGTTTAAGCCAGGAGGTTAGACTTCTTGGGCTCAAAATGAGAGACTAAGTCATACCACAGATAGCAGGTCAAACCCAGAAACACAGACATACTATAAACACATGTACATATTTACATAAAAGGGCACACAGTCTTGCTTTAAAGCATAAATCGATATGTTTGCATCTACATAAAGCTATACTTTCACACAAAGACCTAATCACCTTGAGAAGAACAACAATAAGAAGAAATCAATATTTGTGTTCCATTGTACACTTGTTCTAAGCACTTTGCATAAATTGAAACCTTTAATCATCACAAGATGCCTGTTAAATTGACACCATTGTTCCCCATGTTGCAGTAGAGGAACTTCAGAACAGAGTATAAAGTAATTTGCCCAAGGCAATCTAGTTAACAATTAGTAGAGCTGGTACTTAATCCCAGGAAGTATGACCCCATCACTTATGATGTTTATCTCCAAGCTATACTACCTTAACCCAAAACATACTTGCACACTCACATGTATACATACAGACAGAAAGCTTCCACATGCTCACAGCTATAGCTATATCTAGGAATAAAAACACATGTATCTTAAAACATGCAATTAGATACAGTTATGATTACTTTAGACACAGAGGTACATAATAAAGTTAAAAGTAATGATGAAATTGGGCTGGAGAGATGGCTTAGCAGTTAAGCACGCTTGCCTGTGAAGCCTAAGGACCCCGGTTCGAGGCTCAATTCCCCAGGACCCACGTTAGCCAGATGCACAAGGGGGCACACACGTCTGGAGTTCATTTGCAGTGGCTGGAGGCCCTGGCGCGCCCATTCTCTCTCTCTCTCTCTCTATGCCTCTTTCTCTGTCTCTCATAAATAAATAAATAAAAATTAAAAAAAAATAATGATGAAAGCTTCCATTCACTAAATACAAAATTCCATGTTCATTGCTTAATATAGACTATTTCACCAAATCTTCAACTGAAGCACATTAAATAGGGACTACTAATGAAAAATAAAAAGTAAATTCCTGTTGAGTGTGGGGGTGAATGACTAATCTCAACACTCAGGAGGGTGAGGAAGGGGGATTGCCAGCTCATTCCCAGTTTGAGCACCATTGTGAGGTATTGCCTAGTAATTAATTCAATCCCTAGTCCTGAAAAAAAAATTAAAAGACATATACATAAGGAAAGTCTCATATATTTACCCCATCTAGGCCCAGATATTTACTCTGACTAAAATCAAATTTACAAACTTCTTTACAAATTCTTAGACTTTTCCAGTCATGTAAATATTATTCCTCAGTCTCCAGGACCTGTTTTGAGGATCTTCTTTCCAAAACCTGGATCTACCACTGATGAGCTATATAGGCTTAGATGTTACTTAGCAGCCACTAACCTGTTTTTTCATGTATAAAGAGAGTCTAATAAGATCATCCTTGAATAAATAAATCATAAAACTAACCTGAAAAGGCCCCAGTAACGTCAATATTTAGAACATAAGAGACAGTTACTATTGGCTGGCTTCCTTTCCCTTCTCTTTCCTGGATGTAATTTGTTAGTTTATCTTTATCATCTCCTGGTAAACAACATTGGACTATAAAATCCTTGACAGTGAATGTCATGTCATACAGATGTCTATATATCTATTACAAGCATGGTAAGGGAGGTCTAGGGGGTCAGGTACTGCTAAAATGATAGCAAGAGGTATAGGCATGGATTTTTCCACCAGTTGGCTCTTATCCAAGTTCTGGCACTAGGTTGAAGGATGATTTTAGGCAAGTTTCTTCACATTAATGAGCTTCAGTTTGTCATCTACAAAATAATGAAACAGGGATGGATAAATGGCTTAGTGGTTAAGGTGTTTGCCTGTGAAGCCAAAGGATCCAAGTTCAATTCCCCAGGTGCCATGTAAGCCAGAATCACAAGGGATTCATGCATCTGGAGTTCTCATTTGCAGTGGCTAGAGGCCCTGGTGTGCCCATTCTCTCTCTCTCTATCTCTCTCTCTCCCTCACTCTCTGTCTCTGTCATTCTTCTATCTCTCTCTCTGCTTGAAAATAAATAAATAAAATAAAATAAAAATAATGAAGCATAGGTAGACCACATAGTTCACACATTTTGGAAGTTATGAGAGTTTTAGAATCTAATGAAATATACAAATATAGGATTTTGAAAATTTGGTATATAAAAAAGCTCTCAAAGACTCATTTATCTCTCTTATATAATGCCAATATTTACATTCATTGATGAAGCACAGGTACAGTCTCATACAATACCATATACAGGAACACAATCAGCCATTCCTTGGAATCCTCAACAGGGAAGGAGTGCCCTTGGTTCACTGTACATTTGAGTGCAGGCTGGATCTCCTTCAAGCTTCCTCTCAGGGAAATATGAGCAATGCAGCTGTGCCTTCAATTTATTTACCTAGAGATAAACCAGTCCCAGGTAAGAGCTCCACCATTGCAGCAACACACGGTAAGCTTGGATGTGTTCCCAGAGGAAACGCACTACGGAACTTTAACATAGAATGAACAAGCACTCAAAGTTTTAAAGTAGTGACTAATGGTCCAAAGGTCCTGAAGAATACACAAGCTGGGAAGGAAAGGAGTGCTACTTACATCTGACCAGCCAGGCTTACTTTACAGTGTGCTTTTCATGACTGCCATTTTATTTCTCAGAATCATTTGAGATAAGGATTGATTTCCATATTTTACATAAGGGCAGAGGCTCTAGAATAACACCTCTTAAATGAATCCTAGCACTACTATTCCTAGTCACATGACTTAGGAAAATTGCTTCACTTCTCCCGTATACACTCTTCATCGTTAACACTATTTGCTGAGTTGTTGTGAAGATGTGATTATAGTCTTGTTATAAGTGTGCAAAGCCAAAATAAGTTTGTATGTGTATTAGTTATCAAAAAGTACTAGTGGTTATTACTATTTTTAATATTGATGTGCGAGACATCAAACCCAAGGCCTTGCCCGTGCTATACAATCACTTTATCACCAAGCTACCATCTCAACCCAAAGTTTACCATTTTCTGGATAGTTACAAATATGTACATATTCCAATATTCTAATATACCTTAATATGTTCTAACAATACAGGCACTTGTACACTGGGGTAAAATGCAAGCATTTCAGTAGAACAAAATGGCAATATTTTTAAGAAGTAAAAGGGAAGGCAACCAAAGGTATGAAAATCTAAAGAGAAGTTACGGGGTACTTTGAATTGGGCATAGTTTAGTTAACATACACTAAAACTTTGTTTCAACCTTGAAAGAAAGCCAAGCCTCCCCAACCTTTTCCTTACCTTCTCCACATCCCCAGGTCCCCTGGCCTTACTTTATTATGCATGACAATTTATACCAAAAGTTTACCAAAAATTTGCAAACTAATCCTTTAATATGATAATTGTTCCCTCTCCTTCCTCTCCTTCCACCTCCTTTCTTAGACTTAAGTGTTGAGAGAAAAAAAAAAAATCACCAACAAAAGATCACTAAAACTGAATTGGAATACAGAGATATCTGGGACAATTTGTTCCACCCTTTCTGTAGTGTTTATAGTAAGACCTTCTATCCAGAGTCACCTTTTGGTCCTCTGCTTTCTTAACTCTTTGTTGTTCTTTCTTCTCCCTGTGGATAAAAACATACTGAAGTTAGAAACCTTGATTCAAATTCCACCCCTTGCCTGTATTAGATATGGTGGCCTTTCAGTAAATTATTTTTTACCTATCTGGTCCTCACCTTTCTCATCCCCAAAATGAGCATGAGACTTATTTCATATAACTATTTTGAGACAAACAAATGATGAATATTTGAGCCAGTAACAAAGGCTTTGCTTGGCGTTTAGCAGATGCTGAATGATAAACCAAGTGCATCATAGACTTACACCTCTATAAAAACCCTTAGAAATCCTTTATTTCATGAAGTATAAAAAACTGAGACCAGAGTGGTAAAGAGGTTCGCTCAAAGCCATGCAGCCAGTTACTGGCAGGACAGAGTTTGAACCCACACTCAATAATTTTGCTCTTCAGACCCTAAGAACAAAGAAATATTTCAGCCTTTCAATGTGACTCAACTATCATTTACTGCCTCATTCTCAAAATATGAAAGTTTGCATGGTTGTTTTTAAGGGTTTGAATCGCCCATTTATGGAATCTTCAGATCTATCATCTCAGTAAACCTCCCCAACTTGGGAGACAGAAGAAGAAAAAAGTTTTTAGACAAGCCAAGTGAACTAACTATATTCTATGATTCCAGTGTTGTCCCAGAAATACTTGAGCCAGTGTGATCCTGGACATGCTGACTAGAAGAACAAAAGCAGCCCATTGTCTCCTTTAACTTCCCTGTGTACCTAGCCAAACTTCCTCCAATTTCCAGGCCACTGACTTTCTTTCTTTCCCAGCAGCCCAAGGCTCTCCTAAACCCAGCTGAATAGGAAGGCAAGTGAGGTTGTGTGGAAATAGAAAACTTACCTTTGTTAGAGAAAACCCTTCCTTCTATATTCATGTTAGCGTCCCATGAATGCTGAACTGCAGACCCCAGCCTGAGAGTCCCAGGTCTGTTTACTCAGTATACAGTACTGAGTAACTGAGCCATTCTCAGGAATTAATTCCGGGCTCTCGGTTGGCGAGGATTACTGGGGTGAGTGCATGGGGGAGGGGACAATGCTGGGTGCCTCTTTTTGAAAAACTACTGAAATGTTTTGTTCCAGGGCTGTTCACAAAACCTGGGGCGGTTCTTTGACCATATTCGGGTGTTTTCTAAATCCTGGTTAGGATCTCAGGAGGAGTTACAAGGAGGTGGGCTGCACTTCTGTCACTCACTGTAGCTTCCTAGTTGGCCTTTGCTGATCTAGGATGAGATTGCTGCCAAAACTTGCAGGCAGATTCCCAGTGCCCCATTTAAGGAAGGGGAGGGTTAGGGGTATAATTCAGTGGTAGAAATAATAACAACACTAATAATAGCAATAAAACCAGAATAAGCATTAAGTTTTAGGGTAAAACTTAAATCTGTTTTGTTTTATTTTTGTTTTTTTTTTGTTTGGTTGGTTTTTTTTGTTTTGTTTTGTTTTGGGGTTTGTTTTTTGTTTTTTTTGCCAAAGGAATCCCCTGTCTCTGCTAGAAAGGGAAGACAATGGAACATCACTGGACTGAGTGGAACACCCTAGCTCCTCTGGATTTGACAATCAGGGCCCATGTGGCTTTGGCACAAGCCCTTCTCTTCTTTATATCTCTTTCTATTATATGACAAGGGCCTTCATATATGTACTCTGTAAAACTACATAACTAGAGTTCGATGAAGAGTGCACATTCTAAATAGCAAATGATAGAGAGTGAAAGATGTTGGGAAGATGTAAAGTGTAAGGAAAAAAATAATAAAAAGTATTCATGAGTTATGATACACAGAGACATTTCCTCCTACCCATAATTGATGGCTAAACCCACAGTGCATGACCCATATACCCCAACATGGAGGGCCCCTGTGGAGGGGGAAGGACATGGAGGAGGCTAACAATGGTACCAGATTGATTGTATTCACTGAGTATAACACTAATATAAATAAATAGATAAATAATTCATGGATATAAGGCTCCATCTGTTTGGAAAGGGCTACATCTACCCACCAGAACCACCAGACACACAAGACTAAAAGGGAGACAGATACAATGGCAGTTCTACCACCCAAGGTCCTTACTTTGTGATGAGGAGATCTTGACTTTCTAGAAGCAGATGCTCTCTTTCAGGCAGGCTGGAGACTTTTCCCTCTCCTGTATCTGAAGCAACCTAGAACAAGGGCCAGGAAAAAGGATTTTCAGAAGACTGAAAGTCCCACTGAGCTGGTGGGGCAAAGTCTGGGTCATAAACCATTAGAGATTTTAAGGACACTCAGCCACTTAGGAGCTGCCCCACAGACTGCAGTCCAGGCCAAACCAAGTGGAAGCACCAGTAGAAAGAAGGAAGGAATCAACAACCTCAGCTACCTCTGAAACACCCAGTGATCAAAAGAAGCTGTATCGGGGCATGACAGTACCTAAGATTACCAGCCTGGCACAGATGTGGACCTTGAAGCTGGAGAAGGGAAGTGGGGACCAAACCCATTAGCCTGGGATCCAAGTCCAGGCTTTAAGGCATTTATGACAGGGAGGGGAAGGGATAAGGCCTGTGCTCTGACTCATGAAACAACAAGAAGCAAGGCATGATAGATGCTGTTGAGTCAACACAGTAAAGACAGCCTGGGGCAAGCTAGGTGAAATTTCTCAGTCTCTTATTGATTCATGAATTTTACCAGGGTGCATACTGTGAACACCCCTTCCATGAATCTGGCACATTTCTTGTGACTTCTTTTGAGGTTCACTTGAAAAACATGCTTAAGCTGATACCTAACAGAAAGGCATTTCCTAGCCAGGTGTGGTGGTGCATGCCTTTAATCTCAGTACTTGGGAGACAGAGGTAGGAGGCTTTCCATGAGTTCGAGGCCACCCCAAGACTACATAGTGAATTCCAAGTCAGCCTGGGTAGAGGGGAACCCTACCTCGAAAAACAAAACAAAAAACATATCCAAAAAAGAGTTGCTTAGGAAATATTTTACTTATTTTACTTGCAGAATTTCAATACAAATTTATTTAAGAAAAACAATGATATTGGTAAGAGTTGGCTCATGAGGTATAGTTCAACAACTCCTGCTATAGACATTTTTTTTTCTTTTTTCCAAATGACCATTTGAAATACGGTATCATTAAGAAGAACGTGGGAACTGGATTGGTCATTCTTCATTGAAATCCCAGTTTTCACATTTCCTATTACTGCAACATTGGGAAAGCAATTTAATCTTTCTTAACCTCAGTTTTCAACTCAGTGAAAATAGCAATAACAATACTATCGTGCATAATGACACATGCCTGTAGTCCCAGCGCTCAGGAAGGGGAGACAGGAAGAACAGAAGTTCAAGGTCATTCTCAACTACGTAGTCAATTCAGAGCCAACCTGGGCTAGAAAAAAAAAAAAACATACATACATGCATGCATGCATACATACATATATACATGCATATTCTCATTAATGCAAGTGGTATGAATTCATGGCAATTAACCTTGTACTAGTGGACTCTTAGTAAACACCCACTATATGAATGAAAGTGGAGCTTTTCTATGTAACTTTGGGTAAGAAATAAAATAGGCATATAAATAGTGAAAATAGTGGCTGAGGGCACCCAGGAACATGCCCAAGTGGTATGTCTACCTCCTTGGGCAGTATGGCTAAGCTTGCTGCACCAGTTAGAAACCTCAAGGAGATTGAAAGCAGGTATGACTAGCACAAGCCCAAAATGTCCTTAATGGGAGGCTTCAAATTTTACTTTCGGTCACTAACCTTTCCCTTACATTTATTCAGCTATCCATTTAGTATTTCCAGGTTTCTTTGTGCCAACCGTCACAAAGGCATGTCCCTGAGATGATTGCAAAGATAAGACAGACACTGAATATAAGGGCAACATCATCTAGTGTGATAAGCATTGGATTTTGAGTTAGAAAGACCAGGGGTCATTGAATGGAGCTCAACAGTGGTCACCAGAGCCTAGGGACAGAGCAAGGGGCAGGCAGACAGAAAAAATTAGCCCTGGTTTTCTATAGCACAGTAGGACAACTATTGATTATAATAATCTATGACATATATCCAAAACAACTAGAAGAATAAACATTGGAAGAGATGAAAATGCTTATCATCCTGCTTCAATTATTTCATGTATACATATACTGAAGTACTATCATATCTGTGAACTGAAATTTCATGGGGTGGGGATCCAACCTGTATTAAAGATTCTACAAGGTTGATTGACTAGTTAAAACTTCTGTTAATGTGGCTAGAGTGCTATTGATCTGGAACCAAATTTTCTTGGGCTATCTTTATCCCCCTAAATATAAATAGCCTCTGTGTTTAACCTAACATATTTGTGACCATCAGGTAAAATTCTTTTGAGATGGTAGAAACAAATCTTAAGCTTTCATCAATCACAGACTAAAAATGCCATCAGATAACATCAGAGGACTATAGGAGTTTCTTATAATAACTTTGTATTTACTGTAGTATGTTTTTAAATACCATGATTAAAAACTTTCTTTGCTATGTTTACTTTACTGTAAAAACTTTATAAAACCCCTACCAAATTAGAACATGGTATTTTAAATAATTTGAATCTGTATTCCAGAGACATTTGGCTCCAGAATAAACTATCTATTATTCCCTTTGAGGTCACAGCTGTGTTTTTGTGTCAATATATCTCATGTACAAATATTATGAATAATAAAAGAAAGATGAAAATATTTTCAAAGATGAGAATGCACATGAACCATAGAAGGATTATTAGACCCTGACCCTCTGCTTCAGAGAGTGTTGGATGGGACCCAAGAAGTCTTACCTCCAACTTGCCAGATGACTGATGCTACTGGTATGAGACCCACTGCTGTAAGGGACTGTTGCTTGGAAGCTCACCCTCTGACATCTCACCTGCATGTGCAACCTGATGCTTCGGCTCCCCACCTTCTTCCCTGGTCTGCAGGTGCACACTCTTTGGGCCCAGGCCTCAATGTATTTTCTTTATTTGCCCCATTCATGTAGAGAGTCATCCCAATACCCACTTGTGTGCTTCTTTTGCTGCTGCAGACCTTCTGGCCTGCCTGGGAAAATGTGCCCTTACCTCCCTAACCAGTACCCTTTCCAGAAGTCTGCTTCTGTCCAGAGCCCTGTAAATGGCACCAGCTCCTTCTTTGAAACCTCTTGTATTGCCTTATTTGGATTCATGCCACCATGAGCTCTGGGCATAGACAAGCCTGATTTGAACCTTTACTCCACCTCTTTCTGAAATGTGCCATGTTAGGAAAGTCTTTGAGTATTCTGTGTCTCAGTTGTGCCCCATCTAAAGTCACGCTGAAAATAAAATGGAAGAATGTCTACAGAAACACAAATACAGCATTTGTCACATAGTAAGTTGTCAGCAGATTGGCAGATGTGAATCTCTATTTTCTTTTCTTTCTCGACTATCCTCACACATGCCTACTCTCCCCCAACCAGAAATTTCACAATATGCAAGAAGCATACACAAATAAATATTTCGTTAGTGCAAATGGAGATACTAAGTGAAAGATGAGAGGTCCATAGTAAGTGGTACAATATTTCAGAGGATAAATAAGTCATTTTAATGGTTATTTATCAGGATAAACTTCCTGAAACAACTGTTATATTAATTGTTATACTAATAATATTAACTATCATATTATCACTTTCCTCATTTCATTGGAAACTCTGTCCTAATTATATTATAAATATTTTCTGAATCCACATATTCTGTATCTCTGCCACCATAGCCTTGGACTGAGGCCCTATCATCTCTTTTTTTAAATTTATTTGTTTATTGTCATTTATTTATTTGAAGTGACAGAGAGAGAAAGAGGGAGAGAGAAAGAATGGGCGCACCAGGGCCTCCAGCCACTACAAACAAACTCCAGATGCGTGCGCCCCCTTGTACATCTGGGTAATGTGGGTCCTGGGGAATTGAGCCTTGAACCGGGGTCCTTAGGCTTCACAGGCAAGTGCTTAACTGCTAAGCCATCTCCCCAACCCCCCCATCATGTCTTAATAGGACTACTGTAATAACTTTCTTATAATCCTTTGTGACTTCACCTTTGCCCCTTATTATTAACTCCAAATAACACCCAAAGCTATTTTTACAAATGTGTTTATATATTCTTCCTTGCAGTGTTTGCTTTAATGATAGAAACCTAGAAAGGCATAGTGGAACATGCCTTTGATCTTAGCACTCAGGAGGCAGAGTGGGAGGATTTTGTGAGTTCAAAGCCAGCATGGGCTACAGTGAGTTTCAGGTCAGCCTGGGCTAGAGTAAGACCTTATTAAAAAAAAAAAAAAAAAAAAAAAAACTTAAAAAATTCCAAAAACTGGTAAAATGTTTCTTCTTTGCAGTAGTACATGCATAAGTAAAAACCAGAATGCCAAATAAAATGCACCTTTGCTTAGATGTAGGTATATATATATATATATGCCTATGTGGGAGGATACAAATTTCTTTCTATAAATATCATAACAAAAATATTCTTGGGCTGGAGAGAAGGCTTTGTATGTAAGGTACTTGCCTGTGAAGCCTAAGGACTCCGGTTCAACTCTCCAGGTCCCATGTAAACCAGATGCACAAGGTGATGCAAGTGTGTAAGGTTGCACATGCACACAAGGTGGCTTACGCATCTGGAGAGAAATTGCAGTGGCTGGAGTCCCTGGTGCACCAATTATCTCACTCTTGTTCTCTCACATTAAAAAAGAAAGAAAGAAAGAAAGAAAGAAAGAAAGAAAGAAAGAAAGAAAGAAAGAAAGAAAGAAAGAAAGAAAAGCCAGTCTGTAGGCTTGCCTCAAAAAAAAAAAAAATCTTGCCAGGCATGGCAAGTGCATGCCTTTAAATCCCAGCATTTGGGAGGCAGAGATAGGAAGATTGCCATGAGTATGAGGCCACCCTGGGACTACACAGTGAATTCCAGGTCAGCCTGAGCTACAGTGAGACCCTACCTTGAAAAACCAATACACACACACACACATTGTTAGCAGTGGTATCTCCTCTGGTCTCTTCACATGCACATGGAATACATGCATCTTCAAATACACATTCATACACCAAAAATAGATTATCTAGAAAGAAAAAGTGGCGGCAAAGAAAACAAAGTAACAAAAAAGGAAGGGAAGGAATAATTTATACTCAATATAAAAATAAAATAATTTAAAATGCATAAACAAAATTAGATGAATGCATGAAGAAGAAGAAAAATAAAATGACTTTAACTCAATTAAGTAAAAATACATATAAGAGATGAGTGAAATAATACAAGCAGAAATACAAGGGGAATAAAAGAGAAAAGTGAAAATAAAAAGAGATGAAAATTTAGGGCAGCTTCTTTCTGGGTCTTTGAAAGGAGGAAGTTGTCAGGTTGTGGAGAGGGTCAGTTAAACTTATGGACTCCTATCTTTCCTATGGTAAGGGTAGTGTTGAGATTGTTCTAGCCACATGCCCTATGCCCATCAAGGGTTTCTTCAATTTATTAGCTTCCACTTTTGGTGTACCAGGTGCTTCTGCTGACACTCTCGCCTTCTCTGAACACCCCAGATTGAACTTTTGTGACTAATGTTCTAACTGGGAGCAATATTTCCCACATGGATTGATAGTGTGGGGAGCAAGCACAGCAATGAGACATGTACAGACAGAGTGTCTGACTTAATAGTCTCAAAACCTGTTAATCACCCTGCAAGAGGAACACATTTGTGCATGTAAACTAGAGCTTTAGGTGAAAGATAGTGAACAGCAGATAGATGGCTCAAAAGGTTGATCCATCCATTGACCACAAGCAAAGGGCTATCAGGGTTCTCAGTTGATGAGATCTGCTCCCAGCCACCAAAGCTGGACTACTTTTCCTATACCCTTCAGCACCTCCTGCCACCTCCACTTCTGAGCTTGTTAGCATCCATCCTGGACATCTACACCTGACTCCCAGGGCTGTCTCTCACCTTTAGGACAATGACAGTTTAAATAAATGGCTCCCTTCCGGGTGTGGTAATGCACACCTTTAATCCCAGCACTCGGGAGGCAGAGGTAGGCGAATCACCGTGAGTTCAAGACCAGCCTGAGACTACATAGTGAATTCCAGGTCAGCTTGAGCTACAGTGAGACCCTACCTCGAAAAACTAACTAACTAACTAACTAACTAACTAACTAACTAACTAAATAAATAAATAAATAAATAAATAAATGGCTTCCTAACTAGTTGTTCCCTTTCCCAAGGTCCCCAGGGTATTAGTTTTAAACAATAGGTTTCTTCTCCAGACTGCACTGGGCAATCCTCACAGTCTCATGGAGTGACAAAATAGGATTCCTGTCTACCACTGACCCAAATGTCAGAGGGATCAATACCTCACCAATCCACAACTGAATTAAATGCTTTTGAAGAACCTGGGCTTGTTTTGAGGTTAACATTACCAGTTATTTTTGTTGTTGTTTTTCCCAGGTAGGGTCTCACGCTAGCCCAGACTGACCTATAACTCACTTTGTGGTGCCAGGCTTGCCTCCAACTCACCAGCAACCCTCCGACCTCTGCCTTCTGAGTGCTGGGACTAAAGGCATGTGCCAACACACCAGGTTTATTGTCAGTTCTTTTCACCAGGGATATGTGGCTTTCCTTTTTTGTTCATGTTTAGATTTCACACCAAGGACTCCTCAACTCACCACAGGTAGAATAGAAATTCATTACCAAAAGTAACTGGTCTAGGCGTCACAAGGGCAATACACACCCCAAATCTGGTTCTATAAGTTTGAGCAGGAAATGAAAATTATACCACCCTTAACAGTGCAGGTTGCTAAATGAAACATTTCAGAGAGGAAAAGGATTCAAAACCTATCCTACCAAGGAAGAAATAATGACCAATGTATTTTTTTCTTTTCTAATTTCATGTATGTTTAGTGTATTTCATGGTTTTAATTTGTTGTTTTCAGTATTTTTCATCTTTTATTACCTATTTATTTGTTTTGCTTGTGTGTGTGTGTGTGTGTGTGTGTGTGTGTGTGTGTGTGTGTGTGTGGCATGTGCACATATATGTGCCCTTGTGGTACCCCATATGCTCACCTGTCGCCTTTAATCCCAGTACTCATGAGGCTGAGGTAGGAAGCTACAGAGTGAGTTCCAGGTCAGTCCAGGCTACAGTGAGACCCTGCCCCCCCCCCAAAAATCTTAAATGATATATGCATCAAGTATAATCATATTACAATTGGGAAAGCTGATCTATATAGAGCTTGGTATTTTTACCCCCTCTTGGGATACCTGATTCCCTGTGTGTGTAGCCTAGCTTGTAGCGGCTGTTTATAGAAGCTGAATTCTAGACACAGCCCAACAGAGGCTAGGCTATTCTATACATAGCATTATTTCTGTGGATCTTCTTCCATTCTCATACCCTAAGAAGTGAAATGCGCTTTCCAAAAACTAAGCAAGAGCCCAACTACTGTGAAGAATTTCTTACCAAATCTCTGCTTCTTTCATCTCCTGAGAGGGAGAGAGTGAACCAGTCTTACTTTGATGTCATTTGTAGAGTCAGAAACCCAGTTTTCCATGACTGACTCAGATTAAGTTACTCATTTTATGACTCATTGACCTCTAGAAACTCAAAGTTAGAAAAGACCCTAAATCCAGTGAAAATGAATGTTTTCAGGCCACAGCATTTGTGGTGTACTTATTGCTCCTGGAAATTGACATTCTTTCTACAATTACACTATTTTAATTCTCAAGCAGGTTTTATAATATAGTGTACTTCTCTACTTTCTCCACATGTTTATTTGAGCTGGGATTTATTAAAGCCCAACTTTTACTTAGGGGATATAATGTAAATGTTAACTTTAAATCCAATGTGTTTGTTTATGGAAAGAAGGAAAAGAGTAAAATAAAGACCTTGTGAATGTTCCTCTATGTCTTATTCCTTCCCTGGCCTGTGAGTTCCTCCTGCTTTGGAAGTGGGAATTTTATTTGTGTATAATGTCATATCATAGGTATTAGACTGGGATATATTGGATCCAAACAATGCCTCCTGTCTCCCTGGATCTCAGTGTTCACAGCACATCTATATATTGAGAGGATTGACTTGGTGGGTTTCTAAGGATTCTGCCAAAGTGACAACCATGTAGGAATGTAGCTTCAACACTAAAAAGACTTAATGGGGAAGAAACAACTGTCAGCCTCTTCCTGTGGGCTAAGGCACATGTAGAAATAATTATAATAACATAAGTTATTAATTCACATTATAAACACTTCAGGCATTGCAAATATATATTATTGAGCCTAATCCTCTATCCAAGTAAGGCAGGAGAAGGAAGAAAGTTATGCACAGGTGGGAAGGAAGCAGGACATCCCATTCTTTATAAAATGATGCATAGAAGGATGGAGAAATAGCTTAGTGGTTAAGGTGCTTTCCTGAAAAGCCTAAGGACCCATGTTCAACTCACCAGATCCCATGTAAGCCAGATGCACAAAGGCGAGGCAAGTGCAAGGTTGCACATGCCCACTAGGTGGTGTAAGCATCTGGAGTTAGATTGCAGTGGCTGAGGACCTCGAACACCAATTCTCTCTCTCTCTCTCTCTCTCTCTCTCTCTCTCTCTCAAATAAAAATAAATAAGTAAATAAAATAAATATATAAAATAATGCAAGGAGGAAGTTTCAGAAAGGCACCCTAAAGGAGTCCTTTAAAAAGGCCCACTCCAAACCAATTAGACCTTCCTTTTCTTCAGGACCATACATAACACGGGCCTCAGTCCTTTGCTTTTCTAAGTCCATGTCCCAGGTCCAGAGTGCTGTCCCCCTTTCTTAAAACAAATTTTTTAAATAAACTTTCAAGTAAATAAAGAGTGGAGTCTTCCCTCTGAAGGACACAAACACTTAAAGAAGACTCAATTATTCCTTAAGGGAAGAGAACAAGATACTGAGATCCTGGGAAAGGCTTTTCCAAAAGCAACTGACATTTTTCTATGCCATTGGAATGATAATATTTAGTCCTAGGTAATATCTTGAAAACCATGTCAGGTAGATTCTAGTTAAATGATTGCTGATTTCAGTTGTGGCTGGTAGTTCAATAAAGAAGTAAAGAAAGCAGTTGAAAGCCTGTATTCTAAGCATGAAGCCCCAACTCTGATTTTATATCTGTGTGACTTTAGGTAACCATGTCTCTCACTTTCTAGGCTTTAGCTTGTCCATATGTTCTTGTTCATGTTCTTTTTTTTTTTTTTTTCCAGGCCTTGCCCAGATTTGTTTGGTTTTCTTTTTTTACTTGTCCCCTCAAAGGCATATGAAAAAGACTTTTTTTTTTAATTTTTATTAACATTTTCCATGATTATAAAATATATTCCATGGTAATTCCCTCCCTCCCCACCCCCACACTTTCCCATTTGAAATTCCATTCTCCATCATATTACCTCCCCATTACAATCATTGTAATTACATATATACAATATCAACCTATTAAGTATCCTCCTCCCTTCCTTTCTCCACCCTTTATGTCTCCTTTTCAACTTACTGGCCTCTGCTACTAAGTATTTTCATTCTCACACAGAAGCCCAGTCATCTGTAGCTAGGATCCACATATGAGAGAGTACATGTGGCACTTGGCTTTCTGGGCCTGAGTTACCTGACTTAGTATAATACTTTCCAGGTCCATCCATTTTTCTGCAAATTTCATAACTTCATTTTTCTTTACCGCTGAGTAGAACTCCATTGTATAAATGTACCACATCTTCATTATCCACTCATCTGTTGAGGGACATCTAGGCTGGTTCCATTTCCCAGCTATTATAAATTGAGCAGCAATAAACATGGTTGAGCATGTACTTCTAAGGAAATGAGATGAGTCCTTTGGATATATGCCTAGGAGTGCTATAGCTGGGTCATATGGTAGATCAATCTCTAGCTGTTTTAGGAACCTCCACACTGTTTTCCACAATGGCTGGACCAGATTACATTCCCACCAGCAGTGCAGAAGGGTTCCTTTTTTTCCACATCCCCGCCAACATTTATGATCATTTGTTTTCATGATGGTGGCCAATCTGACAGAAGTGAGAGGGAATCTCAATGTAGTTTTAATCTGCATTTCCCTGATGACTAGTGACGTAGAACATTTTTTTAGATGCCTATATGCCATTCGTATTTCTTCCTTTGAGAACTCTCTATTTAGCTCCATAGCCCATTTTTTGATTGGCTTGTTTGATTCCTTATTATTTAACTTTTTGAGTTCTTTGTATATCCTAGATATTAATCCTCTATCAGATATATAGCTGGCGAAGATTTTTTCCCATTCTGTAGGTTGCCTCTTTGCTTTTTTCACTGTGTCCTTTGCGGTGCAAAATCTTTGTAATTTCATTAGGTCCCAGTGGTTAATCTGTGGTTTTATTGCCTGAGCAATTGGGGTTGTATTCAGAAAGTCTTTGCCAAGACCAATATGTTGAAGGGTTTCCCCTACTTTTTCCTCTAGCAGTTTCAAAGTTTCAGGTCTGATGTTAAGGTCTTTAATCCATTTGGACTTAATTCTTGTGCATGGCGAGAGAGAAGAATCTATTTTCATCCTTCTGCAGATATTTATCCAGTTTTCAAAACACCATTTGCTGAAGAGGCTGTCTCTTCTCCAATGAGTATTTTTGGCATTTTTATCGAATATCAGGTGGCTATAGCTACTTGGGCTTACATCTGGGTCCTCTATTCTGTTCCACTGATCTACATGTCTGTTTTTGTGCCAGTACCATGCTGTTTTTGTTACTATGGCTCTGTAGTATAGGTTAAAATCAGGTATGGTGATACCACCAGCCTCTTTTTTGTTGCTCAGTATTATTTTAGATATTCGAGGTTTTTTGTGATTCCAAATGAATTTTTGGATTGTTTTTTCTATTTCCATGAAGAAAGCCTTTGGAATTTTGATAGGGATTGCATTTAATGTGTAGATTGCTTTAGGTAAGATTGCCATTTTCATGATATTGATTCTTCCAATCCAGGAACAAGGGATGTTTCTCCACTTTCTAGTGTCTTCTGCAATTTCTCGCTTGAGTGTTTTAAAGTTCTCATTGTATAGATTCTTTACTTCCTTGGTTAGGTTTATTCCAAGGTATTTTTTTTTTTGATGCAATTGTGAGTGGGAGTGATTCTCTGATTTCATCCTCTGTGTGTTTGTTGTTAGCATATATGAAGGCTACTGATTTCTGTGTATTTATTTTGTATCCTGCTACATTGCTGTAGGTTTTGATCAGCTCTAACAGCTTGCTAGTAGAGTCTTTAGGGTCCTTTATGTATAGAATCATGTCATCTGCAAATAATGATAACTTGATTTCTTCCTTTCCAATTTGTATCCCTTTTATGTGTGTCTCTTGCCTTATTGCTATGGCTAAGACTTCCAAAACTATATTAAATATAAGTGGGGACAGTGGACACCCTTGTCTTGTTCCTGATTTTAGTGGAAAAGCTTCCAGTTTTTCCCCATTTAGTAATATGTTGGCTGTAGGCTTGTCATAAATAGCTTTTATTATATTGAGATATGTTCCTTCTATTCCCAGTCTCTGTAGGACTTTTATCATGAAGGGATGTTGGATTTTGTCAAATGCTTTCTCTGCATCTAATGAGATGATCATGTGATTTTTGTCCTTCAACCCGTTTATGTAATGTATTACATTTATAGATTTGCGTATGTTGAACCATCCCTGCATCTCTGGGATAAAGCCTACTTGGTCAGGGTGAATGATCTTTTTGATATACTCTTGCATTCTGTTTGCCAATATTTTGTTGAGAATTTTTGCATCTATGTTCATGAGGGAGATTGGTCTGTAATTTTCTTTTTTTGTTCTATCTTTGCCTGGTTTTGGTATCAGGGTGATGCTGGCCTCATAGAAGGTGTTTGGTAGAATTCCTTCTTTTTCTATTTCCTGGAAAAGCTTAAGAAGCAATGGTGTTAGCTCTTCCTTAAAAGTCTGGTAAAATTCAGCAGTGAATCCATCTGGGCCTGGGCTTTTTTTAGTTGGGAGATTATTGATAACTGTTCGGATCTCCATGTTTGTTATAGGTCTATTTAAGTGATTAATCTCATTTTGATTTAATTTAGGTAGGTCATATAGATCAAGGAAATCATCCATTTCTTTCAGATTTTCATACTTTGTGGAGTATATGCTTTTATAGTATGTCCCTATGATTTTTTGAATTTCTCTGGAATCTGTTGTGATGTTACCTTGTTCATCTCTGATTTTATTAATTTGTGTCTCTTCTCTCTTTCTTTTGGTCAGATTTGCTAAGGGTTTATCAATCTTGTTTATCCTTTCAAAGAACCAACTCTTTGTTTCATTAATTCTTTGGATTGTTCTTTTTGTTTCTATTTCATTAATTTCTGCCCTATTCTTTATTATTTCTTCCCGTCTACTGATTTTTGGTTTGCCTTGTTCTTCTTTTTCCAAGGCTTTAAGGCGAAGCATTAGGTCGTTTACTTGCGACCTTTCTAATTTCTTAATATACGCACTTAAGGCTATAAATTTACCTCTTAGAACTGCCTTCATTGTGTCCCAGAGATTTTGGTATGTTGTGTTCTCATTATCATTTGACTCTATAAATTTTTTGATTTCCTTTTTGATTTCTTCATTGACCCACTCATCATTTAGTAGTGTATTGTTTAGTTTCCATGATTTTGTGTATGCTCTATAGCCTTTCTTGCTACTGATTTGTAGTTTCATTGCATTGTGGTCAGATAGAATGCAAGGAATTATTTCAATTTTCCTTAATTTGTTAAGATTTGCTTTGTGTCCTAATATATGGTCTGTTTTAGAGAATGTTCCATGTGCTGCTGAAAAGAATGTATATTCTGCAGCCTTTGGATGAAATGTCCTGTATATATCTGTTGGGTCCATTCCTTCTATGACCTCATTTAGTCCAGATGCCTCTCTGTTTATTCTTTCCCTGGATGACCTGTCAATTGATGAGAGTGGGGTGTTAAAGTCACCCACCACCACTGTGTTTGGTGTTATCTGTGACCTTAGTTCTAATAGTGTTTGTTTGACGAATTTGGGAGCCCCCATGTTAGGTGCATATATGTTTAGGATTGTAATGTCCTCCTGTTGGAGTGTGCCCTTAATCAATATAAAGTGACCTTCCTTGTCTTTCTTGACTAACGTCGGACTAAAGTCTACCCTGTCTGATATTAGGATAGCAACCCCTGCTTGTTTTCTAGGCCCATTTGCTTGAAACACCGTCTTCCAACCTTTCACCCTAAGGTAATGTCTATCCTTTGTAGAAAGGTGAGTTTCTTGGAGACAACAAATTGTAGGATCCTGCTTTTTAACCCAGTCTGCAAATCTATGTCTTTTCGTTGGGGCATTGAGACCGTTGATATTAAGAGATATTATTGAAAGGTGTGTATTTATGTTTGCCATTTTTTTGTGTGTGTGTGTTTCTGGTTCTACCTGTGCTCTCTTCTGTTAACTGGTATTTAAGTATAGCTTGTTTTTTCTAGGTTCCTTATATGTGTGCTTTTCCTTTTGTTCAGCATGGAGGATTCTATCAAGTATTTTCTGTAGAGCTGTTTTTGTCTTCAAATACTCCTTTAACCTGCTTTTGTCATGGAATGTCTTTATTTCTCCATCTATTTGAATGGATAACTTTGCAGGATAAAGTAACTTTGGTTGACAGTTGTTATCTTTCAGAACTTGGAATATATCACTCCAAGCCCTTCTGGCTTTAAAAGTTTGTGTTGAATAATCTGCTGTAATCCTGATGGGCTTGCTTTTGTAGGTAACTTGATTTTTCTCTCTAATTGCTTTCAATTTGTTCATGTTCTTAAAAGACCTAATGAAGACACAGGCCATAGGTTCAACTTCATTGTCACCAGTGACAGGAGCCCTGGTACTTAGTACATTCTGGCAGTCAGAGAGCATGCCCTCACCCCATTCAAGATGTGATATCTACCATCTGCTTGACTGAAACACGTGCAAATTAAAAAAAAAAAAAGATTTTAAGTAAACCTTTAAATCTTGAAACTGGCCCTCCTAAGAGAGATAGAGAGGGATTACCTAAATAAAAACTTCTACTCCTGGTCCCGGTTGAATCTAATGCAAACTCCTCAAAGTAGGAGTTTATGGATGAAAAATTCTAATAGAACACAATGGGTCCCATCACTGGCACAGCTAACTTCAGAGCTTTATTCAGACCTTTTTCTTCTCCATATCAAGAATGAATGAAATTTTTCACCCTCAGATTAGAATTCTCCAACATATCTTAGACAGGAACTAAGCAAAAGTGAAAGGGAAATAAACTAACAAGAGAAATCAGGGCTGGAAAGATGGTTCAACAGCTAAAGGTGCTTGCTTAGAAAGCCTGATGGCTGGGGTTCAATTCCCTAGTAACCATGTAAAGCCAGATGCACAAAGTGGTGCATGCACCTTGAGCTTGTTTGCAGTGGAAAGAAGTCCTGGTGCACCCATACTCACTTTCTCTCTCACACTCTCAGATAAATAAAAATTAGAACAAAAAAATCAGTTTTGCTTACAATGTTCCGGTTTCAAACATAATAATTAATTATTTTGTTAAATAAGAATGCACATCCAGGCTTCTTTCTCACACCATCAGTTTCACCCTCAAAATTACCTGTTGGTTACCTACTAATCCCTCCCAACAAAGAACTTAAGTTTGGGACTCCATTCACTGAGCCCTAAAGCCTCACATATCTCTAGACACACATGCACACAAAATTAAATAGTCTAGTCTCAATTGTTCATCATTTTTGTTCCTACATCTCTTTTGGAAAAATATTTTTAAAAATTGTGGACATACATATTGTCAGTTAGTAGAATACATGATTATTCTATCATAACTCTCCATAACATAGATGGAAAGATTGGCCCTTCATGGTGGAAGTGACTTACCCAGGGTCACTTCCTAGCAAAGCAGTGACACAAAAAGGACTTGAAACTCACCAAAGCTACAGGATGTTAAGAACTTTCCTCCCACTGCCTAATTCTGAATAATGAGAAAACTGACACTGAAAATAAGGGCTGAGAGAAGATGATGGAAGGAACACTGAAGAGTGTTTCTCAGAAACCTATTGAAGCCAATCACTGCCACCTTAGCTAAAAGGTGAATATGTCAATTGTGTGTGTTTTTTTTCACATTTAAGCCATCCCATCCTGGAAGGACCAAAGAGTGTGACAGGGCCCTGGAAAGGAGATACTAATATTCACTCTATCTATGATCACCTGAAAAACTCCAAGTCATATCTTGGTGAAACGGCTGGCACAATATTCTCAGGCCCGGTCACCATCTTCCCACATGACTTCCTTGGAGACCATATCCAGCAGGCAAAGTACCAGGGTTGCCTGCACATAAGTCATAAAGTTTCAGGGAATGCATGCCTCCAATACCTTAGAGATGGATGATTGGAGCCCCTACACATGTGAGGTCACCCAGAAGACCCCAGATAAAAATTAAGTGATAAAAGATACAGTCATTGAGCTTAGTGTCCAAAAACCAAAGTTTGTGAGAGTAGAAAAGCATTGATAGGCAAGTCTCAATAGAGTACTATAATTCTTAACATGCCTCCGAGAATCGGATAGACCTTTATATGTGCACAGGATCTCTTCATTTTTGTGTGTTAACCACAGAATCCTCAGGGTTGCCACTCCCATCAAAGAAATTAGGAAGAGGTGAGAAGGATGGCTGGCTTTTAAATCTTTAAAATCCTACCTTTTCAAGTATCCCAAAGATTCTACTATTCATTGCATACTTACCCTTCTTAGCCTCTTTGCCTTTACATTCCTAAAAAAAAAATAAATATAGTTGATTAAGATACTCCAGAATAGATTATGATAGAAACGCTCTGGAGAAACTGGGCATAGTGGCACGTACCTTTAATCCCAGCACTCAGGAGTCAGAGGTATGAGAGTCGCTGTGAGTTCAAGGCCACCCTGAGGCTACATAGTGAATTTCAGATCAGCCTGGGCTAGAAGGAGTCCATACCTCAAAAAAAAAAAAAAAAAAAAAAAAAAGAAAGAAAGAAAGAAGGAAGGAAGGAAGGAAGGAAGGAAGGAAGGAAGGAAGGAAGGAAGGAAGGAAAAGCACTGGAGAGAGACAGAGATTAGCCAAGATAAAAATTGATACTTTGATTTTTAATTTTGTAATGATCTGGTCCTGGCAACACACAAGTACAGGTAATCCTAAAGCTACTTAAACCTAAAGATAGCATTTTTATGTCAGTTGATTTTTAACACCCGATAATCACAAGTCCCAGATAATATGAAACACTACCTAGCCCTCCAAATCTATCAACTTTCATTTGCATTACCATTTTCCCATATTCTACTCCAAGTCAGAAATTCCCTTAAGTTCCACTTACAGATACATACATATCCTTATGTCCAACAAGGATTACATGGCCTGGTATCCCCATATCTTTATGACTTCCCAGAATTTCTTCTCTTGTCTTCCCATGGTAGTTTCTGTCTATAATACCACAGTGATAAATGGCAATGGTTATAACTTCACACAATGGTTATAAATATAGTACCTCAGGGAATTGTGTAATATGGAAGCCGGGCGTGGTGGCGCAGGCCTTTAATCCCAGCACTTGGGAGGCAGAGGTAGGAGGATTGCCATGAGTTTGAGGCCACCCTGAGACTACATAGTGAATTCCAGGTCAGCCTGGGCTAGAGTGAGACCCTACCTCAAAAAATCAAAATAAATTAAATAAATAAATAAAAATAAAAATGGAATGTGGGGGACTGGAGAGAATGCTTAGTGGTTAGGGCTCTTCCCTGCAAAGCCAAAGGACCCAGATTCAATTCCTTAGTACACACAGAAAGCCAGATACCCAAGGGGGTGCATGCATCTGGAGTTCATTTGCAGTGGCTGAAGATCCTGGGGCACCCATTCTCTCTCTCTCTCTCTCTCTCTCTCTCTCTCTCTCTTGCTCGCTCGCTCTCTCCCCCCCCCCTCTCTTTATCCCTCTCTCTCAAATAAATAAATAAATATTTATTTAAAAAGGAAATATGAGGGGCCTCTGTCAGGATATGGAAGATTTGTGCAGAGAAGGAGAATGGGATTTATGGAGAAACATGTTTACCAGAAAAGTGGTTGGTTATAGATGGTTTGGGGATATATAAGGTATAAAAGTAGATCCCATTATCACATGGAATTTTGTTAAACATTTATGCTTCCTAAACCAATCCCCCTGCCTGGCTGTCTTATTTTTTGGCTACTTTATTCAATCTGCCTTGCTGGAACTCTCAAGCATTCTTTTATATGGAGTTTTCACTCAGGAAATCCTGAACGTCAAAGAAACTTTCTTTTGTGTTTTACAGCCAAGACCCTCCCACTACTATCATCTCACACACACACACACACACACACACACACACACACACACCGTCATCATCATAATCATCCTCATCATCATCCTTACCCTCTATAACTTTCTTTGCTGAGAATATGGAAGTTCATTGATTCACTGGACTGCTGTCAGCCTCTAGTGCCCTAACCATTAATTCATGGTGCTCCTGCCCCAGCCCCTGAGATTATAGAGTTGTATCACAATGTTCAGCTATTATTGTGTGTCTTTTGTGCTGCCTTTTCCATCCTTTAAAAAGCTTCTGTATCTAAATATGAAGAAATGTCCTAGGGAGCATGCATTACATTTCTCTTTCCAGTGCTAGTTGGTGGTGGGTTTTGTTGTTTGTTTGTTTGTTTTATGTAGCACATCCTATAAGCCAGTTACTACTGATTGCACCTCTTGCTACTTTTGGGGTTGAATTGCAATAATTTTCTCCTCTTTATTATTATTATTTATTTTATGAGAGAGAGCCCAAGAGAGAGAGAAAAAAAGTTAGTATACCAGGGCCTCTAGCTACTGCAATCGAACTCCAGATACTTGTGCCACCTTGTGTGCATGCATCACCTTGTGTGTGTGATTTATGTGGATTTTGGAAGTCATATCTGGACCTTTAGGCTTCACCAGCAAGAGCCTTAACCACTAAGCTGTCTCTCCAGCCTCATTTTCACCTCTCTGTCATATAATTGGCTATGTCTAGCTGGAGATGAACCTTTTGCATT
This sequence comes from Jaculus jaculus, assembly GCF_020740685.1. Taxonomy (NCBI): domain Eukaryota; kingdom Metazoa; phylum Chordata; class Mammalia; order Rodentia; family Dipodidae; genus Jaculus; species Jaculus jaculus. The sequence goes on along the minus strand of NC_059125.1, from coordinate 58,473,472 downwards.
ACACTTGTTACTCTGTGTGAAGCTGACTGACAGACGGCTGATGCTGGTTTGTGTTTAATGCTGGGGCTTGTCTTCCACCAGTTTACCTGGATGGATGTCTCTTTATGGGGTTGGTTGGTCAAGCCAAGTGCCCATGCTTGCCTACCACCAGTCATGCTGGCTGGGTATTTTCCATAATGGCTAGGTGAATGGGCAAAATGTCACATCCTACCTCCCACCAGTGCCATTAACTGGATGTCTCCAAACTCGCAGATTCTGAGAAAGTAGTCGCCTCACCCCCACCTCTACAGTACTTCCCTCTCCAACTTTGCTTGTATTAATCCAGTATTATCTATGGAACCTGCAATTACCTTCCCTGAAGGAAGTGCCAAGTAAAATAATGTTAATGCCCCTAAGTGCCCACTCATCTTAGTCTCTAGACCTGTAAACAAATTCAAGTCTAAGATGGCCCCTAGAGTTGAGGTAGAAAGTGTGACCCATGAGGAGGCATGCTATATCCCTGAAGAAGTTCACAGGCTTTCTAACTCATGCAAGCAGAATTCTGAGGAATAAGTGTGGGAATGGATTTTCAAGAGTATGGGATGATGGGGAAGGCAACATAAAATAAGATCAGGTTGAGTTTATTGACATGCAACAAGATTCTAAATTTAATGTTGTAGCTCACACATTTTTAAACAATTGTTCCAAGCATTTATTTGATTGGATAGCACTGCCTGATAATCCTTGGCTTAATGTTGATGAATGGATCAAAGACTCAGGGAAAGCCAGGCATAGTGGCACACGTCCTTAATCCCAGCACTCAGGGGGCAGAGGTAGGAGGATCACCATGAGTTCAAGGCCACCCTGAGACTATATAGTGAATTCCAGGTCAGCCTGAGCTACAGTGAATCCCTACCTCTAAAAACCAAAGGGAAAAAAAAATGACCCAGGGAAATTAGAATGTTGGAGTGAATTTGTCATGTAAAACTTAATCCTCCAGAACTGGAGGGTCACGCAGCTGTGCTCTTCCTTAATACCATGTGAAATGGGTTTTGAGAGCCTGAAGATCACTTTCATTGCTCTTAAGTGGGAGCCATAGTTTATTAATTAGATTACTCATATGTAATGGATCTAATTAGATTCCAGTGTAACAAGGGTTAAGTGGCAGTACTGAATTTCCAAAGACAAGATGGATGTACTTATTGCAAATGACAGCATAGGCAAAGCAATGTTCATAATGGTGTGACTCATGTAGACCTTTGGCACTGGCTAATTAGTCATAGTGCCCCAAAAGTGAAATAGATAGGAAGCCTGTTTGATCTGTATGAGTAGAAAACTACAAAGGATATAAACCAAGAAACTACTTTGAATCAAAACAACAGAGAATCATGGCCCCTTAACCAATTTACAGAAAAGCCAATTTATTGACCCCAAACCCCTTGAATTAAAGGTAAGCCAGGTCCCTTTGATGAATGACCCTGTTATCATTCCAAATTGTTTAACATTGAAATTGACAATTTTCATACATGAACATAATTTTATCATAATCTTCTCCCATTACTTTCTATTATCCGTCCTCCTTCACCCTCTTCCATTGAACCCCTTCTTTCCAGGCAGTCACTCTTCTTTTTGAGGTCTGTGTTTTGGTTTTTGCCCTCATCCATCATCATGTCGAAGTCTCAATGGGCTCAACATTGTGCAGGTCTTCTGGTGGTAGCAACAGCCACTATGAGATCATAAATGCATCAGTCACTTCATGTCTGAAGGATAGTGTCCCAAAGTACTCCTACCCATCCTCTGGCTCTTACATTCTTCCTGCCCCCTTTTGTGCAATGTTCCTTGAGTCTTGGAGGGCATAATAGAGATGTCCCATTTAGTGTTGAGCACTCAATAGTCACATTTTTTCTCAGTACTTTGATAAATTTGGAGTGTCACCAGAATCCACTGTCATCTGTGGAAAGAAGCTTCTCATGACCAAAGGTAAGAGAAGCGCTAATCTATTAGCCTAAACATAATAAACTGAGAAGGCAATTTGATGGATGCAAAATATCCTAGCTGATACTTTTGACTAGGTTTTCAGTATCAGGCATGAATTCTTTCCTGTGGAATGGGCCTCAAGTTCAATCAAGATAGCAGTTAGTTGTCCCCATAACATTCATGTCACTGTTGCACCAGTATGTACATCTTAGATGACTGGTTGGTTGTGTAGCTCACATACTGGTTAGGATTGTTGACTTTTGTCCCCCAGAAGGCTTTATAGCACTTCCCAGCACTATGACAGCTAGCCAACAGGAAAGAAGCTCCCAGGCCATTCCCAGCTTGATTTTTCAGTGTCCTGCAACTGAAGAAATAGGATCCTACCATCTAATTCCAGAAAGTTTTATTATTAATGTTTCTCCCATTGTTTCACAAAGAGACGTATGGCCTTTTAGTAGGATAACTGTACATGGGGAAAATGAAAGAAAAAAAAAATCAGACCTTTCAGGATCTCCCAACCACTGGTCCTTAATTAACACTGATTCCAAAAGATCTCAAACAGCATGTGGCTCCCCATTTAAAGTAGGAGTTTATGGAGGGCAAGTGATAAATGCATTTTTAAACCAAAATCTGACTCATATTGGATCCAATGGATCCTTAAACTCAACCTGTGGGTTATTTCCCCAGTCCTAGAATGCATAATTGAGATATATGCACTTAGAACTTTGCAGAATCTACACATTGGTTCCCCAACTGTGAAGGGAGGGCTATGGGTAGAAAGGCCATTAGCAATGCTTCTACTAGGGAAAATAGTTAACCAAAAACAACATGTCATCTCCAAAGGAATCATAGAGATTGGTGCTACCATGAAGGACTTGAAATATTCATGGATGGTGGTTCCCATCACATCTCCCTTTAAATCTCCTATTTTTCCCTGGACATAAGAAGAATGGATTATGGAGAAGGACAGTCCATTTTCATAAATCTAATCAAGTAGTGGCTCCAATTGTAGCTGTGGTTTCCTTACTTCAGCAGGTTAATGTATCTCCTTGTATCTGGGGTGAAGCTACTAATCTTACAAATGCTTTCTTCTCCACGCTGGTCTATAGGGACCATCAGAAGCAATTTGTTTTCAGCTGGTAAGGCCAACAGTATAACTTTACTGTTTTACCATAAAGTTTTTTTTTTAATTCTTCAGACCTGAGTCATAACTAAGTTTGCAGGAATCTTGATCACCTTTCTCTTCCACAAGATGAGATTCAATATATTGATGACATTATGCTGGTTGGATCAGGTAAGAAGGAGGTAGCAACCACTCTGGACTTGTTGGTATAGTATATGTACATCAGAGGATGGGCAATAAATCCAACCAAAAGTCAAGGCCTTCTGCTTCAGTAAAATTTCTAGAAGCCCAATGGTGTAGGGCATGCAGAGATATTCTTTCTAAGGTGAAAGATAAGTTATCACACGTAGCCACTCTCACCATCAACAAAAAACCACAATGTCTAGTGGGTCTATTAGGGTTTTGGAAACAGTATATATTCCTCACTTGGCTGTGTTACTCCAGCCCACATATCAAGGAACTGGTAAGGCTGATAGTTCTAAGTGGAGCCCAGAATAAAACAAGGCTCTTCAATGTACCCAGACTGCTGTACAGGCTGCTCTGCCACTTGGTCCATATGGTCCATCAGGTCTGATGATACTTGAGGTGTCACTGGAAGATGATGATACTATTTGGTGTATTTGGCAGGCTCCTATAGGTGAATCACAGCAGGGGCCCTTGGAATTTTGGGGCAAGGTCCTAATACCAACTTTTCTCCCTTTGAGAGGTAGCTCTTGGTCTTCTATTGGGCTGTAATAGGAACTAAGCAATTGACAATGGGCCACCAAGTTACCATGTGATCTTAACTGCCTATCATGAACTTGACACACCAAGCCACAGGAGTAGTCCACAATCAAAAGCAAGTGGCATATACATGATTGGGCTTAGGTGAGACCACCACTGAGTCCCTGATATGGTACCATTCACAAAAGTGACTGTCCAGAGATATGGTATCAGGTAGACTACATTGGACCACTTCCATCATGGAAAAGATAGCATTTTGTCCTTGCTGAAATAGATACTTCCTCTAGGTATGGACTTGCTTTTCCTGCGTCTGTAGTGCTTTTACTAAAACTACCATCCATGGACTTACAGAATGCCTTACTAACCATAATGATATTCCACATAGCATTACTTCTGAAGAAGGAACTCTATGTGTAGCCCATAAAGGATAGCTGTGAGTTCATGATCATTGAATTCACTGGTCTTTCTATGTTCCTCACCATTGTGAAGCAATTGGCTTGATAGAACAGTACAGTGACCTTTTAAATACATCTGGAAGCAATAACCTGGAGTGTCAGTGTTCTCCAGAATGTTGTATATACTCTAAACCAGCATCCAGTATATGGTATTGTTTCTTCTGTAGACCAGGATTCACGGTCCCATTAGAAATAGTATTATTCACTATCATCCCTAGTGACTCAGTAGAAATTTCTTTTTGCTTCCTGTTCCCATGACCTTAGGCTCTGCTTGCCTAGAAATCTTGGTTCCAGATGAGGTAGCACTTCTGCCTGGAGAAACTACAAACATTCCAATGAACTGGAAGCTTAAACTTCCCCCTGACCACTTTGGGTTCCTAATGCTCTTGAGTTAATAAGCTAAGAAAGGAGTTACATTGCTAGCTGGGGCGAATTATTCAGACTACCAGGGTGAAATTGGACTGTTACTCCCTAATACAGGTAAAGAAGAGTACATAGGAAGTGAAAGAAATCCTTTGGGTTTTCTCTTAGTGTTATCATGCCCTGTGATTGTCAGTGGAAAAACTACATTAACCCAATCAAAGCAAGGTGATAAATGGCCCAGACCTTTCAGCAATGAAGACATGGATCACCCTTCAAAGTAAAGAATAAAGAGCTACAAAGGTGCTTTCTGAAGGTCAAGGAAATACAGAATGGACAGTAGAGGTAGTTACAAACACCTGATAAGGCCACACGACCAGTTACAGAAATGAAGATTATAGTTGCCACGAGTACTTCTGTCCTATTTTTAAAAAGATGCTTATGTATATGTACACATACATTAAGAAGCTACTTACATTTTCTTTCCTCTGTTTCTTTATCATGTAACACAACAATTATTGAGATAATATCAGTAGAGAGTGTTGTTAAATTGATATTATATTTGAATTATAAGATGCTAAAACCTAAGCTATTGAGGAGGAATAGTGTGTTTCCAGTAGTGTGTACAATAGTTATATTACCTTAAGTGGAATGATGATCCTTTTGCTTGGAAATTAAGCATGACATAAGGAGATGTGGTTGAATGTCAAGTTGACAGTGGATGGACTTGTGATTTAATTTCTATCTTCAACTTGGTTGGATCAGGAATCAAAGAAGAGGCACACCTTTTGGGGCAGATCTGTCAAGGTATTTCCAGAAAAGAGTAACTGAGTAGTGGGGGAGAGCCTTCCCCCACAGTAGGTAGCCTATATATAAAGAGATTTCAGGATAAACCAGCCCCTTTTTTTTTGCCTGGGGTTGCCCTTGCTACTTGTACCATGAGTTCATGCATCCTGTTGCTGCCATTCTTTAGTAACATCAGAACCCAGCTTATTCATCCTTCCAACATGGACTGAAGACCATTGGCTGTCCAGGAATCCTCTAGGCCTTCAGCACAAAATTAGGACTGCTGAAGCATCCTGCCTCATGGTCTGCACAGCTCTCAGGTTTCAGACTCTCAAAACTGCACATAACCAGTTGGACTCCCGGTCTGCATCATGTAAGCCAAGCTCATAAATCTCCTGTATAAATATTTTCATTCTAGGACTGGAGAGATGGCTTAGTGGTTAAGATGCTTGCATGCGAAGCCTGAAGAAACAGATTTGATTCCCCAGTGCCCACATAAACCAGATTTACAAGGTGGTACATGCATCTGGTGTTCATTTTCAGTGACAGGACGCCCTGGCACCCATCATTTTGTTTTTGTTGTTTTGTTTTGTTTTGTTTTGTTTTGTTTTGTTTTGTTTTGTTTTGTTTTGTTTTGTTTGATGGTTTGATGTGGGTTTTGCTTATCCCAGGCTGACCTGGAATTTACTATGGCTGGCCTTGAACCCACAGTGATTCTCTTATCTCTGCTACCCATGTGGGATGAAAGGTATGCGCCAGCATGCCCAGCAAGAAGCACCCATCTTTATGCCAAACTTCATCCTGTGAACCAGTATTGAATATAGGACAATTCTTCCTTACAGTCACTAGAGGGCAATGATTACCTATGTCCAGGCATTTTGAGCAGAGTGGAGCAAGTGTACTTGGGAATGGCTTGGGCTATGGTTCCTGGCATCTGACTAAGGCCTTTCTTCCTGAGTTTTGGCATGGCTGTCACATTTCCCACAAAAATTCTCTGAGGGTGTTTAGTGAGAAGTCTGTGTGGAGTGTAGGTTGAGTTCCAGTGCTCTCTCTGCCCACACCAAACAACAGCTCCAGCTTAATATTCTGAATCATAAATGCCGAAGAGAACAGGAACCAAGCATGTGTACCCTTTTTTGCTCTGATAAATACACATCCCTGTATATCAACTCGTCTCCTCAATACCTCCCAGTGTTAGTAAATGATACATATTAAATTCCCTTCTCTATTCCTTCCCCTTATCTTTGGATTAATGCCCAGGGTCCATGCTTGTTGGTTCTTGCACACTCCCTGTAGAAATTTCTAACCTGTTTCTTTCCTGTTTTCTAGAGCATGCCACTAAGTGAATAGGTAAGATAATCTTTTCTTTTCCATTTTATGAACACTTCCTGATCTCAATCCTTTTGGTCATTGGAGGAAACACGATGAAAAGGGTATTGGAGCTAGTCCTAAAGTCAGAGTCCTTTAGAACATCTCCATTCCCTCTCTGCAGCATATTCTGAGGTTCTTTACTGCTCTGGCTCACTGAACATACAATATAATTTAGATATGCCAGTTCTCTGCTAACAGAATCCATGTCTGCCAAAAGCCTGAAAGTTCAAAAGAAATTAAGCCAAAGGAAGGAATCCAGAATCTAAGCTCTAAGGCCCTTATCATGGGTAGTGAACTCTTGAGCCTTAGGGTGCATACCAAGGAGGCCAGCAACTCTGGGGAAACTATGGATGGGGCCCTTCACAAGTGGCTATTTCCTCAATAATCCAGCTTTCTGAGCTCTAAGCAATGACTACTCTGATTATCCCAGCCTGGACCAGAACTATCAGATCTTTGCTCAGATCACTGGTGGTTGTGTCTTCCTGCTGTACGTAGTTCCCTCAGATTATGAGGTTCTGGCTGCAAAAGAAAAGAGTGTTGCCGGGCATGGTGGCGTACGCCTTTAATCCCAGCACTTGGGAGGCAGAGGTAGGAGGATTGCCGTGAGTTCAAGGCCACCCTGAAACTACATAGTGAATTCCAGGTCAGTCTGAGCCAGAGTGAGACCCTATCTCAAAAAAAAAAAAAAAAAAAAAAAAAAGAGTGCCTGCTAAAATGCCCCCACTAAGCCAGAGTTTGATGACATAATTGCCTTTTCTGTTCTTGCCTTCTGCCTAGCCTCCTTCCCTGTTTCCTCTCTTCTTGAACAGTCCAAAGCATCTACCTTTTCAATGCTGGGGCCCCTAGGACTTTGACTAAGAAGTTCCCATATGCACCTTCAGCAAGCCAACTTCTGGATTTGGCTCTGAGCACTTGTAGTATTTCTGCCTGAGGCTTCCACTATTCTTCTTCAGACCCCATAGAAATGCTTGTTGCACTAGAGTTTCTTCATTATGCCTCCAGATACCACCAGAAGATCAGTTCTGCAAATTTAGGGGACCAGCTGTGCCAAAGATCACTTCTCTTTCTTCAGGTCCAGACAACTTTTAATTGAGATTCTCATGTCACAGGCTGAGGTTCAGTTCTGCTTCTTTTGCTTCTAGAGTTTATCTAGTGTCTGGATATTGTTTTGGTGCTAATAAACATCTGATTATGAAAGCAACCTGGGTTGTGTTAATTTCCTCTCAAAACATTATAAAGCTTCACAAGTGGCTATTTACTTTTACTACAATTACTAGAGTGAGACTAGTTAAGATGGTAAAGAGCCTATGGGGGTCTAGATTATACCTGTCTACTGTGTTGGGGGGGGTGTTGCTAGGAACTGAACCCCAGGGCCTTGTACATGCTGGGCAAGTGTTCTATCACCAATTTACATCTTTTTTTTTTTTTACTTTTTTTTTTATTTCAAGACAGGATCTCGATAACTTGCTCACCCTAGCCTTGAATTTATTCTGTACCCCAGGAAGAACTTGAACTTGTCTTTTGCCTCAGACTCATGAACATTTGGAATTACAAGCCATCAGGCCTTTGCTTTGTTGTTGTTTAATGGATGGTAGGTGAGTTAGTCTATGTTTTTTTTTCTTCCCACCCTAGCCACTCCCCATATCAGGCCAAGAGTAGTTCTATCTGAATCACAATGAATCTTTAGTTAAAAGGTATTCTATTTGGCTGCCATCCTCCATTCCATCATAATTCCTACTCCAACTGGTGACTCTTCCCAGGGCAACAGGAAATCTGACAAGAAAGGGGGCATACTTATTTCTCAAGGGACTGCAGATGTATGCAGCACTACTAAGAATGTCCACTCCAAAAATCTTTGAGGTAGCTGCATTCTTTATAGGTCATATTCTCTAGTTCCTGACCCCTTTGTACAATAGGATGTGGGACAAGATAAGAGTAACAAAGGAGGGCTAGAAAGATGGCTTAATAAAGCCAGATGCACAAAGTGGTGCATGAATCTGGTGTACATTTGCATTGGCAAGAAGCCCTGGTAGGACCATATTCTCTCTCTTCTTGCAAATAAAATATTTTTTTAAAAAAGAGTACTAAGGGCTGGAGAGATGGCTTAGAGGTTAAGGCACTTGCCTTTGAAGCCTGAGGACCCAGATTTAATTCCCCAGAACCCACGTAAGCTAGATGCACATGGTGGTGCATGCATCTGGAGTTCATTGTCAGTGCCTAGAGGCTCTGGTGTGCCCATTCTCTCCCATTCACTCTCTCTCTCTCTCTCTCTCTCTCTCTCTCTCTCTCTCTCTCTCTCTGTCTCTCTCTCGTTCTCTTTCTCTCTCAAATAAATAAACAAGAGTAACAAATATTTCTCCTCAAGCTAGGAGAGAGAAAGACCGTGTATATGAGTGTGTGTGTGTGTCTTCACATGTTTATGTACCTATAAGTCAAGATCTTCTGTCAAGACTTGCTTGGAGCCAGGTTTATACTGCTTTTTGTACCCCATGTATTTGATGCCAAATTTACTTCCTTACTTTTCATGGGAATTGCCATGTTGCCACTTCTGATTTCAGTATAGTCACAGAGCTCAATCAGATTTCACCAAGAGCTTCACCCCCACTCTTAGAAGGGCTACAGAATTCAAATTAATACACAAAAATAAACAAGGAAGCATCCTCCATTTCATCCCCACTCATGCTGCCAAGTCCATGATCAAAACCTCAACATTTTCCTTATCACTGCACTAATTGGTGAAAGGGACAACTTCTTCTTCCCTATCATACTTTCAAACCTCTGAAACAGGGACCCCACCCAGGGAAAACCTCAACTTCCTTCACGAAACAGTTCTGTGCCCAGACCCATTATTTTATTCTACTCAGAAAAGGAATTCCTGGAGTTGAGGAAAGAGTCTTCATTGCACTTTCCTGGTAAAATGAATCACAAATTCAAGTAACCTCTCCACAGGAACTGTGAACCATCAGGGATTTCTCAGAATCTTTCATCTGAGAGTTTAAAGACCACCAATACTAATATTTCCACATCACAAATGAGGAAATAAAGCTCAGAGAGAAACAGTGATTTATCTAAAGTCACATATATCAAGTCATTGGTAGTACAATGCCTGGAAGTGAGACCAGTGAATTTGTAGCAGCAGAAACCTTCTAGAGGTGATCTTTGCACCAAAACCATTAAAAAAAAAAAAAAGTACAAGCAAGCCGGGCGTGGTGGCGCACGCCTTTAATCCAAAGCACTCGGGAAGCAGAAGTAGGAGGATTGCCATGAGTTCGAGGCCACCCTGAGACTCCATAGTGAATTCCAGGTCAGCCTGGGCTAGAGTGAGACCCTACCTCAAAAAACCAAAAAAAAAAAAAAAAAAAAACAGGATAAGTCAGTGCTTTTTTTTAAGTATAGAGATAGCCCAAATCTTAAAGATAATGCAAACAAAGACGAAGTGATAATATGAGACCTATCATTTAGGTGGTTGGCTAGTCAGGGGAAAGTTGAGAAGTAAAATAAGGGCATCTCACTGGGCATGGTGGTGCACACCTTTAATCCCAGCACTTAGGAGGGAGAGGTAGGAGGATCACCATAAATTCAAGGTCACTCTGAGACTACATAGTAAATTCCAGGTCAGCCTGGGCTACAGCAAGTCCCTCCCTCTAAAAATCAAAATTAAAAATAAGGACATCTCCAAAATAGAGGGAAAGTATGACATTTCTCTAGGAAATTTTGCCAAATTGTGTTTAGTGGAATATTAGACCCAAAAGATAGTTATTAGAAATATTTCATTCCATAGATGAATCTTAGAAATTCATTCCTAATACATCATTGGTATAGCAATGATGCAAAGGCACCGAAAATTCTTGCAATAAAACCTCTGCAGAATTTTTGTAACCAAGTAATTCCAAAATTTATTTGACTTCTGAGTCTCTCTCTCTCTCTCTCTCTCTCTCTCTCTCAATCTCTCCCTCTCTCTCTCTCTCTTTTTTTTTTTTCTTTCTTCCTCCAGTTCTAGGTCTTCTTAAGAGAAAGAAAAGCCCTCATACACCTTATAGTATTGAGATATCCACAGTTTGATTTTTCACAAGGTCCCAGGTGACATTTGGTCTACAAACCCAGTGCTTGACTAGTAGAAAGTCAATCAATCAGTAAGCACTTATTGAATAGCTGAAATGTTTGGCAGTGGTGGGTAGACAATCAAAAATCCATAGTCTTTTATTCTAGAATCTTACAATGTACTAGGAAATTCAAGAATATACCCTGAAAAAGTTCACTTGAGATCCAGACGGATATATTGTGGAGAAGTAGATATAGGGGCAACTAGCAGAACCCAGACAAGGAGTGCTTTACAAATAAAAATGGGGGGAAATGTAGATTAACTTTTGAAAGTCTCCAGAAAGACTGAACTTTGGTGGGACTAGAAATTACAGGAAAGAATGAGATAGGCAAAGAGAAATGGAGAAGGTACTTCAAGAAGAAGAAAGGGCAGAAGTAAAACAGGAGATGTAGGCATGGTCAAGGTGTGTTTAAAAGACAAGAAGGTGGGTTTCTATGTCCTTTTTTTTAAATAATCTGTAATGCTTGTGTAAAACTTAAGGGCCCTGTTATAAGAAGGAAAATGTAAAGGAATACATTAATAACAAATCAAATAATCCTTCCACTCCCCCCGTTATGCCTTCACAAGATGATTATGCATTCTTTGGCATTCTTATGATGTGTGTAGACAAAACTCAAAGCTACCTCTATTTTCTTTGGATACCCTCAGATGCAATGCCTTAGTTTCTTCAAAGTCACAGAAATAACTTCCAATAGTTTGGTGTTTGATGAACACTGTTATATCCAGTCAGCAGTCCTTTTGCTTGTCCCTGGCCTGCAGCTGCTAGGCATGTGCCTCACTTGGGGTATTTGACAAACTGACACTCTTCCACATTGAGTGTCCAACTCAGCTTGTCAAATACACAGAGCGTGACACTGCAGAAAACCAGGCCAGGGGCTTGTATATGGTAGCAAGAACTTCCTGGAAGATGTGGCCCTAGAAGAAAAGAGAGAAAGAGATGATAAAGCCATACCCTCAGCCTCAGGAAACCTCCACAGGCTGAAGAGACAAGCTGAAACACCAGAAGTGGGAAGTGAGCAACATAGGCATAAGGCTCCAAAGCAAAACAGAGATTTCAAGTGCTTATCTGGTGGTTCTACTAGCCTCTTCCTGTGGCTCTTCCATCCCTAGGAGTCCCAAGCTTAAAGGGCTTTTCTACATAGTCAAGAAGAGACATTTTGGTTATCATCCTGTCTTTCTGATTTGAGGAAAGGGTTGATCCTCAGAGTTGGTGTTCTTGCTCCTCTTTCTTCCAAATTCTCCAAAGCTGTGTACTCAGAGTTAAGGTTCGTAACCTAGACATTGAGTTTAAAGATGGGGTTAAGCATAGATCTGCCCTTAACCAGCTGGATAATCTTGAATAAATTATTTCTTCTCCCTTCATTCTAATTTTTCAATCACAAAATGCACAAGTAAGTATAGTATTTATGTCATAAAGTCATGGGGGGAGAAATGACATATAATACATTTAAAGCCCTTAGTTTAGTATTTGGTATATGACAAGTAGTCAAAAATGATGATTCTAGCCAAGTGTTGGTAGTGCATACTTGTACTACTTACTCTCAGCGACAGAGGCAAGAGGATCTCAAGTTTGATGCCAGTCTTGGCTATATAGGAAGACCCTCTCTCAAAAAATACAAACAAGACAAAAACAAAAGGCTTGGATATAGTTCAGGGGCAGAGCACTTGTCTAGCATGTGTAAGGTCCTAGGTTCAATCCTCAGCACAAAAAAAAGGGTCTGTTCTAACAGAAGTAAAGCAAAAGCAATGTGGCAACTTACTGAACAGAATCAGAATAGCAATTTTTTTGGCCTTAGCCACTTTTGCCTAGCAATAGTGCCCTTTCCCCATAATTATTCAAGAATGGCAATTACTGACTGAAGGTTCATATTAGGGAAGAAACTTGCTAACGTCCATAGAATAAGCTGCTTTAGTTAGATACTATGTCCTATACCAACCTTTTGTGTGCTCCAGCTTTCCTTATTGGCCCTTCCCCCCTCTGCTTTGTATATCCCTCTGCAAAAGGGAAGAGGTGCATCAAGGAAAAGCAAAGCAGGCAGTAGATTCTTCAGTGTGGCATTATGTTCCTGGAATTCATAGACACCAAGGCCATAAGGAGGCTGCCAAGAACAGAGTCAGGTCTGGAACTCCTTATAGATTCCCCTTAGCATCATCCAGATCCTGTAGCTAAAATGTCAGGATACCAGTATCAAAAGCTTCCATCCACTGCTCCAAAAGTTGATTTGTGAGAAAGCAGTTGGTCTGCAGAAAGTATAATGCAGGTTGCTGGCAGAGGTGGTTGTCATCAACAGCTGTGGACCTTAAGTGCTTGAGAACTGATCTGCCCCTGCCAGACAAGATATATATGCCCATTGATGCAATAGTGCATGGCTATTATCGGGGTAACTAACCACTTTCTATAAATGTTTATTTGAATTTTATTTATTTACTTATTTTGAGAGAGGGAGGAGAGAAAGGCAGAAAGAGATAGAGAAGGGGTGTACCAGGGTCTCCAGTCACTGCAAATGAATACCAGATACATGTGCCACCTGTGCATCTGGTTTATGTGGGTCCTAGGGAATCGAATCTGGATGCTTGGAGCTTCTAAGTCACTGCTAAGCCATTTCTCTAGCCCATAACCATTTTCCAATCATATTTCAGGGCTGATTTCCAAGAGGAAATTTGTGTCTGATTCTGTAATCCTGATCAAAAGTACATGACTGAGGAAATCATAGGCCCTAGTGGGGAAGCTACATGCATTGCTTTGCTAAATGGCCATGTTCTGTCAAACTACCTTCTAAATATTTATGGTTATGCCCATAGATTAGTGATTCTGTGAGCTTTGGTCAGAGAAGCTTTTTTTTCTGCATTACAGGTACTACAGACTTATAACTGGTCAAAGTACAGATAATAAGTGACTGTTTTATAACCAAGCCTGAATGAGACATCTATATCAATCCCTGTAAGGCTCAGAGAACAACACAGAAGAGACAACAGAAGGAATGTGAGAGCAGGAAGATGTGGAAGAGTGCCATTACACTCATGAACTCATAGCAGCTGTGATTACTTGCATAAGATTGGGCCTCTCATCATGCTATCATGGATGGGGGAGGATCTCAAGAGGCCCAACCTCTTTCTGAGGAATTGTTGGCAGTTAATGGTTACTGGGGGAAAGGGAGACATTTTCTTCAGTGATGTAGCCATTGGTGAGTTGCCTATGCTTTGGTAAATAATCCTACCCAAGCTCATGCAATTAAACTCATTAGGTCATCAAAAAAAGATTTATTAAAAAGTAGGAGAGGAACTAGTTGGGGAAGAGAAGGGATTTAGCAGGAGGGATGGGGGATACAAAAGGTAATGGAAATGAATATGGCCAAAATACATTATATACATGTATAGCATTGTCTAAATAAATAAAGGAAAAAAGAAAGTAGCTGGTCTATAACAAATACTGACATTAAAGTTAGCAAACAAGCCAGGCGTGGTGGCACACACCTTTAATCCCAGCACTCAGGAGGCAGAGGTAGGAGAAGTTGCAGTGAGTTCTATGCTAATTTAAGACTACACAGTGATTCCAGGTTGGCCTGGGCTAGAATGAGCCCTTCCTTCAAAAAAAGAAGAAAAGAAAAATCGGCAAGCAGCCCAAGATTATTAAGAATAGTAAACTACTCTATAAGATTTTCTAACTAGAAAATATCCAGTGTTTTATCTCAATTATTAGTTGAATGTAAGAGGTAATACAACCCATCAATTTGATACCTGGGAATGACTTCAAAGATAATGATAAAAACTGTCTTTTTAACCAGACCTGGTGGTGCACACCTTTAATCCCAGCATTTGGGAAGCAGATGTAGGAAGATCACCTTGAGTTCAAGGCCACCCTGAGACTACAAAGTGAATTCCAGATCAGCCTGGGCTAGAGTTAAACTCTACTAAAAAAAAAAAAAAAATCTCTTTTTTTCTTCATAACAATCATCTCATCTCTACCTACTCAGTCCAGCCTAAGTCTCCCAGAAGTGTGGCTCTCAGCCAAAGCAGCTGTCCAGGCCACCACATATGGCATAGTAGAAAGAATCAGCCAAACTTGGGTTCTAATGCTACCAATTAACCAATTATGATTTAGATAGGTCTTTCATGGAGTGTCAGTTATTTTCTGTAGAAATGGGGATAGAAGACTTACCTGGCAGCATTATTGGAATTTGTTTGATGAGGTTAAGGAGAACTTGGTTCAGTCCCTGCAGCTGCCAGTAAAAGCTACCCAGGAAGCTGATTTAAAGAATGTCAGTTGGAGGTGACAGGGAAGAGAAAAATAGACTGATACCTTTTTTTCTGTCATCACCCCCATTGCTTACCAGTTACTGCAAAAAAAAAAAAGGAATAATCTTGTATCCATAGTCTCCTGAACAACCTTTTCACTTCATTTTCCTCAGGAAGCCTGTAACAAAGGTATGAAAGGGACAAAAGACTAAGTACACTGAATTTGAGTCATTATAGAAAATGTTGCCCCAGTACTGATGGAAGGAGTCAATTGCTAAGCTACATGCAAACCAGTTTATTTCCACTCTTGATGTTCTAATCCACATCTCTCCAAAGAGTGCACATAAGAAAAGCAAGTTAAATTGAGGTTGTCCAAATCCACAGAACAAAGATATGGGTATCAACATGGGGTAATCATTGAAGGATTCCTCTGTTGGTCCTTTATACTGTCCGAGATATTATCACTTATCCCCACCTGAATACAAAATCCTCCACTTCAGAGATCTACAAAGGATGGGTCCATTTTGATGAAAGGTATTAAAGGGCATAGGCCTAAAGAAGGAGGTCAGAAGACACCTGGAAATCTCTAACCACCTAGAGTGATCCAAGTATCTGGAAAGGTATTGGTTAAAAATAAGAAGTCCTGGGCTGGAGAGATGGCTTAGCAGTTAAGGTACTTGCCTGCAAAGCCTAAGGACCCAGTTTTGATTGCCTAGGATCCGCATTAAGCCAGATGCACAAGGTGACACATGTATCTGGAATTTGTTTGCAGTGGCTAGAGGCCCTGGCATGCTCATATTCTCTCTGCCTCTGTCTCTCTCTGTCTCTGTCTGTCTGTCTGTCTGTCTGTCTGTCTCTCTCTCTCTCTCTCTCTCTCTCTCTCTCTCTGTCTCTCATAAATAAATAAATAAATAAATAAATAAATAAATAAATAAATAAATAAATAAAATATTTTTTAAACCACAAAAATATGAAGTCCTCAGGACCATGCCAAAATACCCACACTTCCTCCAGTATAATGAGGGCCACCTGGGTCAGTTGCAGGTCACTGCTGCTTCTTGTTATCTCAATCCCCTTTGAATATTGTAGAAAGCCTCAACTCTGCCATGGTTTCTCTGTGTGACCTTTTCTTACTCTCTCTGAATCTGTTTCTCTCATATGTACCAGGTCTCTTTCTAATCTCTCACTTTCCTCTATAGGAATTTTTTCGTTGTTGTTATGTTTATTCATTTATTTGAGAGCGTCAGAGAGAGAGAGAGAGAATGGGTGTGCCAAGGCCTCCAGCCACTGCAAACAAACTCCAGATGCGTGCACCCCCTTGTGCATCTGGCTAACGTGGGTCCTGGGGAATTGAGCCTCGAACCAGGGTCCTTAGGCTTCACAGGCAAGCACTTAACCACGAAGCCATCTCTCCAGCCCTATAGGACTTTTTGATTCTGAAATTTGAGTAGTAAGTAAGAGGCTTTCATCTTTGAGTCATACCTTTCAGAGACTGCTACATGGATTACCACCAGCTTTCCAGAGTGTATTCAGCACTGCTTAGAGATATATATTCAGGCATAGCTCTTCTCTCCTTCTCCCAACAAAGGGCTAATAACATTCAAAATAAGAGATGTAGATACTAAGTGTTTAGTCAATCTCATGGTTCTCTTCCTCTTCATTGCAAAAGTGACTAAAACACTGAGCCCTGTTCTGGAGAAAGGACTCACCCAAAGCAAAACATTAGGCAAATATTGAAATCAGAATTTATACTCAGAATGTTAGCACTTCAGTTCTATATGGCTATCTCCTGAATATCTTTCTTTGGTAGGAATTATCATCTCCCTTCTCTCCACCACAAGCTCCAGGATCGGAGGCCAACAAGAAATTTTACCTGTATCATACTTGATCCTTATTCCCTAACGTGGATCTGAGAATTCAATGGGCAGATATAAGACACCCTTTGCTGCTGGGTGCAGCAGCACCGGAATCTAAGAAGAGAATAAATGGGTACTATACCTGTCATTGGAATGGTGCCTTGGTTGTGGAGGAGACACAGCTGTTGAGTCAAACTGTAGAGACCAGGAAGAGCTGGGCTTTATGATGTGAGCAGAAAGGTCATGTGTTTTGCTGAACCCTTTGTGTTATAAAGAGGAAACAGAAATGGGGAAGATAAGGTTGAGGTTAGCCAACGGAAATCTGGGTGCCAAATGACAAAATAAGGCTGTTGTGAAAGGGGTTGCTAATGCAGCAATAGTCCCCACTGCCTTGTCTCCACCCGCTCTCCGCCAACCTCCAACAGACACTTGCCATGCTACAGAGCGGGAAAGCAGAAAGTCATTTGCTAACCCTAAGCTTACCTGTCGGGAAAGGTAGTTTCCCCAGAGTAACTGAGTGAACCCTGGAATGTCAGAGCTGTGACATTATTTAATGAAAATCCCTATTTTCAAAATTGAACCAAAGAGGGAAGAAAGGAAATGTCTAAGATCGAAGTTTTGAAGCAATGCTAGAAATGGATCCCATTTCACTTTAAATCATGTATTCTATGACTTTCAAAATGCCTTCTGGCCCTGGAACACCACTTTTACTTCCAACTTCTCTCCAGACACTTGCAAGGACCTAAGACAGAAAAAAAAAAAAAGATATCAAAATAGAAGAGAGACTAGTTAGGATAAACAATGGATCCAATGGAGGTAGGGGATTTGAGAAGAGGAAAAGGGAGGAGAATGGGAGAGAATTATGATCATGTCTATATGTGTAGAGATTGCAAATAAAATTACGCTGTTGGGGAGGATTACAAAATTACTTTGTTCTTGCTTCCCATGTGAAAAATACTACAACAAAAAGTTAGTTTGAATATTAGTATTGTGGGCTGATACAGAATTTTTGATAAAGTACATTACTTTTTGTGACAGGGTCTCATAATATAGACCAGTGCAGCTTCAAACTACCTATCCTGTCTTATTTCTCAGTGTAGGATTAAAGATGACCACCACCATTCCTGGTATCATTCATTTTTGTTTAGTCCTAGGGATTGAACCCAGGGCATTCTAAGCACTTGTTCTACCATTGAGATATACCATGAGCCCCTTCCCCCATTTTTTTTTCCTTTTGTGATTGGGGTTGATACCAGGGCTTCTTGAATGCTAGGCAATTAGTATACCACTGAGTTATATCCTTAGCATCCCCTTAATTCATTCTTGATTAAAAGCCAAGTCCCCTAAAATTAGTCCAAAAGTCTTAGTGATAGTTGATAGTGGCTGATGAGCTCTCAGAATATTGAAATAGTACACTGAACTTATTCGTGTATATCATACCTGGTTGGTAAAATTGGCATGACAGAATTCAAGACAGTTTCAGTATGTTTGTCATCTAACCTAAATAAAGTTTAGTTTGAAAAAAATTAAAATGTACTTATTTTAATCGTCAAACTAATGTTTCTGAAGTTTTAGCTTTTTACTGAAAAGTTTTGAACTCCTTTTTATTTAGGTATCTTTTGGTCTTTTATTTTTATTTTTATTATTTGAAAGTGACAGAGAAAGAGGCAGGTAGAGGGAGAGAGAGAGAATGGGTGGCCAGGGCTTCCAGTCACTGCAAAGGAACTCCAGACAGAATAATAAACCAAACATGGGGTCCCTCAAAGCTCCTTGGAAACCACACAGATCACACGCTTATGAAGCACTGCTATCGAGGTTGTTGAGAATGCACATTCTGGCATCCAAGGAACTTATAGAAATGGAAAAGAAGTAAATTCACATTTATTAGCGTACTTTGTATGTGTTTTACATATGTCTTATTTCCTGAATAGCACTCTAGTATGGTATTACCATTATTGTTATTTATATTTCAATAAATTGAGGCACATAGAAGTAAAAGTGATTTGCCTAAATTAAAAAAAAAAAAACAGGAAATAATAGAGAAGGCAGAGTTTGCATTCAGTTCTGACTCTAAGTGCTAGTCTTTTTCTAGTTCCTATATTGGTTACAAAGGAGACAAAGGAAAGTAGCTGTTCTTGAGAAAATAAAGGTAGTACCAGACCCTAAGTTCATCTGCAACTTGCAGGGTGAGAAAGGGAACTGAAGCCTATGAAGTGAAAGGGAGTATGTCTGAAAGCCTCATATTTACAACCCCTTGGAAATCCTCATGCACAACCAGAAAGATGATGGATTCTCATCATCCAGGGCCTCCATCACAAATTATGATACAGAAGATTAAAGTGACAGGTAATTATTATTACTCTTTCAAGGTACACTTAGAATAGATTTCAACAATTTCAGCACCCTGGTTATAACATTTAGACTACACTAGTGGAAGTAAGGCCCTGGGCAGTATTTTTTTATTTATTAATTATGGACATGCTTAGTATGGAAAATCATATGTTAGTACCACCTTTTCCAACTCCCTGCCCCTTTCCAAAGGGAGATCTCCTCATATGGGTCACAGGTTATCCCTGTGGGGATTGTGGGAGCAGCAGTCAGTTATTGGGGAGAGGCAATGTCTCTAGACATGATGTCCCAAGTTGTGGCTCTCATAATCTTTCCGCCCCTTTTTCCACAAAATGCCATTAGGAATAATATATCCTTGTTATATAATCTTATAAATTCAGGATCAAGCAAGAAAAGAAACATGGAACAAGGAGTGTTGAATCCTACTACCAACTCTGTTTCTTCTCTGAGCCTTGATTTCTCCTTGAATCAGCAAAGGTTGGAGTAGATGGCCTTGGCTTCTCCAACTCAAACAATTCCTGGCTCCCTCTATTCCCTGCTCCTCCTTGTGCTCAGGCTGGGCTTCCTGAGGTTACAAGGCCAAAGGCTCCTAGGATAGCCTGAAATAGGGATGCATTTGCATTCCACTACTCTGCAAATCACTTCCTTCTATCAGAATATTTTTTTGTCTTAGGATTTGAGAGCAGTTTCTCCAGATATAGTAGAAAGACTTAGTTCCTGTTTCTTTTGGCCTCTGGATGAAGCTATGTGTGGAAACAGCACATTCCTGCAGTCACTTTGATAGGAAGGGTTGCCCTCCTCCCTCCTCAAATTAGAGTTAACTTCAGCTACTCATTGCTCCAGCCCCCCCCCCCACACACACTTATCAGTTAAGATACTCTACTGAATTATTTTTTTCTTTCATTTTTATGGGGCTGGGGATAGAACTTAGGACCTCATGTAAGTACTCAAACTGAGGAAATACATACCCAGCTCCTCCCACTGCCTTATTTTTGAGACACAGTCTCATGTAGCTCAGGCTAACTAATATACTGTAGCTAAGAATTATCTTCATCTGATCTTCCTGCTTCCATCTCCCAAGTGCTGAAATTACAATCATGTAAACATTTGACTTGCTAGGTGCTGAAGATCAAACCCATGACTTCATGCATGATAGGCAACCATTCTACCAAGTGAATTATACTTCTAGCCTCCATTGGCTTTTATATAAGTGTCTTCTGGAGACAAGGTCTTCATCTAAAGAAATAATCAGTGGTGTCCATTTTGAGCCATATTCATTCCTGACACTGAAAACTTAGTCAAAAGCTTATAACTGGGAAGGCCATAGGCACTAACGAGAAAGCTACTATTGTTTTTTAGGCCAAATGAATATGTTGTCACCATCCATCAAATTGCCCTCTAAGCTTGGTGGTGCACACCTTGAATCCCAGCACTTGGGAGGCAAAGGTAGAAGGATCGCCATGAGTTCAAGACCACCCTGAGACTACGTAGTGAATTCCAGGTCAGCCTGGTCTAGAGTGAGATCCTACCTTGAAAAAAAAAAAAAAACAATGGCAGTGACTAATGGGAATACTCAAAACTTGCCAAAGTGCTGAAAATAGTGGCTGTTGCGTGCCAAATGATAAATGAGACATCTATATCATCTTCTCCAGGGCTCAGGGAACGTAGCAGAAGAAAGGACAAAAAAGAATGTAAGAGCCAAACACTATCTTCTGGACATAAATGAGCCATTGCATTCATGACCTCACAGTGGCTACCACTGCCCACACAAGACCTGTATAATAATGGGTCCATCAACATTCAGTCATGTATGATGGAGGGGGGTTAAAATGAGTATCAGTGGGCTAGAATGAGTCCTTACCTTGTAACTTGGAAAACCAAAATAAATAAATAAATAAACAAAATAGAAAAGGCAAAATAAAACAAAGAGCCAGGTGTGGTGGCACATGCCTTTAATCCCAGCACTCGAGAGGCAGAGGTAGGAGGATTGCCATGAGCTCAAGGCCAGCCAGAGACTACATAGTAAAGTTCAGGCCAGCTTGGGCTATAGCGAGACCCTACCTCAAGTCAATAAATCAATAAATCAATAAATATATAAATAAAACCAACTAGAAAAGTTAATAACTGGATAACTGGAAAGGTATTCAGTAGAAAGGTGAGGGAAAGAAAAAAATAAGATAATGGAATGGGATTATGTACATGTATGAAAATTGTCAATAAAAAAACAAAAAGAATAGCAGTAGAGTCAAGGATAAGAAGATGATATTAGGGAGGTTCTCAGAAGAGTAAGATGCTAGATAGGGATGGAGAGAAACAGTGCTGCTGCTTCTCTTTGGGAACGATTTGATCACCTCCAGAAAAACTAGTTGTCTCCATTCCCATCATGCATCTGTCTCTCTTGTGATAAAAAAAAAAAAAAGTCCCAAGAAAGAACTGTTTCTGATCCCTTACTGTCATTCCCAAGTAAGGAATAAAATAGTTTCCTCAGCACTGTCAACAGAGTAAATAAATGACTAAGTATACAAGGACGTTCTTCGGCTTCTTTTACCTATATGAAGGAACTGAGAATAACATCTTTTTACCTTTCCATTTGCCTGATCACTCTGTGCCACCTCCCTTTCTCACTTTGGTAACCTTTGAAGAAGCCTTGAGACAATTTCAAGGTTATGGCCACATCCTTTGAAAAAAACCAATGATGTCCACATACTCTACCTCAACCCTGGTCATTGCTCTGCACAGGATTGCACCTGCCTTTCACTGAGAGGAAACCAAAGGCTGAAGCAATCTATGAGGCACAATAAAACCAGGAGTGAAGAAATCTTACATACTTTGGTCTGAGTATAAAGGTTTCCCTGGAGATGCTCAAAATGTAGGAGGCAATCCATTTCTAATAACTAGATATCTTGCAGAGTTTCAAAGAAATTGAGTTCCTGAGAGTCTCTGACAAGATCTGAGAATACAAAACAGGAGAAACACTGCTTATTGGCATTGTCCTCTAGTCTTAGTTATAGGCAGAATTAGAAGTTGAAAATGAAAGAAAAGCATGTTCGTTGTATTTTCTGTGTACCAAGTACCCTCACATTAAATATATTCTACTAGCAATAATTCACCTATTTGACAAATGAGTGCTCTGAAATTCAAAGAAATCAAACATTTCCCTCAAAGACCTAATAATTTAGCAGAGTTTATTTTCAGATTTCTATTAGCTGTGTCCCTAAGATGGCAAGAGAAGAGTGACCTAAGAACTTAGCACGTCTTTGCTACTCCCCTTAGCATTGGAGAAAAGTAGGCTATTCCACTAGATTTCCATGAGAACAGGACCCATGTTTGTTAAAGCCAGTTTTCATTTCACTTGTTAATTTATTTTTCTTAATTGTTTTTACTAGCTCTACATATATTAGAGATGCCCATTTGTTTGCAATTCAAAACAAACATTTCCACCAGCTTATCATTTTCCTTTTGTTTTTGCTTGTAGTTTTATATTTTGTGTGTATTACATGCCTACTAGTAAAATGTAAGCTCTATACAGGTAGTGATTTTATGTACAACTATTTTGTTAGTACCTACAACTGCATTCCTTAGAGTAGATGCTCAAGTAATGTTTGTTGGTGTACAGATCAAAAATGAGCTCATAGAGAGCAAGACCCTACTTCAAAAACCCAAAAAGTAAAAATAAATAAAATGAGATTATACACAAATGCTGAAAGTTTTAACTTTCTGTTTACTGACAATCTGAGACTCAGATGCAATCAAGTTTCAAGGTTCAGTGAGAACAGCCCTACATTGAGTATCAGAAGACCTCAGTTCTAGTCTGAACTGTGTAAAGACTTGTGGAATGAAATTGGTAAAGTTTCTTCTTTGTTCTGGGTATAAGTCTCACCACTTACATATGGCTTAGACTAGATGGTCTTTAAGAGCCGTTCTTTCTCATGCATGTATTTGTCAATTGATTGGGTGACCAAAGAGATACCAAAGATACTAAGAATGACCAAGGTCCTGCCTTCCTAGTACTAATATTCACATAAGGGAAAGAACTCACCAAACGATCCTACAATAAAATGTGTTCTGTAAGATAAACAGGAAATATAGGATGTTATGAGAGTAAATAATAGTGAACCTAGTTCAGTGTAAGAACTTAGGGAAGTCTTTCTCCAAAAAAATAGTTGAAACTGAGACTTGAGAAATTAACCAGCCCAAAGTAAAGTTGTCTGCGCTTTGTATATGTGTGTACTACAATATGCATATATAATATTAATATCAAATGTATTCATTTGTATTATTTCTTTTTATTATAATAAATAATATTGCTTATGTGCTATATGATTCATACTTATGAACATTACTTATTTTATTTATACACACACACACACACACACACACACACACACACACACACACACACACACATATATATATATATATATATATATATATATATATATATATATATATATCCTCATCTAATTTTATGGAATAAAAAGTTATCCAGTATAATGTGATAATGCAAATGTGAGACAGAAGTTTTCTCTTGTGGCAGGGGCTACATTTGGACTTGTTTGGGGCTTTCATGAATAGCTCTCCTTAAAGGTTCTTTTTAGGCTGGACCTAAGCCTGAATCTGTGCTCACAAGAAATTTATAGAGGATCTTTCTGGTGCTCTCAGTAGTCATTTACTCCTGACAAAAAAAAAAAAAGGTAAGTTTCAGAATGGAGGAGTGCACCTAAACACACATTATGTTCATTTTTCTGAACTACTAATGTTATTAGATACTTGAATGATGCCTGGCTCCTCTACAAAGCCTGACAATGGATGCAGAGAGGCATGAGGTTCTATTTAACGGCAAATGCAATGAACACTGTAGCATGGATTCCAAACATGTATAGACTTCTCCTTTTTTAAATTATCTATCAATAGGGCTGGAAGGTTGGCTTAGCAGTTAAGGCGTTTGCCTGCAAATCCAAAGGACCCTGGTTTGATTCTCCAGGACCCAAGTTAGCCAGATGCACAAGGGGGTGCACGCGTCTGGAGTTCGTTTACAGTGGCTGGAGGCCCTGGCGCGCCCATTCTCTCTCTCTTTCTCTATCCCTCCCTCCCTCCCTCTCTCCCTTTTTCTCTGTCAAGTAAATAAATAAATAAATAAATATTAATTGTCTATCAATAATTTGAACAATAAAAATAACTGACAGAGGGGAAGTGTTGCTTGATTCCAGGTCACTGTGGTGATAGAACTAGTTAACAGAGAGCGGGGAAAGGAAGACAACAATTGAAGAATGGCTCCTATCAGGCATTGCACTAGCTTCTTTATACCAATTCTGTTTTGCAATCTTCATAACCATGCTAGAAGGTGAGTGTTGTGCCCTTTCCACAGTTGAGTAAATTGAGCTTTGATGTATCCAAATGAACACTCATTTCACGTCATTCAGTAATAAGCTGAGCTGGAGCTTAAATATCAACTCTCCTATTGTCTTCCATACCACATGCCAGTTAGAAGGGCCATCTTTACCCTTCAACTGTCTCTAGACTGGACCTTTTCATTGTTTTTGTGTTTTTTAAGTAGAATTGATTCTAAGTTTGGAGGGATCATAAATAACGTGATTCTCTTACTTTGCTATGAGCCTTTCTCCTCTGGCAGGAAGCTGATCCTCACATATCATCTGAACTGCCTATTGTGGTTTTAAGTCAATTTCCTCTTCCTTAGTCCTATTTTGCAAACATTTTTCCCTGAGTTGCAAGCCAGACTCTGCCTTCAGACGCTAATGCCTCTTGTAAACCTCTCACTTTGATCCACCCAGACATCTCAATTTCAACCCATCAAAGGGTGATCAGACCTAGAATCCACCAAGCCTACATCACCTGTTTTCACTACTCCACTGTCTCAGCTGTCATAAAAGTTATCAACACAAAGACCTTCTCTGAGACATCATGTTATTTTGTCACTCATCAGTTGATATTTCAGCCTATAAGCACACTCAAGTGACAACAAATGTTTAAAAATTCCTTTCCACACCGTCATTATTCTTTAGATTACTTAGTATGGGTCTTTCAAAAAATCAGGTTCCATAGAGTGTCTCACTGTTTCACCTCCTAACCTAGCATAACTCAGTTATTTGTTTTCTAGCCGCACTTCTGCATTGACCCTCCTATCCTGTGTCAGAAAATTATTATGAACTCCTAATCAGTAAAGCCAGTAGTCTTTTCATGAGTCTTAATCCTCCTTGATGTTACTATACCAGAGGAGTCAATTAGCTATTACTTATCTTTTAAATTTACATATAATATTAGAACTTACAGGGCACAGAATTATAATTTGATACATATACACACATACAATGTGTACTGATAAAATCATCAACTGATATTTGCCCTCTCCAGACTCCTCAATTTGATCATCAGAAGTTAGAAGTTAGATGAGTATGGTTTGAATAAGATATAAGTATCAACTTCATGACAAGGACCATAATTAATTTCAGGGACTGTCTTCTTTATATAAGACCCTAGCACCTGGCAGGTAGTTCTCAGTGAGCCTTATTGAATTTGTGAACCTACACTCCTCATAGTCACCTATCTTCCTAACCATATTCTTTGGTTTTCTTATTGGCTCCTCTTTTCTTCCTGTTCCTTCTTGCATTCTACTTATTTCCCACAATTCTACGGTTTTTTTTCTTTCTTGTGTCTGCAGTTGTTTGCTTACTCTCTTCCTACCTCCCATCTCCACATCAGTAAGTTCAACTGAGTAACGACCATATCCCTACATATCAAGGTCCTCACACCCCTGACCTTATACCTGAAACAGACTTGTACATCATTTTGTGTTACTTATCTCTGTGAAAGGAATGTATGCAAGAAATATCCATTCTCTTTGACCATCATTACATTATTAATGCTCCAATTATAACATTTACTACCTTATCATGTGATTGTTTTGCATCTTTGTCTTTTCCTCATTTTTACGCTAAAGTTCTTTGAAGAACAAAGGTCTCTGTATAAAATCACTTCTGTGTCACTAGTGCTCAGTATCAGTGGTGAACTGAGTATGAATAGTCCTGGAGTTATAAGTGAGTACAGTTTCTGAATTTCAGAGGCCAGAAAAAAGAAGAGGAAGAAAAGGAAAAGGGTAGTGTATGATTAATATAAGAAGTGACAGAAGAAGCAGCAAAAATGGCTATACAGATTAATGTTGCTCTCA
This sequence comes from Jaculus jaculus, assembly GCF_020740685.1. Taxonomy (NCBI): domain Eukaryota; kingdom Metazoa; phylum Chordata; class Mammalia; order Rodentia; family Dipodidae; genus Jaculus; species Jaculus jaculus. The sequence goes on along the minus strand of NC_059125.1, from coordinate 58,446,969 downwards.
CATTGGGTCAGAGAAGCTTCCTTATATAGATGATGGTGACTAGTGGGGAGACTCAAAACTTGTCAAAGTGCTGAGAAAAAGTGGTTATTGAGTGCTTCACACTAAATAAGACATCTATATCACTACTTCCAAAGCTCTAATCCCAGCACTTGGGAGGCAGAGGTAGGAGGATCACTGTGAGTTCAAGGCCACCCTGATACTCCATAGTGAATTCCAGGTCAGTCAGGGCTATAGTGAGATGCTACCTCAAAAAAACAAAACAAAACAAAACAAAAACATTATGTACATATATTAAAATTGTCCAAAAACGTTTAAAAATGGCATTAAGGAGCAAATGAAAATAGATTTGAAAGATCAAGTCTCCTCTCAGGAAGGCACACAGGGTTTCGGATTTATAGCAAACACTAGTTTAAGTTCTCTGTCCCAACCAAGGCAAGGTTTACCCACTCAGAACCCTGAACTGCTATCTCCACTCTTTCTGGAAGTATATGTTGACAAGAAAAAAATACTATTCTGGGGCTAGAGAGCTGGCTTAGCAGTTAAGGCACTTACCTGTGAAGACTAAGGATCCAAGTTCATTATCCCACTACCCACATAGCCAGATGCACAAGGTGGTGCATGCATCTGGTGTTCATTTGCAGTGGCTAAAGGCCCTGGTACACCCATTCTCTCTTTCTCTCTCTCTCTTTCTCTCTCTCTCTAATATGAACAAACAAACAAATAAATAAATAATAAAATAAAATAAAAAGACTATTCCGGCCTCCAAGGGAGCAATCACACTGTCAAGAGTTCACAAGATAATGTCTACCCTCCATATTGAAGATAGAATTCCCTCATCAATAACTTTTTCCTGAGAAATTTCAAAGATCCACTTCATCTTTAGCTCAGATGAGAGTATTTTGTCCTTATTCTAGCTTATCAGACATAGAGTTGAAAAATACACTTATCTACTAGACAACCTGAGGCAAAAGTACTTCATCTTCTAGTGTCTGTCAGCATCTGACCTGGAATATGTGACAATAGATTTGACTAGGTAATCCATCCAAGTTGTAAGAGTCCATAAGAACAAAACAGCCTCAACTCATTGCTATTCAGATGATCTTGTTGAGACTCGGGGAAATTTAAAGGGGTAAAACATACAGAAAAGTGACTAGACCATACTTTAGAATACAGAATAAATTGCAACTCCCTTCTGCTGCATTTTAAGAGCTCTTGGCAAGATGGGCCTAAAGGTCAGGGAAGTCCTATGGTGGTAACCAATGCCTTTTGTATATAACATGCTGGCTTTAGATGACTGTCAACATTAGTCAGCTGGACTATGTATATCATTGACTCTTTAGTACCTCAGGGCTTTTTGTAAAAAAAAATTTTTTGTTCATTTTTATTTATTTATTTGAGAGCGACAGACATAGAGAGAAAGACACATAATAGAGGGAAAGAGAGAGAATGGGCACGCCAGGGCCTCCCGCCACTGCAAACGAACTCCAGACGTGTGCGCCCCCTTGTGCATCTGGCTAACGTGGGTCCTGGGGAATCGAGCCTCGAACCGGGGTCCTTAGGCTTCACAGGCAAGTGTTTAACCACTAAGCCATCTCCCCAGCCCACCTCAGGGCCTTTTAACCCCATAGCTTACTCCTTTTCATTCTTAAGATCTTAGCTTAAATTATCTTCTCCATGTAATGACTTTCCTCATAACCCCAGAAAAAAATAAATCCTTTGCCTCACATAGTTAGGACCCTACAGATTTCCTTCATAGCAATTCCAAACATTTGGAATAATTTATTTGGGATCTATTTACATATTTATTGCTGGTCATCTCCCTAGTTTTAAACACTTTATATTTTCATTTGGGAGTAGTATGTGACTAACAAAGACTAGGTTTTATTCACCTGTATACTGAATAGAAATTGATATAGCATGTGGCACATGGTAGGATATATTAAATAAATTTAATCAGTAACTAAATTAGACTAGGAAGATGATACTGGGGTCAATGTTACATTTAGGCTAAAATAGAGAACTTGAATGCATGGGCACACCAAGAACATATTAAACTGAATGAGCATAAGACTCAAGTCAAAGCAGTGCTTTGGGCATGGACGGCCCATGAAGTAAGAGAATTTGAACAGCTGAGTAGAGAAATAGACTCCCACGTGGCCCACTTCTGGGATACAACATCTTCAAGTGTAAAACATAAGTTATAATCTTTGTCTCTCCTACATTGCAAGGTAACAACATGTGAAAGTAGAAAGGAGTGGGTAGCTTATCTGCAACTACCCTTAGCCCAGGCTTGGCCCAAAGAGGCCCATATAACTGCCTTCCTGTCCTCCGGACTGCAGAGTCATTGTTGAAGGGAAGTCACAGTAGCAACAGTCTGGACTTTTAGCCCATACCTCTTTAGTTGCTCAAGAATGACAGTTGGGTTTTGCATCAGTCCCTGTGTACCATTCTGCTTTCCATTCTACTATCCAATCTCCCCAGAGCCTACATGTAGAAATTTCCACATTGGCATTTCCCCATCAAGGCAGCAATCATCTGGTCCGGGCTCTCATCAAGGACCCTGGGGTAGTGATCAACATGACAGAAAACAAATTCTTTGGACTTTTCAACATTAGACCTGGTATATCCAAAACTAAGTCTGTCAGGTCATTATATACCTCCCAAAACTCATTACCTTTTGTGGAGTTTGGATTAATCTGACAACTACAACTACTTTTCTTAAGACTCAGCATTGAAAGTTTGGTTTAGATTAGATTAGCTCCTACAACTGATAAACTAGATGCCTAAACCAAGCTGTATGAACCAACTACTAGACCTCACTTCTCCCATCTCATCATCTTAATCACAGATATTATGTAGATTATGTTGAAGGACAGGAAAGGCTAGGCACTTTTCTTTGGCACTGTCCCATTCATTTAAAAAATATTTTATTTTTATTTTTATTTGAGAAAGAGGCAGAGATAGACAGAATGTACATGGCAGGGTCTCTAGCCACTGCAAACAATCTCCATATGCATGCACAACCTTGTGCATCTGGCTTATGTGGATACTGGGGAATTAAACTTACATCTTTGGGCTTCTCAGGCAAATGCCTTAACCACTAAGCAATCTCTCCAGCCCACAATTCTTTATTTCCTTCATTTAGAAAACACATGCTAAATTTTTGTGAGCCAGAACCCTACCTAGAAAAATAAGTGCTCCAATTAGTCCAGTGTGATCATCAAAATAATATATTCAAGTATGGAAGACAATATAAATGTATGTCACAGTGTCAAACAGAAAGAATGATTATATTTCTTGGAGGGGTATGAATAGTTTCACCAAGGAGACTTGAACTTAGACTTTAAGGGTAAATAAAAGGATAACAGACCTATTGAAGGTAAAAATGGGAAGACCATCACTGGCATTCTGGAAGGGTATCCTACAACAGAGTATACAAAGATGTGGATACATAAAGCAGACAGGCAAGTTTTGGTGACTAAGATCTTGTATGGTTTGAGTGAAGAAGTTACATTGAGAAATAGAAGGGATGAAAGCTGGATAGATATGTTGATCTGCACTACCAAGATCTCTAAATTCTATGGAGAATATATTGTGGGCTAAATAATATGGCCTCTCCAAATTCATATGAAGTCTTAATCAAAATCATATGACGTCTTAGCTCAAAATATGACTTCAACTGGAGACCAAGCATCAAAAGTGTAATTAGGTTAAAATGAGGCTCATAGGATGGACATAATCCAATTTGCCTGATGCCCTTATAGGAAGGGAAAGGTGAATGCAAGATATGCCAGGGATGCATATGCTCATAGGAATAACCCTGTAAGGACATAGAAAAAAGGTGACCATCTGTAAGCCAAAGAGAGAGGATTCAAAAGAAACAAACGTTTCCAGCATCTTAATCTTTAGTTTCTAGCTCTCAGAACTGTGAGACTATACCCAGTCTATGGTATTCTGTTGGCAACCCTAGAAAACTAATAGGACCAAGACCATTTCATGTTGATTATCTACTGATTCAGCTCTTAGGACACTCACTAGGAGTCTTAGGCAAAGGAAGGCCTTTTTTTCTCTGTGAGGAACTTTTACCTCTTTTTTTTTTTCCACTATTGATCAAATCACTTTGCAAACAGCAGAACCTGAGCAATAAATCTAGGTCTTCTACTTCATGTTTGAACAAGATATAAAGTGATTTTGCTAAAGGCATGACTTTTTTCCCATCATGTGAGGTTCCTAAAAGTGGTCAGAGACAGAACATCCATGAAGGAATTTGTATAGATGGGAATTCCTAACAACTTTTAGGTAAAGATAAATGAAAAAGCAGAAAGCCCTAGGTTTGTAATCAAAGGAGATTTTTGGTTCAGAGGAGTACATAGAATAAGTTATAGAGCCAGGCGTGGTGGCGCATGCCTTTAATCCTAGCACTCAAGAGGCAGAGGTAGGAGGATAGCTGAGTCTTCGAGGCCACCCTGAGAATATGTAGCAAGTTCCAGGCTAGCCTGGACTAGTGTGGGACCCTACCTCGAAAAACCAAAAATAAATAAATAAATAAAATAGAATAACTTATGGAATTTTTTTTTTTTTTTTTGGTTTTTCGAGTTAGGGTCTCACTCTGGCTCAGGCTGACCTGGAATTCACTATGTAGTCTCAGGGTGGCCTCGAACTCTCGGCGATCCTCCTACCTCTGCCTCCCGAGTGCTGGGATTAAAGGCGTGCGCCACCACGCCCGGCTTACTTATGGAACTTTTACTTGTATATTTGTTGGGACAGGGTCATGCTATATAGATCAGGCTGGACTTGAACTCACTACCTTCTTGCCTCACTCTCTCAAGTGCTGGAATTACAAGAAGGCACCACCACACTTTTTTGTTTGTTTTGTTTTTTGAGGTAGGGTTTCACTCTAGCTCAGGCTGACCTGGAATTCACTATGTGGTCTCAGGGTGGCCTCGAACTCACAGCGATCCTCCTACCTCTGCCTCCTGAGTGCTGGGATTAAAGGCGTGCGCCATCACGCCTGGCATCCCACCACATAATCATATAAATATAATCATATAATCATAATCATATAAATCTTTAAAAAGGCCTTCACTTTCTCAAAACACTTTTCATCAATAAGATATTCATATACATATACATATATATATAGCCAGCATCTTTTAAAATCCTTTTGACATTTTCATACATATATATTGTATGATCATAGGTACTTTGTGTCATGCCCCAGCATCCCCCCAAGCCCACTTTCCTCTTTCTTCTCATCACTCACCAGTGGTTATGCTACAGAGGAGATTGACTCCTCCTTCCCAAGTAGTCTTGACCTGCCACTAGCTCATTATGAAGGGAGTCACCTCCCAAGCCCCTCCCCTACCTATAATGAAATGTTGACTGGCCCCATTATGGGCAGGTGTTGTGGAAGTAACCACATCTGATGTGAACTTGTGAGTGCAGTGGCCTTGTTATGTCCAGATGACAGAGTGACAGAGTTCCATAGCATTCCTTTCCATTTTCCAGCTCTTACATTCTTTCCATCCCATTTTCAATGATGTTCACTGAGCCCTGGAGGGGATGGAGTACATGTCCCATTTAAGGTCGAGTACTCATTAGACACGTACTTTTACCACTTGTACACTTATGATTCTCTTCAATAACTTCCTCCCACTGCCAAATAAAAAAATAAATTTAAAAAAAAAGCTTTTCTGACCAGGGCTGAGAGCAGAAGTGGTCTATGGATATAAAGATAAGTATTTAGGCGGTAGTTTGAGAACACATCTGTTTAGCAATACAGCAATAATAGGTTCTTCTCTAGGGTCTACATTCTCCCACATCATGGACTTTTGACCTAATTTTCAGAACCAGGCATGAATTTACTGCTGTGGAGTGGGCCTCAAGTCCAATCATAGACCCATTTGTTATCTCCATAACAATACAATAACTTTCCTCCAGCTGCTCTTTCCTCTCCTGCTGTGAGACTAGGCTCAGGCTTTTCCAAAATAAACAATCAAACATACAAACAAATAAAAGTCACTTTTTACTGCAGCTAAAGGCTGCTGCTTCTCAAAAAAAAAAAAAAAAAAAAAAAAAAACCTGACACCCGTTGACTGCTATAAATTGTTTCAATGGTAAGACCTAACATCTGGCCCAGACTTTCTTTCAGATCGGAGCAGTATTTACAGCTGCCTCTCACAATGGAAAAGACTAGAAACCTGGAGCTCCCATTTGCCACCAGTCTGCCTCCTCAGGCCAATTTCCAGGTAATGCGTTAGCCGCTGGGGCACCCCCTCCCAGTGTTTTACTCTGAACACTCACACACACACACACACACACACACACACACTCCAACCCACACCCACATGCACACACATTCTAATCTCCCCCTTCCTTCCCAGCTCCCACTTGCTCCAAACTACCCCTCCCCATCTCTAGAGGCTGCAATCACTTTCCAAAAATGCTATGGACAAAAAAAAAAAAGAGTAACTTTCAAAACAGCTGCTTTTGCTGTTGTCGCTGAATACTCTCCCCACCTCAAAGCTGATTTAGGGTTGATCTCTGTCTGTGAGTATCCCTTTAAAATCAAACTGGACTGACTAACCAAACAGATTAACTCCCCCGCCGGTCCCCGCCCCCGTAAAAAAAGAAACCAGGTTTCACTTTTGCAAGCCTGATTACAATCCTAGATGGATTTCTGTGCCTTAAACTACCCCCAATCCCAAATTACATCTTCTTAAATAAACTAATATATATTCAATCCGCAGGACAAACTTCTCTAGGTCAAAACACAGCAGACAAATGACAGCCACACCTCCAAGTCGCACTTCCTCTTTCCCCTCCCCTATAATAAAACTTCTATAAACATTCAAAACCAATTAAGAGTCATTTATTTTCCCTTTGTTATATGTTTATGTTTCTTGTTGCAGTGTCCATAGTTGTTCGGTATTTCTGTATGTCATGCCAGCTGTTATATGCTCATGTTGATATTTTTTAAATTTTTATTTATGTGTATGTGTATGCTCAGGAGAGGGAGAGAAAGGGATGGAGAATGGGAGGGAGAGAGAACGAGTAAGCGCAGGTCTTCCTACCACTGCAAATGAACACCAGAGCCTTTCACCTCTTGGCTTAAGAACTAACCCCAGTCAGGCAGGTTTTTCCAGGAAGCACCTTTAACTGAAGAGCCATCTTCCCAGCCTCCATATTAATTGTTTTATTGTCTTCCTAAATCTTTAAATGTTAATGTCTTGGGGGGAATTTCAGTCTATATTAATGTGTGAGTGATTGCCTCTAACTGCTGTTACAATTAACTAAAATTAAGAAAAAAAAGTTATGCCTGGCATTTTTCTTGATTAACTAAAAAACAAAAATACAATCTTTGTTGTTGTTGTTGTTCATTTTTTATTTATTTATTTGAGAGCGACAGACACAGAGAGAAAGGCAGAGAGAGAGGGAGAGAGAATGGGCGCGCCAGGGCTTCCAGCCACTGCAAACGAACTCCAGACACGTGCGCTCCCTTGTGCGTCTGGCTAACGTGGGTCCTGGGGAATCTAGCCTCAAACTGGTGTCCTTAGGCTTCACAGGCAAGCGCTTAACCGCTAAGCCATTTTCTCCAGCCCCCAAAATGCACTCTTAATCAGGCCTAATTTAATTGTTAACTAATTAAAATCTTCATTTTCAGTTCCCTTCCTGATACAGTGGTTTGGGTCTGACACTTTCAAATGCTGATTGTTAAAACCAAGTCTTCCAAAAATTCTTGTTACAGAATTTATAGAAGATAAAATAATTTACAACAAAGTAAGATAATTTAAATAAGCAAGAAATATAAACACAACATTAACAAACTTATAATAAAAAGATCAGACTGGGTTATACTACTTTAAATTTCTTATAGTATTAATGTCTTTTGTGCTGGAGAAATGGCGCAGCAGTTAAGGTGCTTGCCTGCCAAGCCTAACAACCCTAGTTCAATTCCCCAGTATCCACTTAAGGCCAGATGCACAATGTGGTGCAGAGATCTGGAGTTTGTTTGCAGAGGCTAGGAGCTCTGCAAAGCTCATTCTCTCTCTCTCTCTTTTTGTTTGTCTGTCTGTTTCTTCTCTCTGTCTCCCTCCCTTTGTAAATAAATAATATTTAAAAAATAATAATGTCAGCCGGGCGTGGTGGCGCACTCATTTAATCCCAGCACTTGGGAGGCAGAGGTGGGAGGATCACCGTGAGTTCGAGGCCACCCTGAGACTCCATAATGAATTCCAGGTCAGCCTGGGCTAGAGTGAGACCCTACCTCGAAAAACCAAAATAAATAAATAAATAAATAAATAAAAATAATAATGTCTTTAGGACAGAGAAATATTTTTCTTAGAAATAATACTAGAATATAATATTTGATACTCTTAATTTTTAAAATCTATTACAATGATATTCATCACTATATTTATTAAAACATTAAAATGCTGTAAGCTGGGCATGGTGGTGCATACCTTTGATTATAGCACTTGGGAGGCAGAGGTAGGGGTATCACTGTGAGTTCAAAGCCAGCCTGGAACTACAGAGTGAGTTCCAAATCAGCCTGAGCTAGAGTGAGATCCTACCTTGAAAAGAAAAAAAAAAATCCAAAAACTAAAGAATAAATAAAATGCTGAATACACCATTAAAAGATATCTAAGCCCCACATGGTGGCACAAGCCTTTAATCCCAGCACTTGGAAGGCAGAGATAAGAGGATCTCCATGAGTTCAAACCCATCCTGAGACTCAATAGTGAATTCCAGGTCAGCCTGGGCTAGAGTAAAACTTTACCTGGAAAACAAAGGATATCTAATCTTCTAAAGCAAGTATTTTATTAATTTTTTTTTTTTTTTTTTTGGTTTTTCAAGGTAGGGTCTCACTCTAGCTCAGGCTGACCTGAAATTCACTATAGAGTCTCAGGGTGACCTCGAGCTCACCGCTATCCTCCTACCTCTGCCTCCCGAGTGCTGGGATTTAAAGGCGTGCGCCACCACGCCTGGCCTATTTTATTTATTTTTAAAGCTTTTTTAAATTTATTTGTAAGCATAAAGAGACAGAGAAAATGGGTGTGTACCAGGGCCTCTTGTCACTGCAAAGAAAGTCCAGATGCATGTGCAATTTTGAAAAGCTGGCTTTACATGGGACTCAAACCAAGCCATTAGGTTTTGCAAGCAAGTGCCTTAATCACTGAGCCATCTCTCCAGCCCCTAAGCCAAGTATATTAAGTAGACCATTGGCATCCAAAATAATTCACTAAAGTTATAGCATGTTTGTCTAAAACAACATTCATCAGACACATAAGACAAAATTTTAACCAAATGACAAAAGATTACATTGGCTGCGTAAATTATAATAAGGGATTTTTTATATCTCATCTGAATTCTCAATGGTAACAAAAAGAAAACAACATGAAATATTTTTATTGATCTTTTGTCTCTGATATACATTATCAATTTCTTTTCCAAAAATGTCCCTAATATATAAATGACATACAATTTTATTAACTTATTAACATATAAAATAACAAATATGCATATATGTTTGTTAAATATCTTTATGCTGTATTTCCTTTTCATAATGCAAATGACAGAGAATATAACCCTAACAGTAGCATCCAAGATCTGGGGCTATGATGTTTGGTCTTGCTAGAATAATAATAACGGCCTTTAGAAGTCTAGATTTTAGGTTAAATACTAATTAATGGTATAAAATAAATTAATCAAGCCAGGCGTGGTGGCGCATGCCTTTAATCCCAGCACTCGGGAGGCAGAGGTAGGAGGATTGCCGAGAGTTCGAGGCCACCCTGAGACTACATAGTGAATTCCAGGTCAGCCTGAGCCAGAGTGAGACCCTACCTCGAAAAACCAAAAAATAAAATAAAATAAAATAAAATAAAATAAATAAATAATAAATTAATCAAATTAATAGTATATTTTAAGAACTAACAAATGATAGCATTAAACAAAAGCCACAAAATCTTGGGCTGGAGGGATGGCTTAGATGTTACGGCATTGGCCTGCAAAGCCAAAGGACCCAGGATCTGTTCCCCAGGACCCATGTTAGCCACATGCACAAGAAGGCGCACGTGTCAGGAGCTCATTTGCAGTGGCTGGGAGCCCTGGCACCCCTATTCTCTCTCTCTCTCTCTTCCCCTCCCTCTATCTTTTTCAAATAAATAAATAAATAAAAATATTTTTACATGCTACAAAATCTTGGGGTTTTGTTAATTTATCTTCGTGTATGAACCTATCTTCATGTATGTATATATGTGTATATAGTCTGCATGTACTTAAAATATAATTGTTTTATTTAAGAAGGTATATCCAAGATTTGTAAACAAAATAATACGTTAAGAAATCATCAATAAGAAAAAGAGATATAAGAGGTTTAAATGTAAAGTGTATTTTTTAATAAGTTTAACCTTTGAATTTTTTTCTTTGAGAGAGAGACAGAATGGGCATGCCAGGGCCTCCAGCTGCTGCAAAGGAATGCTAAACCCATATGCCCCCTTGTGCATCTAGCTTGATATGGGTACTGGGGAATCGAACCTGGGTCCTTAGGTTTCTCAGGCAAATGCCTTAACTGCTAAGCCATCTTCTCCAGCCCTCTAAAATGTATTTTTGATACAGGTGGCTAAAGAAAAGAAAAAATACTTCTGCAGGGCGTAGTGGCACACACTTTTAATCCCAGCACTTGGGACACAGAGGTAGAAGGATAGCTGTGAATTTGAGGCCACCCTGAAACTACCGAGTAAATTCCAGGTCAGCCTGAGCTATAGTGAAACCCTACCTTGGAAAAACAAAAAACAAAAAACAAAAAACAACTTCTGCATGACAAAGGATATTATATAAAAAATGTATAAGGGATTGTAATACACAGAAATAAAAGGTTAAAATATGTTGTAAAACGTTTGAGAATTAAAACTTTAAAAGATTCCATGGGTATAACTAAGTTAAATATAATTAAAGGTTATTAAAAATTCCTAAGGTCAGCCGGACGTGGTGGCACACACCTTTAATCCCAGCACTCAGGAGGCTGAGGTAGGAGGGTTGTTGTGAGTTCGAAGCTACCCTGAGACTGTATAGTTAATTCCAGGTCAGCCTGGTCCAGAGTGAGACCCTACCTCAAAAAAAAAATCCTAAATTCAAAGTTCAATTTCCCATGACAAACCTGATGCCTGATTTTCTGCTTACAACAGTAAAGTTTTCTTAAATATTGATACAAATATGGTGACTAAAGTCTTCGGAATTGGTTACCAAGTCTTTTCAGCCTATTCAGCCTCATTGGTATCAGACCCGAAGAATAAACTTCCTAGCAATGTGGGACAATGACAATATTTCCTGCATGCACAAAATGTGATGTTTAGCAAACAGGGAACCATAAGCTAAGGTTCCCAGGAAAAAGAAGCCGCACCTGTATTATTTACCTGTGCAAGTGGAATTTCAACAATTCACTGCAACAATTATACAAAGTCAAAATGTTATAGGTCCAGAACCAAAATTATCTTGGGACCTTTGTGCAATGCCAACCCATTACCTATCTCCTGTGCCAATAATCCACTAACTTATCCCAGATAGCATATAAGTAATGATTGGTCAAAGTACTGTAAGACACCTCCTGTTCTGGGTTTCAGACTTGCTCCTTCTACTAGTCCTATACATAAAAGCTTAATTCCTTCTGGGTAAAAAATCATTCTTTTGTATGCCAGAGATCATCTTAGCTGAACCTTCCTCTGCCTTTTAGTGTTACAATTATTATAAAACCTTCCTTTAACTCTTACTCATTTCCACATTATAACCATTTGTTCACATATTTAACCTAGAGTACAATTAACAGATTCACTTTCTACATCTAACCCACAAATACAAATATAAACTCATCTGCTGATCCTTTCCAGTAAGTCAAAAGCTTTAAGTCTTAAAGCCACTCCTTTGACATTGCTTGTTCTGTCTTTAACTCATCCACTGACCCTTGACCAACACTCCTCAATAAACTTAGGCAGGTAATTTCTTGCAAAATTCAACAACTTTAATAATAAATACTTCCTCAGTTCACCCTGGGCCTCCTGACCCATACATTTTGTTATTCCTTAATAACCATTTGAATTCTTATATCCATAAGCCACCCTCTAGTATAGCTGCTGCTCCCCAACACTGGCAAACACAGCATGTAAACTAATATGGTCAATTTCATCATCACAGATATCAGCCTCTGACCTAAGAAGCACCAGTCACCTAACTAGCATGAAAGAAACAGGAAGAGGGCTGGAGAGATGGCTCAGCTATTAAATAAAGGTGCTTGCTTGCAAAAGCCTGATGGTCTGAGTTCAATTTCCCAATACCCACAAAGAGGTGCATGTGTCTGGAATTCATTTGCAGCAGCAAGAGGCCCTTGTTTGCTCTCCCTCTCTCTCCCAAATAAATTTTTAAAAAGATTAAAATAAAAGGGAAACAAGAGTGTTTGATTACACCTCCAAAAATATCCCACTTCAGCAGGAAGAGATCACAGGTAATGCCCTCCTGACTCTACCCTATCCCACTGAAACCTCTGTGCTGAAACCTCTGTGACTCCCAACACTTAGGCTTGGTCCCATGATGTGGAACTCCCCCCCAAAAAACAAAAACTTCTAAAAGTAAGAAATTACCTTTCTTCTTGAAACTGCACTTTCTACCTTTAGCCTGACATTCAGCATGTGGCAGGATAATAATCTTAATAAATCTCCAGTCTGAAAGACAATTTGTCTCAGTGCTTCTCTTGCCTACCAAGTACCTAAGATTATAGGCATGCTCCTCTGTACCCTGTAGTTTTGTATATTTTCATTTTTAAAGGAATACACGTGTGTATGTGTGTATTTTATAAATATTAATTATATTGATTACCTAAAATTATGTTTTTAAAAGTTCCAGGGCTGGAGATATGGCTCAGCAATTAAGGCACTGCAAATGCTAATGACCCAAGTTCAATTCCTGAATACCCATGTAAAGCCAGGTGGACAAGGTGGCACATGTGTCTGTGTCTGGAGTTTATTTGCAGTGGCTGGAGGCCCTGGTGTGCCCATTCTCTCGCTCTCTCTATCTCTCTCCTGGGAGTGGCGTGTGATGCATGCCTTTAATCCTAGAACTTGAGAGGCAGAGTTAAGAGTAAGCTGAGACAAGTTCAGCCTAACCTAGAGTGAGACCCTACTTTGAACTCCCCCTCAAAAAAAAAAAAAAAGAATAAACTATACACATAGAAAAGATGACTTAACAAATGTACATCAAAATATTTTTTGAGTGGAACTATAGTTAATTTCTTGTTTAGAAAATATTTTCATTTATTTACTTGAGAGAAAGAGTAAAACTAATTGTAGATACATGTGCCACTTTGTGCATCTGGCTTTATGTGGATATTTGTGAATGGGACCCAGGCCAACAGGTTTTTTGCAAGAAAGTTCATATAACTGTTGAGCCATTTACCCAGCCTTAATTACATTTTTTATTTGTTTTGCTATATTCTGTGGTTGTCTGGGGTAAATAAGTACTATATTTGTGATAAGTAATGCATATTAAATAATAAGGTATGATAATCATTGAATTTGCCTATATAATACAATGTACGACTATCACACCACACACACATACACACAAGTGAAGAGGGGGGGAGAGCAAAAACAAAAAAGAATGAAGTAGAGGAATAGATAGATGGAAATTCTAAGTACAGAAGGTCTGGTCATTTTGTCACTCAAAGTTCCATTCAGCTAACAATAAGCCTTTTGTTCCATGTCAGGCCTACTACAGGAAACTGAGCAGAAATGGGCCTGGTAGGAATATAAACAAATCCCTGCCATGGGTTGAGGCTATTCTTGAGATTCCTTCCCTGTACTTACCTCTGCTGCCACCTTTCCGAGACATCTAATACCTCTATTCTTAACCCCCTCCCTCATTAATAGAATATTCAAACAGAAAATTATTCTCAGTATACCCCCTTCAAGTTCTTCATTCCTTGTGAAAAGGAACACATCACAACTCTCTTGAATGGCTACTTCTAGTTTTCAATGAACTACTCTGCCCTAGACTGCCTTTCTCCCATCCAAGTACTAACCAGGCCCAACCCTGCTTAGCTTCCGAGATCAGACATGCTCAGAGTGGTATGGCCATAGACTACTTTCCTCTTATCTCCACATCTTGTATCTCCATGTCCTACATATATTTTTCTATTCCTACTTCTATTCTCAAAAAGATATACACAGACAAACTCCCTTTTGCAAAATACTATTCTTCATTCCTTGCTATAACAGAAGACAAATGTACTTCGAAAAGAAAACCTTGAAAAGACAGGGAATTGAAAATATGTTGGGCTTAAGAGATGACTTAGTGGTAAAGGCACTTGCCTGCAAAGCCTGAAGACCTATGTTCCACTCTCAAGGTCCCACGTAGGCCAGACACACAAGGTGACACAAGTATGCATGGTCACACATGCACACACATGGCACATGTGTCTGGAGTTCATTTGCAGTGGCGGAAGGCCCTGGTGCACCAGTTTTCTCTCTCTCTATCTCTCTGTCTCATAAAAAATTTTTTAACAAATTAAAAAGAATATGTCAAAGAAAATAATCCATAATTTTACAACCCAGTGGTAACCACATGTAACATTTTCTGTGCAATTTACTCTAGTCCTTTCTTGAGTAGATAGATATATCGATACAGATATATAGATATATATGTAAATATATACATATAGTCTGTTTTTTTCTTAACTGATAGCATATTATTTTCCTTTTTGGAAACCTAATTTTATTTTAATTTATTTTTTCTCAATTTTATTAAACATTTTCCATGATTATAAAAAATATCCCATGGTAATATCCCCCACCCCCCTTTTCCCCTTTGAAACTCCACTCTCCATCATACCCCCTCCCCATCTCAACCAGTCTTTCTTTTATTTTGATGTCATGATCCTTCCCTCCTCTTATGACGGTCTTATGTAGGTAGTGTTAGGCATTATGAGGTCATGGATATCCAGGCCATTTTATGTCTGGAGGGAGCACGTTGTACAGAGTCCAACCCTTCCTTTGGCTCTTACATTCTTTCCGCCACCATGTAAATAAAAAATAGTATTTCTACAAGTTACTAAAAAGTATTTATATCTAGGATTTTAATAGCTGTTTATTGTTTCTTATAGTTTTGTTTTGTTCTAGTTATTTCTTGCTATACTCCTACTCTTCCTGTTTTGAATGGGAATGTTTACTCTGTGCCATTATATGTTGGAAGTACATATTTTTTTTTAGTTTTATAAAGGCTCACAGGTAAAATGTTGCTTTGAATCTCAGAAGAAACTTTGGACTTGGACTTTTGAACAGTGTGGGAACTATTAAAGACTATGCGAACTTTTGAAGTTGGACTAGATGAATTTTGCATCAAGAGATGACCATGGAATCATGGAAAATGTTAATAAAAATTAAAAAAAATAAAGTAATTCATAAATTTAAAAAAAAAAAAAGAGAGATGACCGTGGAGCCTATTTGTGATCAGGGGCAGCTTGTTATGGTATAAATGTAAAATATCCCCTAAGGCTCTTGTATTTGGTCACTGCTTCTACAGCTGAAGATTCTGTTTGGAATGGTATGGAACCTTGAAAAGTTAAAGCTTGGCTGGAGGAAGTGAATCCCTGGCAGTGAACCTTGGGGTTTTATAGCCTTTCCCTTCTTCATATTCACTTTCTGCTGTCTGACTCTGCTATAATGTGATATTGGCTTCCTGATTCTTCCACCATGCCTTCCCCTCCATGAAACTTCCCTTCAGCCAAAAATAACCTGTTCCTCTTTGCAAGTAGCTTCTGGTAAGGTATATGTTCACAGCAATAAGAAAGCAACTGATACAAATGCTATGAGCTTAAGGATATCTGTCATCTACCTATCTACACATAAATATCCATAAATATTTAAATCTGTTCTCATATAAGTTGATAGATATAGATAGACAGGTAGGTAAGTTGGTAGATGATAGATATCATCTTGTAACTATATAAACCACTTTAAAAAAACCTTTTGCTGGTTTCACATTAAATGAATTATTCTTAGGACTTCCATCCATTTTTTTTCCTAATTTATAATAAACACCAGCTTATCCTGCAGCCCTTAAAAGGAAATAGGCATAGAGCTATTGCCTTTCCACACTGACAGTATTCAACTCTGTCCACAGAGATCTTATTGAAGATTAGTCTTGGTGAGATCGTCCTTCATGGAAAGTGTCCTGATACATAGCAATGCTTTTACATGCAGGTCATAAGGATTGTCTTTTTCTCTAAGCCACAAACCATTCTCAGGGCTGCTACGAGGGTTATATGAAAGAAAAGTGGATGTGAGAGTGCCCAGTGCTTGGCATGTGATAGGCACTTAATTTTGTAGCTCAGTTTGCTGACAATGTTCAGATAAGCATCTTGAGGTAATTAACTAATAATGCAATTGATTATTTAATTGAACAAGTATTTCTTGCACAAGCCACGTGCTAACCTGGTAGACTTGGGACTATTTATTCCAAGGTCAAGTAATTTGATGTTTTGTGAAATTAACATTTATTTAGATTTTGGAAATTGGTTCAACAAAAACTTCACACCTAACTATGTGAGTACATAGTTAAATATCATACATAATACATAAATATCCAAATACTTTGGAGGCTTAATTCAAAGTCTTCCATCAAGTATTCTCTAAATTATCCATAGTATCCAAGAAATTGAGCTTCACTATATGACTGCCACAAAGATAAGCATCTTTGTTCTTAAAAATAAGTTACTTTGTAGTTCTCTAGTCCCTGGAGCACTAGATATACATGTATCTAATTGGACATGTTTTTCCAAGGTTTCTCTCCTTCTGAACAGCCTAACAGTATTGGAAAGGAATGATCTTTTGGATCAGAGTGAAAATCTTTCACTTGTCTGGCAACTTGACTGTGGTTCATAGTGGTTCCACCACTGGATGAGACCACTGATGACATTTCTAATACATTAACAGTGTACATGTCACCCTCTAGCCATACGAAAGTTAGCCAGCAAGGAGAAGGTTTCCCGTCCATTTCCAGCTTGATTTATCAGTGGCCTGCAACCAAAGTATGTGGTATCTTCAGTGGTAGAGTCTTACTGCTCAGTTCTTGTGGGTTACTAAAAGTAAGGACAATAGCTTGTATTGTTTTCTGGGCCTCCCTTTGCTAACAAATCATTAGAAGGTAACAATATCAGTTACTTTCTCATTGCTGGGACAAAATACCAGACTAGAAGCAACTTAAGAGAGGAAAGTGTTTATTTTCAGCTTGCAGTTTTGAGAGGAAATTTCATCATGGTTAGGAAGGAATGGCACATGCCATTGTAGGAAGTCTTCATCACATTGCAACACCAGAAGCAAAGAAACGTGATGCTGTCTCTAACAGTTCAAGGCCTGCTCCCAGAGACCCACTTCTTCCAGCAAGACTCTACCTCCTAAAAGTTTCACAAACTTCCAAAACAGTGTCCCAGCTGGGGATTAATTATTTAAAATCATGAGCCTATGGGGAGGCATTTTACATTCAAACAGCCAAAGTAGCCCACACCTGGCACTATTATTTTTAATAGTCTATTGTTTTTTGGAGCAATATTATCCCTTCATGGAGCAGGGTACCTCAGCTCATTCTAGTATTAATCTTTTTCATTCTATTTTAGTTTACAAAGTAGGAGGTTTGCATATTTTTTTTTCATATCTCCTAGGTTTTGGTTAACTATATCCCCCAATGCCTCCTCTATTCTCTTTCCTATCCCCTTGCCTTCATCTCTGCTTCCCACAACTCCCCTCTACTAATTTCATTTTTCTTGTGTTCTGCTATCTCCCACTTAAGACCTCTTCCCCACACCTTGGTTCTTCTCTAATTTCCTGGTCTCTGTGGATATTCCAAATTAAACACATAATCTGAAAATTTGAAGCTGATATCCACATGACAGAGAACATCCATCTGAGGCCTAGATTACCTCAGTCAGTATAGTATTTTCCAATTCCACCCTTTTTTTTTCTGGAAATTGAATGGTTTGATTTTTCTTTATAGCTGAATAATATTCCATTGTATATATGTAACATATTGCAATTACCTTCTTGTTTCAGGCTCAAAACACCTGACCAAAAGCAGCATGTGGGAGGAATGTTGTTTATTTAGGCTTACAGAGTCCAGAGGAAGCTTCATGATGGCAGGTAAAAACATAGCATGAGCAAAGGTTGGACATCACTTCCTGACCAGCATTAGGTGGACAACAGCAGCAGAAGAGTATGGCAAAAACTGGCAAGCTTGGGCTAATAAACCATCAAGGTCCATCCCCCAGCAATACCTCTCCTTCATCAAGGGTCCAAGTCCCAAATTGCCATCAACTGGGGAACACATGAGTTTGTGTGGGGCACCTGAATCAAACCACCACATATTATATGTTCATAATCCATCAGTTGATGGATATCTAGACTGTATCTATTTCCTAGCTATTGTGAATAGAGCAGTAATGATCCTGGATATGAAAGTATTTCTGTAGTAGGATGTAGTCCTTTAGGTATATACCCAGAAGTGGTATAGCTAGGTCATATGATAGATCTATTTTTAGGTTTCTGAGGGACCACCACACTGCTTTCCATAGTGTCTATACCAGCTTACACTCTCACCAACACCCTTGCCAGCATTTGTCCATTGTTTTCTTAATAACAGCCATTCTGACTGAAGTGAGGTGGAATCTCAAAGGCGTCTTAGTTTGCATTTCCCTGGTAACTACATCAAACACTTTAAAAAATATGTATTAACCAAAAAAATATGCATTAACCATTTGTATTTTTCTCCTTTTGAGAACTCTCTGGCCAGTTCCATAGTCAACTTTTTGACTGGGTTGAGCAGTCCTTTAATTTTATTTCCTGTCAGGAAATGGGGGGGAGGTAGCCACAGTGCTGAACTTGGCATATAGTTTTACCTCCTTCCTTCCCTTATTTGGGACCAAATTCATCTCTAAACCTTTGTTTCCTCTTCTGAAAATGAAGCTGAATTTACTTCTTCACTTCCCCCTTAGAGCTGTGAAAGAGCTTTGTTCACAGAAGGCCTTATACATCTGAAGTAGCTGGAGTTGGTATTTATTAATACATGTACCTAAATAAAGTATGAGAAATGATGGAGTGGTACTCGGAAGGAATATGAGAATTACTCTTTGATTTCAAGCTAATGTTTTATGGCCCACATGTTTTCAAAAAGCCACAACCTACCATCCCTGAAAATATTCTGGAGATCACTGGACAAATTTCCTTTGATGAACAAATATTTGCTTCCCACCCAACCTCTAGGCCTGTAGGTAAAATAAAAGCCAAAGAAAACAGGACGTAGTCTGCATATTGATTTACCTGAGGCTCATCAAGATGTTTGGAATCGGTCTCATTATTTCTGAGTTATTTTCTCCATATCAGCTCCTTTCTATTTTGATGAACATCAGTACACCTAGAAGGCAGAGGACCATAGTTTGGGATCCATTCACTTCTAGGCTCATATTGTCCCTCTGGAAAATCATGAAAATAAATCATTGTGTTATTTTTTGACCTACATACAAATATAATATGCATCTTACCGAGTGTGTGGGGACGGGCAAAGGAAAATAACTATAAGCTAGGAAATATATTTACTTATAATCTTTAGGAATTGTGGAGGTTGGAACTGAAGTCTAAAATACTCTTCATAGCACACAGAGGCTGCCATCATCTGGCTCCAGTTCAATGTGACTCTATCAATGGGCTTACCATGTTGCATTATAATTTTTTATGTATATCTGTGCTAAGAGACTAGGGGATAAAATAGAATATGTCCTGGCACAGAATACCATAGTTTGACATTTGTGAAAAAGAGAGGAATATAAATAAGAAAGAAAAAAGAGAGAGGAGGGGAAGGAGTGTAGAAAATAGCTCATAATGCCAAGTCAAGAAATAAGTTTGAAGCCAGGTGAAGTAGTGCATGCCTTTAATCCCAGCACTTGGAAGTTTGAGGGAGGAGGACCACCGTGAGTTTCAAACCAGCCTATTCTACAGAGTGAGGTCCAGAAACTCTGCCTCAAAAGATTTAAAAAAAATAAAAGGAACGAAAAGAAATACAGTTTCAGAGCTGGAGAGATTGTTCAGTAGTTACATGCACTTCCTGAACCAGCATTAGGTCCTGAGGAGGCCTGATACCACCAAAGTTGGGCATGGCCACACAGATCTGTATCCCCAGTCCTGTGGGAAGCAAAGAACAGAGAACAATAGGAGCTTATAAAGGGCCAGCTCTGAATTGGTTACTAGACTGTTGCAAGGAAGAAGAAAAAGACAAAGAAAGAAACAGCTGGTGAGGGCTTTATAGATTGCCTAGTGGTTAAGGCACTTGCCTGAAAATCCTAAGGACCCTGGTTTGGTTCCCCACTACCCACGTAAATCAGATGCACAAGGTGGCACATACATCTGGAGTTTGTTTCCAGTGGCTACAGGCCTTGGTGATTTCTCTCTCTCTCTTAAATATTTTGTTTAATCTTTAAAATACCACATTTTATTCAGATTTTACAAAAGGAGTGCAGAAAGGAGAAGGCTGAGAGGTAAGGGGAAACAAAGTGGGAAGAGGAGAAGTACACCACATGGAACCCAAAAGCCCATGTGGGCCACATGTAGCTCAGGCATCCATATGACCAGATACGGATTTTAGACAAAAAAAAAAAAAAAATGTGAGAGAAAATTTTTAAATAATGTGTGCTTTTAAGAAAGATCAAAAGTGAAGATGGTATGAAAAGAAAGAAAAAGTGTCTCTTCCCACCCTGGCATGGCTGCTGGGGTTGGAAAGAGCTCTTACCCATCTGAAGACACTACTGCCAGCTCTAGAGAGAGGAGAAAATGGGCCCCACTCTCTGTGGGCCCAGGAGGATACAAATTTTGTGTTATTCCTCCTAGGCACACCTACACCAGGTATCGCAGCCAATCAGTCTGGGCTTAGAGGAGAAGTCCATCCATGCCTGGGCAGGGTGCACAATTGAGAGGGATTTAATTGGGTATGATGGATAAGCACTAAATCCCAAGATTGGCACAGGTGCAGCAAGCTGAGATAGGTGTGGCATCCCAAGACCACTCCCTTTAAGGGCCATTCTTATCCTGCCTAATTAATGTAACTGCCTATTCTGGCACCCCTTACATTTCTCCCTCTCATAGAAGACACTCTAACCACTGTTAGGGGACAAAAGGATGATGACGACAGATCATGGGCTACTTCCTGCTGAATGGGACATGAAGATGTGGCAGTAAGAGCATTTCCCAGAGAGGACAACTAATCTAAAGGCCCAAGGGAGAAACCTATCAGTCAGACGCCACATTGCTTAGTAACATAAGTACTGGAGCCTATCTCAGAGATGGAGATGTCTAGCATTGAGAGGTATGGGGAGTAGGTAGTCCTGTCAGACTAGGCGAGTGTTCCATTCTCAATGGCCATTTAAGTGGGCCCACGTAGATGGAGTTGGATTGCTGTATAACCATCTGGGTGTGAACTGCCAAATGGCACTGTAGCATCTGACATGATCTGGATCTATTTATGTAGATCTTATAAAGCAGAGAAAACATTAGTAGAGTTATCAGGAATGTACACACAGTATTTAACTTTGATACCATATTTTGTATAATAGCCTTCCAGAAGGTACCTTTTTAAATTTGTCCTGGAGGTAGCCAAAGCCAAAGGTTGGTACTATAGAGCCATTGGGTGACATTACAGGCTGTACAGATACTTTTATTTTTGTCTCAGGATTTGTTCAAAGATGTTCTGGTACAAGTTAAAAGAGATTTATCATTGTTCCCAGTATAAGGAAGCCTTTTGAATTAACTGACCTTTGGTCAGAGTCATCTATATATCTATATTCCAGATTTCAAAATAACCCTTTTGACATCTATGATTGTTTTTACTTATAATAGAATTAGAACTATTAGCACTAGGGACAGCATGTCTTAAGGCCTTGCTTGTTTTCCCTCTTGTAAAGCTCTTGTTGTATTACTTAATAGGCCATTTATATATTTGACATATCCCTTTACCTTTGGTTATACATTTTTCTCTGAGTGTTTAAAGACCAAGCAGATAGCCAAAATTTAATCAATTTTGGAGGTCACTAATGGTTCTCCAAAGAAGACTTTAGGGACCCAGGAGTAACCCTATAGCTTACTGGTGTTTTCTGTCTGTCAGGACGAGTCAGGGTCGTGCTGGCCAACTAGTTTTGCCTTCTTTGGGAAACCAGGAGGACTGATTTTTTTCCTCTGTTGTGACTCTCCTGCTTAAGACTCTACACCAGTTTTTCTGTTTGTTTGTTTGGGTCTCCATATCCTCCCTGCTCAGGAAGACAGATGACTTACTGTGAGTGGGCAGTGTAGAAGTGTCCCATCATCTCCAGTGGCCTCATGACCTGTGAGCACAGGCCAAAATATTGGTAATTTTTGCTCTGGTAATTCCAATTGGCTTTGGCTTCTACATAGGTGATTAATATGCTTAGCAAGGAAGTTACACCAACCTGGATGTATGTACATATAGAGCACATTTGATTGCTGAAATAGAATGAAGACTGACTAGAATGGCACAAGAGCTTAAAGTCATTTTGTTCAACCTTTTCAATTTTGATTATCCCAAGCTGAAGAGATGACTTAGTGGTTAAGGCATTTGTCTGCAAAGCCAAAGGACCAAGGTTCAATTCCCCATGACCCATGTAAACCAGATAAACGAGATGGAACATGCATCTGCAGTTCATTTGCACTGGCTAAAGACCCTGTTGTGCCCATTCTTTCTCTCTCTCTCTCCCTGCTTATTTCTCTCTCTCAAATGAATAAATAAGAATTTAAAATAAAGTTAAAATTAAAAATAAATAAAATAAAAAATTTTGATTGTCCTGTGGCAGATTAGGCTATATCTGTGGCATAGAAAGTAGGCATATAGTCTTGACACCTGTATTTGAAAACATCTTTGATTGGTTCAGATACCTGTGTGGGTACCAATTACCCAGGAAACAATGGAGACAGAACCACAGAACTTGAAATTATTTCCCTCAGATGAAGATCATTGTTTGAGCATGAGGCTATACCCTCAAGTAGGAAATATGTCTTAAGAGTTAATTTTGTTATAAGCATTGGACTTGAGATACCAGAAATAAGACAGTTATTTTACATATAATAGAGCAGAGTCTGGTCATTGTTGAGCCAAAATAGCTAAACTCTAGTGCAACCCTTGACAAGTCTGTTTTAAAAGAGAAAACACCATGTGACAACCAATGTGTTAGCCTAATCTTGGTAGCAATTGATCTTAGGTACCACAGAAACTTTTGTTAATGTAAAACAATTTTATGTTTTACCCAGGAGTTAAATTTGATAAAGTTTAGGCAAGCAATTCCAACCTATTCTACCTAACAGGACCATAAAGGTTATAGTGACTGAAATTAAATCACTTAAACTTAAATGATTAAACCTAGTAATAACCATTCAATAAAATTAAAATAAAACAGAAGCTACCTTTAAACTCACAATGTCTTTAGGTATGAGTACCTCATCTTTGGAAATTAAACACTTATATGTGACTATGTGACTATTTATCTTAAGACTCAGTTTTTCCTATAGATAATCAAATATTATTTTTAAAGCTGGTGAATGATGAAAGGGAATATCTGATGATTTCCTCTTGTCTTGCTGCCACAAGTGAGTGAACAGGGCATCACATCAACATACACACACACACACACACACCCCACAGGTACTATGCACAGGTTAGAAGAAGAAGGAGGAGGAGGAAGAGGAGGGGGAGGAGAACAAGAAGAAATACAAGCCAGGCATGGTGGTGCATGCCTTTAGTCCCAGCACTTGGGAGGCAGAGGTAGGAGGATTGCTGTGAGTTTGAGGCTACCCTAGGACTACAGAGTGAATCCAGGTCAGCTCTGGGCTACAGAAAAACCCTACCTCGACCTAGGAAAGAAAAAAAAAGTAAGAAATACAGCTAGATAAACATGTGGAGAAAATTACTACACCTTCCTAAGCTTCAGTTTCCAATCTGTAATTTTGAGCTAGTGCTTTTTAGTACTTCCTGATTCACTCATTCCACTCAATCATTAAATAAATGAGAATGAGAAAACAAAATGTATAAGCAAAAAAGGAAACTGAAAGACACAGAAAAGAATATTTGAATTCCCAAGGAAGGGCAGTATTTTAAAGTTGGTGTACCTCTAATGTTAGAAAGACAGGGGCTGGAGAGATAGCTTAGTGGTTAAACGCTTGCCTGGGAAGCCTGAGGACCCTGGTTCGAGGCTTGGTTCCCCAGGTCCCACGTTAGCCAGATGCACAAGGGGGTGCACGCGTCTGGAGTTCGTTTGCAGAGGCTGGAAGCCCTGGCGCGCCCATTCTCTCTCTCTCTCCCTCTATCTGTCTTTCTCTCTGTGTCTGTCACTCTCAAATAAATAAATAAATAATGAACAAAAAATATTAAAAAAAAAAAAGAAAAGAAAGACGGAGGGCCACTAGAGGGCAATGTTACAGCATGGGAACATTCTTCAGCAACAAAAGAACAGCCCACAGCTGAGTGGGCCAAGTCACTCCCAAAACAGTTTTCACTCAAGACTCAAAAATGTAGAGATCCCTGATAGTCTTGGGATGTTCTATCCCAATTTATTAACACTACATGTGAAGACTACAACCATTTGTATTTCAAAGGCATAAATTGTGGTTTATATGTTGAAATGCAGCCAATCTTTATGAGATTGTTGGTGTTGATCTCTCAACCATGTTTAGATTGAAAACCATTTATTTTTCCAACTCACAGCAGGGTCTGTCTGTCATCTTGCTTTACAAGCTACATTTGACCCTCCTGGGTACCATTTATACAATCCTTTCCATAAGCTCCAGGATTTTCTTTATTGCCAACAGAAGAAAGTGCAAACCCTCTGTTTGGTACTCAAGATTTACTATATTCTGATCTCAATGAACCCTAACCCATTCATGTTCTCTCTCTCTCCCTCTCTCTCTCTCTCCCTCTCTTTCTCTCTCTCTCTCTCTTTCTCTCAAATAAATAACTAATTTTTTTAAATAGGGAAAGTTAAAACACACATCCACTTAACCTACTAGATGAGAAGTTGAGAACAAGAACTTTTTATTTTAGATTTATTTTTCTCAATAAGGCTTACTTATTATTTTTAATGTTTACTTTTAACTTAGTGTTTAAACAATTTCATACATGCATATAATGTATTTTGAACATATTCACCCCATTACACTCCTTTAACCCCTCTAACTCCTGCTACATCTTTTTTTCCCACGTAGTCCCCCTCTTACTTTCATGTCTTTTTCTTATTTTGTGACTCACTGAGTTTAATTAGGTTTGCTTGCATGAGCATGCATGAGGAGTTATTTATTGGAGCAGTGGCAACTTGCCAGTGGCTATGCCACTGAAGAAAATAGTCTTTCTCCCCCAGCAACCATTGACTGCCAATAGCTGCTCTGGGAGGGGTGGGGCCCCATACACCCCTCATCCATTTGTGACAGAACGTTGACTGGTTCATCTTGTATTGATTTGGGGCAGGTAACCGCAGTAGGTATGAGTTCATGAACGCAACAATCATGTTATGTCCAGAAGACAATTTTCACAGCACTCTTCCCCGTCCTCTGGCTCTTACATTCTTTCCGCCCCTGTCTTCTGTTATGTTCCCTGAGTCTTGGAGGGGGTGATACAGATGTCATGATTAGAGTTGAGCACTCAACAAGTCGCTTACTCTCAACACTTTAACAAGTTAGGAGTCTTTGCATTGATCACTACCTACAGCAAAAAAGAAGCTTCTTGGACCAATGCTGAAAGTAGTGCTATTCTATGGGTATAAACATAAACATTTAGAAGGGTATGTCATCAAGTCCATTTAGCAAAATAACAGCAGTGGGTTCTCTCCTAGGACTTATGACTTCCTCAACTATGGATTAAAAAAAAAAAAAAAGATGAAGCCAGGCATGGTGGCGCACGCCTTTAATCCCAGCACTCGGGAGGCAGAGGTAGGAGGATTACCATGAGTTCGAGGACACCCTGAGAATACATAGTTAATTCCAGGTCAACCTGAGTTACAGTGAGACCCTACCTCAAAAATCCAAAAAAAGGGGGGCATTAATCATCATTTTAAGTAGACAGTAGGCAGGAAAAGAGCTTAATGAAATATATACCATAGCATTGATGATAGCAGGGTTAAGTTACTCCTGCTCTTAGAGTTGTAAAAACTAGTTTGTTCATGGTAAAACAATAAGAGGAAACGCCATCCCTTTGAAATAAAAACAATGTTCACAGTGGTCTGTGTTAACAGTGTGCATTTAAGACAAGAACATGAACAGATC
The DNA here is from genome assembly GCF_020740685.1 of Jaculus jaculus. Taxonomy (NCBI): domain Eukaryota; kingdom Metazoa; phylum Chordata; class Mammalia; order Rodentia; family Dipodidae; genus Jaculus; species Jaculus jaculus. The sequence continues at coordinate 58,420,627 of NC_059125.1, read as the reverse complement.
TGAGCACCCTAGGGCTCTCTCTACATATATCTTCAAGGAAACAAGCATTTACACAGTCATGGTTTGTACTAAGTTAATAGAAAAGATCAATAGTACATGACTTGTCAGACAGTACCCATGTCCTGAAGTATACAGCTTAACACCATCATTAAAATTATCTGTAGAAGAGAAAATTTAAAAAAAAAAAAAAACACTCTTGGGAACAAGCATCTTTCACTTGCTGTTATAACCAGCAAATGCCATTCATGAAATCAACACTGAGGGAGGGCCCCAGAAGCACAGGTCTGTCTTGGCAAGCGGACCAGTACACATTACAGTTTTAAAAATGAAGGCTAGGGCTGGAGAGCTGGCTTAGCAATTGAGTCACTCGCCTGAAATACCTAATGACCCAGGTTCAATTCCCCAGGATGCACAAAAACAAGATGCACAAGGTGGCACATGCCTCTGGAGTTCATTTGCTATGACTGGAGGCCCTGGCATGCCCATCCTCTCTCTGCTTATCTGCCTCTCTCCCCTCATAAATAAGTAAAATATTTTTTAAATTAATGTTATATACTCTATGTTGCAAGTCACAGCAATAAGTGTCCCACAGCATCACAAACCAGGGCATGAGAAGTTCTTTCCTTTCCTGCTTACAAGTCCTTTCCAATGCAAGCAGTTCAGGGGAAGAATGCTCTTGAATATTATGGTCTCTTTCACTAGACCAACAGTGCCACAGTACCTCTGTCTACATATTGACTCATGGATTTTCCTTTCTTCTATATTAAAGTTCAGCCCTGAGGGATATCGTCTATCACTTCTACTATGTTCTCTTTATCCCCACTACTTGACTTCTTCATAGGTTTCAAGTTTTTGGATCCCATGAAGGCCTCATGTCTTTTTCCCTTCATGTCCTCTTTTATACAAAGAAGTTCCACAAAGAGGCCAATCTATAGATCTAAGTGCCTACATTACAAAATCAAATTGATCTTAAGTAATAATTTAATAATACACATTAAGGTTTTACAAAGCAAAAACAAACAAATAAAGATGTATTTGATGGAAATAAATTGTTAAAACCAACGCAAAATTTAATTGACTAGTAATGAAGAAAAACAATACAAAAAAAATCAATGAGACAAATGGTTTTATGAAAAATAAACAAGATTATCAAACTCTTATCTAAATTAACCAAGAGAGAGAACAGACAAATTGATAAAAATTATAGATAAAAAGAAAGACATTACAATAGATGCCAATGAAAAACCTGAGAAATGTAACTATTCATCCCTCCTTGAGACAAAGGCTGAATAGCCTGAGGTGATGCAAGGGAAATCAGTCCCTGATGGACTAGCTCAAGGGAGCCATTAAGTAACATTTAGTTAGCTCCCACTGAGGTCCCCATGAATATAAGGGACTGGAAGACAGTAGAAGAAAGGCAGGCATGATTGAAGAAACTAGGAATGAAGAGAAGTGGTGTTTGAAGCCCATTTTGCTAGTTCGATACAGTTATGTTTACAGAAGAGTTACAAAGAAGCTAATCCAGCAGTGATCTCAAGATTGTTATGGGGCTTTAGTTGTTTGACCAAGTCCCATAATGAGGCATGATCTTTGGGAGATAGGAGAGCCTTTAGCTGATATAGATCACTTAAACCAGCATGTAAATTGGGTCTGTAAAGTGGGGAAGCAATATACAAGAGATGAGCCAAAGGCCAAGCAGACAAAGGTATCTATTTGGATCAATTGAAGGCCAATATGGTAAGATTTGTGTCAAACTGTAGTTCCTAAGGGGAAAAAAAAAACTGACAAAAAAATGCTATGCTAATGAGCTTCTGGAGGGTTTTAAAGCCTAAAGAACAGTTCTCAAAAGGCATAAATAATAAATCAGTTCAGGTAAAGACTAAACTCATCTTAAGTGGGCAATTATGTCTCCAGAGTGAGTCATGTACATCTTCTCTTGAAAAAAAAAAAAAGGTATGCTGGATATAAAAATTGCTCCCTAGCCTGAGGCTGTCAGAGTAGCCAGGTGTGGCTGAGGGAGAAACAAAGGCCAAGGGAGCCAGCCTAGTGGGAGGGCAGGCAAAATAGCAGGTAGGAGAGCAGATTCACTCTCCTTTGGCCCTGGGCTGCGCCACGCAACTTCAGTGGGCCCCACAAAATCCTTTGGGGTGGGAAGATGCATGACAGACACTTGGAAGCACCACAGGGTAAGTAAATGGGATAGCTCAAGAAAAATACCTGTTGATGATGGAAGGCTACATGGGGTAGTGCCCTCCCCCATCCATGCTTCTGTCCTTGACATTGTTCTTTTATGGAAACAATTAACACAAGCAATTAATTCTTTTCTTGTTGTATTGGACCATGCAAACATTCTTCTTTTAAAAAAAATATTTCATTTTTATTTATTTATTTGACAGAGAAAGAGGGAGAAAGAGATGGAGAGAGAGAATGGGCATGCCAGGGCTCCAGCCACTGCAAACAAACTCCAGACATGTGCACCCTCTTGTGCATCTGGCTTACATGGGTCCTGGGGAGTGGAACATAGGTCCTTTTGCTTTGCAGACAAATGTCCTAACTACTAAGCCATCTCTCCAGCCCACCATTATTCTTCAGTATTTTAGCTACTGATTATGAGACCACCTGGTGGCTGCTTGGGATGGATGGCAGTAGGCCTTCAGAGATCCTAAAGAGATTTTATTATATAAACTGTATAGTGCTAACTGCTGAGTGTTTACATGTTTGAAACACTATCTGGGAGGACAGTAAAGATAGCACTTAAGGAGTTTAAAAGAAGGTAGCCTATATGTCCAGCTGTCATAAGGTCATCAAATAAAGATTTTAGTGCTAGGAGTGGAATACCTCCCTAAAAGTTGTTGGCCAGGGAGGTTCCTGAAACCTCCAATTTTTTAAAAAAGGGCTATTTCTACTTCTTTGTGTTGCCCACCAGAACCAGATGGTAAAACCCTATTGCTGAAGACACCACACACTGGTTTCAGGACATGAAGAAATTAAGCTGAAACAGAGCTGGGACCTTCCCTGACTCCCACTGCTAACTTTCATAGTGCCTGAAGGTGCTCTGCAGGCTACTGGCCCCCTTGGACCAAAACTGTAATGGATCTTTGTCTCTTGGTTCTGAATCTGTGAAAAGACTTTCTTATGCATTTTTTTGTGTGTGTGTGTGTGCAGGGAACCTCTTACGTGATATTCTTTTATTTAAAATTTTTTTTAATTTGTTTTTTATTTATTTATTTGAGAGCAACGGACACAGAGAGAAAGACAGATAGAGGGAGAGAGAGAGAATGGGCGCGCCAGGGCTTCCAGCCACTGCAAACGAACTCCAGACGCGTGCGCCCCCTTGTGCATCTGGCTAACGTGGGACCTGGGGAACCGAGCCTCGAACCGGGGTACTTAGGCTTCACAGACAAGCGCTTAACCGCTAAGCCATCTCTCCAGCCCTTATGTGATATTCTTGCTTCAGTTCTCCTTTCTAAAGAATTTACAAACAGGGCGTGGTAGCAAGCACCTTTAATCCCAGCACTGAGGGTGGGAGGCAGAGGTAGGAGGATCGCCATGAGTTCAAGGCCACCCTGGGTGGTATCTTGCCTAGAAGAGGTGCCTACCTTTTCTAATGTCTGAGTGAATAGGGAGAGGCTTGTATTTAATCACATTAATCTCTTTAACAATCACAGATGCTTTATCATCTTCACGCTCTTTCTCTGTAACTTTAAACTTGCTCACAAGCCTTTCCTATCTAAACTTCACTTTTTCATATTTTTTGCTCTTTCACTATATATTTGAATAAGAACAGTGAGTAGTGACCATGCCACAGTTCAAATGTTATGTCATTTTGAAATTTTCTCTGCCAAATTAATTGCTTTTATTTAAATTAAACCTCAAGTTCTCAAAACATGGGCAGAACGTAGACAGACTTTTTTGCCAGAATATCCTCCAAATTGCCTCTAGCTCAGTTTCTGATAAAGTTGTTGCCCTCTAAAACGTGGTTAGCTAATCCTTAATTATTTGTACTTCTTTCAGCATTCTGGTCATTCACACTCTCACAATAACGGCACTTAAACTCTCATTGCAGAAGTGTAGGCTTCTCTTAAACAAAGTTTCAAACTCTTCCACATTCCTCCCACAAACTAATTAGTTTGAAAGGCCTACAAACAATGTGGTCTAGTTTATCACAGTAAGGAACCCATTAACCATATGACCTACCATGTAGCCCAACTATATCACTCTTGGACCTATTCCCAAAGGACCCTATATTGTAATGCAGATACTTACACATCCAAGTTCATTGCTGCTCTATACACAATACCTAAGAAATGAAACTAGCCTATATGTTCATCAATCAATGAATGGATAATGAAAATATGGTGCCTATATACAAGAGAATTTTATTTATTTGTAAATAAAATGTAATTATGAAATTTGCAGGAAAATGGATGAAACTGGAAATATACTGAGTGAAGTAATCCAGGCTCAGAAAGTAAAATTCTTCATATTTTCTCTCATATGCAGTTGCAGCTTCAAATATCCTCATAGATGTGTTTAAATTGTAGTACCTATATAGTGTAAGAAAACAGAAAATTGTTAGAGACGGAGAGAAGAACCTTTGGTGAAAAGAATAGTAAAACACAAGTTATATGCAGGTATTAAGGGGAGAATACTAAGGTTAGAAAAAGTTAAGCAAGGATGAGATGGGTGTATAAAGGAGTGGAAAAGACAGTTAATAGAAACATAGAAGATATGAAGAAGCAACATGGAAATCTATTAATTTATAAACAAATTTAAAATATAACATAATGAATAGTGAAACCCAGGAGAGGTGGATAATATTACTCTGAGAAGCCAAGGAGTCTTCATTAAATGATAAACAGTGCCAGGTGCAGGATACCTCTCTATGAGTCATTGCTCAGAGTATAAGGTTTGGGAGTGACCAAGACCATGTAAACCACTCTGAGGCAAAGATAAAAAACTTTATTATTATATTTTTTTAATTTTTATTTACTTATTTGAGAGCAAAAGACAGAGCGAGAAAGAGGTGGGGAGGGAGAGAGAGAGAATGGGCATACCAGGGCTTCCTGCCACTGCAAAGGAACTCCAGATGCATGTGCCTCCTTGTGCATCTGGCTTACGTGGGTACTGGGGAATCAAGCCTCAAACCGGGCTCCTAAGGCTTCCATAGGCAAGGGCTTAACCACTAAGCAATCTCTCCAGCCCAAGATGAAATCTTTTATTCGGAAAAAGCTTGAGCTGCCAGGCAGTAGGCTTTATAGGGGTTTTTCAGTTGGGGGAAGGTGAGGAAGGAAAAAGAACGCATTTGTTATGTTGAATAAAAAAGTTCCTTTCTTGGGCCACAGTGAGACCCTACCTCGAAAATCCACAAAAAAAAAAAGTTCCTTTCGGGGAGATATTACATGAACTATTTGAAATAACTAGGGTGTGGCACCAGAACAGTGACCATGTGACTTACAAAATAAGGAGGCAGAAAACCATGACCTGGGGCATTGTTAGACAAGGAGGGGATAATGGCCAGGTAGTTTCTTCAAGAATGTGGATAATCCACTTTCCTATGTCTCTGTTACCATTGTGCTGACCATGGGGACTCCATCTTGGGAACCCATCCTGACCTAACACAGTGTAACCTGAAATGCGGGATGTTGGCAGTTGTGGTAGTTTGATAAACTCATGTGTTTCGCTGGATGTGGTGGCACACGCCTTTAATCCCAGCACTGGAGAGGCAGAGGTAGGAGGATCACTATGAGTTTGAGGCCACCCTGAGACTACATAGTGAATTCCAAATCAGCCTGGGCTAGCGCAAAACCCTACCTTGAATACAAAAAAAAAAAAAAAAAAAAAAAACCACTCATGTGTTTTGAAGGTTTGGTTTCCAACTGATGGCAATTGAGAGGTGGACCATTGCTGGAGGTTTATTGTAAGGGTCGGGCTTGGGTAGCTTAAACACAGCTCCCTTTTGCTAGAGTTTGACTCCCTCTCTTGCTCCTGTCTCTACCTGCTGTGGCAGAGGTCACATCCAGCCTCTGCTCATGCTGTGCTTTCACCTGCCACCCTGAAGCTGTCCCTCAAGACTGTAAGACAAAACACATGCGTTCCTTCCATCAGTTGCTTTTGGCTGGGTACTTTATCTCAGCAATGGGAAGGAAGCTATAACACCAGTGTAGTACTGGAACTGAACTGTAAGACCCTATTGCTGATGACTACACACCCTCTGGTGGCAGGATATAGAGAAATCAAGCCTAAACTGAACTAAAAATCTCCTCCCTATCAACTAGCTCTCATAGTGCTGGAAAGTGTTTTGAAAGCTGCTAGAGAGGAAATCACGGTCCTCACCCAGCTGTGGACTCTGTGATCTATCTATAATAATGACCTTCCAGGCAACACATACTCACCTATGCAATAGTGTCATGACTACTATGGGGGTAAGTAAGTGGGGTAACTGCTTTCTTCTTTTTAAAAAATATCTTTATTTATTTTATTTGAAACACAGAGAGAGGAACAGAGAGAGAAAGAGAGAGAATGAGCATGCCAGGGCCTGTAGCCACTGCAAACAAACTCCAAATACATGCGCCACCATGTGCATCTTGGTTTACATGGGACCTGGAGAATCAAACCTGGGTTCTTAGGCTTCGTAGGCAAGTGCCTTAACAGTTAAGCCATGTCTCCAGCCCATGGAGTAACTGCTGCCTGATAGGATATGAGACCTGCTCTACAAGAGGTAATTTATATCTGATACTGTAAGCCAGGTAAAAGTCCAATGCAGGGGAGGCCCTAGGCCTTAAGAGGAAGCACAATACTGATATTCTGCTATACAGATGTGATTTAAAACTGCATTCTAAATATTTTATGTTTATATTCACAGATTTCTTCTGTTCTCAGCTCTGGACAAAAAAAAAATGCTGTTTCTAGTCAGCTGTAGTTAATGCACAGCCTCATAATTGGTCAAAATAGTAAAAATAAGTGACTGCTGAGTGCCCAGTCCTATATGTGACATCTATATCATCCTCCCAAAGGCTTGTGGAACATCCTGGAAGTGGAGGTGGAAAGAATGTTAGTGGTAGAGTGGAGAGGGAGGCTGTGGAACTCTTTTGCTTGCACATGATATGGCCAATGCATTCATACACTAACAGAAGCTGTGGTTTCCTGTACAAGACTTGCACAAGGCAGGGTCAATCACCACTCCATCATAGATAGGGAAGAAGCATTTGAATCCATACCCCTTTCTGTGGAGCTCTAGAAGTCAGTGGTCACTGGGGGAGGGGGAGTCATTCCCTTTAATGATGTATCCATTATTATGTAGGGGGAAGAATAGTTCAGTAGGAGTAGGTTGGGAACAATAGAGTAATTGGAGTCTATATGATGAAATGACAGTATATATATATGTATGAAATTGTCAAAAAAAAACAAAATAAATTAAATGAAATAAATAATCTTGTTTAGCTCCTATTGCAGAGAAGTCAGAATTCCTTAGCCTACTGGCATTCATGCCTCTTCACAATTTGATTTGTCTTATCTTCTACTATCCATTATCATCTGTTTATCCATAGCAGTTTACATTCCAGACATACTTGACTCTGTTAAGCCCTTAACATACCAGGCTTACTCATTCATGCTTACATACCTTTTAAAATAAGCATAATTGGGCAGGGGAGATGGCCCCGTGGTTAAAGTGCTTGTTCCACAATCCTACTGACTAGAGTCCCAGCATGCAAGTAAAGCTGGATATACAGTGGCACACACTGTAATCCCAATGTGCCTATGGAAATGAGAAGCAGGATCATGAGAATCCTGAAATTTATGGCCCAGCTAATCTGGCCTTCCATGCAGAAAATAATAAAGTTAGAAATGTTGAAAAAAAACTCAATGAATCAGAAAATAAAAACAAAAATCATCACCAATACACTCAACCAAAGCAAAAGAAAGGATATCCACTACAAAGGACAAAGTCAAGAAAATACTATATTCAAACATCAATAAAAAAATGAATGAGCTTGATAACAATTGAGAACACAGGGAAGATAGATACCTGTGAAACCATAGAAGAGAAGTAAGATTAAAATCTAAAGGAATACTGAGCTTATTAAAATTGTAGCAGAAAATTCTCCAAATTTACAAAAACAGACATCCAAACACAAGAGAAAAATTAGAACCCCAAATAGCCATGATCAGAAGAAAACATATCTTTAACCTTACAGTAATGATGTCAAAATCACAAAAGTGGGCTGGAGAGATGGCTTAGTGGTTAAGTGCTTGCCTGTGAAGCCTAAGGACCCCAGTTTGAGGCTCGATTCCCCAGGACCCACGTTAGCCAGATGCACAAGGAGGCGCAAGCATCTGGAGTTCGTTTGCAGTGGCTGGAGGCCTTGGCACGCCCATTCTCTCTCTCTTTCTCTCTCTTTCTCTGCCTCTTTCTCTCTGTCTGTCTGTCGTTCTCAAATAAATAAATAAAAATAAACCAAAAAAAAAATCACAAAAGAAGGCTGGAGATTTAACTTACTGGTAAAGTGCCCACCTAAAATGTTGGACCTAGGTTAAATCCATAGCACCATAAAAACTGGTTATAGTGGTACATACCTATAATCCCAGCACAACCCTTAGAACACCTAAAGAAAGGAGGACAAAGACCCAAATTAGTAAAATTAGTAATGAAAATTGGAATGTTATAAAAAATTCTAATAAAATTCAGAGGACCCAAGGAAGTATATCAAAAAACATGGTTTAAAAGTTGGAAAATTGTGAAATAAATTCCTAGACACATAAGAACTATCAAAATTAAGCCAAAAAGTTATCACCAATTTCATCAAATCCATAACAATCAATGAGATTGAAGCAGTAATAGTCTCCCCATCCTCCCAAAATGCCCAAGACATTATAAATTTCCTAGTGAATTCTACTAAACTTTTAAAGAGATAACACTGATATTCTTCAAACTGATCCATAAAATAAAAAAAAGGAAGGAATACTATCAAAAGCAAAGTCATTCTATGAAGCCAATAGTTGCTTAATTGTACAACTGGATAAGGATAAAACAGATTTAATGCACTCCTTGTCAAAATGCCTATGCTGTTCTTCACTCAATAGATAAAACAATCTTAAAATTCATTTGAAATAACAAAAGACCTTAAATAGCCAAAGTAATGTCGAGAAAAAAGTCTGGTTTAAGATATTATCATACCTGATTTCAATGTGCATTACAGATTATAGAGCTGTAAATAACATTAAACAGGAAGGTACTGACCAAACAAAACAAAAAAAAAAAAAAAAACAAGCATGTAGATCAGTGGAACAGAATGTAAGATGCCAAAATACTTACTTAAGAAAAATAACCTCTTTAACAAACAGCTCTAGGACAACTGGATATGTACATGTAAAAGAATGAAACTAGACCTTTATTTCTCTCTATGCACAAAAATCAACTTCAAATGTATCAAAAACTTTAACATAAGGCTAGGCATGGTGTTGCACTTTTAATCCCAGCACTTGGAAAGCAAAGGTAGAAGGATTGCTATGACTTTGAGGCCAGCCTGGGACCTCATAGAGAATTCCAGATCAGCCTAGGCTAGAGTTAGACCCTACCTTGAAAAACCAGAAAAGCAAAGAACTTTAACATAAGACCTCTTAAAATGCCAGAGGAAAAATTAGGGGAGACACTTCAGGACATAGGCCTAGGTAAGGATTTTGGAATAGGACTCCAGTTCAATAATCAACTATTGGAATCTCATGAAAGCAAAAGGCTTTTGTACAGCAAAGGAAACTATTAAGCAAGCAAAGAGTCAGCCTACAGAACGGAAGAAAAAAATGTCAGCTATACATCTGACAGAGATCTCTAAAAGATGCAAAGAACTCAAAGAACTAAACAATAAGAAATCAAACAGACCAGGGCTGGAGAGATGACCTACTAGTTAAGGCACTTGTCTGTAAAGCCTAACAATCTGGGTTTGATTCCCCAGTACCCATATAAAGCCAGATGTGCAAAGAAAGTGGTGCATGCATCTGGAGCTCATAGCATGCCCATTCTCTCTCTCCCCTTGCAAATAAATAAATAAAATACTATTTTTAAAAAAGAAATCAACAGGGCTGGAGAGATGCCTTAGCAGTTAAGTGCTTGCCTATGAAGCCTAAGGACACTGGTTCCAGGCTCGATTCCCCAGGACACATGTTAGCCAGATGAACAAGGGGGCGCAAGTGTCTGGAGTTCATTTGCAGTGGCTGAAAGCCCATTCCCTCTCTCTCTCCCTCTATCTGTCTTTTTCTCTGTGTCTGTCACTCTCAAATAAATGAATAAAAATAAATAACAAAAAAAGAAATCAACAGACCAATAAAAAAAAAACAGGCAATAAACCAGGTATGATGGTACATGCCTTTAATACCAACATTCGGGATGCTGAGGTGGGTGGGTCACCATGAGTTCAAGACCACCCTGAGACTACATAGTGAATTTCAGGTCAGCCTGGACTAGAGTGAAACCCTACCTCAAAAAACCAAAAAAAAAAAAAAAAAAAAAAAAAAAACCAAAAAAACAAACAAACAAAAAAACAAAGGCTATGAAACTGATCATAGAATTCTCAAAAGAAGAAATACAGATGATCAATAAACATTTTAAAAAGTACTCGACATTCTTACCCATCAGGGAAATACAAATTAATGCCACTGAAATATATAATACTCTGTTCAGAATGGGTATCATCAAGAAATCAAATGGCAATAACTGCTGATGAGGAGGTAGAGAAAAAGGCACCCTCATCTGCTGTTGGTGGAGGTGCAGACTGATACAGCACTATTCATAATAGCTAGGAAAGAATCATCCTGCATACCTGAGAAATGGATAATGAATGGATAATGTACATATATACAGTGGAGTTTTATTCAGTTGTTAAGAAAAATAATATGATGGGATGGAGAGATGGCTTAGCAGTTAAGTGCTTGCCTGTGAAGCCTAAGCAACCCAGTTTGAGGCTCGATTCCCCAGGACCCACATTAGCCAGATGCACAAGGGGGTGCACGCATCTGGAGTTTACTTGCAGTGGCTGGAAGCCCTGGCACGCCCATTCTCTCCCTCTCTCTCTCTCTCTCTCTCTCTCTCTCTCTGTATATATATACCTCTTTCTGTCTGTTGCTCTCAAATAAATAAACAAAAATTTTAGAAAAAGAAAAAAATAATGTGAAATTTGTTGGGAAGTGGGTAGATTCAGATCATATTATACCAAGTGAGTCTCAGAATAATAAAAAATGTGTTCTCTTTCAGATGCGAATCCTAGCTTTGAACTTTTAGATTTGTAAGTAAGTTGGAGTCAATAGAGGTTAGGAAGCTAGAATGAGAATGAGACATGTATGGTAGAAAGAGAAGAGACCTTAAGAGAAAAGAAAAATACAACACATATTTTATGAAAGTTACTAGGAGTAGAAATGCTTAAGTGGGGATTGGCTGGGATATGGGAAGAGGGTAGTGTTGGAAAGGGTTTACTAAAACTCAGGAGGTATGAAAAGGCTTATGGAAGCATACTTTTGTTAAATAATTAAAATATAATTAAAAATGAATTTGAATAAAAGTACCCTCGATACATGTATAATGCTGGTCCCTGAAACCATAGGTAATCATAAAATCTCATTGTCAGGGGTGGTATGCATCCCACTGAGTTGTTGATCAAGAAGTCCTCTAAAGCCCCCGGAATAATACAGGCTTTTGTCATTTCCTTCATTCTCCACAGTCACCAGAAGGTAAGACCCTACTGCTGAAGATACCACTTGTGTGGTTTGCAAGTTATTGAGAAATCAAGTTGGAACTGTGAAGCTTCCTTCCTGATGGCTCGCTGCCATAGTGCAAGAAGGCTAATGGGGGTAAAAAGTTATCAACAGCTTACCTTTTGTCAGACCCTGTGTGCTACACAAATGTCCAGCCATGAAAGATGGGAAAGGTGTACCCACTGGTACAATAGCAGAATGTCTGTTATAGGGGTAACAAATTGCTCTCTGATTAGATTTGAAGCCCATTATATAAAAGGGAACTCATTCCTGGTACTGAAAACCTAGGCAACAGCTTGGGGCTGGGGAAATCATAGGCTCTGTGTGAGAAGTTGCTACTCTCATTTTGCTAAATAAATATATGTGTCCATCAAATTCCCTCTAAATGTTTGTTTATGACCCTAGGTGTAGCAGACAGCTTCAGGTTCGCTGAGATGAACTTCCAGGCCAGTCACAGTTATGGAGGAAGGGATTTATTGAAGCTTACAGATCCAGGGGAAGTTCCATAATGGCAGAAGAAGCTGGCCTGCCTTCACAGGCCCAAGCAGAGAGAGAGAAGTACAAGTCTAATGGTCAAAAGCCACAGCACACTTCAGAAACTCCAGCTAGGCACACTTTGCATATCTTTAGATTGAAATCTGAAACCCACCACCGCACCTTAAGAGCCACCCAGTGACACTGCCTCCATCCAGGTAGCTGCAGATGCAAAATACAAACAATAAGGAACTGAATATATTGGGGGTTATCTATTCAAACCACCACATTCCACCCCTGGTCCCCAATGGATTTATAACCATCACACATTATAAATTGTACTCAGTTCAATTTCAAAGGTCCCCACAGTCTTGACCAATTTAAAATAATATGACCTTTAAAATCAAACAAGTTAAACATTTCTAACATATAAAGGCACAAAGTAAACATTTTCAACTGGTATAAGGCATAGCAAGGAGAGACTAAAACAATGCAAACACAACCACCATCAAACAAACATCAAACTTTGGCAATTCAAGTTTAATATAACCAGAGACTGCCAGTCTCCAGATTTTCCAATCCTGTCCCTCCAGCTGGGCAGAGTAGCTAGGGAACACTTCCATCTCAGACCAACAGTGTGCTCTATGGTAGCACTTGTATAGTCCTGGTATATCCAAAACATCTTGAGGTCTTCATGCAAACCACAGTCCATCTTCCAAAGGCTCTTTCAGCCTATCAGGGCATCAGGTCCTGCCTCATGCTGCATCTCAGCAGCAGCTCCTGGAACTGTGTGCAATTCACGACCACTCCATGCATTTTTATGCTTCTGAAACTAATGCCAAGTGTGCAGGACACAGCCATATTCTAAATTCACAGAAAAATTAAATCATAACTTTGAAATGAAGGTTCCTTCTCCAGTCAACTCTTTCCAAAAAAAGTTTGCATTTCTATGAGAGTCCTTCTTTAGGCATCCTTTCCATTGCTTTAGGGTAAATATTTGAATCATCTTCATTAAGATTGATAATGTGTTTGATAATATCAGGTTCAGTAACCTAAAACCAGTCTCAGTGCCTGTAATTTTAACTTGCTTTAGTTTTCCAACTTAAAATCTTAAAACTCTTAGTCCAATATCTTTAGCCAAGCACATCAGTCCTTTTCTAATTTACCCTTGATTAAACTCTCTGGGCCTGGGCAACAGAACACAGCCGGACCTTATGCCCAGTTCCAACAAAGTCCTCTGCAGTCTTTCCTTCCCCTTTGAAAGCTCATATACCAAGCCTCGAATTTCAATATTGTCTACACTTAGAACTCTCAAACTCTCATCATAATAGTCCATAAAACTTGGTTTACCACTCCAGAAGGCATCTTCATTTGCAAGCATCAAGTCCATGCCCATTTCTCCAAAACAAAGGTTCCAAAAGATCAACATCCACATGATCAGGTTCATCTCAGTCCACTCCTTGGTACCAAGTTCTGTAGCAGACAGCTTCAGGTTCGCTGAGATGAACTTCCAGGCCAGGTACGGTTATGGAGGAAGGGATTTATTGAAGCATATAGATCCAGGGGAAGTTCCATAATGGCAGAAGAAGCTGGCCTCCCTTCACAGGACCAAGCAGAGAAAGAGAGAAGTACAAGCCTAAAGGTCAAAAGCCACAGCACACTTCAGAAACTCCTGCTAGGCACACTTTACGTATCTTTAGATTGAAATCTGAAACCCACCACCACACCCTAAGATTCACCCAGTGACACTGCCTCTAGCCAGGTGGCTGCAGATGTAAACTACAAACAATAAAGAACTGAATATGTTGGGTCCATCTATTCAAACCACCACACTAGGTTAGTTTTGCTCTCACTTTTGGTTAGAGAAGCTTCTTTTGCAGTTGGCAGTATCTACTGAGGAATCTCAAACACCTTTAATCCCAGCACTTGGGAGGCAGAGGTAGGAGGATTGCAGTGAGTTCGAGGCCACCCTGAGACTCCATAGTTAATTCCAGGTCAACCTGGGCTAGAGTGAAACTCTACCTTGTGAAACCAAAAACAAACAAACAAACAAACAAAAAACTTCTCATAGTGCTGAGAACAAATGACTGTGGAATGTTCATCACTAAATGAAACATCTATATCACTTCCTCCAAGGCTTAGGGAGCTGTTGGAAGTGGGGGTGGAGAAGAAAGATTGTAAGAGTCAGAGGATGGGGAGGAGTGCTATGGAATGATGTCTTCTGAACATGTCATAGCCATCACATTCATGAGCTTACAGTGGCTGTCATTACCTGCAAAAGACTTGCATTATATTGGGTCCATCAATATTCCATCATGTATGATGGGAGAAGGCATGAGGCTCCCCCATCCCTTCTTGGGGATTTTTAAAAAAAAAAATCCTTTATTGACAACTTCCATAATTATAGCCAATAAACCATGATAATTTCCTCCCCTCTCACTTTCTCCTCCACAACTCCACTCTCCATCATATCCCCGCCCCCTCAGATTCTCTTTTATTTTGATGTCATCTTTTCCTCCTATTATGAGAATCTTGTGTATAAGAACCTTGCCAGGCAAGGTCATGGATATCCAGGCCATTTTGTGTCTGGAGGGAGCATGTTGTAAGGAGTCCTACCCTTCCTTTGGCTCTTACATTCTTTCTGCCACCTCTTCCACAATGGACCCTGGTTTTTGGAGGGTGAGTTAGAGATGTTGCAGTGTTGAGAATTCCTCTGTCACTTCTTCCCAGCCTCATGATGCTTTTTCAGTCATCCCAGAGGCCACTGCCATCTGAAAAGAGAAACTTCTCTAATCAAAAGTGAGAGTAGCATTAATATACATGTATGAACATTTAAAAAGTGCTTACAGAACAGTTTGGTGAGCATAATATACATGTTTAAACTGACACCAGCAGATATTACACCCCGAGGGCTCGTTACCTCACCTGTCATAGGTTTTCAGTATCAGGCATGTAGAGAAAGGTTGTTTTTCCCCATAACAGACATGCTACTCTTGAATCCATTGGCTCATTTGGCCTTGTTGGCCAAATTTAAGGCTTGCAGTGTCCACTGTTGTTAATCTCCACTGATGACTTTTCTTTCTCCGATAGAGCTACATGCAGCATAGCTTTTTCCAGCTTTCTGTCAGCTGGTCTAAATGGAGGAGGTTTTCAGCTCAGCTCCAGCAGGATTTCTCAGTGTCCTTGCAGCCCAAGCATGTGGAGTCTTCAGCAATAGGATCTTATCATCTCTTCCTGGTGGGAAACCAAGGGCCTCAGCAATGGCCTATTATGTTTTGGGGGCATCAGGGACCTCCCTGGCTGAAAACTCACTGGAAGGTATCCCATCACTGACACTGAAAATTTTCTAATAACAATCTATGGCTTCTGAGTGTACCATTATCCAAAAACATAGGTTACCATATGGCTTATTCATACCCTCTTAGATTTTTACTAACCCTTTCTCACCCTTCCATTACTCAATTTCTTCCCCTGACTTCACTTAGGCCTTTTCAACCCCAGTTATCTACTCATCTACTTACATATATACAGTACCATCCCTTTAAGTCCTCCCCTTTCCTCCTCCTTTGTAGTCACTTTCTAGCTTACCTTGAAGAATTTTTGATATTTCTGGGGAAGCAGAAGACATTTTCTTTAGTGGTGTATCCACTGGTAAGTTGAATATGCTCTGATATATATTCCCTATCCATGCTCATGTAGGCAAGCCTAACTAACTCAATGGGATACACACCAAGATGCAAAAGTAGAAGAGAGACTTGCTGGGAAAAAGCAGGATCTCAGTAGAAGGTAGGTGGGCAGGGCATGGAACACAGAAGGTAATGGGAGGGGATTATAATCAAAACCATTATACACAATAAAAAGTTAAAATTAAGTAGTTTAAGCTTTTTTTTTAATAGATCAAAGCTCTTGTAAATATAATTGCTGTCTTTTGGCATACATAAGCACTCATGAAAATATACCCTGGAATACCTTCACCTCTTTTTTTTTTTTTTTTTTTTTTTGAGGTAGGGTCTCACACTACCCCAAGCTGACCTGGAAATACAGGTGGCCTCAAACTCACCAGTCCTCCTACCTCTGCCTAGCAAGTGTTGCCATTAAAGGTGTGCACCACCATGCTGAGCCCTCTTATTTTTTTTTTTTTTTATTTGCAAGGAGAAAGAAAGAGACTGTTGCAGTCAGGTTTGCATTGCTAGTAGAAATCATCCAACCAAGAGGACCTTGTGGAAAAAGGTATGTTTTTGCTTACAGGCTAGAGGGGAAGCTCCAGAAAACAATGGCATGAGCAGAAGATGGACATTACCCCTTGGACAACATGAGGTAAATCATAGCGACAGGAGAGTGTGTCAACCACTAGTTTGGGACAACTGGCTATAACACCCATAAGCCTGCCCCCAACAATACACTGCCTCCATGAGGTATTAATTCCCAAACCTCCATCAGCTGGGAACACCTAAGTTTATGGGGGACACCTGAATCAAACCACCACAGAGACTATGAGCACACCAGGTCCTCCTTCTACTGTAAATGAACCCCTGATACATATGCCACTCTGTGCATCTGGATTTGCATAGGTACTGGGTAATCAAACCCAGGCCAGCAGACCTTGAAAGCAAGCATTTTAACCACTGAGCAATCTCTGCAGCCTCTTTTTTTTTTTTTTTTCTCCAGGTAAGGTCTTGCTCTAGCCCAGGCTGACCTGGAATTCACTATGTAGTTTCAGGGTGGCCTTGAACTCACAGTGATCCTCCTATCTCTGCCTCCCAAGTACTGGGATTAAAGGTGTGCACCACCATGCCTGGCTCTCCTTATTTTTTATTGCATAATTTTAGTAAGTGTACAAATAATGTGTTTCACTATGATGTTTCCATATCCCTCTGTATACATAAATTGGACTTTGTCACATTTGCCCCTTACTGTGCTTGTCCTCCCCTCTCTCTCATTGTCTTTCTGCTTGCAAATGAATATGTATGCATACATAAAAAGAGAGAGAACAAGAGAGAGCACAAGAGCACACCAGTGTCTCCAGCCACTGCACATGAACTCCAGATGTATGTGCCACTTCGTGCATCTAGCTTTATGTGGGTACCATAGAACTGAACCTGGGTCATTAGGCTTTTCAGGGAAGTGCCTTAACTGCTGAGCCATCTCTACAGCCCCCACCCTGTTTTTTTTATTTTAAATTGAGAACATTACTATATGAACATATTACACATTGATCATATTCTTATCAGATTATAGTCTTATGTTGCCTCTCTCCCACCCCAGTTCCACTGAGAGCCCTTCTCAGTGAGGTTATCTTTATTCACTGGGTCTGTGAGACCTCAACACTAAAAAAGGTTATAACATGCACACTTGATGGGGAATCAGGTAGCTTTACTTTTAGGTAGTCATCTTGGATTGGGCCCAAGGGGAATTCAATATCGAATCCAGTCTCATCTCTCAATGACAGCAACCCCTACTCAGATGTGCTGGCCTTTTCCAGAGGAAGCCACCTGAGTCCAGACAAATCAGATGTCTTCCAGAACTGTCCTGAGCCTGAGAGTGAAGCCTGCCAGAATAGATTGTAAATAGATGCTTACTGGGTGTGCAGGGTCTCTTTTTGGCTGTTCATCTCTCCTGACACCTGAACCTCCAGGTCTCTGCTCTGGTAAGCCTTCCCCTACCCCCAGACAGTAAGCTGTTAACTTATTTGCTTAATGTGAAAGCAAAAGGCTTACATCCTTTTCTTCCACTTTGTGTGTGTGTGTGTGTGTGTGTGTGTGTGTGTGTGTGTGTGCACTTCTTCAAGCTCTGGCTCCTTTTCTATTACCCTAAAAATCTCCACCATTCCAGCCTTTTCCTGAACACCAATTTTCTCAAATAAACCTTATAATTTAACATTTTTGGAACCTGTTTCCTCAATTCTTTGTTGAAATGGATAAAGATTTAAAAATTTGGGATTCAAGGGAAGGGAAAGAAGCTCCCCCCACACACTGCAGAATCATATTACACACCCATTTTTAAATTATATCATATGAACATTGAAGACTCACATACAGTTATAAGAAATAATAAAGAGTCATCCCAGTGGTAATATCTTATTAATTATAACAGTATTACAACCAAGATAACATTGAAACAGTCAAGATACAGAGTATCACAGGGATCTGTCATGCTGTTCTTATAACCCCATTCACTTCTCATGTAAGATCCACTCTCCACAGTCTCTACTTTGTTTCATTTGTTTCTTTTCTACTGCATGGTCTCGTTATGTATCCAACGCTGGTCTGGAACTCATTGTGTAGTCCAGGCTGATAGGTTATCCTTCTGCCTCAGACTTTTGTCCTGATCCATCTCCCTAGCTTCTAAAATACAATTATAAAGTGTTTTATTACCCCCATCAATCATGCCACTATTGTACCAAGGGGCACATCTTGCCTGAAAGTTAAGTATTGTAGTATGCAATCTACAGCTGTATAGGACCATAAATGACTTTTCTCACCTAGCAGCCTGCAAAGCACCTTCCAGCACATGAAAGCTAGCAAGCAGCAGATTGGGAAGATGGTTCAGTGGGTAACAGTGCTTTCCATGCAAGACTGGGGGTGTGAAAGGGCCTGATTCACCCTGAGTTTGATTCCTCAGCATCCACATAAATAGCTGGGTGTGGCCACACACACACCTCTAAGCCCAGTCCTGTGGGGTTACAATGCAGAGAGTTGCTGGTTAGGCGGTTTGACTAAAAATAGCAGTGCCAGGGTCACTGAGGTCTCCGTCTCAAGGATACACACACATAAGTGACAGAAGATGTTCTATGGCCTCATACATGTGACACATGTGCACAGGGCATACACATCTATACATACTCGTGCATGCATAACACATCCCTACCCCAACCACATATAACACAATCACACAGCAAAAAAGAACAAAAAAGAAAGAAGGAAGGAAAGTACGGAAGAAATAAAGATAGAAAAGAACAAGTAAAAAAGAAAGAAAGAAAAGAAGGACGGAAGAAAAGAAAATGAAGAGAAGAAAAGCTATAGCAAACAGAGAGGAAGCTTCCAGCTCAGTTCCAGCCTGATGTCCTACAACCATAGTATTGCAACCACGTTTTCAGCAACAGGTTCAGACAATCTAGCTTTGGTGGGCAACAAAGAGCAATGACATCAATCTGTATTGTTTTGAGGGCTTTTCGGGTATCCCACGACTCTACTTCTTCTAGAGGCTCTCGAGAAGACTCTTTTTCCTTGATTTTTCATTTGTAGAGGCCACTGGCATTCCTTGGTTCATGGTTTCGTTCTTCCTCCATCTTCAAAGCACAGCATTTTTAATGTCTGTGACCCACCCTTTTTCATCTTTTAATGGATTTCACTATGACATTTTCATATGTGCCCCTCTGTCACTGCCCTCCACATAGGCTGGTTTTCTTCCTTCTTCCAAATAGCTTCCACTTCTGTTACTTTTTGAGACAAAATCTCATTAAGATTTCCAGGCTGATCTGGAACTCAACTCTATAGCCCAGGCTTGTCTCAGGTTTATGACCTTGTGCCCAGCCTCCTGGGTATGTGTGATTACAGGTATGTACCACCAAACCTGGCTCCTTTTATGTAGCTCAAGCTAGCCTCAAATTTTGTTGTAGTAGAGAATGACCTTAAATTCCTGATCCATCTGCTTCCACTTCCCAAGTACTAGGATTTCAGGCATGTGGCATGATGCCTTTAAAAAATATTTGAGATAGTTTTATGTTACCAAGAGTGCCCTCATACTCTATATAGCTGAGGATGACATTAAAATCCTAATTTTCCTTTCACCATCTCCCAAGTACTCAGATTACTGGCATGCACCATCATGACCAGTCTGCTTTTTTGTTTTGTTAGTTGGGTGGGATTCTTTTTGGACAAGATCATACTGTGTATCCTATATTGAATTGGAAATTGTGATCCTTCTCCCTCAGCTTCCCAAGATGCCAAAAGTATAGGCCTGTACTGCTATGCAACTATTTCCAGGGACCAAATTACTTTTGCAATGCACGCTAGCATACTTATCAGTTCTATAGTTTAGTACACACTTATCTATAGGAAGAAGTCATTATCCTCCCTACCAATCCATCTTCCTGGAAAATTTGCACCTGTTAAATTTGTACCCTTTTAAACAGTGTGTGTGTGTGTGTGTGTGTGTGTGTGTGTGTGTGTGTATGTGTGTGTGTGTGTTTATTCCCATTTGTATGGTTGAGGTTGGAGAGTGTGGGTGTTTGAATCAGATGTTCCCCATAAACTGTAGTATTCTAAGTGCTTGGTTCTCAGATAATGGCATTTTGGGAGATACAGCCTTGCTGAGGAGGTGTGTTGTTGGGGGCAGGCATCAGTGTTATAGCCAGCTCCTTCTTGCTAGAACCTGGCTCACTCACTTGATGATGTTTTCCACCAGCAGCGGCAGAGGTGATGTCCAGCCTCTACTCACGCCATGCTTTTTTTTTGTTTGGTTTTTCAAGGTAGTTTTTCACTCTAGCCCAGGCTGACCTGGAATTCACTATGTAGATTCAGAGTGGCCTCGAACTCACAGCAATCCTCCTACCTCTGCCTCCCGAGTGCTGGGATTAAAGGCGTGCACTACCACACCCATCTTCATGCCATGCTTTTCCCTGCCATCATGAAACTTCTCCCTGAAGACTGAGCCAAAATAAAAATTTTCATCACATCAGCTACTTTTGGTCAGGTGCTTCTTTGTCCTAGCAATGTGAAGGTAACTATAATAGAGGGGATCTAAGGAAACAGTACCTGGTACAATTCTTTGCAGAGATTCCCAATACCTCCTCCTACATAGATGTTCTAAGTACCTAGAATTGTGTCTTTCAAGAAAACATATTGAAATCATTAAATTTACTGGTGACGGGCTAGAGAGATGACTTGGGCTGGAGAGATGGTTTAGCAAAATTAAGTACTTGCCTGTGAAGCCTAAGGACCCCGATTTGAGGCTTGATTCCCCAGGACCCACGTTAGCCAGATGCACAAAGGGGTACATGCATCTGGAATTCGTTTGCAGTGGAGGAGGCCCTGGCATGCCCATTCTCTCTCTCTTTCTCTGTGCCTCTTTCTCCCCATCTGTCGGTCTCAAATAAATAAATAAAAAATTAATAAAACAAGTAAGAACTGCTCCTGAGTACACAACGTGGGCAAGAATTTTTTAAAAATTACTGGTGATTGGTTCACTTTAGAGATTATAATTTGGTCTGTATTTTGGAAACTTAGAAGAATTCTAACTATGATCATGCATACCTTAATTTCTGCACTGAGAAGCTAGGCTTACTCATATGCAAAATGAGAACAACCATATCTAGGCTGCAAAATTGATGTTTTATACACTCTAAAGTATGATGCAATAATATGCTGTCTGTTCTCACTTAACACTCCTCTCCCTATCTTCTGTAGTAATACCAAAGCTAGTTTATCTTTTATTGGCATCAGAATGACTATTGTAGGAGGTGAGACAAGCCAGAAAATTTCCTGATAAGGAGGAATGAACAGGATCTGACAACCCTAAGAGTTCAGAAACAAACAAAAAAAGTAGCCTTGACATGCATGGTGGCATATGCTTGTAATCCAGCACGCCAAGGCTAAAGAAAAAATTCAAACGATCAAAAAAAAAATCAATCTCTTGGGCTGTAGAAATGGCTTAGCAGTTAAGGCACTTACTGGCAAAGCCAAAGGGTTTTGGTTCAATTCCCTCAAATTAATTAATAAATTAAATGAGGATAGTTATATCCCTCCTTTCAATAAAACATTAGAATGAAATCAAGAATAGATGGTTGTCAGGGTTTGAATGTGAAATGACCTCTGTAGCCTCATGTTTGTGATTAAGCCTCATACTCAATCCTCAGCTGGTAGAGCCTTTGGAAAGTGGAGGCTTGCTGAAGAAGGTAAGCCATTGGGGGCAGACCATGAGGTTTATTAGCTCTGTCCTAAAAGTCTGCTAGCTCACTCGCTTTTGTGCTACCTCCCAGCTGATAGGACAAGAAGTGATGCCCAGCTTCTGCTCTGTCATGATGAAGAAAGCCCCAATTTAAGCCAAAATAAACTCTTTCTTTTCATATGCAATTTTGGGTTGGATATTTTGTCCCAGAAGGTAACTGCAACAAAATTGGTATTGAGAAGTGGGGTTGTTGCTATGAACTTGACCATGTGGTTTTTATTATCTTGGAACAGATTTGCAAGAGGAATGTAGACTTTGGGACTTTGGACTAGAGAAGCTTCACAAAACTTAATGGGCCATTCTTATAAGAGTTTGAAAGATTTAAATGCAGAGAACTGTGGACTATGGAGGTTTGGAGACAGGCTGGAAAACTGCTAGAATCGGGCTACAGGTTGTTAGTGAGACATTCTCTTCACATTTTTCCCATTTCCTGGGAGCTTGAGCAAAGTTGAATTAAGAGTAATGGACTTGTGTTTGGCAGAGAAAACTACAGAGCAGAAAGATATGTTTGGCTCACTAAAACGTGAGGAGGTTCAGATCCACATCACAGAGACTGTAATTGTTTTAAGAGACTACCACCATTGAGGTTGGCCCAGATGTTTGCACTGAGGAGATAGAAGTACTGAATCTTTTGAAAGGAGGGACAATGAAGGAAGAATGCTAAAGAAATTTCCTCCTAAAGTCAGATTTATTGCCTCATAGATTAACAAATTTGGTTGCCCACATGGTTCTTGTTTTGGATGTATGATAGATGCAGCAAAAAAGGGTTAGGATGTGCTCATGGTTCTGGAGATTGACAATTGGCGATGTAGGAGAGGTTTGAAGTTCCTCCATGGAAAGCCTATGAAGCCATAGCATGAAGCTATGAAAATGAACCATAGGTTGCAGTTGAGACACCATTCAAGAAAATCTCCTTATACTGGGTCAGGTAGATTTTGCCTAGAAAGCAAGCATCACAGTCTGAGAGGCAGAAATTGACACAAACCCTTTGGAACCCATAAAATTTCATCATATGTCCCAGATACCAAACATGGAGCTTCAGGATTTGTTTATTACCCTGCTGATGTCTGATCTGGAGTTGATACACTATTTTCTTGTTATGCCTTCTTTTTGAAGTAGAAATGTTTACTCTATGGTATTAAGTGTTGGAAGTATGTAGCTTGTGCTTTCATTTTATAGGGCTCTAGTTAAGTGATTGTCTTGAGTTTCAGTTGTGATTTTGAGTCTCAGGTGAGACTTTGAACTTTTGAATGGTGTTGAGACTTGTGAAGACTGTAAGGACTTTTAACGTTGGACTAACAAATTTTGCACTATGAGATGGTCATGAATTGATGGAGATCAAGAGTGGAATGTGGCGTTTTGAATGTAAAATGCCCTCATTCTCAGCTGATGGAGCCTTTGGGAAATGAAGCTTTGCTGGGGAGGTGTGTCACTGGGGGCAGATCTTGAGATTTAGTAGTCCAGTCCACTGTGTGTTCAGATCTACCTCACTCTTTTTGCCATCTCCCATGTAATGTGACAAGATGTGATATACAGTTTCTGCTCTGTTACGCTTTCCCTGTCATAATGAAACTTCCCCTGAGACTATCAGGCAAAATAAACCATTTCTTTCCATTTGTTGATTTTGATCAGTTTTTTTTTTCCTAGCTATAAAAAGGTAATTGCAGATGTGGTCTATAGAACAGACATTACAATGAAATATCTTACAACCACTCACATATACCACAAAGACAAAATCATATTGAAGTCTTCCTAAACTTTATTGGCACTGAAATAGAACATGGGTTGAGCATAAACCTCTCCAAAACAATTATTTAAAAACCCAAAAATACACCAAAAATAAACCCGAATATAAAATCTAACCTTTCTCCCCAGCCTCCCTGGTACGGGTTATTTCCCTTAATGCAGTGAGCTTGTCTTACAATTCCTGGTTTGAATTTAGCCAATATAGGGCATCTCACAAAGTGTCAATGTAATTCACTACAATGGACACAAGACTCCCCAAGGAAAGGTGGGAGGGGCAGGGACTAAGGGAGGCTCTGGGCTAGGGACACTGCATGGAGGGACAGGGCAGGTTCTTGAGGACTGAACCCTGGGGAGAAGGTGAACAGAAAGCAATAAAACCAAATACTACATACTTTAAAAATGGATTGTATGACCTATAGTGACAGATAGCATCACTAATACTGAAATCTTCTTACATTAATGTTTCTGGCAATCTATCCTTTTATAATATAAGTATATGCTTCCCAGATGTTGGGGTGGTAAAGAAATGAGGCCAAAATGTTCCTGCCCCAAGACTAATATCTCTAATAGTGCATTAGCAAAAAAAGGCAGAAATCAATATTGAGTTAGATATCACTAGAATATATAATACTGATAGAAAGAAAATGAGCAAACATGTGACAGAAAAGAGGAGCAGCTGCTCCTGGGTGGAGAGCAAGGGTAATTATGTGAAAGGGACCTGGCCAGAATTCCCAGCATTTCTCTAGTATATAGCTCCAAGGGACAGTACAAATGGTGACAAGACCTGAGTTAGAGGTTTGTCAGAGGCAGGACTGAGAATAATGGGAAGGGGGCTGTTGGGCACCTGAGTGGATTCAGTAAACTAGGGGACCAGAGGCAAGGGCTATTCTTGTTTGCCACACCAAGACCCAGATGGCTGTGAAGCAGGTGCAATAGCCCAGTTAGCTTTAGGGGCAGTGGCTTAAACCTCCTGGCGGGACATTAAATCCAGGTGTGGCTACTTTCTCTCTTGGCAAGAGTTGTGGATACAGCTGACTAGGTTTGGCTAGGCTCATCCATACTGCTCTGGCTGGAAGAAATTTGGAGATTGGAGGGGGCAGGACTAGATTCAGAGAAGGAACCAGGAATCTGAAATAACAAAGGGTACCTCTGCCCATACATGTCATTTGAGAGAAAAATGCTCCCAGAAGTCATAGGGGCAGGATCTTTTTATCCAATCTTGCCTAATAGAAAGGCCAATGGATTTTTTAGGATATTAGGTGAAGTCTCTTCAAGGCACTTTCTCCTCCATCTGTCCTCATGGAGAAATTGAGTTCCTGAACTCAGAGACAAGGCTTTTGGGGACTGAGTTTATAACAGGTTCAGTCTGGGAGGTAGAAACAAGATTGAACATCTCTTTATACTCCAATCATTGCAAAACCTAAATAACTCTAAACAGGATGAATATTGGGAGGCCAAATCCTAGGACACTTTACAAATTAGAGCATATATCCATGGCCCTGCTTCCTTCCCTAAATCCTGTGAGACCACAAGCTTGCAAATCACAGGACTTGAAAGAGAAAGGTAGAGGTGGGGAAAGGGAGAGAAGGTAGCTTTCAATCAACTTTGTACTTGACTCTCATTAAGTATGGATGTGCTTGCCAAATCAAGTAGAAAGAACCTCTGAGCTAGGGAAGTGGTCTATTCTAAAAAGCTAAATTAAATGGGACAGAGAACAGAAAGAGGGTCCCATTGGCACCACAGTGGGTTATTTGCCCACCATTATGAGTGGGAGCTGAAGGGCTAAATTTGGTCCCATGGCTACACTGAATGCTTGGCATGACTCCTAGGCTGCTCTAGTTAGTGGCTCCAGCACAGTGTTAGTTAGGCAAAGGTATGGAGTATGGGGACAAAGAAGAAGGAGGAGGGCTCCCTAGAGGCTTGGTGCCAACTACATGGATTCAAATTCATCAATGCGCTGTTTGGTATTCCCCTGCCGGATCTGGCGCAGAGTCTTGTATTTGTCTCGACCCAGTCGCATGTTCTCAGCATGGATCATGTCATTGGCAGTCTTCTTGGACTCATCACGGGCATTGGCCAGCTCTGAAGTAAGGGCCTGTGGGAATGCAAAAGGATTCAAGAGTCAATGGCTTCCTCTCATTTCAACTCCACTTCATTGATCATATTTCTCTTCTTTTTTGTTCCTTTATCCCCTTCCATTTCCTATGCATATATAAAGGACAGTTGTCCCTTGAGAGAAGGAGAATTAGAACAATATACTAAAGATTCATAGAAGAAGTTTGTCAGCTAGATATTTTATGAATGTTAACAGGTGAATGTAGTCAGAAGTAGGATAGAAAGTCTCCATAGGGAAGAGGTCAATGCCTGATTAGTAAATAATGGGTGAATGCCCTTCAAGTTCCATTTGAACTAGTCTCAGACTTCCATATAGCATGGGGACAGGCTCCTCTATCCCCCCAATGGTAGTCTAAGAAAAACCATGGTATTAAGTCAATATGCAGTCTCCTTGACACTTTGGCCCTGCTTGTATACCTTCAGATGCTTCTGCACACGCTCATTTTTCTCTGCCTCAGTGGTACGTTCCTCCTCACTGCGGTCCTTGGTCATAGCATCAGACCGCAGTTCAGCACTGGCCTCTGCCCCATTCTCATCCTGCTCATCCTGTTCATTCTCAGCAGGCTCTGCCACATGAGGAGTACTCATGGCTGTCTTCAGCTCGGCTCGGGTCTTCTCCAAGTCTTCCTGTACCATCTGTGCCTATCAAATGACAGAAAAAGAAGGATGAGCAGTCAGACCAGGTAACTTGTGAAAACCTATACAAACCTAGAAAGAGGTATGTAGCAAGAAGCAAACACCAGTTAGGACAAATCACTTTATAGTAACAACTGTATCAACTTCCCTTGGGTACTGGGGAATTCTGGGAAATACATATGTAAGTGTTGGCTATCTTCTTCCATAATGTGTATTGACATATGCAGGGAGGGAGAGAGAGCCCAAATCTAAGGAATGTACAGATTTGGAACATACACATGTAGTACAGTACCTCTTCCCACAATGCTTTGCTCTGGGTACTGGGGATCTTACCTTCTGCTGCCACTCCACAGCCTCACTCTCCTTCTTCTTTCGGGCCATTTCCAGTTGAGAAATTCGTGCTGTCAACTCTGCCATTTCTGAAGCCTATGGATAAGTTGGAAGCCCATAAAAACTCAGCCTTCTGTTTCTCAGGTCCCAGATGCCTACATCTGCAATACCCCTTGGAACCTGCTACTCCATTTGCTTGTTGCCTTGGTGGCTCTTTAACCAAATTACCCCAGTCTAGTCTCATCTCCCAAACCTACCACTTCCTTGTAAGTCATAGCTCCCCCACTACACTGCTGGTTTCCTGAAGGGAAAGTACATGTCATCTCTGTCCCTCTTCCTCTTTCCCTCTCCCCATCTCGGTCTTGCCAAATAAATTTGCATGTAGTTGGGGCTTCATCAAAACTATCTGAGACCTAATTTCCTTAACCAGACATACTATCCTACATGAGGGTTATCCCATAATGCTACTGAAAAAAAAAAAGAAACAAGAAAGGAAAAGGGAAATGTGGTTAGTATAGTAACACACAGTAGTTACTCAAATGTGAGTACCTTCCTTTTCCTTTACCAGATATCCAAAGGTTGAGGAGATGAACAGAAACCAAGTTAAGTTAGGGAAGACTATCTGGGCCATATCAGTGATACCTCAGCTTGCCTCTGAATGAATGATTACTGATTACCTGAGTCAGCTACACTTGTCACTGAGAAAAATGCATACTCACAATCCCAGCCTGCCATGTTACTTTACCAGTTGTTCCTGGGTCTTCTTCTGGTCCCGAGAGGCCTGCAGCAGGGCCTCCTTGGCCTCTTCAGCTTCTTGACGCTCCTTGGCCAGCTTTTCAGCCTCAGTCTGGGCACGCTTCCGTTCCTGTTCAAGTTCCATGGCTCTGCGGGTCTGTTCTTCCAGTTCTAGGTTGCAAAGGAAGACAAAGGTGATGAAAGGGACATAGATAAAGATGGAACACAAGATTGCTTCCTATAAATACTACACCCTAATACACAGTTGTCAAAGTTTCCAAGAACTCTTCTTGTGCAATCCATCATTTATTCTGTGGCCCTCCTAGACTATGTGGTCTGGGTCTCCAGCTCAGAGAGAGGTTCTGGGGCAACCCAATCTCCAAGGGGACTGACTCCATGCTCACCTTGCTGAGCTTTCTTAGTCTGTTCCTCAATCTGCCTCAGCCTCTCCATCAGCTCTTCCTTCTCCCGTTCAATCTTCTCCTTCTCCTTTTCTGCCAGCTCACGCTTCTTCTTTTCATTTTCCAGCAGAGCACTAGTGCAGGAATGAGAACACAGAACACCATAGCAAGGCTACATGGACTCCTAGGGATTTCCTAGCCCTTGGTCCTTTAGCCCCTAGCCTCCCAACCTACATAGGGCTTGTGAACATGGACAATATTCCCTTTCCTCCACACCCTTTGCCCTCACATTGTAATCCTACATGGGCATCCATGCTCATTCTATTTGCGTCCACATCAAGAAACCAAAACTGTAATTCTCATTCTGAAAGCAACACCTGAGATGACCTTGACTATGTTGCTGATTTGCTTTTGACATCAGTTTCCATATCTGTAAAATGGTCTACTCCATCTTGACCTGGGTCTTGTGGGATTATAGCAAGACATGTCTGTCTGGAGAAGAGTGACCTAGGTGTCACAAAACTAGATTCCTCCTTTTGAGAGTGGGATGTTGTAAGTGAACCTGGTACCTCCCCAGAATCCCTTCCACACATGCTGCTCACATTCTTGCACATGTTCCAACTATGTGGCATTCTCTGCTATGCTACTATGCAGTATTTAAGCTTTTGACAAATTTTTTTACCTAATATTGATTTCTCAGCCCCCAAAACCATGAAACAATAAAACCTTTCCTTATGAAGTACGCAGCCTCAGATATGCTGTTATAGCAACAATAACTAAATGAAAATGTATTCCATTAGGCATATTTATAATTTTTCTATCTCTTGATAGATACTGGTCTTTTCTACCTTTTAGTGACTTTAATAATGCTGTTATGAATATGGGCATGCATGTATTTGTATGAAAGTCCATTTTAAATTTTGAATGGCACTTACCAAAGAATAGGATTGCAATTATATAGTAACTCTATAATTTAAGGAACTGTCATACTAGTTTACACCATTTTATATTTCCATGAGCAATGTACATGAGCTGTTTCTCCACAGTCTCACTAACACTCATTTTCTAGTTTTATTTCTTTGATCCACATCAGTGAGCATGACGCTGTACTTCATTATGTTTTTCCAATTATATTTCACTAATAATTAAGGATAATTTCATATGCCTATTTGCCATAAGCTTGTCTTTTTGGGACCTGAGATCTTAACATTCTCATCAGCAAGTCGGGGTTAGGGTCTCAGATCCTATCTTGCTAATAAGTTCCTATGAGGCTGCTAAGCCTCAGAGTATACTAAATTAGCATTGAGTTAAGGATTCTGTAGGGAACTTCTGGGTGTTCTGCCCACTTAAGCTCAAAAAACCTATAGAATCTAAGCTCAAACATGCATGAAGCACCACTATTGGTCAGTTAACCTGGAGCCACCCAGAGAGGAGTGTACCTGGCACAGCAATGACATGATGCTCATACATACTGGGAAACCAGGAAATTCTCCCTCCTACATACCTCAGAAATCTTAGGCTTCTAATGCTTTCTTTAGGGAACAGGAATGGCTATGCTTCAGACTTAATGTACAGGGTATCATCCCTGCACAGCTCATTTACTCCTAGTCCTAGGTAGACTTCATACCCTGCCTTGAGAGGGTGGACTCTTTTGAGAAGCTTCCATAGCCCAGCACTGGTCCAGCTCTGTAGCACTTACCGTTCCATCTGCTTCTGGTGTTTCTCTTCCCGGGCCTGTGCCTTCATCTGCTGCACTTCGATGGTGTCAGGCTTGCGGCGACGCATGTACAGCTCATGGTTCCCCATGCACAGGGCTAAAATTCTCTTGTTAATCCGTAGCCGGGGAGCATAGAACACAAAGTCCTGGTGGGAAAATAGCAGTCACAAAAAATTCAAAGTACAGATGAAGGTGAGCTTTTATCTTCTGTAAAGCTAAATCCAAAAGCACTGGAAGAATTACTTAATCTAATCCTTGACATTTCAACGAGAAGAAGAGAGGTAATGTGATTGCAGAGTCAAATGTCAGAGTAGTGGTAGACTTAAGACTAAAATCCATGTTTCTTATTTTAAAACCAGTGATCTTTCTAAACTATGATTTCTGTTTTAAAAAAATACATTTTTATTTATTTGAGATAGAGTATGGATGCACCAGGGCCTCTATAAACAAATTCCAAACACATGTGCCATTTTGTGCATCTGGCTTTATGTGAGTACTGGAGAGTTGAACCTGGGACACTACGCTTTGCAAGTAAGCACATTTAACTGCTAAGCCATCTCTCCAGTGCCCAAACTATAATTTCTGTCAATGTTTACACATTCCATAAAAAGCATACTAAACTAGCATAAATCCAGTTGAAATATCAGAAGTGTCTTCCTCTGCTAACTAGAAATCCAACTGGATTTCAAGGAGCCTCCTTTTAGAAGCCAAACACTGCTTACATAACACACAAATGAGTTTTAAGCTGGTAATCACAAGGTAGCCCAAGGACCAGCTAATGAGTTAACCACCTCCCCTTCTATGCCAATGAACACAACTACTACCATCTCATAGAGTCTGGAATGCAGTGGAAGAATCACAGGCTCTCCGGGCCCAGTATAAATCCCACCTCTGCCATTTTTAGCTGTGTGATATTAAGAAAATCATTCCATCTCTTGGAATCTTGAGTTCTTCAACTTAATGGATTTGCTACTGCCTACCAAGACATGAGGCTGGGGTTTTAGAGACAATACAAATGTCAGATATCTCAGGGACAGGGAAGAAAGTTGAAACATATGAAATGAGTCAGGCTTAGCTTAGTACTAGCCCTTAATGCCAGAAGAGCAGCCCTTCATCCCACTTTTCTTTTTTCTCTTTTTTATTGACAACTTCTATGATTGTAAACAATATCCCAAGGTAATGCCCTCCCTACCCCCACTTTCCCCTTTGAAACTCCACTCTCCATTATATCCCCTCCTCCTCTCAATCACTCTCTCTTTTATTTTGATGTCATGATCTTTTCCTCCTATTATGATGGTCTTGTGTAGGTAGTGTCAGGCACTGTGAGGTCATGGATATCCAGGCCATTTTGTGTCTGGAGGAGCACGTTGTAAGGAGTTCTACCCATCCTTTGGCTCTTAACATTCTTTCTGCCACCTCTTCTGCAATGGACCCTGAACCTTGGAAGGTATGATAGAGATATTTCAGTGTTGAGCACTCCTCTGTCACTTCTTTTCAACGCCATGGTTCCTTCTGCGTCATCCCAAGGTCACTCAAAACTGGGCACACAAGCCTTGTACTTGGCCAGCCAGGCCAAATGAGCCAATGGGTGCAATAGAAACACGTCTGTTATGGGGGATACCAACAGCCCTCTAATTTGACTGGAGGCCCACTCCACTTTCTTTCCTACTCTCATTTGCTAATTTTCTAATTCTGTCAGCTACAAGAAACCGAATGCGTGAGAAATATGATGAATTCAGAGAATTTTTTTGATCTCAAATTGCTCTGGAGAAAAGTTTAAGAGGTTAGCAGTATAGCTATATAAAAAAGCATGGAGGTACCCACTTCTAATCCCAGCTCTCAGAAGTCTAAAGCAGAAAAATAACTGTAGGGTCACGGCCAATCTGGGCTACAGAATTACACTTTATGTCAAAAAAAGGAGGGTGAGCCAGGTGTGGTGGCACACGCCTTTAATCCCAGCACTCAGGAGGCAGAGGTAGGAGGATTGCCATGAGTTTGAGGCCACCCTGAGACTCCATAGTGAATTCTAGGTCACCACGGGCTAGAGTGAGACCCTACCTCGAAAAACAAAAAAACAAAAAAAAGAAAGAAAGAAAAGAAGAAACAAAAGGAGGGTGCCAGGCGTGGTGGTACACACCTTTAATCCCAGCACTTGGGAGGCAGAAGTAGGAGGATTGCTGTGAGTTTGAGGTCACCTTGAGACTACATAGTGAATTCCAGGTCAGCCTTGGCCAGAGTGAGACACTACCTTGAAAAAAACAAAAAAACAACAAAACAACAAAAAAAGGATGGTGAAGAGATCCTCAGTGGGTAAAGCCATTGCCCCCAAGCATGAGGATCTAAGTTTGGATCCTCAGTCAGAACCCAAATAAAATGCCTGGTGAGGCTATAATCTCAGCCTTGGGGTGGCAGAGACAGGAAGATTCCTAGGATTTGCAGGGTATCTTGTCCAGCTAAATCAGTGAGCTCTGGGTTTAGTGAGAGACCCTATCTCATAAAGTAAGGTAGAGAAGGATCAATTAAGATTGCTGGGCTAGAGTGATGGCTTAACAATTAAGCGCTTGCCTGTGAAGCCTGAGGACCCCAGTTCAAGGCTTGATTCCCCAGGACCCACATTAGCCAGATGCACAAGGGGACGCATGTGTCTGGAGTTCGTTTGCAGTGGCTGAAGGCCCTGGCGCACCCATTCTCTGTATCTGCCTCTTTCTCTCTCTCTCTCTGTCACTCTCAAATAAATAAGAATAAAAACAATTAAAAAAAAAACTTAAAGAAAGGTTGCTAACAATGACCTTTGACCTCCATATGCATGTGTACACATACAAACACGCATAAGGCACACTTATATATACCACATGCAAAAAAGGGGTAAGGAAATTTCTAATTCCATCTTTGTATTTGCACAACTCCTGGACTATACCCTGGTGGTGGTTTGGTTCAGGTGTCCCCCATAAACTTAGGTGTTCTCAATGCTAGGCTCCCAGCTGATGGAAGTTTGGGAATTATACCTCCTAGAGGCAGTGGGTTGTTGGGGGCCAGGCTTATGGGTATTATAGCCAGTTTCCCCTTGCCAATGCTTGGCACACTCTCCTGTTCCTGGTGTCCATCTGATGATCACCAGAGGAGTGATGTCCACCCTCTGCTCATGCCATCATGGAGCTTCCCTTCAACTCTGTAAGCCAAAATGAACACTTTTTTTCTCAAAAGCTGCTCTTGGTCAAGTGAACCTGACTGCAACAACCCCTTTCCACAATTACAAATAACCACGTACGTGATGGAACTATTTTAGTGAGCTTGAAAAGGTAAGACAATGGCTAAGGAGCAGCAATTAAGACTGCCTATGGATTTCTTCCTCCTACAGAGGGAGTCAGGTAGCACAGTAGCACTGGAGACTTAGTAGCAGTGTAGCAACAGGTAAAAAAGGCCTCCTATTTCTTAGCACTGTTTTCTCCTTCCATCTCAGTGTCTCTTTGTGCTTCCTGTTCATGTGCATATGCAAAACAAAGACAGACAGACACACATATGCACACACAGTGGAGATACAAACATAATGAGCATAGTAGCTCCTAGCATCATACAGGCCTTGGCAAAGAACCAGTCATGGTCAGAGTAAGGGGTCACTTACCGGGGCTTTTTTGTCAATAGGTTTAATGACAAATTTCTTATCATTGAAAGAGATGTTCCTGATTTCACTCCAGGGGAAGCCAATCTTTGGAGTCAGTCTATAGAAATGGAGATCAGTAAAATCAGGACAAAGCAAAAATCACATAGAGAGCTGGTACCCCATCCTCACTACCACCCAACCTTTCCTACCTTGAAGAGATAGAACATTGCCAGCTCAGACCATGTTCTCACTGCCACCAAGCCAACTGTCAGCACAAAACACTTTCTGATACCATAGCCAGCATATTATTCCTTGCTCCAGTACCTGAGATTTTCTTTTTTGCTTAATTTTTGGTTGAAGCATAGATATAGACTGTGTAAAAAGCATCCTTCAAAAGCATCTCCACTCTATTTAACTGAATATCATCTATTCAAGATTGTAAATGTTGGAGAGAAGATAAATAGTGGGCTCCAAGATTCAGGAGTTATATACAATAATCTACTAATTTATATTCTTATCAAGGGCAGGCTAAGGGGGGAAAGTAAGCAAATGATAAAAGGCTACAGTAAGAATTAAAGGCCAATAGCCACTTAATCATTAAAAGGAACTTAAATCTAAGTATTGATCCTAACAAGATAGGTTTACGACAGCATTGTCCAAACAATATAATGAGAGTCACATATAAAAGTTTACCATTAGCTACATGAAAATGAATAAAAAAGAAATATGTAGACCTAGTTATAATAGTTTAACCCAATATACCCTGATAGTATCAGGAACATATAAATCAACATTTAAAGGATATATTAATGAGGTCCTCCCATTCTATTCACCCCTCCCATGCTTGCCCATGTGCATGCTGTCATGTTTAAGTCTGGTATGCTGCAGGCACCATCCTGGTCTGGGAAGCCCTCTCCCATGCTCACTTATGTGCCATACTGCTCCTAACCACCCACACCCTCCCTTTCAGAACAACCTGGTCACACCCATCCATGGGACCACACTAGCCCCATGCGTGAGCCTGAACCCTTTTGCTCTGTACACTCCGCCAGCCATGTTGCCACCACTCCATTTGAATCTGTGGGCATCCTCTCACTATACTGGGTCCTCTCCCACTAGTGCTGCTACTACATGGTAGTCCAGGCATTCTCAAGCAACAGAATACCTCCAGATGAGCAAATCCCAACATAAGGCAAGTAACATGCACAAACAAATAAAGCAAAATGTTTCTGCCAAGAATGCCCATTTTCATACTAGAGGCCTCCCTTAAGAGCTACTTAGATGAAATTCCAGAGAAAGAATTCAAAAGCACCATCATGATAAATATGTACAAAGAAATTGAAGTGGACAAGAAATAAATGCCTGAATGAAATCCAACAGAATGCAAACAACCAACTAGGAGAATTCAATATATATCTAAATGATTTCAAAGAAGACACAAATAGACATCTGAGAGAATGCAAACAACTGAATAAAATGAGGAAGTCAAATGCTCAAGAAAAAATAAAACAAAAAATATAATAAATAAAAAGCTCTACGATACTGGATTAAAACATAGGATACAACTTTTTGCCATCTTTAAGAAACTCATCTCAATATCAAAGATAGATACTACCTTAGGTGGAAAGGATGGAAAAGGGTATTCCAAGCAAATGGAACCAAGAAAAAAAGCAGGTGTTCCTATACTAATAACTGACAAAATAGACTTCAAACCAAAACTAGGTAGAAAAAAAAAAATCAAGAAGGACAGTTCATCTTGATCAAGGGAAAAAAAAACCCACAAAGAGGACATTACAATCATAAATACATATGGACTAAACATAGAGGTACCCAATTTCATAAAACAAATACTACCAAGTATGAAGTCGCTGATTAACTCCAACATAGTTACAGTAGGTGACTTTAAGATCAAGGAGAGAACAGGGGGTTTGGGAGATTACCAAGTGGTTAGAGAAACTTGCTTGCAGAAGAAAAAAAAAAAGAGCTCTCCTCCCCCACTATACACACAAAAAGGACAGAATATTTGAGCTTGATGACAAAGTAGATGATTTAGAAAATTATAACAAGAAGCAAGAAAAATGTTAAAGAAAGTTTGAGCAAGAATTTCAAGACACTTGGACACTGTGAAGAGAACAAATAAGACTTCTGAGCATAGATGGAAAAGATTTTCAATTTAAAGGCATAGTAATTATTTTCAACAAAATTATTTCCCCAAATTCTCCTAAATTAGGGAAAGAAATGCCAATGTCAACACAAGGGGCATTTGGAACACCAAAAAAGAGAAAAGAACAGAAAAGAACCTCTTCTTGTTACATTATAATTTACTAAACACACAAACAAAAGAAAATAGATTGAAAGCAGCATGAGAGAAGCACACAGTTACCTATGAAGGCTAACCCATCAGAACAAAAACAGATTTCTTAACAGAAACGTGAAAAGCCACAAGTGTGTGGAATGATATATTTCAAGTTCTGAAATACAATTGTCAATTATCTTTCAGACATCCAGAAAAACTGTCATAATTGAAGAACTTTTCATTATCAAAACAGGATAAAGGAATACATGACCAATAAATTAGTTCTACAGAAAACACTTGAAGGAATCCTTTAAATGAGGAATGCATGATAGTAATAATAATAATGGGATAGATGTACATGATGAAAGAATAAACCATGCATGAATCATAGTTAATGCACAAGAGGAATAGAAAAATACCAAGTGCTACAAAATCAATAAAATGACAATAACTAATATACATCTAATATACATCTATTATAGATTGCATAAAAGATACCCCAAAGGATCATGTGGTTTTGAATACTGGATCCTTGCTGGTGGCAATTTGGGAAAGTTGTGTGGCCTTTAGGAGCCTGGCTAAAGGAGGTGTGTCACTGGATATGGGCTTTGGGTTAATATAGCCTCACTCCAAACCTAGTACTCAGACAACTGAAGGGCACATGAATAGGGTATATGGAACCCTACTACTTCATAAGCCAACTTAAAAAAAATGATTAAACAGCAGTCCCATAAATGACTACATAAAAATGGTCCCATAAGGCATAGGGTATTAATTTAAAAATTTCAGTGCCTGTCACAAAACACCTCTACATGAGTTCTTAGTCTGGGAAGCTAGAGAAGCCCTTAAAACAATATTGGCTATTGCTATTGCCATTACTCTTAGTTGTTCACCACAAATAGATGGTAAGTCCCTATTGCTGGAGACACCACATGCTTCAGTTGCAGGACACAAACAAAGCTGAAACTGAGCTAGAAACATCTTCCGTATGACAGACAGACACATTTCAAATGTTCACTAGCCACATGTGGCTGGTGGCTACCACAGCAGACAATATACATATGCTTAATACAGTATCTGAAGACTTGAGTGGGATTGTACAATCACCTGGGCTGGACTAAATTAATAGAAAAATAACTGAGGTACTCAAAGAGGTATATAGTCTTGGTCCATGGTTAAATGTAAACCCTACATGTCACAATAACTCAAACAAATTGAGAATTATGAGGGTTACCTGTCATTCTGCTCATAGATATTGAGACCAAGGGCATCCACACCCAGCCATAGCTCTGAGCCTTTCTTGTTCTTGATGCTGAAATAGTTCACACCATACATCTCCAGGTCTTGAGCAATCTTGAGATATTCCAGGACAGCATCCTCCCTAAATAATGCAAAATAGGGGAGAGGGTGTGTCATACTCAGGAGCACTTTAATAAGAACCAGAAAGACAAAAAAGTCTGCTTTGTGGAATGAGGAAATGGCTCAGTGGTTAAAAGCACTTGCATGCAAAGCCTACAATCCTGGGTTCAATTCCCCAGCCACCCACATAAAGCTGAATGGGCATTCATATTCAATGGTAAAAGACCCTGCATTTGTGTGACAGGAACCTAAAAGAAGGGAGGCTAACCCTTGATGGCCTCTGGTATGTTAGCTATCATAGAAGCTATTTTCTCTCTCCCATTCATTGTGACAACCTTTTAATAGAAGCACATTCTTGGTAGAGCTTAGATAGGGTAGGAATGACGAAATGGTGAGATTTATTCCTTAGTGAGCCAACCCAAAATGCCTTTGAAATATTTAGAAAGCTCCTCTTCCATTTATTTTACTCAAGGGAAGTAATTGCATGGCAAAAAAAAAAAAAATCCCGGGTGATCCTGGGAACTCTTCCATTTCTTTGTGGTCAAAATTGTTTAAGAAGTTGGGAGTGGGCTAGAAAGATGGATGAAAAATTGTTTACAGGACCTATCATCCTGGGTTAGGTACCACAGTACCCATGTAGTGCCACATGCACAAGGTGACACATATGTCTGGGGTTTCTAATTCAGTTTTTAGTGGCAGGAGGGACTGGCATGCCCATTCTCATTCATATTCTTTCTTCCTCCCTCCCTCAAGTAAACAAAAACAAAAAAGAAAAGAAAAAGAAAAACAAATAGCTGGGTATGGTGGTGAACACCTTTAATCCCAGCACTTGGGAGGCAGAGATAGGAGGATCTCCATGAGTTCGAGGCCACCCTGAGACTACATAGTGAATTCCATGTCAGCCTGGGCTAGAGTGAGACCCTACCTCAAGCAAGCAAGCAAGCAAACAAACAAACAAAAACTATAAATAAATAGAAGTTGGGAATGGTGGTGCACACCTGTAATTCCAGCACTTAAGAAGGTGGAGACAGGAGGATTGAGTGAGGCCAGCCAGGACTATACAGCAAGATGCTGTTTCAATTACATACATAAAATAAAACAACAGTCTAATCGTTCAGTTTTGCTAAATGCTAGGATCGCCCCTGTCTTCTCGAGGATCCACCAATGACCCTCATCATTTGCCTCTTCTCAAACCCCATGTCATTGTTCCTACAAGGACAGCAGAGCTCACAACTGCTAGAGCAGACTTACCTGAGCATGCTCCGATGTTCCTCATGCCACACCTGGATCCTTTCTTCCCACTGGTCCTTGTTAAGTTTGTGCTGCTCCAGGACTCTAGAAAGACAGTATGTAGTAAGTAAAGGACACAGACTATGTGCAGGAAGGAAGGAAGGGACATTTAGCTAACAGATTGATAGAAATGTGAAGTTGGTCCATGTAGGTCATGCTAGATTCAGATTGAAAATTGTAACAGAACATAAAATACTGCCTAAGAGGTAGAAGAGTATGAAACATAGATGGCCAAACATGATCATGGGATCACATTCCTTCATACCTTTAACCAAAAAACACAATGGTGTACTATCTCTAAGCACAGCAGTCTGTGCTGACTTGAAAACCTAAGTAAGGATGGCCCTCACAGAGCCAGGTACATTCTCTCCTATGACTTATAGTTTGTGTCTGTAAGAATATTGCTAAAAGTTTTTGAAAGTATGTACAGTTTTTGGATACAGAACAGAGAACTAAGCCCAAACAGCTCTAAGGAGATCTATTAGATTGTAAGACCTGCTTTAAACATGCCATCTCAAACATTATGTTAGTTGACTCCAAAAAAGTCCCAAGGCACAACTCCTATCCCTAAAATCCTTCTGATGTGTGCATGCTACAGCTCCAGTGGCACTAGGGATACCATAGCCTGGCTTAAGCTTCTTTTCCCCCTTTATTTTTTATTTATTTATTTATTTATTTTTTTTTTTGGTTTTTTTGAGGTAGGGTCTCACTCTGGCTCAGGCTGACCTGGAATTCACTATGTAGTCTCAGGGTGGCCTTGAACTCTCGGCGATCCTCCTACCTCTGCCTCCCGAGTGCTGGGATTAAAGGCGTGCGCCACCACGCCCGGCTTCTTTTCCCCCTTTAATAAAACAAAACAAAATCTATGGAAATGGCCGTCAGATGCAATAGGGGGAAGGGGAAAAAAGAAAATCCTTATTGTAAAGAAAGAGAGAAGGGTGACGTTTTGGAGAGACAGAAAAACAACATGGTATGATACTATATGTGAATGTTTCTCTGAGATGCAAAATGTGGTCTTTTAAGCATGCAGTCGAGAGAAACATATCTAGCTGCATGTTTGAAGCAAGGGTTAAGAGTCAGCCTTTGGGTACAGTCCCCTTTGGACAGTCAAAGGAGGCCAGGATACCACCTCACCTCTGGGGCAGCAACTTATCTCCAGCTAGGTAGCCAGACTTGTGCACCTCCTTATTGAAGTCACCATACTTGGATTGGACAGCATAGGAGGCCAGCAGTACAGCAGTTTCAGGTGGGCAGTAAATGTCATCATTGAGAATGCCTTCCTTCACTTGCAGAAAGAACAGGCGCTGGGTTATATCCTGGATCAGTTCCTCAGATACATCCTCAGGGTAGAATTTGGCCCGGAATTTGAAGAGCAGAGGACTTTCCTTCCGTACATCCTGTGCAGTCACCTGGGAGGAGCCAGGAGTCATAGGTATTAGTGATGGGGAGTGGCTGTGAGGTTGTGAAAAAGACACTGAAAGGTCATGAGTCTGAGTAATACCAGAGACCTAGGAAGCAACCCTCCTGATAATTTCAAAAAGTGACACATTATGTTAATTGGTTATCCTACTCCTATGTACATCACTTCCTGTTTGGAATTTTTCCGGAAATTTCCTAATACCCATTGATAATCAGATGTCAGATAACCACTATTATCTGACAATACACTCAAATGAACCCAAATCCTGAGGGTGGGTTTAAGAAAGACCCTCATTTGAGAGAGGATTATAGAACTGGAATGATATTAATGTAGATGGGGTAGGCAGAATTGTAGGTAGGGGGGACAGGGAGCACAGAGATCAGGTCAAGGAGAGGGTGGTAGAGGAAGGAAACAAAAACTAATAATGTAGGAAAATTCCATAAGGAAACCTGCTGCTTTGTGAGCTAATTAAAAATAAAATCAAAATTAAAATTAAAGGTTATACAGGAAGCAAAAGGGAAAAAAAGATAGATTAATGGGACTATATAAAAATTTAAAGCTTTAGTATAGCAAAAGATATTATCAAGAGAGTGAAAGCTGGGCATGGTAGTGCACACCTTTAATCCCAGCACTTGGGAGGCAGAGGTAGGAGGATTGCCATGAGTTTGAGGCCACCTTGAGACTACATAATGACTTCCAGGTCAGCATGGGCTAGAGTGAAACCCTACCTTAAAAAAAAAAAAAGAGTGAAAATACAGCCCACATAAAATATTTTCAAGGGCTGGAGAGATGGATTAGTGGTTAAGAAAATATTCTCAATATTTTATCTGTTAAGATGTTAGTATCAGAACATATAAGCCAGTTTTAGAACTCAGTAACAATAACAAATAAGCTAAATAAATGGGCAAAATGCTTAGTTAATTCTCTAAACAAGATATGAAATGGTGCTCAGTATCATTATCAGAGAAGTGAAATAAAAGCCACAAAGAGATAAAACTTTATAAACACTAGAGTGACTATTATGTGAAACCTAGAAATGGTTATTGGCAATGTTGTGAATAAATTAGAATCTTTTGTGTTCTTTTGATGAGAGTGTAAAATGGTACAACCACTATGTACAAACAGCATAGTTTCCTCAAAAAGTAAAATTAGAAATCCACATGATCCAGCAGCTTCTGTACGTAAGTCTGAAGAACTGAAAGCAAGATTTCAAAATGGATATTTCACACTCATACCATCATTATTCACAAGACTGAAATGGTGGAAGTAACACAAGTGCCATAAACAAACAGATAAACAAAATAAGGTGAACACATAAATAGAACATTACTCATCTGTAAAAATAAAGGAATTTTTGAAATGTGCTGCAACGTAGATGAACCTTGAAGATGTTATGCAATGTGAAAATTTTCAGTTATAAAAAGACAAATAATGTATGACTGTAAGTGCATGAGGTACCTAGAATAGTGCAAGTGATAATGACATAACGAGAGACTGCTATGGATTGTGTCAAGGGAAGAATGAGAGTGATTGTTTACTGGGTGTTTTGATTTTATAAATGGAAAGAGCTTTGGTAACAGATGGTAGTAATGGTTATACACCAATGTGAATGTTCTTAATGCTACTAAATTGCAATCTTTAAAACCAAAAAAGTTTCTCCTTTAAGTGTCTTACAACTCTCTAAGTACTATCAAAGCAAAGACTAGCAAGTTGGGTGAAAACCTGGGAACTGGCTAGGCAGGAACACAAATTACATGATATTCTAAAGCCTGAAATGGACTTCTATTGACTTTGCATTTGTTCAGTAAAAGCCTTACACTGAGGAAACAAGACTCTCCCAAGGAGAAAGTGGAACATCCACTTCCTAGATATAATCGTCAAAATAAGCCAAACTGCGCATACTAGGAAGACCACTAAGGTCAAAGGCAGCCAGGTTAAGGAGACTCAGAGGGAGGATTTCCAGGTCTCTGAAAAGATACTATTCAGGACAGAGTCTGACTGGGCTCAAATCATCCCATTTGGAGTCCAACTGTGGTAGAAGATCAAGAGAGGAAAGTATCTATGTGGGATCAGGCTCAGTAAGTATAGATCACTGAGAGAATGCAACAGAAGACCGAGATCTTTGATTTTTTTTCTAGTCCCAAATATCTATGGTTCTCTTTCTTACATGTACATAGTATTTGCGGTGTGAGGTTGGGGGATATGTGACGTGTGTGTGGTGCATCTCCATGTATGTGCTAGTGTTGTACTCATGTGCTCAGCTGGACAAAAGTACTGGATGTCCTACTCCATCATTCACCCACCTGATTTTTTCCTTGTTATGGAGTCTCTAACTAATTCTGGAGCTTGCCATTTGTAAGCCCCAGCCATTCTCTAGCCTGCACTCCCCTTCCAACTGGGGCTACAAATATGCATGACCACAACCAGGTCTTTATATGGGTTCTGGAAATTCAAACTCAGGCAGTCCCAGAACCCCTCGGGCATTCA
Organism: Jaculus jaculus; assembly: GCF_020740685.1. Taxonomy (NCBI): domain Eukaryota; kingdom Metazoa; phylum Chordata; class Mammalia; order Rodentia; family Dipodidae; genus Jaculus; species Jaculus jaculus. Next base: position 58,378,327 of record NC_059125.1, on the reverse strand, counting down.
TGCTTGTACAGGAAGTTCATGTTAACCACTGAACCATTTCTCCAACACATATGCTTCTCTTTTTAAAAATTTATTTTCATTGTATTTATTTTAGAGAGAGAGAGACAGAGAGAATAGGCACACCAGGACCTTCAGCCACTGTAAATGAAGTCCAGATGCATGCTTACATGGGTCCTAGGGAATGAAAGCTGGGTCCTCTGGCTTAGAGGGCTAAGTCAACCCACCAGCTCGATGGTTCTATTTTTAACAACTCTACAGCCCGAGTTTGAAAGGAAGAAAAACATCCAAATGTTTCTGTGAATTGCTAACAGCTTTAGGTCTAAAATAAGTCTAAATTAAAGACAGAGATCCCAGTGAAAAGGGTATCCATTCTCTTGTGCATAGTCAGCTTGCTGTCAGAAGTTCAAGTGGAGACACAAGAACTTTGTCTTGGCTGAGTCCTGACTTTATTTTGATTAAGGTGGTCCACAAACCAACTTAGACATTCCATCTTTATTAGCTAGAACATGTTATTACCCCGAGCAACATTTTAGCTAGTCGGTTGGTTGGTGAGTGAGTGAGTGAGTGAGTGAGTGAGTGAATAAGTGAGTGAGTTTTTGGAAGCAGGTCTCACTCTGGCCCAGGCTAACCTGAACTTACTCTGCAGCCCAGATTGGCCTTGAACACAGTGATCCTCCTACTTCAGCCTCTCGCAAATGCTGAGATTAAAGGTGTGCATGATCACACCTGTCCCTGAGCAACTTCTGATAGAAGAGTAAGCAGTTACCTTTTTATTGAGTTTCAGCCAAGTAGAAAAACCCTTAGTGTCCTGGTATTGCAGACCAAAGAACCAAACTTCCCTCAGGCCAATAGTTTTCACCACCTGGAAGAGAAAACATAAAACAGCCATTGGTTGAATACCTAACCTGTGCCTGGCATAGAGATCACAAGGGAGGAGCCAACTTAGTCTCTGCCATTAAAGGGTTTAAGGTACTCATGGTCCAGGAAGAAAACACAATCGTAACAGCAGTCAAGAGCTGATGTCATATGCGGAGTGTGAATAATTTTTTAAAGGGTATGAAAGTAGGATTGGGATAGATGGCTCAATGTTTAAAGGTGCTTGCTTGCAAAGTTTCCTGGCCCAAATTCAATGCCCCAGCACCCACATAAAGCCAAATTCTCTTTAAATTTATAAGGCCCGCTCAGTGGAAGGGAATTCAAGTATGGAACTGAGAAACAAGTCAGAAGGCTATGGTTTAGAAGGTCACAGACCCTAGAGGGAAGGTTCTTTTGCTAAAAGGAAAGAAAGGTCATACTCATCAAAAAGTCTTCTAAATGCCTATATTTATCCCCTTTGGTCCATGCTGCTCTCACTCTTGCTTAGACAATCTTCTTTGTACAGATGCCAGAGAGGCCCAAGAGCCATCAGAATTATAAGAAAAGAAAGCTGTGTACCTAACACAAGTTGAATTATTTCTATCACATCTGTCAGGATCCAGGAAATATCATGGAGAAGTGGCAGATTAAATATGGGCGCTGCTCTCACTGCTAGCCTGAGAACCTCCACCACGGAGGTGGAGGTACTTGCTAAGGAGTCTCAAGACTCATCAAAGTAGAAAATCAGAGCTGCTAAGAGCTCAACACCACAGGAGAACTATTATATGCCCTCCAAGTTTCTGGGGACTTTATGAGAAGGGGGCAGAAAGAATCTAAGAGTCACAGGGTGGGAATGAGGCATTGTTCCCCTCAGAGAGACTGACATGGTGAATTTATGACCTCATAATGAACACCAATAACCCCACTGAGGAAGGCAGACAGTGGAATGAAGACTGGGAGAGGGGACATAAGAGTATATCCCAATGGGACTATGACAAATTTTTACTATATTATTTATATATTATAACACACACACACACACACACACACACACACACACACACATTAAGGTTCTCAGTAAAAGATAAAATAGAAATAAAACCTAAAGGCAGAAAAAGAAAGAATTAAAAAAGAAAAAAAATATCTGGGGATATAGCCCAGAGATAGAGAACTTGTCTGGAATGTGCAAGACTCTAAGTTGTTCCCTTGTACTTCTTATTTTATATTAACATTTATATATTAACTATAACAGGTTATTTACTTTTATCCCCTAGTCCCAGTTCCCATTACTCTAGAGACCCTCCTCAGTAGGGTTATGGTATTCACTGTAGGGTCATAAAGGCCTCAGTCAGTCCCTGTGGGAGAGGAGGGGACCATGCCTCAGAATATTCCTTCCCACTTGGTGGCCCTTACAATTATTTATGCACCTCTTCTGCAATGTTCCCTGAACCATAGCAGGCCTGTTAGTTCTCTGTATCTTCTGGATTTCTGTTTTGACAGGTTTTGAATGATAACCATGTTTGTTATCATCACCCTGGGACTAGTTATCAGGCTACCAGTAAGAGTAGTGTTTATGCTGTCCCTTTCCCTGCAATTTCTCCTTTGGCAGATGTGGTAGAGGTGGCAAATCTCATGGTGTGCAGTCTGCTAACTTCTTATGTTATCAGTGGATCTTGGTTCTCCCTCCATTTTCTCTGCCATCTGTAAAGTAAATCAGATTCTCCAAACAAGAGTGAGGGCAGCCTGAGTTAAAGGGAGTATGCCAATTTCTGGGGAGTTTTTTGGTGTGTAAGCCTACTCTTCTTTTCTAGAGAGCAGTAGGGGTTTCTCTCTAGTCTATGGGTTTGCTGACAATGAGATTCTGACTTGGTTGGGGGATTCTGTATAATTGTTTCAATCTCATTGCTTATTGTATGTTGACATAAATGGCCTAGTTCATCTTGTTTTAATATTAGTAGGTCATATTTATACAGAAATTCATCTGTTTCTTTTGGATTTTATAAGTTATTGGAGTATTTATTTTTCAGGCATACCCTAATAACTTTTTTGGATTTCATTGTTATCTATTGTAATTGTTCCTTTTTCATTGCTAATTGTATTAATTTGGTTCTTCTCTCTTTCATTGTGTTAGTTTCACTAATCATTTATTGATCTTGCTTATCCTTTTAAATGAATCAACTTTCTCTCTCTCTCTCTCTCTCTCTCTCTCTCTCTCTCTCTCTCTCTCTCATTGATTCTTTGCAGTGTTTTTGTTTTTCTTCTTTTTATTTGATTAATTTCTGTCCTGATCTTGATTATCTTTCTATCTACTGATTTTAGGTTTGGCTTGTTCTTTTTCTAAGGCCCTAATGTGTATCAATTAGTTGAGGTTTCTCTGATTATTTAATGTAAGCAGATAAAGCTATAAACTTCCCTCTTAGGACTTACCATTGGTTTTGTTGTGTTATGTTATCATTATCCTTTGATTCTTGGGATTTTTTAAATTTCCATTTTTGTATCTTCAATGGCCCTTCTCGTCTTTCAATAGTGTATTGTTAAATTTCCATGAGTTTATGTATATTCTTTATTTAAATATTTTTTATTTTTATTTATTTATTTGAGGTAGAATGGGCACACTAGGGCCTCTAGCCACTGCAAATGAACTTCAGATGCATAAGCCACCATGTGCATCTGGCTTACAAAGGTATAGGGGCATGAAACTTTGGCTCTTAGGCTCCGCAGGCAAGTGCCTCAGGCTGGCAAGGTGCCTTAACTGTAATGCCATCTCTTTAGCCCGAGTTTGTGTATATTCTATAGACTTTATTGCCATTGGTTAGTAGCTTTACTCCACTGGGAGCAGATAAAATGCAAGGAACTATTTCAAAATTTCTATATTTCAAATATGCTTTGCTTCCTAATATATGGTCTGTTTTATTTATTTATTTATGAAAGAGACAGAGAGAGAGAAAATGGGCACACCACACAGGGCCTCCAGCCACTGAAAATGACCTCTAGACGCATATGCCACCTTGTGCATCTGGCTTATGTGGGTACTAAAGAATCAAACCTAGGTCCTTAGGCTTTGCAGGCAAGTGTCTTAATGACAGAGCTATCTCTCCTTTTTTTGGTCTAATTTACAATTTATTGGAATATTTCTTTTTCAGATATGTCCTAGTGATTTTTTTGCAATTCATTGTTATCTACTGCAATGGTTCCTTTCTCATCACTAAAAATTACACAATGATCTCAATAGATGCAGAGAAGGTATTTAATATAATTTAATGTCTTTTCATAATAATATTCCTATAGAGGGGCTGGGATTCATTGCTTAAAGGCACGTGCTGCAACGTCTGCCAGCCTAGGTTTAATTCTCCATTTCCCATATAAAGTCAGATGCACAAATGGTACACATGTCTGGAGTTCATTTACAGTGTTAAGGGTACCTGTATGACAATAGTTAGTCAGTCAGTCGCTCTCTCTCAATAAAAAAAAAAAAAATAGGTATGATACAGAGTGAAGTTGCAGGGGGGGGGGATGGAGAGAATTACTATGGGTCTACAATTTTGGAAGTTGTCAATAAAAAATTTAAAAATATATTTTAAAAATTATATATTTTTTAAAGTCCTGAAGAAACTGGGAATAGAAGGAACATATGCCCACATAACAAAGTTATAAAGGAGAAACCTCTAGCCAACATTATACTAAATGGGGAAAAACCTCAATGAATTTCTACTAAAATCAGGAAAGAGACAAGGGTGTCCACTTTCTCCACTCTTAGTTAATATAGTACTGAAGTCTTAAGCTACATCAATGAGACAAGAAAACCAAATAAAGGGAATACAGATAGGAAAGGGGAAATCAAATAATCCTCATTTGCATATGATATTATTCTATACAAAAAAGACCCTAAAGACTCCAGCAGAAAACTGTTAGAGCTAAGAACACAACCTAAAACACTCAAGAGAGAAATTGAAGACATTGAGAAATTAAAAAAAAAAAATCTTATGCTCTTGGATTAGAAGAATCAATATTGTGAAAATGGCTACCTTACCAAAAGCAATCTTCACATTTATTGCAAACCCTATCAAAATTCTTGCTGGGTGTGGTGGTGCATGCCTTTAATCCCAGAACATGGGTGGCCAAGGTAGGAAAATTGTGAGTTCAAAGCCAGCCTGAGACAACATAGTAAATTCCAGGTCAGCCTGAGCTACAGTTAGACTCTACCTCAAAAACAACAACAACAACAACAAAATCCTCAAAATTCTAATGCCATTCTTTACTCAGATAGATGAAAAAAATCTTCAAACTCATTTGGAAGCACCAATGACTTTGTATACTCAAAGCAATGTTGAGAAAAAAGCTAGAGGTGTCACCAGAGATGATTTCAAGGTATATTACATAGCCACAGTAATATAAACAACATGACAGTGGCACAAAAATACACATGTACACCAATGAAACAGAAGTTAAGATCCAGATATAAACACATGTAGCTAATCTCACATGACTTTTAACAAAAATGTCAAAAACATTTTCTGGAGAAAAGACTGACTCTTTAACAAGAAGACTAAGACTAGATCCTTACCACTCTCCATGCACAAAAATCAATTCCAAATGAACCAAAAACCTTGTCATTAAGACCTGAAAATGAAACTACTAGAAGAAAAGGAGGGGAACATTTCAACGTAGGGGTATCAGTAAAAGCTTTCAGAATAGGACTCCAGACACTCACAAGTTAAAGTCAATAATCAACAAATTACATCTCACGAAATGAAGAAGCATTTGTACAATAAAGGAAACTTAATGGAGTGAAGAGACAGCTTATAGAGTGGGAGAAAATCTTCATCAGCTGCACATATCACAGTGAATTATTATCTAAAATATATAAAGAACTCTAAAAACTGAATAAGAAATCAAGTAGACCAATAAAAAAAAAAAACAGGCTGATACTAGGTGTGGTGGCACATGCCTCTAATCCCAGCACTCGGGAGGCAGAGATAGGAGGATCACCGATAGTTTGAGGCCACCCTGAGATTACATAGTGAATTCCAGGCCAGCCTGAGCCAGAGTGAGACACTACTTAGAAAAACAAAAACAAACAAAAAAACAGGCTGATGAAATGAGCACAGAGTTCTCAAAACTAGAAACATAAATGATCAATAAATATTTTAAAATGTGTTCAACATCCTTAGAAATAAATGCAAATTAAAACTACTTTGAGATTCCATCTCACTCTGGTCAGACTGGCTATTATCAAAAGGAACCCTTATTCACTGTTCAGAGTGTAAACTGGTGCAGCCATTCTAGAAATCATTGTAGAGGTCTCTGAGACAGTTAAAATTAGATTTACCATAGGACCAAGCTGTACCACTCCTGGACATATACTTTAAGGACACACGCACACACACACACACACACACATTTGTTGCTGTTCTATTCACAGTAGCTTGGAAATGGAATCAGCCTAGGTATACCTCAACTAATGAATGACAAGAAAGATATGGTACATATACACAGTGGAGTTTTATTCAGCTATAAAAAATGGAAATATGAACTTTGCAGAAAAATAGATGGATCTAGAAAAATATTATTCTTAGTAAGGTAATCCAGACTCATAAATATAAACATCTCATTCTCCGTCTTATATAAGGATTCTACCTTCAAACTTTCAGATTTGAATGTATGATGGAGAGTCTGTATAGGCCAGTAAGCTAGACAGGAGCCATGAAAGGGAAGGGCTTAAGGGGAGCGGATAGTAGAAAAAAATTCCAGTCAATTCCAATGTTTTCTACTACCTTCTTCTCCCTTTCCCTTCAATGTCATGTAGTTGTCTGATTCTAGAATGGAATAGTGACTGTAGACAGAGATAACTGAATTACCTTCTGTGTTTTAGTCTCCTGAGTTACTCCCATATACACATATATTATATACTTTTATCTCTTTCATGCTTATCCACTTACTATAAAGGGTATTACAAGGGACACAGATGGAGTTATTAGAAGAATTGCAAAAGGATGAAATATGAGGATTGCAGAGGTCTTATATCCTCAAACATACCTCCCCCTTCAGATACTTCTGCATGTCCAGCAACCCAGATGTACCCCAAATCTAGTTATTTAGGATTTATGAAGGAATTATAGGAATTATGTGGTCAGTCACTGATGTCATCAACTGAAACACCACTATTATTTTTAGTTTTTATTTATTTATTGGAGAGAGACAGTGAGGCAGAGAGAGAGAATATGTGCATGTCAGGGCCTCCAGACACTGCAAAAGACCTCCAGGTGCGTGTGCCACCTTGTGCATCTGGCTTATGTGGGTCCTGGGGAACTGAACCTGGGTCCGTTGGTTTTACCGCCAAGTGTATTTACCGCTAAGCCATCTCTCCAGCCCTGAAACTCCACTATAATCCTTTATCTTTAGAAGATAGAGTCTTGTTTACAATACTCCAAGAAAGAATACTTGGGAACAACAAGGCAAGACCATTGTATGTATTTAACCTGAAAGCTATGCTGTCTTTATGCACTGAAATACTTTTGGTTAGCCCTTACACAGTCTAATTATTGCCCTTACTATTATATAAGTTGAGGGTGACAATTGGGTAGGAACAGGTTGTGAAGAAGCTTGGGACCCCTGTTGGCCTGGGCCTTCTGGCTAAACAGTGGGCAGGAAAGGGAGGCCTGCCAGAAAAAGACAGATAGAGTCTGTTCTCCAGTCCCTGGCATTAGAATGTTAACGATCTGACTATATAGACTGGAGATGGCCACAGAGAAACTGAGCCACATCCTAATGAGCTCAGGCAGACAGCAAGTAGTCTAAATATTTTCTTTTCTTGAAAAGGGGATGAAAGGGAATTTAGGGTGAGGTGAGTGGGAAATCTAGCAGACAACTAGAGATAGAAACAAGGTACAAGGACCCAAAGTTATTATGCCCTTCCTGGTGAGTAAATTAATATTAGTATTTCTCCTCAAAGCATGTATGTACACACACACACCCTTCTGCTATAGCCACAATGTTTCTACTAAGCATTCAAAGCTAGGTCCCACAATCACACACAGCTCATAGTGTAGACCTTCAGACTCCAAGGAAAAAGTATAACATATTTCTAAGCTGTCATGTGCAAGGCACTGAATACAAAATAGCCCTGTAAGATAGCTATTGCTCCATTTTGTACATAAGGAACTAAGGTGTTGAGTAATAGCCTATATAATATCATATAGACATAGAACTGGAATGTGCATAATACCAAAGCCTTTGCCCTTCCTTCTCTAGCATAGTGTCTTCTAATGCCAAGGGTTCACAAGAGCTTAGGACTCTAAGTGACAAGTGCCTTATCTCTTGCTTGGCCCAGGTATCATATTCATATAATAAATTTTGGCCCTAGATATAGTTGTTTTTTTTTTGGTTTTTCGAGGTAGGGTCTCACTCTGGTCCAGGCTGACCTGGAATTAACTCTGTAGTCTCAGGGTGGCCTTGAACTCACGGCGATCCTCCTACCTCTGCCTCCCGAGTGCTGGGATTAAAGGCGTGCGCCACCACGCCCGGCTTTAGATATAGTTTTTGATTTCACTCCACCAGCAACTACTTTGAGGGGAAACCATGTCCCATACTTTCAAGGCTCACCATTCCTTTCATAATTTGATGTCAGACATTAGGGACCCTTTACAAAAGTCTCACTTCTGTCTGTGATTTGTTATGTAATATTAAGGCAATCTATTTCCCCCACTGGCCCTCAGCTTTCTCATCTATCTAATTTGAGGGTAAAAAGATCTTTCTTCTCAGATGTAGGGATAGGAATAGCAAGACTCTTTTTTAAAGCTCTTGTCATATGAAGACAGAACCCAATTAATAGTTCTACTTATTTTCTACAGGGTCCCAGAAGAATAATGTGTTCACATGTAATTGGTAAGAAATGGTAAGTTCCAAGAAACAATGCAGACCCTGTAGAAGACAAAGAATGACTAAAAATATCATAGATCATTGCAGCTAGGATGATTAGGTCCTGGTGGGGTAGGGCATATTGAGAACAAAAATGGTAGAGCAGCTACTGCCTTTGCCTATACCAAGAGACCAGTTATAGAGGCTTAGAAAAAATCCACAAACATAAGGTAAGGCAAACAGATTATAGCCACTCTGGTAGGGCCTCGGAGTGAGCTCATTAACCTCTTTTTGTACCACATTGTCTTTTTTACTAGTTGTATGAGTTGGTGTGTGATTACCAGAAGGCCATGGGGGATCTTCTGAGAATCTGTCAAAGCATGTCAAAATAAGTATTTCAGGACTGGTGGGGAATTTTGATCTATCTGAATATAGGAGAAGATAAATTTTCTACTTCTTTCAGCTCTAAAGTTTGAAGAGGTATCTCTCAGCTTGTGCTGAAGTTCCTAAATGAGGAGGAAGTAAGGATATGGGAGGAAAGAAATGTAGTCTGAAGTCAGAATTAAGATTGTTAAAGGAGAAAATAAATGATTCCTAACCACAAGGTATAAGAAAATCTCCAGTTAAGGTCCCTGGGGTGACAGGAACCATTTGATCAAATAACTCTTGGCTCCATTTCTAATTCCTAGGATATGGAAAACACCCAAGTTTTACTCACTTCCGGCTTTGGTTCTAGCTGAGACCTCCACTAGTGGGGGTGGGAGGCGGGAGGACAATACCTTTTTTTAAGTTAGAGAGATGTATCTGGCTCATTTTTCCAAGAATAAACCTCTATGTATCCAGAAAATAGAGTTCTTATCATTTCACTGAGAAATAACTACACCCTTGGGAAAATTATTTGATCCCTTTGGCCCTAGATAGCCAGTTTATCTGACCTAAGCCACATAGAAAAAAGCTGCAATGTCAGAAGTCCTTAAGCAGCAGAACATAAGAAACAAACATACAGAGGAGATGGGGGTTGGGTGGGCTTCAGAAATAATAGGGTGCTCATAAACAGATGGCAACAAGCCAGCCATATTTAATCATAATCACATGTACAAATTTTGCATTCCACTCCTAAACAGTGAAATATGTACTAATATAAGAAAACATGATGTTCCAGGATATTACTGAATCATCTTTATCCCACAGCTTTGTGTCCCTGTTAAACTCTGCCACTACCACCTACCTGAACAAACTACAGCTTCTGTTTATAAGACAATGGCTTAACAAACTAGAGGCTAGGAATTCTATTCAGCCCCCAGTACAGACCCTAAACCATACTATAGAAAGTTATAAGGTTCAAGCAGCATAAACTACAAAGTTGAAGTCTAGTAAAAGAAAAATCCTTGCAAATTTCTAGGAGCTTCTAAGGATAAGAAAGAACACTGTTTACTTCTATGTTACATATGGAGGCTGCCTAGCCTGAGTAACAGGATGGACTATGAGGCTAGGGCTGACTCCAAATTCTATGCTGTATATAGATATACTACCCCATGAAAACCAAGCTTCAAGGATGTTTTCTTTATTCTTTGGTTTGCTTGTTTGTTTTGACGTAGGATCTCACTCTGGCCCAGGTTGATCTAGAACTCACTCTGTAGTCTCAGACTGGTCTCAAACTTGCAGTGATTTTCCTAGTTCCATCTCCTGTGTGCTGGGACTAAAGGTCTGTGCCACCAAGCCTGGCTCGCTTCATTCTTTTTTTTTTTTAATTTTTTTTGGTTCATTTTTATTTATTATTTGAGAGTTGAGAGAGAGAGAGAGAGAGAGAGAGGGAGGGAGAGAATGGGCACACCAGGGCTTCCAGCCACTGCAAACGATCTCCAGATGTGTGCGCCCCCGTGTGCATCTGGCTAACATGGGTCCTGGAGAATCAAGCCTTGAACCAGGGTCCTTAGGCTTCACAGGCAAGCGATTAACCATTAAGTCATCTCTCCAGCCCTGCTTCATTCTTTTTCTTAAAATATTTTATTATTTATTTGACAGAGAAAGGGGGGGGAGAGAGAGAGAGAGAGAGAGAGAGAGAGAGAGAGAGAGAGAGAGAGAGAGAAAATGGGCACGCCAATGCCTCCAGCCACTGCAAACAAACTCCAGACGCTTGCACCTCCTAGTGCAGCTGGCTAATGTGTGGGTCCTGGGGAAGTGAACCTGGGTCTTTTGGCTTTGCAAGCAAGCGCCTTAACCATTAAGCCATCCTTCCAGCCCCTGGCTTGCTTCGTTATTTAAAGGAAGAAAGTTGCATGTGCTTGTCTATGCTTCTGTAGGAAAAGAAACCCAGGCAGTGAGGGGAAAAGGGGTTTTCAATAACAGTATTCATAGTAATGGCTCTGCCCCCTAGTGGTATGTAGGTAATCCAAGAAGAAGACAGGAAGAATTGATCTTTATGAAAATTACTATTGGGAAAATGTCTATCATGCCAAAAGTAATTAGACTCAATGAAATTCCCATCTAAATTCCAATGCCATTCATCACTGACCTGGAAAAAAGAATGCAGGAATTTATAGAGAAGCACAAAACACAACAAATAGCCAAAGCAATCCTAAGGAGAAAGAACACAGCTGAAGGTATGATATCAGAATAACTGATTTCAAATTACGCTACATGTCAATAGTAATAAAGATAACATGATACTGGCACCAAAACACATGGAACAGAATAGAAGACCCATAAATAAAGTCTCATTGGTTGACCAACTAATCTTTAACAAACAAACCAAAAATATTCAGTGGAAAAAAACAGCATATTCAACAAATGGTGTTGGCAAAAGTGGATACCCACCTGCAGAAGAATGAAATTAGATCTGAATCTTTCACCTTGTATAAATATTCAAAGTAATACCAATTCAAAGTGGATCAAAGACATTAATCTAAAACCTGAAACATTGAAACTGCTAGAGGAAAAAATAAGGAACACGCTTCAAGGCAAGAACTTTCTAAACAGGACTCTAATAGCACAGGAAACAGCCCTAGGAAATAACAAATGGGACGACATGAAATTAAAAAATTCTAGAGAGCAAAAGAAACCATCAAAAAAGGGAGCAACTACAGAAAGGAAGAAAATCTTTGTCATACTTCAGAAAGGGAGATAACAACCAGAATTTAGAAAGAAGTATAAAAATTAAACAAAAAATATGTCAGAGCCAGGCGTGGTGGCACACACCTTTAATCCCATCATTCAGGAGGCAGAGGAAGGAGGGTCGCTGTGAGTTCAAGGCTATCCTGAGACTACATAGTGAATTCTAGGTCGGCCTGGGTTAGAGCGAGACCCTACCTCGAAAAACAAACAAACCAAAAAAAAAAAAAGTCAATCACTAAATTGGCTAAAGAGATGACAAGACAGTTCACAAAAGAAGAAACACAAATAGCCAATAAGTACTTTAAAATGTGTTCAACAATCCTGGCAATTAGAGAAATGCAAATTAAAACAACTTTGAGGTACCATCTTACCCATCAGAATGCCTATCAGTCAAGAAAACTGATAGCAAATGTTGGCAAGGATGCTGGAAGAAAAATCCTTGTTCACTGTTGGTGGAAGTACAAACTAGAACAGCCATTATGGAAATCACTATGGAGGTATCCCAAAAAATTAGAAATAGAACTCCAATACTACCTAGCTATACTACTCCTGAGCCATACCCTAAAGACTTCACATGCTACTGCAGAGATACTTGTACATCTGCCATGTTATTTACAAGAGCTAAGAACTGGTATCAGCCCAGATGCCCACTGACAGATGGAAAATGAAAATGTGCTACACACACAGTGGAATTCTATTCAGCAGTACCAAAAAGACAAGATGAAGTGGAAGACAGGAGTAAGAAGGAGTAAAAGAACACAGGTGACATGTAGCATGTAACCAGAAGGGGGAGGAGGATATTAGATGAGGGAAAATGGAGTTAGGGGGCATAGGGGATAGAAGTGGGGATAGTAGGGGGAATAAGAATCAACAAAAGGGCTGGAGAGATGGCTCAGTGGTTAAAGTGTTTGCCTACAAAGCCTAAGGACCCAGGTTCAACTCTCTAGGTCCCACGTAAGCCAGATGCACAAGGTGGTACATGCGTCTGGAGTTCATTTGCAGTGGCTGGAGTCCCTGGCATGTCCATTCTCTCTCTCCCTCTCTCTCTGTCTCAAATAAATAAATAAAATAGATAACTGTTTTTAAAAATCTTTAAAAAAATATATTTGAAAATGCCAGAATGAATGCAAACTAAAAAATATTTTTTTTTTAATTGGGCTGGAGAGTTGGCTTAGCAGTTAAGGCACTTGACTGAAAATCCAAAGGACCCATGTTTGATTCCCCAGGACCCACGTTAGCCAGATGCATAAGGTGGTTCATGCGTCTGCAATTCGTTTGCAGTGGCTGAAGGCCCTGGTGTACCCATTCTCTTTCTACCTACGTGTTTCTCTGTCTCAAATAAAACAAAATAAAATAAAGTTAAAAAATCTAAATATTTTATTTATTCATTTGAGAGAGAGAAGAAAGAGAGAGAGGGAGAAGAATCCCAGGGTTTCTTGCCATTGCAAATTAATTCCAAATAAACGTGCCATTTTGTGTGTCTGACTTTACATGGGCACTGGGGAATTGTGCCTGGATTGGTAGGCTTTACAAACAAACATATTTCACCACTAACCCGTATCTCTAGCCCCAAGATTTAATTCAAAATAAATAAAATAAAATAAAACTTTTAAGTGTTGTTTACACAATTAAAAAAATGAAGTTCCTAATCACATAGCTGAAAAGTGACAACTGTTATCAAACAAAGACCAAGTTAGGTAGGCTGCTAGCCACACAAGGTTGTCAACCCAGGGGAACAGTGAGGACACCCTAGTACATCCTCTCTTAGGATAGTACATTGAAATCCTGGGACAATTTATCATTAAATTTAGTTTCATTTACCAAGGCAGAGTACAAAATTCATCTTACCTATTATCCTGCACCTTTTATGGGGGGAAATAATAGGGATGTTAATGATACAAATCAATATTAATAATATTGGATAATCACTATGAAACATGTTTACAAGTAAAGCCAAATCAGTTTTAAAATAGATGGAATTCTGAGCATTCCTTAGCAAATAAAATCAAAATGAAGCTCAATGAAAATTTAAAATTAATCATCCTTCAGAGGTTGAGGCAATGAAGTGCCATATCAAAACATTTTCTTTTTCCTGACAGTGAACACTCTCACAAGAAACAGAGGTAAATTGGAGCAACTATGGGCCCCACTCTTGTTTCCCACCAAGCCTTGGGCCTCCTCAAGCTACTGTTTCCCATTGTTGCTTGTTATTTATGAGTGGGTGCCAAGAAGGATGCTTCCTCTGCAGTCTACTTCCCCTCTGGTCATAAGCCAGATGACTTCTGATTTCCAGGATAGCCCCAAAGCTTTAGTTAATTCCTACCAATGAATATAACTCCTTCCTCCCTGGCCCCGAGGATGGAGCTCAAGAGCCAGGTAAAATGGATCATTGAGTTAGAGAGAGGGAAGAGCCATAATTTTCCCACTGCCTGTGAACACAGACCTCTGTAGATTCCAGGTCAGTCAGGACTTCATACCAAGACTTTGTCTCAAATGTGGCTAGGGTTCCCTACTATCTGAGCTTTCCTCAAAGACAGACAGACAGACACACACACACACAGAGAGCACATTGAGCAAACCAACACTAACAAAAAATTACCAAGCCTTGTGGCTTTTTGAAATTAATAAACCTCTTTGTTCACAGATTTTTCTGCTCCAGGCTCTAAATCATGCCCTCCTTACCCTCAACAGCCATCCCCCTCCAATGCAATGGGACAAAGCCCCTAGTGTTAAGAGCAGAGGAGGAGATGGTGTCATTTGGCTTGGGAGGGAGAATGAGTAGAATCAGGGTTCTTAAATGAGGCTAGGAAGAGGCCAAAGATGTCTCAGGCTCCCAGCTGAACCATAAACCTACCAACTGATACTTTCCCCATACAATTTTCCTATATGGACATCACTTTCTTTTTCACTTTGACAGTTTGAAGCTGATCCAGAAGAAATGTTCTTCTGCCAATTGCCTCTCCTCTCCTCTCCTACATACACAGAAAAATGTTTTCAAAAATCTATGCAGTGGGAGAAGAAATGGGTGAGAAGGACATGTGGTGTGCAAAAATAAGTGCTAAACATAAATTTTTGAGAAATATATGTGAGAAATCAGACACAGATGGGAAAACTAAGTCCTCAAAAAGGAAAAGGTATGTATAAAGTAACACAGGGAACTAATGAGAGTCTGCCTTAGAGTCTAGGTTATCTATGTTTTATCCAATGTCTTTTCAACTTCACCAGGCTGTCCCTTTAAAAGCTCTCCAAAGGGAAAATATAAAACCTTAATATAATCAAAATGCATTCAGTCATTCCAGAGTAGTACTGTAATCACTTGTGACCCTATGAGAATGTCAGCACATTAATTGTGTGTTTAAAAGTTCCTCCCACTATGGGGTGGTAAGATATATCAGTTGGTAGAATGCCTTTGTAACATACACAAAACATAGTACCACACAAACTAGGTGTGGTTTTTCACACAATAATTAGAGCACTCAGGAGATAAAAGCAAGATCAGAAGTTCAAGGGCATTCTCAGCTAACATAGCAAGTTTGAGGCCAGCATAGGCTAGACTGTCTCAAAAGAAAAAAGTTCCTCAGGCTGACTGGTATTTTCGCAAATTAATTATCAATGATTATTCTGCACCACTTGAAACAAAAAAACAAGATAAGCTCCAGAAAAGAATAAGTTAAAGAATCAAGTACTAGTCAAATCCAAACTTAAATGGTCTGAGGACTACCAACCTTAACTTCCCCCTCTAACTCATGAAGTAACAAGGTATGGGAAAGGGAGTCATCATTTACTGCAGCTATACTACATGTTGGATGCTTCATGTAACTCTAGTCTGTATATATGTTTTCTCGTCTCATCTATTTATAACTTCTTTTTGAATTTTATGCAACCATATATGCCATTGCAAACAAATTTGGGGTAGTGGGAAAGATATAAATAATAACACATTCTTTCATAGTAGAATTAAAAAGCCTATAAACATAGGAGGTTTTTTTTTTTTGTTTTTTGTAAGATGAGGATATCAACCCAGAGAGGTTCAAGAATTTTCTCAAGGCTGTGGGATACCTCCCAGTGTGTTGTTGGTCACGGAGACTCATGAGACACTCAAAACAATACAGACTATTGCCAATACTCTTGGCTGCCTACCAGAACTCAATAGTCAGACCCTACTGCTAAAAACACCACATGATTTAGTTACAGGACACTGAGAAATCAAGATAGAACTGAGCTAGAAGCTTTCTCCTGGCTTGCTAACTGTCATTGTCCTAAAAAGTGTTATGTAGCCCACTGGGGGAGAAAAGTCATTAACATTCTTAATCAGCAGTAGACACTAACTGCTATACAACTGGCCAGCCAGGTAAGATATGCCTACTGGTTCAATAGTGGAAAGGCTGTTACTGAGGTAACCAACTGCTCTCTGGAATTGAAGCCCACTACATGGGAGGGAATTCATGTCTGATACTGAAAGCCTAGTAAAAAGTATATGCTGAGGAAGACATGAGCCCTAGAAGAGAGAGAAGCTGCTACTGTTTCTTTAGTGAAACAGATATGTTGTACACATCAAATTGCTCTATAAATATTTATGTTTATGCCCAAACATTAATGTCTTTCTCACTTTTGGTCAGAGAAACTTATTTTACAGATGATGGTGACAATTGGAGAGACTCAAAACTTTTCCAAGTGCTGAGAAGTTATAGTTGAGTGCTCAACACTAAAAGAGACATCTCTATTGCATCCTCCAAGTCTCAGAGAACATTGTAGAAGAGTGGGCGGAAAGAATTAAGGAGTAGTACACTGGAACATTGTCTTCTGGATGAAGTGGTCATTGCATTCATGACTGCACAATGGCTGTTATACCTGCACAAGACCTGTATAATACTGAGCCCATCAGCATGATATCATGGATAATGGAAAAGAGCAAAAAAAAAAAAACAGAGAGAGATAAAAATAGAAGAGGGACTAGTTGGGAAGAAGGGATTCAAGAGAAGAAGGGCAAAAGAAAGTAATCGAAGGGGGATATGATCATATATATGTAAATATATATGAAAATTATCCATCAAATCAGCTAAAATAAAATAAAATAGAAGAATTTTCCCAAGGCCTAAGATGAGGATACTTTTCTCATTTGTAAAATGATTCAGCACTAACTTCTGTACTCACTGTTTCATGATAGTCAAATACTTGTCAAAGCCACTGACATACAGTAGGCCTTGAGTAAATGCTAATTCTTATCAGCATTAGTCACAGAGAATAATTTTTCCACTTGATGTGACATCAGAGATACAGACAGCATGACTGAGCTGGCTAACCAATTCCTTCCTTCCTCTCATGGAAACCTGAATAGAAAAAAAGCTTCCTTTCATTATAAGCTCCATTTTTCCCTTTGTCTTTCCTCTCACCAGACACAGTAATTCACCAGAATAGAATTAGGCCATTTCATCAAGACCTTTATTTCTTCCTTCCTCTCCCCAACTTTGGGGAAGTTCTTATACAGTAGAGGGACCCAGAGGACAAAGAAAGAAGAGAGTCTTCAGAATCCTTCAAAGTGACAAGAAGCCCCAACATGCCCACCCCATCAGAGGATAGATTGGCAATTGGGATAATGGCCCCTAGAAAGAGGAGTGAAAATACACTCCTGGAAGTTTAGCCACAAAGGGTAACACAGTATGATTCCTTTTTCAAACTTTGACTATCAAAAGTCTGGCCCCTGTAGTCTTTGAATGCCAAAAAACTCTGTAACCCTCACATGGCTAACCATACATACATACACACACACTACAGACATACATAATATCACATCATTTCTGATAATGGTTAATTCATAGTGAGAGGAAAAATTTGATTTGGAGAAGTGAATGGGTCCCACATTCTCTGTGGCACACCTATTGGACATAAAGTACTCTTATTCTCCACCCATCACTAGTATCCTAATTCCTAACACTGTACTATCTCAGACACAGTAATTCAAAGGAATAGAATTAGCACATTTATACAAGACCTTTCTTCCTTCCTCTCCCCAACTTTGGAGAAGTTCTTATACAGTAGAGGGACCCAAAGAACAAAAAAAGAGGAGAATCAGAATCCTCCAAAGTGACAAGAAACCCCAACATTCCAACCCCACCAGAGGCCAGGCACGGCAGGGCACACCTGTGATCCCAGAACTTGGGAGGCTAAGGAAGGAGGATTGTGAGCTAGATTGCAATACATTGGAAATTGAGGGGCAGCCTTGATTTTTTTCTTAGAGGCCCCGTCTCTAAATAAATAAATAAACAAACAAACAAACAGACATATATTTCAAGTAGAATGGCAGATTCTATATGCTCATATTTTCGGAGCATCTAGCATAGAATCACACTCCACACTCCCTTTCTCTTTTTTCCCTTGTTCAGGCTCAAGGATAGGATTAGTGAGGGCCATGTTGATTCAGGTATCCAGTTAAACTTTGCCTCCTTTTTTGGTAAGTCTAAGGTCAGTCTTGGATCTGACTTTTCTTGGAGGAAAAAGAGAAATGGAGATTCTTTGGCAAAGGGCAGAAGACATGAATGGTCTGCAGTGTAAGATATAACTGGGAAAGGAGGAAGAGGCTAAGGCACCTCCCTTACCTGGTCAAACAATTGCTTGCCAGTGGTATTGGGCTGGATGGCAAACTCCAGCTCTGCATCCATGGTGGTCACACGCACACTGATCTAGGATGAGATCAAAGAAGGCAGGTTAGTTTTCTGGCTCTATGCTCAGTGGAGGCTGTGACAAAACTCAGTGGAGGTTGTGGCAAGTGTCTCTGTTCAATTTTGGATGAAGAAACTAGGATACCAAGAAAAAGAACTTCAGAAATTCATATGAAAATGGTAAAACATTGAGATGGCATGAACAAGTCATAATCTCACTCCTTCCCAAACAGCTTATTGAAGACAAAAAACAAAGAAACCCAGTCACAGATCATGCTTACCAAGAGGCAAATAATGCAAATCACCCCACTTCCAAGAGGAAGAAAGTGTTGACTATAATTCTTCCCACAAGTCTTCCCCATCTATACCAGCCAGCTCCAGCCCATGGCATTTTCTACTCAGCTCTGATTTACAGCCTGGATTATCTATGGCACTAGTAGATATTGCTGAGACAAGAGATAAGGGCTCAATTTACAAACCTGGATGTCTTGTCCCTTTCCTGGATTTTAGTTTCCTTCATTTTTGCAAGGCGGAAGAGGGATTGAAGGGGACAGTTAACTGAGGCTATCTCTAAGGGCCATCCTAGTGATGGTGCCTATGGTTCTATATATATTGCCTTGCACTGTTAATGTTTCCCGTATTTACATCTTAATGGTTTCCCTAGGCATGAAAGACAGAGGGCCTCAGTTGAGGTTGGTATATACCATAAAAATGTTCTACGGAGCTGATTCAATGTAGGGGTCAAGAGATGTGAACAAGCACAAACCAAAATAAGAGGTAGTTGACACACGTAGGTACAAGAAAACACAGCCACCACCTTAGAAATAGATTTCGTGACCTAGGTCAATGATAGCTGAAATTACATTGTTGGAGAGCTTTTCTTTTCTTTCTTTTTAAAAATATATTTGTTTATTTATTTATGAGAGAGAGAGAGAGAGAGAGAGAGAGAGAGAGAGAGAGAGAGAGGGAGGGAGAGAGAATGGGTGTGACAGGGCCTCCAGCCACTGAAAATGAACTCCAAACACATAGACCCCTCGTGCATCTGGCTTATGTGGGTCCTGGAGAGTCAAACCAAGGTCCTTTGGCTTTGCAGGTAAATGCTTTAAATGCTGAGCCATCTCTCCAGCCCTGGAGAGCTTTTCTTTTGGATAAAAACTTAGCAGTGATGATGGCAATAATTATAGTAATAATAAGCACTAGCTTCCTTTGCTATTTTAGGGTTTCTATCTTGATTTTTTTTTAAATGTTTCGAGGTAGGGTTTCATTCTAGCTCAGGCTGACCTGGAATTCACTGTGTCATCTCAGTGTAGCCTCAAATTCATGGCGATCCTCCTACCTCTGCCTCTCAAGTGCTGAGATTAAAGGCATCTGCCACCATGCCCAGTCCTCTATTTTGATTTTGTTAGTTTTGTGAAATAGGGTCTCAGTGTATAGTCCTAGCTGTCTGGCCTGGAACTCTACATAGACCAGGCTGGCCTCAAAGTTGCATCAATCCTATAAGCAGCACCGGACATGTATTCAAATGTACTTATTCAGTAGATATTTCACATTCACTATTCTTCATAATACCAATAGTCACCCTTTAAGAAGAAATCATTATTTCCACATTGCATTGAGAATGAAAACATAGATACTTGCAGAAAGTCATAATGCTAGTAAGTGACAGTCTGAATTCACGTTTAAATCCAAACTTTACAATTGAAACTAATGTTTCCTCTTACAAAATAACATCTTCCATTTAAAAAAAAATATCAAGCCAGGTATAGTGGGAGGCAGAGGTGGGAGGATTGCTGTGAGTTTGAGAACAGCCTGGGGCTATGGAATGAGTTCCAGGTCAGCCTGGGCTACAGTGAGACCCTACCTCATAAAACCAAAAAAAAAAAAAAAGATAAATTTGCAAAGTACTAGATATTTTGCTCAAATAATCTATAAGACACAGCCACAAGATGGCTTGTTACAGAACCAAAAAATGCTTGGAGAGTCTGTTTTATGCTTAAGGAAGACATTTTAGTAATATTAGTAAGTATAAGTAAGATTTCATGTAATACATGAACTCAGCTTTGTAAAGGGTATAAATAATTAGAATAATGTCTTTATTTTGAATAGTGGGTACATTCTTCCTTAATTAAATTATGAAAAGAAAAAACCTATGATTTCTAAGATCGTGACATACTACTTACTATTGAGGGAAGAGCTAAATACAGCATTGTCAATGATGCGACTCTGTGGAATGGCTAACCCTTTTAAGTCTTTGAACCTCTGGGGCTTTCCTGAACGTAAGAGTTGGGTAGCACAGACAAGGGGGCAGACATCATTTTGCTAGCTAAAGAACTCTGTCAAACACTAAACCTAGAGAATAACTTTGTAAATAAATCTCACTAGAGATCCAAAGAGGAAGTCTATTTCAGGACTGACAATGGGACAGGAAAGGACCTAAAGGCAGGAACAAGTAAGGCAAGTGCCCCATGGGAGTAAAGCAAGGTTAGCCACCTTGACTTGGTGTTACCCTAGGCTTCCTGCCAATTCAGTAATTCTCATGTAGTAGGGTGAATACAGACCAATGGGCTGGAATTTGGGAGGGAGTGTCACCATGCTATATCCATCATCAAACCATCCTGGAGCTAGGCTGAGGTGAAGGATTTCAAAATATCCAATGACTCAGAAGACAGAACAAAATGAGGCTAGTGGCCTTTCTCATACATTGCTTTATTCATTTTTAAAAATTTTTTATTGTTTATTTTTATTTATTTATTTGAGAGTGACAGACAGAGAAAGAAAGAGGCAGAGAGAGAAAGAGAGAGAGAGAGAGAGAGAGAGGAGAGTGGGCATACCAGGGCTGCTTAGCCACTGCAAACAAACTCCAGATGCGTGCGCCCTCTTGTGCATCTGGCTAACGCGGGTCCTGCGGAATCAAGCCTGGATCCAGGGTCCTTGGGCTTCACAGGCAAGTGCTAAACTGCTAATCCATCTCTCCAGCCCACATTGGTTTATTCTTACCACAAGGTTTATGTCTATTCAGAATTACCTCACCATTACCCAAAATTAAACTGTTACTCAAAAAATCATAGGTATGTAAATAAGTACCAAGCTGGAGACTATAAGATATAAACATATAGAGAGATAGGGATATAGCTCAGTAGTGTAGCAGTTGCCTACTATGAACAAGGTATGGAATTGTGACGGGAGGTAGATAGATACAGCATAGCATATATGGAGGTGAAGACATCTTACCACTTGACCTTTTTATGTCATGGACTTTTCTTGCCAGTCTGGTGAAGGGACACTTTCCAGAATATTTTTATATTCATGAAATAAAACAAATGCAAGGAGACTAATTATATTGAAGTAGATGTCAAGATTTAATAATATGTGGCTATGTATTATGTTAAGTAATTACCTAGTGCTTAATCTCAATAGTTATTACTGTAATTTATAATTTGTATTGAGTATAAATGATATTTTGAGAAATCTAGTCTTCTAAATTTTGAGTAAAATATCTTAGATTCCAACTGGTGACAATATCACAGGTATTACTTTCCCCTATTAGTGAATTTTTGCCTATATTCGTAATTGAAAATTAGCCTAAATTATAGGTTAGAGGATAGTGAAAATAAATACTGTCATGTATCAGTATCCATGAGGTATTGGCTAAAGGACCCCCATGGACATCAAACTCCACAGATGTTCAAGTCCTTTATATTCAGTGTCACAGTATTTGCATATAACCTATAAACATCCTCCTGTGTTATTTTTTATTTTCCTGTTGTGTTATTTGAATTATCTCTAAACAACTTTCAATACCAAATGTAAGTGCTAGGATGTAGCTTAGTAATGCAGTCCTTGCCTAGCATGCACAAGGCCCTGGAATCAATTTCTACCACCACAGAAATATGCTAATACAATGCAAATGTCTAAGGAATAAAAAAAGTCTGTATGTATTCAGTATAGATACAGTGTTTCCCCAAATATTTTCAAGCCACATTCATAGATCTTTCACATTTCAAATGCTATTCATGGACAGGAATATTTCAGGTTAAGGAACCTCCTACAACTTTATTTCATTTCTTTCACTACTGGTAGAATATGGTGTTTCAAAAACTACAATTGGAACATAGCTATAGAGCCATTCCATAACCTTGAGGTAATTACTGAATTACCAAAAAACTATGAAGAAAAAGTTAAGACTCCAAGAAACACTAGAACAAAAGAACAGAGAAACTTTCTGCAGTAATTAAGAATCACGAGTAATTACTTACATAGTTCTCTGAGACCAAGATGGGTTTTGGAAAAGGGAGATAGATGATAGGAACAAATGGAGGAATACCCAGATATTCCTGGTTGAATATACAATGTGTGTGATAGCCTAGATAGAGGAAGGGATACAGATGACCTGTTTAAAAGCAACTGTGTAAGCTTACTCCAAGGTAAAGAAGGACATCAGAGTGAAGGGTAGACAGAGAGACAGAGAGAGGCTGGTAGGGCATGTGAAAAGCTTCGATGGCTATACTAGAATGCTAGACCCAAATACTGTTGGCAGTGTACAGTGAGCCTAGAACTTCCCAGTGGAATGATGTAGAATAGAACTGGACTTTTGGCAAGAAAATTGAGAAAAGTGCTAGAATTCAGGGAAACAGCACAACATCAGAGTTCCCTTAAACTCACCCTATAGGAATAAATTTGCAAGGAAGTAAGACAGCATCTCTTGCAGATCATGTAAATTCAGATCATGTTGACCTAACATCTTCATGGAACTGGCCAAGGGTGGGACCAATGTTGGCCTAGAGTTTGCACTCAAATATTTATAAGAAAAGTTTTCTTTTTAAAATTATTTTGTCTTTTTTTTTTTTTTTTTTTTTTTTTGCAGGGCATGGTGGTGCATGCCTTTAATCCCAGCACTCGGGAGGCAGATGTAGGATAGTTCGAGGCCACCCTGAGACTCCATAGTGAATTCCAGGTCAGCCTGAGCTAGAATGAGACCCTACCTCGAAAAACCAAAGAACAAAAAAAAAATTGTTTTTAATGATTTCATATGTATAACACAATATATTTTAATAACATTACTCCTATTATCTTTTCTTGTCCTCATCCCACTCCAACTAAATCCTTTCTTCTTCCTAAATAGTCACACCCTCCTACTCAAACTCATGGCAATCCTCCTACCTCTGCCTCCTGAGTGCTGGGATTAAAGGCATGTGCCACCACGCCCAGATTCGTGAGTTATTTTAATGACCCTCAAGATAAACTAGGTTGAGCATTTACTGAAATATAGGCAACCTACCAGTGACTGAACCACTGAAGAAAATGACTCCTTCTCACCCAGCAGCCATCAACTAACTGATAATTCTTATTCAACCCTCCCCATCCACCCACGAAGGAATGCTGACTAGCTCAGTCTTGTGCAGTAAACCACAGTTGCTGTGAGTTTATAAGAGTAGCAGCCATGTTATATGTTATACTAGAGGAGCTGTGGTCCAGCTTCACTGTCACAAAGGGTCCAAATGGACACTTGCCATTACTGGGCACCCACTGTCTTACTTTTGAGTCTGACCTCTGTTCTCTTGATGCAGAGAAAGGAGTAGTCTCACTTGAGAGGTTAAAATATCATGAAAATGAAACATTCTGATTAAACAAAAATTTCCCTACCAGGGAATATGAAAGCTGACCTGGACAAGGTAGCATTTTAATATCCAGTCCTTAGCAGTAAAACCTTTGTACAGTACATCCCTTCCTTAAAGTGGGTATGAGTATATAGGCATATGCTAAAATCAAAGACTATATCTACAGAGAACATCAGGGTTTAAGGAACAAAGAAAACCAAAGCTATGAGGTATGCATTTAAAGGAGGTATCATCTTGTCAGGCAAACTAGCCCTCCTACTGCTAGTCCAAAAATAATAAACCACTGTTACTTACTGAACAGTTGAACATAGGCATTTCTCACAACAAGGCCTTCTCTGAGCATATACAAAAACCCACCTTGGTGGCCTATCACACAAAGCCTTCAACAAACTAGGATTGCTCCTATATCCTCCCAGTTGGCTAGCCTGAGACAAATAATCCAGCCAGATGCTAACTCTGCTTTAGCAGCAGCAGTTTGGATGCTTTAGGCTCTGGGCTGGGAAGTGTCAAATAAAGAACTCCTTTTTCTTAAAGCCAAGAGCTCCCAGGTGAGCAGTAGCTCAGCCATAGCAAACGGGTCTTGGCCATGGTTTTCCCTTGCCTGTTGTGTGTTCCTGAACTATATGGTGGCTTTTTCCAAGTGGAGAGGAGGAGAGGGGAAATGAGGGAAGAGAGGAAAGGAGAGAAAAATAAACACAAATTAACCTGCTTCAGCTGGAAAGGATTGGGTATTAACAGATGCCAAGTGACAGATAAACACCTGAAGTACACAGGGAGCAGATAACAGAAGGATGTCAATCAACACTTACTAAATGCCAACTTTGTGCAGCTCCATCATCCACAGTCTCACACAACATCAGTAAAGCCACATTTACTCTGTCAGCAAGTGGTGAAGACAAGTCTCTGGACATTCCTAGAGCTCCTTCCACAAGTTACTCCACCTACCTCTCTGGTCATGCTAAATTTCACTAGTATCTTCAGATAATGTCCTTGCAACTATTTTGACTAAAGTACAAACACTGGGTATATCTGGGAAGCACTGGCCCCTAAGTCACTCTGGGCCAGAACTTTTCAGTCAGCCCAGTTGCATCTGAGCTCCATGACTTCACCTGCCATCTCCTCATTCTGAAGTACTGCCCGTCTCCTCAGTGCTTTCAGTGGTGCTGATAATGTGAAAAAGGAGGAGGCAGCTATAATTGGAGAAGAGGAGCCAGAGGAAGATGAAACCCTATTAGGCTCACCTCAGACCTCCAGTTTCTTCCCCAGCCAAAAGCAATCACCACAGTCCCACCCAACCCACCACCATCCAATGTTTCTTGCTATGAAGGATAAGGCCAGGGCAGGACCTGGTGTCTCTTGCATTTTAAGGTAATAGAACTGCTTCAAGCACTTGTTTTCTCAATGGTGAATGCAATGGTTACTTTGAATCTCTAGTCTAGGAACCCTAGTACTCCAAACCCCACCACTATTCCTCTTCTCATTCTCTTCCCTGATGATTTGGAAATGGTACTAGGTATAGTTGTTTGTCCTTATGCCTTCCAACCCATTTCCTAACCTTCAATGTTTCCAGTAAGACATGTCTAGGGTTAAACTTTACTATGTGTATGTCTTGTCTTGAGTTTCTAGAAAGGAGAACAATACCAAACCCCACCCACACTTATACTTTAATGGTTCAGAATTAGTTTTTCAATCACTCCAGCTGCTCCAGGAGGCATATGTGATGGTTTAAATGTGAATGTATGTACCCCATGGCCTCAGGAACATTTTATTAATGTTAAGCTTCCTACTTAACTTTCCAGCAGCCTCCTAGAGGAGTTGTCACAGGGGGAGAGCTTTTAATCCAGTCCTAAGGTATGTAAAGAGCCAATTTGAATGATAGGACTTCTATGTCAGTAGGAATAAAACTCAGTAGCAAAAGCCAGTAAGCTAGAAAGGGAATAGAATGGGATTTAGGGAGGGACTTAAGAGGATGGTATTGGATACATGTAAGTAGAAGAACAGATTAATGGAAGTGAAAAGCCCTAAGTGAGGTGAGAAGAGATTGAGTAAAGGAAATGTGGAGGGAGGGCTAATCAAAATCTAGGAGGATATAAATAAGTCATATGGAAACCTACTTTTTTGGACAATGGAACACCAAGAAACCATAGATTGTTACTACAAAATTTTCAGTGGGATACCTTCCAGCAAGTTGTTGGTCAGAGAGATCACTGATGCCCCCAAACATTCCCAAGGCCCTTGTATTTTCACCAGGAATACATGGTAAGACTCTATTGCTGAAGACTCCACATTGTTGGGCTGCAAGGTCTCTGAGAAATCCTGCTGGAGCTGAGCTGAAAACCTCCTCCATGTAGACCAGCTGACAGAAAGCTGGAAAAAGCCACAGTGTATGCAGTTCAATGGGAGACAGAGAAATCACCAGTGAAGACACTCAACAATAGACACTGCAAGCCTTAAATTTGTCCAGGCAGGCCAAATGAGCCAATGGGTGCAATAGTGACATGTCTGTTATGGGGGAAACCAACCCCTCTGTAATTGGACTGGAGGTCTGCTCCATGGGAGGAAATACATCCCTGATACTGAAAACCTACAACAGAAGTAATCATGAGCTCTAGGGGTGTAATATCTGCTGATATCTGTCTAAATGAATGTACTATGCTTACCAAACTGCCCAATAAGCACTTCTCTTAATGTGCATTCCCATATATTAATGCTACTCTCACTTTTGGTTAGAGAAGCTTCTCTTTTCAGATGGTGGTGATCTTGGGATGACTCAGAAGGCACCATAGTAAGAAGTAACAAAAGAGTAATCAACACTGAAACATCTCTATCTCACTTTCCAAGGCTCAGGGTCCATTACAGAAGAGGTGGCAGAAAGAATGTAAGAGCCAAAGGAAGGGTAGGACTCATCACATCACACTCCTCCAGACACAAAATAGCCTAGATATCCATGACCTCACAGTGCCTGACACTACCTACACAAGACCATCCTAAAAGATGACATAAAAATAAAAGAGACTGATTAACAGAGGAAAGGGGTATGATGGAGAGTGGTGTTTCAAAGGGGAAAGTGTGCAGAGGGAGGGAATTACTATTGGTTACTGTCTACAATTATGGAAGTTGTCAACCAAAAAAAATTAAAAAAAAAAAGAGTAGCTGGGCATGGTGGCACACACCTTTAATCCCAGCACTTGGGAGGCAGAGGTAGGAGGACTGCCGTGAGTTCAATGCCACCCTGAGACTACAGAGTGAATTTCAGGTCTGCCTGGTCTAAAGTTAAACCATACTTCAAAAAACCAAAAAACAAAATAAAATAAAACAGTAAAAGAAAAAGAGCTGTTTGAGTTCTGGATGTTTGTTGGCTGTTGGTGATGCCTCTCTGCTATGGATCATAGAAGTGAATCAGCCTGCTCCACCAATGATGGTGTTTCCCTGTATTCTGTAGCCTGAAATAAACCCTTTCTTCCCATAAACTGCTTCTGGTGGGATATTTGTTCCAGCAATGAGAAGGTATTTGCAACAGCATAAGAGACAAGCATTTCAACTGAGAAATTAGGTCATAATGGAGAAGTGCTACTCTTTCAATTACTCAATGCCTGTTAGTGACAAGAATATTACAACCTCATCTCTACTGAAAGAGAGCTGAGGACAGATGCCATAGATGGAGAAAATCAGTTTCAAACTGCACTTCATCAATGAAGCCTTTTATTTAAAAATATATTTACAGGTGCCTCATTAGCGCAGTAGGCAGAGCATCAGTCTCATAAAAATATATTTAGTTATTTGAGAGAGGAGGACAGAAAAAGAGAAAGAAAAAAAGAAAGAAGGGAGGGAGGGAGGGAGGGAGGGAGGGAGGGAGGGAGGGAGGGAGGGAGGGAGGGAGGGAAGGAAGGAAGGAAGGAAGACAAACACACAGAATAGGTGCACCAGAGCCTCCAATCACTCCAAACAAACTCCAGATACATGTACCACTTTGTTCACCTAGTTGTACATGGGAACTGGGGAACTGAACCCAGGCCATCAGGCTTTACAAGCAAGTGGCTTTAACTTCTGGGCCATCTCCTCAGCCCAATCCAGCCTTTTCAACCACAGGCCCAAACAGAGTACCTTCTTTTTCTCTCTACATGTAAAACTTTGGAAGGAAACTACCCCTTAGTGTATGTCTATGTCCAACTCCTGGTCTCCCTATCAAAAGAAATTATGCTATGACATATCCGGAAGCAAACACTGCCCTAGCCCCACTCAGATCTCCTTCCTGAGCATTTGAGTTACCCCACAGTGTATTTAGCATTCCTCTGAATATCATCTCATTCTTCCCTTCTGAACTTCTCATCTTTGTTTTTTTTATTTTTTAATTTATTTTTTATTGACAACTTCCATAATTGTAAACAATATCCCTTGGTAATTTCTCCACCCACTTTCCCCTTTGAAACTCCACTCTCCATCATATCCCCTCCCCCTTCATCTTTGTTTTTCATGACAACAAAAAGTATAGAATCCAAAACTGTCAGACCTGAAAGGGATGTCCATGTCCAGCAACACACAACTTGGTGCTTGGAAGATTTGCATAATACTAGACTCACTAACATTCTGTCATGAACGATAAAGGAAGACATGAGGCTCCTCATCCCTTCCTGAGGAGTTATTGGCAGCTGATGGTTGCTGGAGAAGGGGAAGACATTTTATGCAGCAGTGAAGCTACAGGTAAATTGCATGTTCTCTGGTAAATAACTAACAAATGTCCATGCAAGCAACCTTAACTAAATTCCCTGGGCCACACAAATATACCATAAAAAAATCAAAATAGAAGAGGAACTAGTTGGGAAGAAGGGGTTCAGTGGAAGGGGGTCACAGAGGGGACAAGAGAAGGTAATGGGAAGGGATTATAATCAAAATGCATCATATATATGTATACAAATTTTCAATATAAATAAAGACCTGGTGCTTGGGCTGGGAGTTTGGCTTAGTAGTATAGTGTTCTCCTAGCAATAATGAAGACCTGGGTTCCATCCCAGGTTCCACTAATGATGCTACTACTACTAATACTATTACTACTAATAATAATGATTATTTTTTTTTAAATCTTGACTCTTGGTCTAATAGCTTATTTCACAGGCCATAGCACCACCCTAGGTCTTTAAAAGAGTAGACATTTCACACATGTTACTTTACATCTGGAGGGAATATGTGGATAAAGAATGTTGTGCCAGACCAGCTTTCTTCCATGAAAAACTCCAACCTAACATTGTTTGAAGTATAGCTTTCAACAGAAAAGAACTCTAATTGTCATGCTAAGACATTCATCACCACTCATTCTAGGGAGACTGTCTTTAAAAAAAAAATTTATTTATTTATTTATTTGAGAAAGTGGAAGATAGAAAGAGACAATGGGCACACCAGGGCCTCCAGCCACTGCAAACTCCAAACGCATGTGCCCCTTTGTGCATCTGGCTTACACGGGCCCTGGGGAATTGAACCAGGGTGCTTAGGTTTCACAGGTAAACACCTTAACCACCAAGCCATTTCCCCAGCTTGAGACTAAATCTTTTGTAGCAACATGAAAAAAAAAGATACAGAGAATAAAAGAAACAAGGAATGGGTTTATATCCAGGCATCCAAGAACAATATTCAATTTCCATAAAATTTCAAAGATGCTACAATATGAAATAAATAAAAAGAAGGTAAGCCCATTGTTAATGATAAGCATCCAAATATGAGAAGCCTTTATTTGAGGCCACACCCAGGTAGGCTTCACTCTCTCCATTCAGTTTCAGGATTGACCTATCTGTAGACTGGAGACACAGACCATTTTTGGTTGCTGAAGATGCCAGTTCTGCCCAGTGCACCAGAAAAGGACTTTATTCCATCTTCAGAAGCACACTACAGCAACCCTTTGCATCATGTCTTTGAAGCACATGGGAGCTGATCCAACCCCTAGCTTACGTTCCATCAGTTGCCCATCAAGATCTTGCCCTGTCTTGCCTGTGTCCTTGGGTGGTATAACTGCAGAAGCCAGGACCAATCAACTATGCAAATGTTAGCTGAGTTAGGGTTAGATCCTGTCTCCTAGAAACCCTTACAAACCAGGCTTGGTAAGCCAAATTGATAGTGAAAAGCAGAAAAAGATTTATTCCATGTGTCCCCATTGGGACAAAGATATCCAGTGTTTCCTCCAAGCCTATCTTTGGGTTCCTGACATGGGGATCAGACTTAAGTAGAGGGCCAGATGTATGGTATGCATAGCTAAGCAGTTTTGGTCAAAATGATA
This sequence comes from Jaculus jaculus, assembly GCF_020740685.1. Classification (NCBI taxonomy): domain Eukaryota; kingdom Metazoa; phylum Chordata; class Mammalia; order Rodentia; family Dipodidae; genus Jaculus; species Jaculus jaculus. The sequence goes on along the minus strand of NC_059125.1, from coordinate 58,347,959 downwards.
CCCTGTCCCTCACTGTCTTTCCTTCCAGGTGTTCTGACAAGTGGTGAGAACTGTGACAATCTCTTTCTGGTGGACAAGTTCGTTCTATCTCTCTTTTTCTCACCAACCTTCAGCTTTTACTGTCTCCCAGCATGATATTCCTGGTGAAAATTCTAATTCCTTAGGGTATACTGTTTCAATAGTGGGATGGTCATAGGGAGGAGCACAAATGTCTCTAGGATACCTTCATTCCTGTTGTGGCACAGGGGGAGGCCTCCAGGCCCAGCCACAAAACATGGTTTTCAACCTACAGTAGAGTTGGCTTCCTATCTACCTTCTTGGTGAGTATACAGCCAAACCTTGTATCTGGAGAACCCACAAAATTGAAGTCCTTATTCTAGAAATAGTAGCCTAAGTAAGCTCTTTCAAGGACAAAGCGGAAAGAAGTTTCACAATCTCTTTGACCTTTCTCTTGCTAAAACTAGCTTCCAGAGTTGGGATGTAGCTTAGCAGTAAAGTGGTTACCTAGCTAGCATGCCTAAAGCCCTAGCTTTTATCCCCAGAATCAGTGAGGCACAAATCCTAATTTCAAAAATAGTTTTAATAATTTCAGCCTCAGTACAGAGTTATTGGGATACTTAAAATAATAGATAGGAAAGTACTTGTCACATCATAAATGTTGACCTCTTCCCTTTGACCCAATTTATTACAACTACTCTAACAGTGATGACTTAAAACAAAACTCCATTTAGCTATGGAAGGATAGGGTCCCCCAGAAGACCCCTCAAAGAACCCTTCCCTGTGGAATTATTGGCAGTTAATTGCTGCTGGGCTAGAAGGAATCATGTTCTTCCATGGTATCACCACTGGTAAGTGGCCTATGCTCCAGTAAATAACCCCCTACTCATGCACATGCTCCCCTAAGCAACCTTAGTTAAACTCAGCAGGTCACATGCACAAAAAAGACATGGAAGTAGGAGGATAACTAGGTGGGAAGAGGATAGTGTTCACTGGTAATGGTAGGGGGACAAGATAAGGTAATGGGAGTAACTATAATCAAAATACTTTACATAATTATCTGGGCATGGTGGCACACGTCTTTAATCCCAGCACTTAGGAGGCAGAAGTAGGAGGATCGCTGTGAGTTTGAGGCCACCCTGAGAATAGAGTGAATTACAGGTCAGCCTGGGCTAGAGTAAGACCCTACCTCGAAAAACCAATAAATAAATAAATAAATAAACCTTATGTACATGTATGAAATTTTCAAAAAATGAATAAATTTTTAAATGTTTATTTATTTATTTATTTGAGAGAGCTGTATATATAAAGAGAAAGATGCTGACAGAAACAAAATGGGAGCACCAGGGCCTCCAGCCACTGCACACGAATCCTAGATGCATGTTCATCTGGCTTTTGTGGGTCCTGGGGAATCAAACCTGCATCCTTGGGCTTCACAGGCAAGTGCCCTAACTGCCAAGCCATCTCTCTAGCCCTAATTAAGTAGTTTTCAAAGCATAGCAACAAATTTTACTGTGTATTAAAAAAGAAGAAGAAACCCTATAAAGAGCCCCTTTAGCATAAAGGATTCCTTACCTTTGAGAGCAAACTCTACAATGTAATTAGATTTCTAATTAGTTTAGGTATTATAAAACCATGTGTAAACAACAGGGTTTATAATTTTGGCTTTTTGAGACAGGGCCTGATGTGGTTCAGGTTGGTTTCAAAGTAGTTATATAGCCAAGGATGACCTTGGGCTACTGATCCTCCTGAATCTACCTACCTAGTGCTAGGATTACAAGCTTATTATACCCCCATGCCTAGCCCTACATTTATTTTAAATGTTTTCTCTCTTTGAAAGGATGGAAAATCCCTGCTTCCAAACAAGCCAAATCTGTGTGGCCTGCTAACCATCCTCACAGGCATAAAGATATTATAAAGAGATACTACCTTTGCCTAACAGACTATTGAAATAAGGCACACAAGGAATTAGAATTTTCCCCATGAATCTTATGCTGGGAAAGGCTGAAGCCTGGTACCAGCCAGAGAGGGAACTTTCCACCCAGAAGAAGAATTTACACAGTTCTGAAAACTTGCCAGACCACCTGGAAGGAGAGGCAATAATGAACAAGGCTGCACTTTGACACTGACTGGCTATAAATACCATACTTCTGATCTCTCTTAAACCTAAACCTCATGTCAGGACTCCAATGATGGACATATGGTTATCAGTGGATATATTTTTCCCTCTTCCCAATGTGGATACACTAAATAGATCTATCTATCTATCTATCTATCTATCTATCTATCTATCTATCTATACTTTTGACTATTTCTTTGGCTCTTTTACTTGGTTTATTGAGGAGCCTGCTTTGTTAGGGTTGCAAGGGCACAGGTTCTGATCCTAACTCAACAGCCTTTTTCAACCCTAGGATACTGGTAGACCTCTCTGCTCGGTCAAAAAGTAGCTCTCTTATTAGTGAAAGACCATATAATTTGGGGGCCGTTTTGTGGGAGAAAATGTGAGGATACAGAGCCCCCGACTTGTGAGCAGTAAGAACTAGTAGCACCATCGCCAAAGGAGGTCGAATAGAGTAAGACAGGTATTGAGCTGGAAATCACCAAATGATTAGGACTTCTTTGCAGAGACTTGACACTCTGAAGGGAGAATACCAGGGCATTAGAAACCTCTAGACCTCTGGAAGCCTCAGTTCCTATAAGTGAAGTGGGAGTGAAATGCCCAGCTTACCAAGTTGTTGTAAAGGTGGTAGTATCTCCTTTATGTATAGGAAAGCACCTGCCATGTAGCAATTCCAATTCTTCGAGGGAGTCTACCTCACTTTACACAATGAAAATACTATCTCATTTTGTGTAGTGATATACAGTTTGAAAGACACCTGCCCTCATGCACTGTCTCACTGGCTTCAACACTGTATGACAACACCATTTTACAGAAAACAGAGAAGATTTAGTGACATAAAAAGCAACATTTTCAGGGGCTGGAGGGATAGCTTAGTAGTTAAGGCATTTCCCTACAAAGACAAAGGACCCAGGTTCAATTTCCCAGGACCCACGTTAGCCAGATGCACAAGGGACAAATGTGTCTAGCATCCGTCTGCACTGGCTGGAGGCCCTGGCGCGCCCATTCTCTCTCTCTCTCTCTCTCTCTCTCTCTCTCTTTCTCTCTCCCTCTTTCTCTGTCAAATAAATAAATGAATAAAAATAAAATTTTTAAAAAGCAACATTTTCAGCTGGCTATTATGGTGCACACCTATAATCCCAGTACTTGGGAAGCTGAGACAGGATTGTTCTGATTTTGAAACAGTCTGGGCTTTAATAGGCAAAAATTCAAAGGACCATTTGTGACTTTAAGAGAAATTTAGAAGGGCAAACAACAGTGTACTGGTAATTAAGGAGACCCAGATGCTAGATTTATTTCTACATTTGACCACATTTCCTTCTCTTCTTCTCCTGAGACAGGATCTCACTTTGTAGACCAGGATGACCTCGAACTCATGAAAATCCTCTGATCTCAGTTTCCCAAGTATTAGAACTATAGGTTGCCGCCATGATGCTCAGCTAAACAAGTTGCATTTACCTACCTCACAGAACCTCCATTTCTCCCTTCTATAGAACAGTGTCTCTACTGTGTCTCATACAAGGTTGAATCCAGTTAAGAGAATGCATGTTGGCAGGTCATCTGCTAAACTGTAGAGCCCTACATCAAGAAATCTAATGCCCCCTGGAGTCTTAGGCTCTGACTTACTTAGCCTGCTGCAGCTCACCAGGCAGCTTACCCAGTTTGCAATCCACTGAACTAGCAGTTTCAGGTCTGGTCTTCTAGAATTCTACTCAGTCTAGCTCTTCCACTAGCTTCTTATAGTATGAGTTACTTCACCTGCAATACAGGGGCTCTTCATGAATCTCAAAGTGAGTTCTAGTAGTTGGTTTCTAAAGGTCCTTCCATCAATTCCCATCGTGAAGAGGAACTAAAGTGTGCAAATCTCCATTCCTACACCCCAGAGAGACCCTCTAGCCTCTGGTGACTCTGAACTGAACTCTTAAGGCAGTTCCGCAACCAGAGGGTGAATGGCGGCTGGGTGGGCAGACAAGCAGGAAAGCAGGCGCCCCACCCTCCTTTGCACAGGAAGCTAGCTACATCCTCTTTTCCCCACCCCAGGCAGTATATCTCCTGAGGTCCCCAGCAGAAGAAATGGGGGCAGGGAGAAGAGGATGGGGCCTAAAAGGAAACTAAACATGCAAATCACCTCAAAGTGCTAAGAAGCCTTCTGGAGGAGGTAATCTACTAGGGCCCTGAGAAAGAGCAAGGGGCCTCCTTTGTCTATTGGGGCCCAGCTCCTGAATAATACCTTGCCAAAATGCCTCATGAAAGGGGGAATTATGCATGGATTGGTACAGCGAACACTCTGGCCCCATTCACTCAAAGCTATAGCACTTCTGTTGGCCAAAGAGCTAGGCCTCATACACACAGGTGTTTTTAGGTAAGTTCTTTCGTAAGGTAAGAATACAGACATGCCATGGGGGGAGGGGGAGGATGCACACATGAGTGAACACTTGAGAATACAGGGGCTCTTCATGAATCTCAAAGCCAAAGAAACCGGCACCACCCTTCATGGCTACACCCCAGCCCACTTACCCATGCCATCCCCCACTCCCTGTGACTGAGGCCCAGCCCTCCCCACATCCTGTCCTCAGAGAACACGTGGCTGCCTGGGGAAAGATAATGTCATTACCACACTTCCCCTCTGTGGAGGAGGATCTGGTTGACTAGAGAGGGAGCTAGAGTTCTCTGCCTGGTCAGGCTAAATAATCTTCAATAAATCTCCCATGTTCACAGAGAAGGAACAGGAAGGGTGACTGGCTAACACTGGAAGAACCTTCCACATTGATGGATCTATACCTCCCAGTAAATGATGACAGTCCAAGTTGTTTCCAAAAAAAACGAGCTTGCTGAAAACACAAAACTGCCAAGTTGTCTTACATTTGGAGACTGGACGACAATATGCCACGTTTCTTTCCTGATTAATGAAACAAGAGATACTCAAATCTCACTAAACATGAGTATATATTTGTTTGCTTATTTTTCTTTTTTTTAGATAGGATCCCAGTCTGGCCTCAAACTCCACATGACCCTGAACTGATTCTCTTGCCTCCCTCCACCTACTGTGACTACAGGTGTGTGCCAACATGCTCGGTTTGTGTGGTGCTAAGGATAGAACCCAGAGCCTTGTGCATACCAGGCGAGTTCTAAACCAACTGAGCAATAGCCCCAGTCCAACACATGTGTCTTATATACCAGCACTGGCATTTCTGATAAAGAAGCACAAAGTTAATGGGCCTAGAGTAGCACTGGACACTTGAAAAAGGAAAATTACTTCAAACACAGAAGCAGCTTCTCCAACAAACTGAAAGGAGTCTTCATGGGGTATGTGGTATCACAGAGTCACACATTGTTGAATCTGTCTTCACTCCTTTCTAACCAGCTCACTCCCTGTCTCCCCTTTGTTTTCCCTTCCCAGCCTATAAATATAGTAAAGAATGTGGCCGAACATTCCATGTGAACATTCAGGGAGGGCCTCCTCACTGAATCCAGGGTGAGAAATCAGAAAGCAAATGTCATTCCTCAGTACTGTCTCACAGAGCACAGACCTTCAGTACAACATGAGCCTTTTCTGGGCTTATAAGAGATCTTTTGGATAGCCATGCTCAAGTAGGATGCTCCTAGTCCCACCCAGTGTACTGGCACCCATATCTAATCTTCCAGCTCAATACAATTCTTGCCTGCATGAAGAATAAAATGTATCATATAGGCCTTAAGAAAATGCATGTCCTCTTGGGACTGGAGAGATGGCTTCGTGGATAAGAGCATTTGTTATGGAAGTATGCGAACCTAAGTTATATCTCTAGCACCCACATAAAAAAATCTAGGTGGGCTGGAGAGATGGCTTAGCGGCTAAGCGCTTGCCTGTGAAGCCTAAGGACCCCGGTTCAAGGCTCAGTTCCCCAGGTCCCACATTAGCCAGATGCAAAAGGGGGCGCATGCGTCTGGAGTTCGTTTGCAGAGGCTGGAAGCCCTGGCGCGCCCATTCTCTCTCTCTCCCTCTGTCTTTCTCTCTGTGTCTGTCGCTCTCAAATAAATAAATAAATATTTTTTTTAAAAAAATCTAGGTATGCCCCATATGCTTGTAACCCCAGTGCCGAAATGAGTACAGACAGAATTATTGGAGATCCCTGGTCAACTAGTTGAATGCTAAAATAAAAAAATAAAATGGCCAGGCATGGTGGCTCACACCTTTAATCCCAGCACTCAGAAGACAGAGGTAGGAGGATCTCCATAAATTCAAGGCCACCCTGAGACTATATAGTGAATTCCAGGTCAGCCTAAGCTAGCATGGGATCCTAATTCAAAAAAAACAAAAAGGTGGGGGGGGGGTGCTGGAGAGGTGGCTTAGCGATTAAGGCACTTGCCTGCAAAGCCAAAGGACCTCGGTTTGATTCCCCAGGACCCACGTAGGCCAGATGCACAAGGTGGCACATGCGTCTGGAGTTTATTTGCAGCAGCTGAAGGCCCTGGCACACCCATTCTCTATCTGCCTCTTTCTCTCTCAACAAAACTAAACTAACCTAACCTAAACTAAACTAAATTAAAAGTAAAAACAACTACAAAAACTAAAATGGAGAGCCCCAGCACAGTACGAGAGTAATAAGGTGGAAAATTGAGAGAGGACACACATGCTCTTCTGACCTCTACATGTGTGCACAGAGGACATGTGAATTGGCACATACTGGTATATACCATAATCTGGTATATACCATAAACCACATATGTGCACACATGCATGCATACACACACATAAAGAAAATAAAGCTTCTTAGCCAGGCATGGTGGCACACGCCTTTAATGTCAGCACTCAGGAGGTAGAGGAGGTAGAGGTAAGAGGAGCGCCATGAGTTCTAGACCACCCTGAGACCTGAGACTTCGTAGTGAATTCCAGGTCAGCCTGGGCTAGAGTGAGACCCTAAATTGAAAAAACAAAAACAAAAAAAGAAAAAGAAAAGAAAAGCAAGTTTCTGGGCTGGAGAGATGGTTTAGAGGTTGAGGCCTTTGCCTGCAAAGCCAAAGGAATCTGGTTGAATTCCCCAGAACTCACATAAGCCAGATGCAGAAGGAGGTGCATGTGCCTGGAGTTCGTTCCCAGGCGTGGTGACGCACACCTTTAATCCCATGACACTCAGGAGGCAGAGGTAGGAGAATCGCCATGAGTTCGAGGCCACCCTGGGACTCCATAGTGAATTCCAGGTCAGCCTGGGCTAGAGTGAGACCCTACTTCAAAAAACCAAAGGAAAAAAAAAAGAAAGCTTCTCAAAAATGCTGGGGAGTTTACTCAGTGATTAAAGACAACTGCTTATAAAACCTGACAACCTTGGTTTGATTCCCTAGCAAAGACAGATACATAAAGTGGTACATTCCTTTTTGGTGGCAAGAGGCCCTAGCACACAACATCTCTTCCCCACCCCCCAATCTCTCCTCCTCTCTCCCTCTCTCTCTCTCTCTCTCTCCTTGAAAATAAGTAAAATAAAGTAAAATAAAAATAAATACCTAGCCTGGCGTGGTGGTGCATGCCTTTAATCCCAGCACTCGGGAGGCAGAGGTACGAGGATCGCTGTGAGTTCGAGGCCACCCTGAGACTCCATAGTGAATTCCAGGTCAGCCTGGGCTAGAGTGAGACCCTACCTCGAAAACCAAAAATAAATAAATAAATAAATACCTAAAATACCCACCTTGGGTTGGGAAGATGGCTCAGTAGTAATAACGCTTGTTGTGAAAGCATAAAGACCTGAATTTGATCCCCAGCCACCGCATAAAAACGCCACACATGGTAGTGCGTGCCTGTAACTGCAGCACAGAGGAGATGAGACAAAAGTATCACTGGGGCATGCAGATCAGCCAGTCTAGATAAAAATTAGAGCTCTGGGTTCAGTGAAAAACCTGATCTCAATGGAGTAAGAGGAGGAAGACATCTGATGTCCTCTGGCCTCTACACATATGCATGCACTACATACTACACATACCAAAATACATCTACTTCTAGCAGAGTGCGGTGGGGATCTGTGGCTCTGTGATTTTTTTTTTTTTTTTTTAGAAAAGCCCCTTGTGGGGACTAACAGAAAAGGGTGGGGGGAGAGAGTTTGCAAGAGAATACAGAGCATTTAATTTATTCATTTTGGTCTCTACATAACTTGAGATAACATCTGGCTCTGGTTTTGTTTTTGAGTTGATAAAGCCAAATCTTGCCTTCTAAAGTATAAGCCCATCTACCAACTTACTGAAGTCAGGAAAAACCTACCCAGCAATAATACAGAGCATTTAGCACCACGACTGTCACAAAATTGTATCTTCACACCCTCTAATGCTCAGGTGAATACTGATGAAACACCAGCTACCCCACACATATATCCGTTCTTTAGGCAGAATACAAATATTCCTTCCAATTGCCCCAAAATTTATCTAATATTTTCATAAAGTAGTAAAAAAAAAAATAGGCATACCAGAATCACCACAGAAATTATGCAGCAGCTTCTCTAATAGCCTGGGCAACTGTAATCCAAAGAAAAACCTGAGAATCTACCCATAATTTTAGGAAGGTCTGTGAAAACAAGTAAAGCTATGTTTTAGCCAACCCCACATGTTGCAAAAAAGATTCACACCCAAGACAATAATGTATACATACACACAATGCATCACACACACACAGAGAGAGAGAGAGGGGGGGGGGAGGGAGGGAGAGGGTGGTCTTCAACTGGACATTCTCCTACATCCAAAGGGCTTGGCTTATAGGTATATGCCACCACAATTGGCTAAGAGGAATTTTTATTAGAGGAAGGCAATGTGTAGAACAGTGAATAAGGAATTACCCTTGGATACTACAAGGACAGTTGTAACCAGAAGCAACTGTGAAAACACAAAGGAGCATCCAGGCCAAAATTGGGAAAATAGAGAGACAAGAGAGATTTCTAGGTAAGGGCATTTCTAAGCCAATTTCTAGAAAAAAAGTTGGCATGTAAGAGACTGTCACAAAAAAATAAGTTAAATGGAAAATAGTTCATGACATTCTGCATAGAGACTTCATGTACTAGGGCACAATACAAAAAGCAAACAATTTTTACTTCCAAATGACACAGAGAAACATATGATAAATGAAAACTCTCCCACAGGCCTTGAGTTAAGAATTAAGGCCTCCTATTCAGGCTACATGACATCCCAGAATTTATCAGAAGAGAACAAATTAGAGACCTTCTCACCAAATCAGTATTAGATACTAGCTCATCAGATTTGGGGGAGAGGTGAGCTATAAGTAACAGAAAAATGAGCCAGACAAGGTGTACTAATGTACAAGAGAGAGAGGAAGTTCATTCTGTTTCACAGCCCCACTAAAACCATCTTAGTATTTTAAGTACTGCCCTGTTATAGCACCCACAGACTCATAGGAATGACTCTCCAAAACAGAGGAAGCTCAGTATAACAACACACTTTCAATTCATATGGAGAAAATGTACACCTACCTACCCTGGAAGGGCAGCCAGAACAAGATTTTCTTACCCCTACCTCTTCATACCCCTCCCCCCACATATGCAAAGAAATGAAAGCTACCAACACAGGAAGGATGCCTGGTTTATGAGAAGGGGCAGGAATTCACTGATTTTATATACGGTTTTGTCCTCTTGAGTAAGGGTTCCTCTAATTGTTTGTGCCCTCTGCACATTCTCTATCCTTCCCACCCCAACCTGTAATCACCCTTCCACCATGGGTCTCATACACCTCTTCCCCTTTTCCAACTCCCTCATCCTGTGACTTTCAAGGCTTCTCAGAGATGGGGTTCCTCTTTACAAAGTGACAAATATACCCACAAAGATTCTCAGGCTGATTTCTCCACCCAAGAAGCAACAGAATACACTGAAGTGGGTGGGGGGTGGGGTGTTCACTGCAAACCAGATCAGTCTTGGGCTTTACCAATGATTCAAGAATCAGTTTCCACATCTATTTAAAGAAATCATACAAGGCTATTGCAATCCTGGGGGCACACTTACAAATCAGAGGCAGAGCCTAACTAGGATCCTAAAATTCTTTGATCTTAAATACTTAATAAAATATGATGAAAACTATTTAGGAGAAAAGGACAATTATAGCACCTTCAGTCTGTTACATACATTCTCACACTCAAGCACTTTGCCGCATAAAGTTCAATGAATGGAATACCCTTGCTCACCCATTCTAATCTCTACTTTAATGATAGGAAAATTAATTGTCAGAAATTAAAATGTTGTGCTTATATTCTTGCAGCTTTAACTAGCGGTTGAGAATAGTTCTAAGACTAAGTCTACTTAATTTATCTATGGCTACCATCCTGCTTTCCCTCAAATTCAACTTGAACAATGATGGCCAGACACTCAACCCCAAAAGTCACAGAATGGCCTGATGTAACTCCACTTAGAATAGTCACCTTGTCATCTGAATACTCATTTCAGTAAACCTCACTCACTGACTATCCCCAGATATGCTTCAGTCCTTAAAAGAGAGAAGGGTCTTTGAATATTCCTCACATCTACTCTATTCCTAAGTATGGGTACAGGGCTTTGGGGGATCTAGGAAAGGAAGGAGTAAGAAGCTTAATGAAATGAGCACTATTAACTCCTTTGTGCCTCAGGTATTAGCCCTGGTCAGGAAGTCCAGGTATGGTTGGAGAAGGTGGGCACAGCAGGGAGAAGGTAAGGCAATCAATCCTAGGATGTATCCTAGGATGGCTTGGGTCAAGTCCTCTTGCATCTCTGACCTTTGAAAAAGGGTGACTTGGCCTTAGCCCCATACTCTTTTTCACACCAAGATTCTCTAAGACTCAGCATAGTATGACTGCCATCCAAATAACATCACAACAGCTAGCATTGTACATTGAGTCTAAAGCCTATAGATGGAGCTGGAACTGCCTCACAAACTGGGTAAGCCTACCAGTACAGCCCCACTGGAGTGTAACCGCAACAACTCCAAACAATCTGTCTTCCTCCAAATACAATAAAAGGAGGAACTCCGCAAAAAGGCAGATTTGATTTGAAGAGGCTCAAAAACCAGGGATGGAGTATAGGGGAATGAACAGAAAGAGCTGGCTATAGTTCTGGAATTCCCCATTGAGTACAGCTTTGAACTTTTTTGTTTGTGTTTTCCAATCTCTCTAATTACTATCAACAGCAGCTGCACACTGGCCAGATTTTGGGTCATCTGCAATGAATAGAAGTTGTACAAAGGAATAGTGAGCTAGAGAAAAAGCATCATCTATAAGTTTTTCCTACTCTAAGTATACAATTTTAATTCTATTCTTACAGAAAATTATGGCCTCCAATTGTACTCCAAAAAGAGACAGCATGGTTTAGTTGGCTGATAACCAACATGGAAAAAAAAATCATGATTTGCAACAAGCAATCCAATCATACATCAGAATTCAAAAGCCTACACACAATGTGCCTGCGTCAAGAAAAAGGTATAGAGGCTGGGTATGGTGGCACACGCCTTTAATCCCAGCACTTGGGAGGTAAGAGGATCACCATGAGTTTGAGGCCACCCTGAGACTACATAGTAAATTCCAGGTCAGCCTGAGCTAGAGTGAAACACTACCTGAGGAAAAAAAATAGAGGTATAGAGGCTGGGTATGGTGGCACACACCTTTAATCCCAGCACTCAGGAGGCAGAGGCAGGAGTATTGCCATAAATTTGATGCCACCCTGAGACTACAAAGTGAATTCCGGGCCAGCCTGGACTAGAGTGAAATCCTACCTCAGAAAACCAAAAAAGATAGAGGTACAGTAGTATTCACCTGTCAACCGAGGTGCATGTTAAGTTAAGGTAGGAGGATCCTTTGAGACCAGACTGAACAACACAGTGAGCTCCTGTCTCAGAAAAACAAAATGAAAAAGAAATGGATATATAATAAATTGGTAGTCCAAAGCACAGTCTACTTTTTGGTAAATCGTTTCTTGTGGGCCACATACATAATCTCTGTTGCATATTCTTTGCTTTTTTAAAATGCTTTTCAAATGATGTCTTTTAAAATTAACATACAAAGTAAGTGGTACCATTATGGCATTTTAATACATACAATGTTTTCATTGATCCTTCTCCCCCACCCCCCACCTACCCTCTGCCTACTCTTTTTGGTCCCTTTTCTCCCCCCATCCCCCTCTGCTTTCACGTCACATGCATTATATTCCCCCTTTTCCCCCTCCACCCATCCATTAAGGCCTTATTTTCTCATCATGGTCCCCGTTCTAGCTTCATGACATCCACATAGATTAAAACGTAGGATATGGGAATAGGGAGATGACTCCACGGTTAAACACACTTGCTTCCAAGACTACCAACTTGAGTACAGTTCTCTTCAGATAAAGCCAGATTTAACATAGCACACATGTCTATAATCCTAATAAAACTATGGCATTGGGATGCCTCAAGCAGCAGAGACAAGACTGTCTCAAAAGAAGGTAGAAGGAGCTGGGCATGGTGGTACACACTTTAATCTCAGCATTCTGGAGGCTGAAGTAGGAGGATTGCCATGAGTTCAAGACCAGAGTGGGTAAATTCCAGGTCAGCCTGGGCTAGCATGAGTCCCTGCTTCAACACACACACATGCACGCACGCACGCACGCACGCACAAAGGTGGAAGGAGAAGAGAAATACCCAAAGGTTGCCCTCAGACCTACACACATATACTGTGGCACATGCATATTCATACACACATCATATACATACACACATATACATAAATAAATAATAAGAGCAGATCATGCTGATGCACATCTTTTATCCCAGGATTTGGAGGGCTGAGGTAGGAGGATGCCATGAGTTGGAGGACAGCCTACAGCTGCAGAGTTCCAGGTCAGCCTGGGCTTGAGTGAGACCCTACCTTGGAAAAAAAATTGAAATACACCACAGAAATGAATAATGAAAATAAAAAAATGAGGACCTGCATGATTGAAAATGTGTGATGTGGGTAATTGCTTAATAAAAATTTCCTATTCTATTTTCCCATAAAATGTCATGAGTTCATTTTTCTTTACAGGTGAATAAAATCTCTTTATGTCTGTGTACCAGATTTTCTTTACCCATCCATCTGTTAATGAACATCTGGTTGATTCTATTTCCTTGCTATTGTGAATAGTACCAGCAAGACAGGATGCAAGTATCTCTGTGGTACGATATAGTTCTTTGTGGATAGGTCCAAAAGTGGTAACAGGTAGGTCATATGACAGTTTCTTTGAGAAATTTTTGTATTAATTTCCAAAGTGGCTGCACCAGCTTACATTCCCAAAAGCAGTGAAGAAGAAAGGTTCCTCTTTCACCACGTCCTTGCCAACATATGTTTCTTGATATTAGCCACTCTGACTAGAATCAGATGCAATCTCATGGTAATTTGAATTTGTACATCCCTGATGACTAAGGATGATGTTGAACACTCTTCAAAGTATTTACTAGCCATTTGTATTTCTTCTTTTGAGAACTGTCTGTACAGTTCATTACCTTATTAAATGTTGGGAAGGTTTTTAGTGTGTTTGATTTTTGAATTTGAAGTTCTTATATATTCTAGATATCAAGGAAGGCCTTGTCTGAAGCAAAGCTTTTCACCCATTCTCTTCCCTCTGGTGACTATGCCCTTTGTTGTGCATCAGCCTTTCTAATCTCATATTTCCCATTTGTCAACTCTTTGAGTTATTTTTTGTACCACTGAGCTCTTTTCAGAAAGTTCTTACCTATGGCTATATCTCAAAGGGTTTATTAAAATGTTAAACCTACTCTTTTGTTTGTTCAGTTGGTTGGTTCCTTCCCTTTTTTTTTTATTTTTTTTTTATTTTTTTTTTTGAGATAGGGTAGGATCTTGCTATGTAGCCAAGGCTTCCTCAAAGACACTACATAGCTACATAGCTCAAGACTCAGCCTCTGGAGTGTAGGGATTACAGGCAGGTTCTGCCATACCATGCAGTAAAACCTACTGTTAATATACATACAAAAACATGGAAATTTCCCATGGGAAAATTTTCCAATTCCTTGGCTAGATCAGGTATTTTTAGGCTGATAACACCACTGATTACATGGTCTGAAACTTGGACTGAGAGCTCTTTTCGCATTCTTCTTTCCAAAGAAGATGGATAGCATTATTCTTATCTGAAAGTTAGCCAAAGATGATTAGTCAACATTCCAAATAATCACACAGTAGCCCACTCCTTTCCTATGCAAAAGCACTGGAGAAAAATAAATAATGGATCTAGACCACCTTGCCCCACAGTTCATTCACTTATCAGGAAGGCACTAGGCTAAGTTGACTCCCCACTACACCGCAATATCAGATCCCACAGGGCCTCTGGCTCAAATTATTTTCACCTTGGAGGACAACTGGCATACAAGGAAAAGGAAAGCAAGAAGGAGACCCCTACTAACAGGTCTATTAAGGGCTCACAAAACAAAGTAATAGGACTGGAGAGATGGCTTAGTGGTTAAGGCACTTGCCTGCAAAGCCAAAGGAACTAGGTTCAATTCCTCAGGACCCACGCAAGCCAGATGCACAAGGGGGCACATGCATCTGGAGTTTGTTTGCAATGGCTGGAGACTCTGCATACCCATTCTCTCTCTGTCTCTCTCTCTCTCTCTCTCTATCTCTCTATTTCTCTATCAAATAAATAAAAATTACAATATTTTAAAGTAATATATGTGGTTTGCTTCAAGAATGGGAATATACATTCAGTGGTAGAGAACTTGCCTAGCATGTGCAAGCCCCCAGGTTTAATTCCCAGTACTGGAAAAAAAGTTTAGCCAAAATGTATATACTATGCTCACCACACTGCCCAGAAAGCACTTCTCTTAATGTTAATACACATATATTAATGCTACTCTCACTTTTGGTTAGAGAAACTTCTCTTTTCAAATATCAATGACCTTGGGGTGACTCAGAAGGCACCATGGTGCTGAGAAGAAGTGACAGAGGAGTGCTCAGCACTGAAATATCTCTATCACACCTTCCAAGGCTCAGGGTCCATTGCGGAAGAGGTGGCAGAAAGAATGTAAGAGCCAAAGGAAGGGTAGGACTCCTTACAACATGCTCCCCGCAGACACAAAATGGCCTGGATATCCATGACCTCACAGTGCCTGACACTACCTACACAAAATCATCATAATAGGAGGAAAAGATCATGACATCAAAATAAAAGAGAGACTGATTGAGAGGGGGAGGGTATATGATGGAGAATGGAGTTTCAAAGGGGAAAGTGGGGGGGAGGGAAGGAATTACCATGGGATATTGTTTACAATTATGGAAGTTGTCAATAAAAAAGGTTTAGCCAGATGCGATATTGCATATCTACTATATCCCTCATACTTAGAAGGTGGAGGCAGGAGGACTTCAAGTCACATTTAGCTACATGCTTAACATGCCAAAAATCAATGCCAGCATGCATTATAACAAGACTCTCTCAAAAAATATAGTTTAGGGGCTGGAGAGATGGCTTAGCAGTTAAGCACTTGCCTGTGAAGCCTAAGGACCCCAGTTTGAGGCTTGATTCCCCAGGACCCACGTTAGCCAGATGCACAAGGGGGCGCACGCATCTGGAGTTTGTTTGCAATGGCTGGAGGCCCTGGAGCGCCCATTCTCTCTCTCTCTCTCTCTACCTGCCTCTTTCTCTTTCTCTGTCACTCTCAAATAAATAAATACATAGTTTAGAGAATGTTTTAAAATCTCAAACTGGAAGGAGCTTGGGAGATAGTTCCGTTGATAAAGTGCTTGCCATGCCAAGTCTGAGTACCTGTATACAGATCCCCAAAATGCATAAAACTGTACTTGGTAGTATGAATGTCTGTAATCCCAGTACTTGTATGGCAAGATGGAGGTGGAGACAAGAGAATCCCCAGAAGCTCACAGACCAGTCAACAGTGAACAAGGGGCCCTGCCTCAAAACAAGGTGGAAGGCAAAGACCAGCACCTGAAGTTGTCCTTTGAACCCATACATACAATGTAATATAGTGTACCCACACTCAGGCATACAAACAAACAAAAAGAATTCAAGTTGTAGAAGTCAAAGTCAGTGGGAGGGACAGAATAAAACTAATGCTAACCACAAAGCACCAAATCTAAAGACTTCCACTAAATGGCCAACACTGCACAGAAGACTTTCTTCTGTGGCCTAGGTCTAGGATACTCATGGTCTGGTTGACACTTTTCTCAATGAACAAGAATTTAAAAATAACCAATCAGAATGCCCACCTTCTAAGTTCCCATTATGGTTGGTCATACCTATCATTCTTATGAAGAAGAGAGCCATCATGATAGCACAGACCTGCAACCCCATCACGCAGGAAACTTAGTGAGACAGGACAATCATGAGTTTGAGGCCAGATTGGCTTTAAAGCAAGTTTTAGGCTATCCTGGGCTACACAGACACTCTCCCTGAATATTGAGGGGCGAGAAGAGGAAGGAAGTGGGGAGGAGGAGGAATTCCTTTGGAAGCTGGTGAGAAGAAAAAAAACAAAAAAACAAAAAAACAAAACAGAAGGTATCCTAGTGCTGCCAGGTTTTCTACATTAATGACCTCCTGAACCTGGGAGGACTTATTAAGATTCATCAAAGTACCACACATAAAACAGTGGGATAAAAATCACCCACAACACCCTGGTTATTGGATATATTCAAGAGCTTGTTGCAGAAGTATCAAGGACTGGAATCCAGTGGAGGCTGCTCTACAGACAGACCTACTCCCTTGTTCAGGTATAAAGGTTCCTCAGCTGAAGTAACTACCAAAAAGCAAGCAGACTTCATTTCCCAAGTGCCCAACCTTGGATAGAGAACAGAGCCCAGCCCAGAACTTCCATATATTGCTGAGGAGTGAAGTCACCAAGTCCTTGAGCTCTTACTCACCAACTGCCTCTAATGTTCCCACTAACTGAATGCCTTGATGCCCACAGCATTACTCATCTCTCATCCTGTACAGTCTACCCCATCCCCCACTGCTCTGCAACATGCTCAGACAGTGAAATCGCTTTTAATAGAGAACTAGTCATCTTTTATGTGTCTAGTTACTTTAAGCCTTACCTATCTCTAGCACTCATGAATTAGGAGCCACAACAACTATCTCCTCTAGAATGACCAAGTTTAGAGGATATCTAATTGAATTGTCAGATCCACCTCCAGTTCCTAGAGCTGGAAGAGGCTTAAATAAAGTCTCAGCTCAACTCAATCATACCCACAGTGCAGTGACTCCTTTCTCAGCCTCCGTTTTCTTACATGGAACAAGGAAAAACTACCATCAGAGATACTGTTGTCAATTTTTGCCCATTGTTGGGATCTCTCGGGGGAATTAGTTTAAAATCCTGTTTTTAATCCCAGCACTCAGGAAGCTGAGGTAGGAGGACTGCTGTGCATTTGAGACTAGCCTGGAACTACAGAGTGAGTTCCACATCAGCCTGGGCTACAGTAAGATTCTACCTCGAAAGAAAAAAAAAAAAAAAACTGATGTCCATAGCCCTAACTCAAACTAGAGTCTATGTATGCTTTTATAAAGAGCCAAGACTCACTGCACAGGCAAACTGCACTGCCATGAGCTCATGGTCAGAAGACTGGAAGACTACCTGGCTCCCTTACAAACTCAGCCTCCACCTATAAGAAGAGCAGTTCTGAGGCTGAGGAAATGACTCAGTCAGTAAAATCTTGCTGGGCAAGCATGAGGACCTAAGTTTGAACATCTATATAAAAGCTGAATGTGATATCACACATCTTACTACCAGTACTGGGGAGATGAAGACAAGAGGATCCTTGGGGCTTGCTGGCTTGCTAGCTAGCTTAGATAAATCATTGAGCTCCAGGTTTAGTGAGAGACCCTATCTCAAAAACTAAGATGGAGGGCTTGAGAGATAGCTTAGCGGTTAAGTGCTTCCCTGTGAAGCCTAAGGACCTTGGTTCCAGGCTGGATTCCCCAGGATCCACGTTAGCCAGATGCACAAGGAGATGCACACGTCCTAGTTTGAGTTCGTTTGCAGTGGCTGGAAACCCTGGTGCACCCATTCTCTCTCTCTCTGTCTCTCTCTCTCTCTCTCTCTCTCTGCCTCTTTCTCTCGGTGTCTGTTGCTCTCAAATAAATAAATGAACAACAACAAAAAATTTAAAAAAACTATTTTTTAAAAGGGGGGATGGAGAGATGGCTTAGCAGTTAAGCGCTTCCTGTGAAACCTGAGGACTCCGGTTCGAGGCTCCATTCCCCAGGAACCCACGTTAGCCAGATGCACAAGGGGGCGCACGCATCTGGAGTTCGTTTGCAGTGGCCGGAGGCCCTAGCACGCTCATTCATTCATTCATTCTTTCTTTCTCTTTCTCTCCATGCCTCTTTCTCTCTCTGTCTCTCGCACTCAAATAAATAAATAAAATAAACAAAATATTTAAAAAAAAATAAGATGGAGGCCTAGCATGGTGGCATATGCCTTTAATCCCAGCACTCGAAAGGCAGAGGCAGGAGGACTGCTATGAGTTTGAGGTCACTCTAGGACTACAAAATAAATTCCAGGTCAACCTGGGCTAGAGCAAGACTGTACCTTAACAAAAAAGGAGAATAATAGAAGGCACATAACATTAATCTGCCCTCCCCCCACACACACATTTAAAAAAGGACAATTCTGGGCTGGAGAGATGGTTTAGTGGTTAAGGCGCTTGTCTGCAAAGCCAAAGGACCCAGGTTTGATTCCCCAGGATCCATGTAAGCCAGATGCACAAGGGAGTGCATGCATCTGGAGTTCATTTGCAGTGGCTAGAGGCCCTGGCATACTCATTCTTTTTCTGCCTATTTCTGTATTTCTCTCTCAAATAAGTAAATAAAAATAGCCAGGCACACGCCTTTAATCCCAGCACTCAGGAGGCAGAGATAGGAGGATCGCAATGAGTTCGAGGTCACCCTAAGACTACATAGTGAATTCCAGGTCAGCCTGAGCTAGAGTGATACCCTACCTTGAAAAACCAAAAAATTAATAAAAAATAAATAAATATATATTTTTTTAAAAAAGACAATTCTAACAAGTAACCTCTAGCTTCATACTAGGGCCATTAGTTTAAGTCCCTGCCCCCTTTATTTTTTGTTGTTGTTTATTTTGATTTTTTTTTATTTGTAAGCAGAGAGAGACAGAGAATGAAAAAAAGAGAGAACGAGCAATTGAGAGAGAAAAGGAGGGAGGGAGGGGAAACTGAATCAGTGTTCCTGCTCCTACAAAGGTACAGACAAGACACTACAATACAAAGTAGACTCCAAACAATTCTCACTTGATAACAGAATAACTCCGTATATATCCAGCTGCAGGACAAAGCCAAGTAAGTTACTGGCTCAACCAGGTGAAAAAGTCAATGAGCCTTAAAAGTAGTGGTCTGACACTTGCAAGAGGGTGGGTGACATCGGAAGGTAACAACAAAACAAGCCAGGCCAGGCCGTAAGCAGAGAGACCATAAACAACAAAACAGGTGGCCATCCCCACACAACCCTCACCTACTAGACTGCTCTCCAATCTTCATTCTGGACTCACAATCTTAAAGATTAAGAAAGGTTGACAGCTATGGGAATCAGGGAAGGGGCAAGCATTTAAAGCTCAGTCTTCCCTACAAGCCTCAGAACTCTAGCCTATCCATGACTGGAGATGAAATCCAGGACTGTAGGAAACAGTAGTGTCCCTTTCATAGCCCCCTTCATAGTCCAAAACTAGTGTTCTGCCTCCCTACTCATTCCTGTCTGTTACATATTAGCAAAACAATCTCTGCACAATCTTTACCACTTTTAGCCTTGCTTTCCCTATGTGGAAAAATAAAGATAATTTCTAACCTGCCAACCTGAGAGAACTAATGAGTATCAAGTGTCAGAATAATAACATTTAAAGGGGACTTTACAAAGCTGGGGAGATTCTCAGTGGTTAGAGGTGCTTGCTTGCAAAGCTTAATGGGCCAGGTTTGATTCGCCATGTAAAGCCAGATACACAAAGTGGCACATGCATTTGGTATTCATTTGTAGTGGCAAGAGGCCCTGGCATGCCCATGCTTTCTCTCACTCTCTTTCTCTCTTTCTCTGTCAGTCTAGTCCGTCTTGTCTGTCTCTCTTGCAAGTAAATAAATATTTTTTAAAGGAGGAGGGTGCTTTAGAAATATAAAGAGGAATGCAAATGTAAAGAATTAGCAAGATTTGTGCTGGGGGCTATTTGTTTTGTCCACACACAGGATAAGAAATACTAGGAGCATTGGGAAATAATTATAGAGCAACACAAGCCAGGGGCTTCTTCAAGTCATATCTGACTTGGCTATTTGTTAAATAGAGAACGACATGAAAAGCAAACAGCTGCCTCCTATACCTCTCTCTTCCAATTCCCTATCCTCAGAATTCCTGTTGTGTCTGTGCAACAGCAAGAAGATTCAGAGGCGCTTAATGGCTATTTCAAGACGTTCTTCAAGCATGGCTCTTCCTGCGAAAGTTTAAATCCCAGTAGAGGATGGAGAACTCCTCAAATCCTCCCTAAAACATGTTCCATACAGGGCGCATTCACACACGGTCTAGGTGATCTCTTCCTATTTCTGCCTCAGAAATTTGCCAACAAGACCTGACAATGAGGGCACAAATAACCTGAGAAAGAGAATCCTTTAACTATCCTGGCTTCAGAGGACACAATTTATGACTTTTTTTTTGTGATTAAGACCAGTTACCCACAGCAACATAAGCATAACATAACAACATAAGCACTTGGAAGGCAGAGGCACAAAGAACTGCTAGAAGTTTGAAGCCAAGCTGGTCTACATAGTCAATTCCAGACCAGACAGACACAATAGCAATCTAACCACTTGGCTCTGGAAATATTAGGGAACTTGTTTACTCAACCAATTATATCTTATTTGGAGTACCCCTTGGAAGAAAGCCAACAGTTTGCATGACTTAGGCCAAAGGGTCCACAGGTACCAGTGACAAATAAGTTGTTGTTATGGATAGCTGAGAGCAATTACAAGGTGATGCCTCATTGGTCCCAAATGGTCTATACATAAACTGTCCCGAAGAAATGAACATTTCCTGAAAACTGGAGCTTACCCTTTAAGGATCATAATCATTGCTAATGGCAAGCTAAAAATCTTTCATCTACTGACATGCTCTACTGCATTTGTCAACATAGGCTATTAAAACACAATTTAAACTTTTTTTAACACCTGAATCCTATATGCTTGATTTTCTACAACACTAATATTTGAGGGCTTCACAATGTTACCTTACCCAGGTTTCCCACCAACTCAGGAAAATGGGATGTTGAGGAAGGTTAAAGAACTTCCAAGGTCACATGGCTAGTAAGTTGATCTCTGGTTGTCAACGTGACAGGATTCAGAATCACAATAGAAAATAACTCTCTGAGAATGTCTATAAGAAATTTTCTAGATTAACTTAACTGTGATGGGAGAACAGAGAACACACCCTAACTCGGGGGAGCACCACTCTATGGGCGATGGGATCTCTGAATGCATAAAAAGAAAAGAGCAAGCAGAAAACTAGCATTCACCACCCTCTCCATCCTGCTTGTGGATACAATGTGACCAGCTGCCTTAAGCTCCTGCCATCATGCCTTCCCCATGATAAACTCTAACTTTGGACTATAAACTCAAATAAACCCTTCTTTCCTTAAGTTACTTCTTTCCAGGTATTTGTACACAGTAAGAAAGTAACTTAATATAGTGTAGAAACACATGTCTTCCTATACGGCTGACCTACAATAAGTGCCTGGTGTTATACTTGATATAAATATTCTTATAAGAAATCTTAAAAATGTCTTTCCCACTGAGAGTAGAGTGCTTGCCTAGTATGCTTGAGGCCTTGGGTTAGAACCCCACTACAGCAAGCAAAAAAGACCAGGAAGGGAGAGTGGAAAGAAGGGAGGAAGAAAGAGAGAAATCCAAAACTATCGTCTTTGCTAGTTGTGGTGGCACATTGCTATAATCACAGCACTTGGGAAATGGAAGCAGAAGGAACAGGAGCTCAAAGCCAGGCTTAGTCACATAGCAAGTTCCAAGGCAGCCAGGACTACTTATCAAGACTGTTTCTCAAACAAAAAAGAATAAAGAAAAAATCTATTCTCTTTCCCTTTTTAGAGTCTGATCTCAGCCTCCATGCTGCACAAGGTTTCAAAAAGTTCTAATACTCAAAGTCTGCAGGCAGCTTCCTGTCTGTGTAAAAGGAAAGGCAATAATGCCAGCAGGCCCAGCATTGTGAGGGTTAACTTCTGGGGGCAGAAGCTCCACAATGAAAAGCAGCACAAGCAGAAGTTCTTCTCTACCTACTGTGAAAGTCTGGCAACTAAAAAGATAGAGAGTGGTATGGCCTGCTAGGTAGGAAAAAGAATGCTATAGTTTCTGGTAATGCTACATACACATTATGCATTCATACATACAAATACTCATACATACATGAACACATACCCCCCCACACACACACACGGGGAGAAGTTCAAGGCCATCCTGAGCTTCATAGAAACCCCATCTCAAAAGGAAATCTACAATCACATTGGTTAAAAGTGGTTCTCTTTGGAAAGTACATTCAGGGGCAAAAGACAGATTTTTTTTTTTTCAGGTTTAGGGATTTTGTTTAAGGCACTTGCCTGCAAATCCAAAGGACCAAGTTTCGATTCTCATTCTCCAGGACCCATGAAAGCCAGATGCACAAGGTGGCACATGCATCTGGAGGTTGTTTGTAGCAGCTGATGACCCACACTCCCATATTCTCTCTCTCTCTCTCTCTCTCTCTCTCTCTCTCTCTCTCTCTCTCTCTCTCTCTCTCTCTCTCTCTGTCCTCTTTCTCACTCAAATAAATAAACAAATATTCCCTTTTAGCATGAACACTATCATGTTGTATGGGGATATGGAGAAAGAAAGAAAGAACGAACAATGTCTTGCTATTCCCTCATACGATTCAGCTCCACTATGTCAGGGCACAAATGAGTCCACACTAGGTGGTTTCCAGTAAGCCATGGAGATTGGTGTTTGGCTCTCTGACAGACCTAGCTAAAGAAATCTGAAGTAGGGGCTAGAAAGATTGCTCAGCAGTTAAAGGCACTTGCTTGCAAAGCCTTGTGGCCTGAGTTCTGTTCCCCAATATTTTCATAAAGCCAGATGCACAAAGTGGTGCATGTATCTGTAATTCATGCCCCTACTCCTTTCTCTGTATCTGTCCCCTTCATAAATAATTAAATTAAAATATTTTTAAAGACGAAAGAAAAAAGATATCTGAAGAAGCTAGGTGTGGTACTGCATGCCTTTAAATCCAGCAGAGGTAGGAAGATAACTGTAAATTTGAGACTAGCCTGGGACTCCAGACTAAGTTCCAGGCCAGCCTGGGCTAGAGTTCTAGGTCAGACTAGGCTACCTCGAAAACAAACAAACAAACAAAAATATATCTGAAGAAAACAAAATACATCGATATAACAGATATTTGAGTACTTATTCTACGCAAGCATTAAGCTAGGAAATACAGCGATATAATGGGTAGTGGGAACCCATCTCTTGTCATAAAGCTTACATTCTAGTGGGCTAGATAATTCAATGGGAAGAATATAATCCAGAGAGTGGTTTCAACTGCAAGACCAGTTCTTATAACTTACTACATGACTTTATTTGGGTTTATTTGTTTGTTTTTGTTTTGTGTTTTTTAAACAGAGTCTTATGCATCCCTTGTTGACTTCAAACTCATTATGCAGTCATTATGTGAACTTCTGATCCTTCTATACTCACCTCCTGACTGCTGGGGCAACAGGCATGTGCCACCATGCCTAGTGCTGGCAATGAACTCCATGCTTCATACATGCTAAACAAGCACTCTACCAACTGAGCTATATCACTGACACTACTACCAAGTTTAAATAGGGTCATTCCCCCTTGTGTTTTGTAATTTGCTCTTCATAAAACAAAATCCTAAAGAAAACTAGGGGGTTTCAAACAACCAAAAGAGAAGTAAGAAACTATGTGTAATATGTAGTAATGAAAAAAAGGAGGGCTAGAGAGATGGCTTAGCAATTAAGGCACTTGCCTGTGAAGCCTAAGGAACTGGGTTTGACTCCCCAGATGCACAAGGTGGTCTATGTGTGTGGAGTTCATTTGCAGTGGCTAGAGGCCCTGGCATGTCCATTCTCTCTCTTTCTCTCTCTCTCCCCCCTCTCTAATATATAAATATAATATATATACATGGCATGCTAGATCAAGAATATCTACTCAGGGGGCTGTAGAGATGCCTTAGCAATCAAAGCACTTGCCTGCAAAACCTCAGGACGCATGTTCAACTCTCCAGATCCCATGTTAGGCAGATGCACAAAGGTGAGGCAAGCACAAGGTTGCACATTCCCACCAGGTGGCGAAAGTGTCTGAAGTCTGATTTTAGTGGCTGGGGCCCTGGTATACAAATTCTCTGTCCCTGTCTGTCTGTCTGTCTGTCTCTCTCTCTCTCTCTAAAATAAAAAAGGAAGAAAAAGAATATCTACCCAGGGCTGGGGTAGTTTAGCTCAGGTGATGAAGTGCTTGCCTCAATCCCCAGGGCCTCATTAACTGAGCATGGTGGCACATACCTGTAATCACAGAATTCTGGAAGTAGCAGTAAGAGGATCATAGATTTGAGCTATAGAGTCTCAATAAACCACATAAAGGAACAAAAAGCACAAGGAAGTCAAGACAAGCTTAGATTTCTTTGTACTTAAACTTAACCCTCTCCTTCTCATTTCCAGGGTCTTTTCTGATAGTTTATCAGGTATTCATCCAACAAGACAAAACCTCTTGATTATATTGCTGCTGCTTATCTTTCTCTATGTCCAAACATAGTTCAAAAAGCTTTGCCCATACCATGCACCTGTAATCCCAGCACTTGGGGGGTTGAGGCAGGAGAAATGCCAAGAGTTCAAGGCAAGTCTGGGCTGGGCTACAGAGTAAGACAAAAACAAATCAGGCACAGTTGCTTGTGGGTGTGGTAGCACATACCTGTAATCCCAGTACTTGGGAGGTGGAAGCCATGTACTAAGAGGAACTGGAAGCATTCAAATCCACAAGTTTACTGAAGGAAAAAGCCTAGAAACTCAGATGTCAGCAAAACAACACAGGAGAAGTTCTTACAAAGTACACTGAACATCCAAAAAAATGATGTGATTACTACTACCTAAAAATATTAAAGCAGGCTTCCACGGACTGAAAGATAGCACACATGAAGTTCTGGGTTCAATGCACATTGTCACAAAAAAAAGTTAGTATAGGTGGGAGGAAAAGGGGGCACCTTGATATTTCAAGCTGAAAGAAAAAAAAAACATGAAAGAAAGGTATGGCTTTAACACATTTAAAAAAAAAAATAAGAAGCTGGAGAGATAGCTCAACAGTCAAGTGTTTCCTGCAAAAGCACAAGGGCTTGAGATGGCCTGGAATCCTGAAGTTTGAATCTCCAGAACTCAAGTAAATTTCTCTGTGTGGCCACATATGCCTGTAACCTTAGTTACAGGTTAGCAGAGACCAGGGCTCCCAAAACACAGCAAGCTCTAGGATCAGTAAGATACTCCAGCTTAAATAAGAAGGAAAAGCAATTGAACCAGACACCTGACTCTTCCTCCAACCACCACAGGTAAGTGTCCCCTGCTGCAGGTGAGTGGAAGGCGCACATGCACATGCATGCACCACCCCTCCCTCACATCCCTCCACACTACACGAACACACAAGCAAAAAATTAAAAAAAATCAGAATCCCACAAGCATAGTCTTAGGGTAGGAGCAAAGCCTTGAAAGGGAGAAGGGAGGGCCCTCTTGGTAGGTGACGCCATGAGAGAAAATAGGCAGAAAGAGAGAGGAAGACAGAATGGGTGTGCCAGAGCCCCTAGCCACTGCAAATAAACTCCAGATGCAAATGCCACCTTATGCATCTGGAATTACGTGGGTCCTGAGGAATCAAATCTGGGTCCTTAAACTTTTCAGGCAAGTGCCTTAACTGCTGAGTCATCTCTCCAGTACAGATTTTTCTCCTGTTCCCACAACTGGGAAACACTAGGAATAACATCCCCCAAAGGAAGAATGGGTAAATATATTTTAGGATAGGCACTGGATAAAATTTTCTAAACCCTGGGCTGGAGAGATGGCTTAGCGGTTAAGCACTTACCTGTGAAGCCTAAGACCCCAGTTTGAGGCTCGATTCCCTAGGACCCACGTTAGCCAGATGCACAAGGGGGCACACACCTCTGGAGTTTGTTTGCAGTGGCTGGAGGGCCTGGCATGCCCATTCTCTCTCTCTCTCTCTGTGTCGGACTCTTTCTCTCTCTGTCTGTCGCTCTCAAATAAATTAATAAATTTAATTTAATAAGTTTTTAAAAATTGTATAAACCCTTTAAAGGTGGTTTATTTTATTTATTTATATATTTGTTTACACATGTATTTATTTACTTAATGATTTATTTTGGAAATAGGGTCTCATGTTGCCCATGCCACCTTCAAACTGACTAGGTAACTGAGGATGACCATGAACTCCTGTCTCTACTTCCCAAATGCTGGAACTATAGACATGTGTTACCATGCCAAATTTATACAAACTCAGGGATTTTTGCATGTTAGGAAGCACTTTACCAAATAAGCTCAAAATGTTCATTTTTAACAATGGTAAATGGCCTGAATCGAAAGGCCCTGGAGAGGGTGAGATGAAGCCTAACCATAAATTTATCCTGTTTCTCTTTGTTTTCTGTTTTTTTTTTCTTTTCTCTTTTCTCTTGGTGCTGGCCTGTAATTCCCTGTACCAGGACGTGGTTAATATCTACAGTGATCTGGTGATTGGAGAGACCTACAAGATCTCCCAAAACAAATAAGACAGACTTCTCTCAGAGCACTTGATTACCCACCAGAGGTTAATGGTAAGACCCAACTGCTCAAGGTACCATACACTCTTGGCACAGACCACAGAGAGACCTGGCTGGAATCCAAAATAGAGCCAGTCCCCGAGACACTTAGCCCATCTAATGCTGGAAGGCACTACATGAGCTACCAGGGAAAAGTGGCCAACATCTGTCCAAGCAACTCAAAGTCTAAGCAACTCAGAAGTAAACAACCTGATGTGATGCTCACACAAGTGCAATAGTGACACACAGCCATAGTGGGTAACCAGTTGCTCTTGGATTGGCTAACGGATCCACTCAGTGGAAAGGAAACTATATCTGGAACTGGGAAACAACTCAGAATCATATCCAGATAACAATTTTGCTTTCCAGTGTCAAGTTCCCATTAATTTTGGGCTAAATTCTCTCTAAATTAATAACGATTATCCCATTTAACCGGTACTGACTTCACTCTCCATGTTAGAGAATCTGCTTCTCTTTTGCAGATGGGAGCAGGACCTGAGGAGATAAATGACCGAGTGCACTCCACCGCGGCCCCAGCTGAGACCACAGAAGAATTGGGGAAATGAGCAAGAGTGCTGCTTTCTTGGTGAACGTGATATCAGCACAAGGGTGAAGGAGATAGACAGACGCTGAGGACACTCAACACCTACCAAACCAGACATCCAGAGGCTCCTAAGTGCCCATCACTGAAGTAGACTTAAAACACACCCAACATGGCTCAGGGAATTTTGTGGAAGTGGGGGCAGAAATATTGTTAGAGCCACAAGTTGGGACATTATGTACAGAGACATTGCCTCCTCCCCCATAACTGACTGCTGCCCCACAATGCATGACCCACAATCCTCTTGGGGTTGACCTACATCCCCAATGATGAGGGCCTCTTCAGAAAAGGGGTAGGGATGAGGGAAAGGATGGTACCAACGTGTTGTTTACATACTAACTATGTCCGTAACTAAGAAAAATAAATTTAATAAAAAATTGAACTCACAAAAAAAGGTAACAGGGAGGTATGTATAGAGGTGAACGCCTTTAATCCTAGGGCTCAGGCGGCAGAGGTAGGAGGATCGCTGTGAGTTTGAGGCCAGCCGGAAACTACAGAGTGAATTCTAGGTCAGCTAGAGCAAGTCCCTACCTCAAAAAACAAACAAACAAACAAACAAACAAACAAACAAAGAGAGAGAGAATAAATGGTAACTGGGCATAGTGGCACACACCTGCATTCCCAGCAATTGTGAGGCTGAGGCAGTATTTCCCTAAGTTCAAGATAAACCTGGGCTACAAGAGTGTGTTTTAGGCCACCTTGGCCTACCACATGAGATCTTGTCTCAGAAAAACAAAACACCAAAAAACCCTAAACAACATTTATCCAAGATTTTAGTGATATATTTAGTAGAGGGTAAAGAAGTAGGATGTCCTATGTATAAATCATTGTACTATGAAAAATTAAGGTATAAATGCAAAATATACTAAGAAATATAAATAAGAAGTTCTGTATGTATAAAATGGCAAGTTTTCTTTTATGTTTTAGACAATCTCCTATGTCATGTTAAGGTTTACAAAAGGGCAAATACAAAAATAAAGACCCACTCAGCATCCATTTGACTATGAATTCCTTTTCTTTCCTCACCTTGCTCCCTCACCCACTGTTTTCATCCACCAATTTGCAACTGGCATCCTAAACCCATATGGGAACCCAAGGAAGAATGAGGATCTGCCAACAAAGCAAAGGAAACGTCCTTCATAGCATAAAGGTCATGCTACCTCAACACTGGGGAATAAACTTACTCCCAATGCCATTACCCAGCTTTACCCAACTAAGACCTCTCTAGGAACTGCCCCAGGAATATGTTCCTAAAAGGAGGAAGACAGGTACCAATTTTGTACTCTACTCCAGGGGCCCACAGTCTATTAGGCACATGTTCATGACCACTTCCTCTGTGGCTAAGATACAACCTGGAATTTCTGACTCACAAGCAGGCACTAGACAAAATGACAGTGAAGAGGGAAGGGAAGAGGGCAGTAAAAACTGATCCAAACAAACATTCCTGGGAGCTTGCTTATGCTGTATTTAGCCCAAAACACCCTCACAGAAAATTAAGAATTCCTATTCCTTTGATCTATAGGTCTAACATCATATTCACACAATGCAGGGTCAGTTGAAAACCCAAGGCTGGGCATTAGGTGTGGGGAAAAAACTCTGACTAGAAATTCTTCCCTTTTGTTCCACTCACTCCCACATCATCTAGCTCTCCCTGTACAAGAGAAACAGACACCAGTGACTCATCCAGAAGGAGTAGGGGAGTTTAGCCATTTAAAACTCAGTCAGAAGCAATTCCATAGCCCCATAAAAGGATGCTGATGGTGGCAGGGGTGAGGGGAGGAAGTCAAATCCCATTTGCATTCAGTTTTGATTTGTTTCTTGGTCTTCCCCTTCCCTGATGGAACAATGACCATTGCAAGGGCCTTCTAGTCATCCTGAAGTCAACAATAACCAAAAATAGCCAACAACTCTAGTCTGCAAGGTAGGCTGCAAGGCTCCACCCAAGGCTCTCAGTCAATAGTTGTTTCCCGTGCCAGGATCCCCATCAAGCTGCACCTTAACTCCAGAGCAGAGGCTATTTACATGTTGATAGCTGCTGGAGGAAACAACACCCTTGATGCCATTCTAAAGGAGAAAGGGCAACTTCAAACACTCACTATTCCCCACTGCTGCATTCTTCCCATGAACGCCTTATTATTTTCTGAAAGGCTAAACACACACAATCAGAATGTCTCCATTTCATATATAAAGGAACAAAGGCTCATGAAAACGACCTGTCCAGGGTCATTCACAGAGATACTAAAATTAGGCGCGCCCTGATTCACTCTACTTCTGCTGCTACTTACTAACTGAAGTAAAAAGAAAAGCACACTTCCAAAGAATGACTACCTTAGAATGGGATCCTGAAGGAAACAGAGGTGAGTCTGCCAGAAAAGGGCATTTCAAGAAGAATAAAGAGCAGAAGAAAGATGAGAAAGAAAGAAAAAAAAGAAACAAAGAAAGAAAAAGACACTGAGACAAGTGCCTGAAGATTTATGTGTCAAAACCTCAGAATTTCTTTTAAAAAATTATTTATTTGAGAGTGAGAGACAGAGAAAAAGACAGAGATAGAGAGAAAACTGAGTATGTGCATGCCAGGGCCTCCCACCACTCCAAATACATAGAACACTGTGCATCTAGCTTTATGTGAATGGTGGGGAATCAAACCCAAACCCACAGGCTTTGCAAGCAAGCACCTTCAACGGCTGAGCCAGCCATTCCCCCATCCAAAAACCTCAGCTCCACTAACCTAACTTGAGGTCTGAGAAAAGGAGGCAGAAGGGCCTTGGACTGAATTCAGTTAGGAAAACAAACTGAGAAGCCTAGGTATCTAATGGGCACAAGACAAGACCTTGCTTTACTAACCGGAAGGTTTTCCTGCTCCACAGGAATAGATTCAGATGCTAAGGGACCTAACTCCACATCCCCACCCCCACCTACCCCCTCAATGTATGCCTTTTCAGACCAAGCAAAACCACTCTTACACTGTCAGTGATCTAGGTAAGAAGGTAGAGAGGTGACCAGGCAGGGATAAGAGGGAAAGCATAGATAAGAAAGCAGGGTGGAGAAATCACAGTCATTCCAGAGCTCTCTCATTCTCATTCTCCACTCCTCCGCCACTAGGGCTCTAAGTAAAAAGAGCTGTTTCCAGGTAGCACTGCAAAACCTTGAAGAAGGCATTCCCTGCAAAGAAGAATAAACCAGGGGGCTGGAGAGATGGCTCAGCAGTTAAGGCACTTGCTTGCAAAGCCTAATGACCCAGGTTCAATTTTCTAGTACCCACATAAAGCCAGATGCACAAAGTGATGTATCCATCTGGAGTTTGTAGTGACTAGAGGCCCTGCCATGCCCATTCTCATTCTCTCCTCTCCTCTTTTTGTCCTCTCTCTCCTCTCTGTCTCTGCTCGCAAATAAATAAATAAAATCTAGAAAATAGCAGCATTATTTCAAAAACAAAAACAGACTAGTTAAGGTGATGGAGCCATTTGAGGAGGGAGAAAATAGCCAAATAAGGCCACTTGACTCATAGGGGATCATCAGGAAAGGTTCCAGAAGCTGACATCGTAGGGAGGAAGCCTTTAGTCATTGGTTTCCTCTAGCAACTGGCCATTGGCCAGGTGGCAAACTCCCAACCTTAGGAAAATGCCCAGGTTATGGCAGAAAGGCAAGTATGCTAAAATTTCCCCAGACCCACCCCAAGCTCTATGTGAGCAGCTCTCCAAGTACTCAAAGTAGAAAAGTAACCCTGAAGCAAAATGGCCAATATTCTTGCCAAGTGTGTGCTAGATCCAACCATGCCCAAGCACCAAGGGGAATAAAGAACCTGGGGAAGGGTACTTTGCTTTACTATTTCTGATTTTGTGGATGCTTTCATGTTGGGAAAAGGCAAATCCAAAGGCAAAAAGCCATCCAGATTTTTTTTCGCTCAGGAAAGAAAGTTTTGTGGGTTAGTCAGACTCTCACATGTATCTACAATGTTGTTTGAAGAGTTTAGCTTATTTGAAACTCTTGAAGATATCAAAATCTTATACAATTAATGACAACCATACTGTTACCTTTACACCCACCCACAAATTTCATACCACAGATGAGTTACACAATATAACAAAGTCTTTTGGTATATTTTACCAAGCCTGAGATTTCTTTAAATTTTTTTTTTTTAAAAAGCCGGGCATGGTGGCACACGCCTTTAATCCCAGCATTCGGGAGGCAGAGGTAGGAGGACTGCCATGAGTTCGAGGCCACCCTGAGACTCCATAGTGAATTCCAGGTCAGCCTGGTCTAGAGTGAGACCCTACCTCGAAAAAAAATAAATAAATAAATAAAAAAGATTCACCCTGAGATGTATTTTTAAAAAAGGCTGGATCAAACAATCTTTTTAAAGATTGGATCAGGGGTGACACAAAGTAGATCATGAAACTTAACTTGAAAATAGTAAGGAGTAAACCTTATTACCTCTTCTCTATGAGTCTTAGCCTTTTATATATACCCAGAAAAGAATTTCTCAGGATCGTACTTTGTTTTGTATAACCAAATGTTCATACCTCAACTATTCTTCTCTCACTAGGCTTTAAATATATTTTATTTATTTATTTGAAAGATGCCAGGGCCTCCAGCCACTGCAAACAAGCTCCAGATGCATGTGCCCCCTTGTGTAGCTGGCTTACATGGGTCCTGGAGAATCGAACTTGAGTCCTTAGGCTTCAAAGGCAAATACCTTCACTGATAAGCCATCTCTCCAGGCCATCACTTAGCTTTAATATCTTGGTCACACAAAGTATTTATGAAATTCCCACAATTAAAAAATCCAAGGGCTGGAGAAATGGCATACCAGTTAAGGCATTTGCCTGCGAAGCCTAAGAATCCAGGTTCAATTCCACAGTTCCCACATAAAGCCAGACAAACATGGTGTTTCATACATGTGAAGTTAGTCTGGAGTGGCTGAAGGCTCTGGTGTGCCCATTCTCTCTCTCTCTCAAAAAAAAAAAAAAAGAAAAGAAAAGAAAAGAAAAGAAAAGAAAAGAAAAGAAAAGAAAAGAAAAGAAAAGAAAAGAAAAGAAAAGAAAGAAACCCTACCAGGAGTGTTCTGCATGTCTGTAATCCTAGCACTTGGAAAGTAAAAACAGGAATATTAAAAGTTCAAACCTATACTGAGCTACATAGCAAGTTCAAGGCCTGACTGGGCTGAGGCTGAGACCCTGCCTAAAAAAAAAAAAAATGGTGAGAAGAGATTACATTTCTTTAAATAAAGAAAAAAAAAGAAAACTTCCCACCACTGAAAGGAACATCAGATCTGGTGTCTCTGTGACCATGCATTGTCCAAGTTTAAAGCACAGATGCTTTGGTGCCCCTGGCCAGATAATGCCATACTCCTCCACCTACCACACTCACACACTGAGAATCCCCCCTCCATCTCTACCTTTTCTCAAATGCCTCATTTCATAACAGAGCCAGTGGGAGAACTAGAAGTTGTTTCCAGTATACCAATCCGAAGGAAGTTTTTCTTGAACTCTTATGGCTTTCTTATATGGAAGCATGAAGGAAGGAACCTTTTACAACCCCACTTGGGTAAGAGAGTCATGAGATTTTTTTGAGCATTAACTCACCTAGTTTTGAAAAATTTAAAGTATGGTATCCATCACAGGACCTTTCAGAAGATTTACCAATAAATAAAAAATCTCTTTCAAAAGGGCACCAGCAGGCTGGAGAGATGGCATAGTTAAGGCAGTTGCCGGGAAAGCTAAAGTACTCAGGTTTGATTCCCCAAGACCCATGTAAAGCCAGATGCACAAGGTGGTACATGTGTCTGGAGTTTGTTTGCGGTGATTAGAGGCCCTGGTACACCCATTCTTTCTTTCTTTCTTTCTCTCTCCCTCAAAAACTAAATAAATAAATACATTTTTTAAAAAATGGAGCAGTGGCCAAAGACCACCTGCTTTACATTCAGGTAAGAGGAGGATAGAAGGAGAGGAAAGGAAAGCTGTAGGATGCAGCTTAGTAACAGAATGCTTGCCTAACATGCACAAAGCCCCGAGTTCCATCTCCAGCACCACCAGAAAAATGAGTTAAATAACTTTCGTAAAACTATACAATTCATTAGTCATATAGCTTGTATTTGAGTCCAAGGAGTCGAG
The DNA here is from genome assembly GCF_020740685.1 of Jaculus jaculus. NCBI lineage: Eukaryota > Metazoa > Chordata > Mammalia > Rodentia > Dipodidae > Jaculus > Jaculus jaculus. The sequence goes on along the minus strand of NC_059125.1, from coordinate 58,314,326 downwards.
AATCTGTGCTTTCCAATACCATTGTATGCTCCTTTTCTATGAAAGCATTAAACAGCCTCTTTCTTGGGTAAATAAAGGGAATAGAAAGGTAGGGAAGGGGGACTTAATAGGATGGTATTGTAGATACGTAAGTAGAAGAACAGATTATGAGAGTAAAAAGGCCTAGGTAAGGTCAGGGAAAGGGATTCAGTAAGGAAAGGTGGAGGGAGGGCTAATCAAAATCTAAGAGGATATAAATAAGTCATATGGAAACCTACTTTTTGGACAATGGAACATTCAAAGCTATAGCTTGGTACTAGAAATTTTTCAGTGCCCGGGATGGGATATCTTCCAGTGAGTTGTTGACCAGGGAGGTCCCTGATGCCCCCAAAACATTACAGGTCATTGCTGAGGTTCTTGGTTTCCCACCAGGAATAGATGGTTGATACCAAATTACTGAAGATGCCACATAGTTGGGCTGCAAGGTCACTGAGAAACCCTGCTGGAGCTGAGCTGAAAACCTCCATGTAGACCAGTTGACAGAAGGCTGGAAAAAACCATGCTGCATGCAACTCCATGGGAGAGAGAAAGAAAGAAATCACCAGTGGACACTGCAAGCCTCAAATTTGGCCAGCCAGGCCAAATGAGCCAATGGGTGCATGTGTTATGGGGGAAACAACCACCCTCCAATTGGACTAGAGGCCTGCTCCATGGGAGGGAATACATCCCTGATACTGAAAACCTACAACAGGGGTAATCATGAGCCCTAGGGGTGTAACATCTGCTGGTGTCTGGCAAAATGCATATAGTATGCTCACCAAACTGCCCAGTAAGCACTTCTCTTAATGTTCATACCTATATATTAATGTTACTCTCACTTTTGGTTAGAGAAGCTTCTCTTTTCAGATGGCAGTGACCTTGTGATGACTCAGAAGGCACCATGGTGCTGAGAAGAAGTGACAGGAGTTCTCAGTAGTGCAATATCTCTATCAAACCTTCCAGGGCTCAGGGTCTAATGCGAAAGAGGTGGCGAAAAGAATGTAAGAGCCAAAGGAAGGTAAGGACTCCATACAATATGCTCCCTCCAGACACAAAATGGCCTGGATATCCATGACCTCACAATGCCTGACACAACCTACAAAAAACCATCATAATAGGAGGAAAAGATGATGACATCAAAATAAAAGAGAGACTGATTGAGAGGGGGAGGGGCATGATGGAAAGTGGACTTTCAAAGGGTAAAGTGAAGGGAGGGAGTAAATTACCATGAGTTATTATCTACAATTATGGAAATTGTAAATAAAAAATAAATTTAAAATTAAACAAGGCGCTGGAGAGATGGCTTAGTGGTTAAGGCATTTGCCTGCAAAGCCGAAGGACCTCAGTTCAATTCCCCAGGACCCACGTAAGCCAGATGATGCACAAGATGGTGCATGCATCTGGAGTTCATTTGCAGTGGCTAGAGGCCCTGGTGTGTCCGTTCTCTCCCTCCCTCCCTCCATCCCTCCCTCCCTCCCTCCCTCTCTCTCTCTCACACACACACACACTTTCTCTCCCTATCAAATAATTAAAATATTTTGAAAAAGATTAAAAAGGCCTCTTTGTTGGCTAACTACTAGCCCTAGACTTGGCCGCAAGCAAAACAACTAGAAGTGACCAGTGAGAGCTGATGCCAGGAGACTCTAGTCTATATTAAAATGGTTGCTATAGCAGCAAATATTGCCACCAAATTAGAAAGAAAAGTACGATAATGTTCTGTGAACTCAAGAGACAGGTCAAGCTGAATAGAATACTGAGTCAAAATTCACAGAACTCAGAGCTTGCTAGGCATAGTAGCACATGCCTGTAATCTTAACACTAGGAAGGTAGAAGGAGGAGTATCAGCAAAGTCATTCTCACTACTAACTAATTCAAAGCCAGCCTGGGACAGAGTAAGATCTGTCCTAAATCAGACTCTTAAGACAGTAAGGCCTAGTATAAAGCACAAAAATATGACAGGTATCGTCTTCCTGTAACCCTTCAGCCCACAGAGTCCACCACCCTTGTCACCAAAGCAAAACACCCACCTAGGAAATTCTACAAGATTTCTTAAGAAAAGACCAAGGCCTGAACCATCTCCACAGAAAGAATTTTCCATGAGCCAGGTATGTGGCTCAGTGGGTAGGATGCCTGCTTAGCATGCCTGAAGCCCTGAGTTCAATACCCGGGACTGCATAATCCAGATGTGGTAACATATGCCTAATCATAGCACTGGAGAAGTGGAGGCAGGAGAAGCAGAAGTTCAAGGCCAACATCACTGTAGAGCTAGTTTGAGCTTCAGCCTGAAATACATGAGGCCCTGTGGGGGGGGGGGGGAAGAAAAGAAAAGAAAAAGAAAACGTCCCTGAGGTCTACTCTATACAATCAGTATGTGCTGTTCCCATGCCCATAACACCATGATTAATTCATCCCCATAAGAATTAGGAAATACTAAACACTGTGCAGTGAGTGTTATTTAGAAGGTAGGGATTCAGAGATCCTCCCTTATACTGGGATCAGACAAGTTGGATTTAGTCCCAATTATCAATCAGTTCATTCAAATAGCTTTTCTTTTCTAGGATAAAACAAAGGCTAAACTAGAAGGTGTAAGGTCAGTTCAGATGTTCTACGGCTCAAAACACTGCGAGAAACCCTGACCTTCCACAAAAACCAGCTAAAGGAAAACTTAAGGCTAGAGAAGCCATGGACTATCCTAAATGCAGATGATTTATTTGAAATGCTGCACCCCCTAACAGCTAGTTTCCAACTCACTGTAGTACACAATTTAATATCTACCAATATATCTACCATACTCAACTTTCCACCAACCCACAGTTTTCATAATATAGCCTCATTTAGCTTTCCTTTCTTAAGTAAGGGAAAACACAGCATAGCCTTTTCTCCTCAAGACTCAACAATAAGTGGCCAAGAGTACCATGATACTAGTATTGTGAGATATACTAATGAAATAAATCAGCTCTCAAATCAAAAACTCTCCATTTTGAATTGGCACTCAGGAAGAAATAGCACTCTAGAAGCATAGAGGTACAAGATCCTAGCATTATCTGGGACATAGAAGGTGTTCACATTATAAAAAACAAAAATGTTTGAAGTAATATGTATTAAAAGCAGGAGGCCTACAGGGATGAGTTATCTCGCAATGAGTTGTTAGTCAGGGAGGCCACAGAGGTCCCTAAAACAATATTGGCTATTATTGCTTTGGTTACCCACCAAAACTAGATGATAAGTTCCTATTGCTGAAGGCAGCACATGCATTGGTTACAGAACAGAGAATTCAAGCCTGAGCTGGTTAAAACAATAATGATCCAGGCTATCATCAGTATCAGAAGGGTTCTTACAGTTTCACCTATTACTAATATAGCTCCCTCATGATAAACTATACAGACACTTGGCATCTACTGAAAGGACTTACCTAATGATTTGCTTCATTTAGATTTTTATAATATTTTTAGTGTGCATGTACATGTATATGATGTGTATGTGTGTGGGGGGGTGCATGTTCATATATATATGAGTATGGGTTCACACATGCCACAGTGCAGATATAAAGGTCAAAGGACAACATTCTGGGGTTGGTCCTTGTCTTCCACCTAAGTTGAAACAAGGTCTCTCATTCTACTTGTTCATGCTGTACTCACCCATTAGCTTCCAGGAAAATTTCCTGTCTCTGCTTGCAATCTTACTGCAGACATATTGAGATTACAGGTGCTTGTCACTTCTTCCAGCTTTTACATGGGACGCAGGTGCACAAACTCAGGCATTTGAACTTGTGCTGCAAGCACTTTATCCACGGAGCTATCTCCCTGGCCCCTTTCTCTGTTTTGGGTTTTTTGTTGTTTTTTTTTTTTTTTTTTTTTTTTTTGAGACAGAGTCTCATGTAGCCCAGGCGGGCCTTTAACAATGTAGCTGAGGATGACCTTGAACTCAATCCTTCTGCCTCTACTTGGAAAAGGGCTAAGAATATAAGCATGTTATCACCATATCCAGCCTATCTACACCATTTACAACATCATTTCCTTAAATACTATTCAATTTTTGTTCCTGTGAAACAGCTCTGATGAATGCTAAATATTCACTTTAATTAGCTCAATTATATACACGAGATTCAATGAAATTTAAGGGAAATTGAGGCATACAGGATTTTGTTCTCCTTTGATAAGCATGAAAGCTTAGTAAGATATCTTTGTGAGAGGAAGGCAGGTGGACTGTCACAAGGTTCAGGCCATCTTGGTCCATGGAGACTTTGTCTCAAAGAACAGAAAAAAAAATCTGTTTACATTACTTTTGTAAACACATTCTATAAGACTTAGAATTTCAGTCAATGGAAGGTATCTATACATTCATAAAACTTCTAATTACTTTTAAAGACATTTTATTTAAACAAAAAGTAAAACAGGGCTGGAGAGATGGCTTAGGGGTTAAGGCACTTGCCTGCAGTGACTAAGGACTCATATTCAATTCCCCAGTGCAAGCCAGATGCACAAGGTAATGTATGCATCTGGAGTTTATCTGCAGTGGCTAGAGGCTCTGGCACTCCCATTCTATCTGCCTCTCTTTCTCTCTCAAATAAATAAATAAGATAAAATATTTCTTAAAAAGTAAGCCAAGGGGGCTGGAAAGATGGTTTAGCAGTTAAGGTGCTTGCCTGTAAAGCCTAAGCATCCATGTTCAACTCTGCAGATCCCACATAAACCAGGGGAACAAAGGTGAGGCAAGTGCAGGGTTGCACATGCCCACTAGGTGGCACAAGCATTTAGAGTTCAATTACAGTGGCTGAGGCCCTAGCATGTAAATTGTCTCTCTCTCCCGCTGTCTCTCTCTCTCTAACATAAAAAAAAACTTTAAAAAAATAAACCAATCAAATCTATAAAAATGAATAATAGGGGGCTGGAGAAGTGGCTCAGTAGATAAAAGTGCTTGCTTGCAAAACCTGATGGCCTGAATTCAATTTCCCAGTACCCACATAAAGCCAGAGGCACACAGTGGTGCATGCATTTAGAGTTAATTTGCAGTAGCAAGAGGCCCTGGTTGGCTTTCTTTATCTCTCTCTCCAAGCAAATAAATAAAAACATTTTTTTAAATGATAGGGTCTTCTTACATGCAAAGATAACAAAAATTCAAATTCAGTTTTACTTTCTATTTTTTAACATGCACCTTCCAAATTCATGTAATCCTGAGCTAACTCTTCAAAGTGATAGTTTTTATGCCACAAATGAGAATCTGAAATTGAAAAGGTTTTCAGCTCTATCAAGCATAAAATAAGAGGGATGAACAACAAAGCCAGTCAATTATGAAAACCAGCCTCATCACCTGACCATTAGACAGCCCCAAAGAAGCCGGCCTTTCTACTGTTGCTTTTTTTTTTTTTTTTTCCCTTCTGGGGCCAAAGAATGAGGTGGAGTAGCAAGGAGAAAAGATTGTGAGTTAAGAGACACATGATAAACTCAGTCCTATCTTTCAAAGATCAGACAGACTCTGTTCTATCTCTGAAGATCAGAGCAATTCTAGTCATGAAAAGCCCAACCCTGATAGTAGCCAGATCTCCTCCCCTCCGGGGACCCTGAGTCTAGAAATTCCAGCGGGGGCTGGGGGGGCAGACTCCCAGGAACATACTAAGGACCTAAGACCGGATGTTGCCAAGCAACACTATTAGAACAGAGTTCAGAATAATTGTAGCTGTCATCACATCTCATCCAGACAGAATTAGATTTGGAAGCACAGGGAAAGACTAAATGACCTCTAAATGTCCCTTCCAGCTCCACCATTCAGTGTAAGAACTATAAGACAATGAGAGGCCAGAGAATAGGCACCATCCTTTTACTTATTTATTTTTTAAAACATTTTTAAAATTTTTATTTATTTATTTGACAATGACAGACAGAAAGAGAAAGAGGCACAGAGAGAGAGAGAGAGAATGGGTGTGCCAGGGCCTCCATCCACTGCAAACGAACTCCAGATGCGTGCGCCCCCTTGTGCATCTAGCTTATGTGGGCCCTGGGGAATCGAGCCTCGAACCGGGGTCCTTAGGCTTCACAGGCAAGTGCTTAGCTGCTAAGCCATCTCTCCAGCCCTATTTATTTTTTTGTCTTGAGGCTTTTTTTTTTTTTTTGAGGTAAGATCTCACTCTAACTCAAGCTAACTTAGATTTCACTATGTAGTCTCAGGATGGCCTCGAACTTATGGCAATCCTCCTACCTCTACCTCCCAAGTGCTGGAGTTAAAGGTATGCGCCACCGTGCCCCACTCTTTTGAGGCTTTTTTTGAGACATAGTCGACCTGTTTGGCCCAGGCTGATATGGTGCTGAATATGTGGCCTAGGTTTGCCTCACACTCATAGCAATCCTCCTACCTCAACCTTCAAAATTCTAACATTATAGGCATGAGCCACCATGGCTGGCAACACTACCGTTAAAACATGCTACTATCAGGGATGGAGAGATGGCTCAGCGGTTGAAAGCACTTGCTTACAAAGTCTGATGGCCTGAGTTTGATTCCCCAGTACCCATGTAAAGCCAGATGCACAAAATAGCACATGTGTCTGGAGATTGTTTGCAATGGCAAGACACCCTGAAGCACCCATACTCACTCACACTCTCTCTCCCCGCCCCTCTCTCTCTCAAGTAAATGAATAAATAACTATAAAAAAATACTACTATTAGCTAGGCACAGTATTACACACCTTTGGGTCCAGCATTCAGGAGGCCAAGATAGGAAGGAGGATTGCTGTGAGCCTATGGGTAGCCTGAGACTACATAGTGAATTCTAGGTCAGCCTGGGCTAGGGTGAGACCCTACCTCAAAAGAAAACTGCTACTGTTACAGGCATTTACAGAATAATAGAATGGTCAATACCATTCTGATCACTGACTCACAGACCAATCTTTTCTTCCTCAAACTTAAATCAGTCCTACTCTTAGAGAGTCCCCAAAAGGCCCTCCTGCTTGACTAATCTCTCCCTGTCCAGAAGACTGCTCATAAACAAGACTAGAGGAAATCCCCAAGAAGGGTTTCTGTTCTGTCTCTATCATGTATACTTTTCAAAGGGTACTATGAACTGGAGAATGAAAAAAGTGGAAAGAAGCTAGGAGTGGTGGCATATACCTATAATCCCAGCACCTAGATGACACAGGCAGATGACCACCTGGAGTACAAGGCCAGCCTGGACTACATAGCAAGACTGTCTCAAAATAAGCAAATGAAAAAAACAGGTATAGTAGTTCACACCTGGAATCCTAGCCCTCAGGTGGCAGAGGCAGGAGGAATTCAACGCCAGCTGGGCTATACAGGGAGACCCTATCTCAAAAACAGTGGAGAGAGCCAGGCATGGTGGCACACACCTTTAATCCTAGCATATGATAGGCAGAGGTAGGAGGATCATCATGAGTTCGAAGCCACCCTGAGACTACATAGTGAATTCCAGGTCAGCCTGAGCTAGAGTGAGACCCTACCTCAAAAAAATAAAATAATAATAATAATAAAATAAAGTAGGGAGCACCAGGCATGGTGGTGCACACCTTTGCTCCCAGCAGAGGTAGGAGGATCACCAAGAGTTTGAGGCCAGTCTGGAAATACAGAGTGAAATCCAGGCCAGCCTGTGCTAGAGTGAAACCTCGCCTCAAAACAACAACAAAAAAGTGGAAAGGCAGAAGCTTCTCACACAACCTTCATTCCTGATCCCTTGCCCCACCCTGAACTCTATAAGCTGGGTTGGTTCAAAGGTTAGAAGACTGAGATTCTGCCCCCTATTCACCAAGTACCACTTTAGTGCCACTTGAGCGGCTCAAGCAATTCTAGGAATGGCAAAAAAATAAACAGTCCACACAGCCCCTGTTAAAGTTTAGCTGAATGTAGGCCCAGAAGTCTTCAGATACTTCAAGCAGCTGGGCTCTGTCTACTCACATGGATGGTACCATCAAATGACCATTTGATAATCTTTCCCTTGATCTGCTGATGATCCAGGTCTAAAAATTCAGCGAATCAGAGATATTTCCCTACCCAAGTCTGACCCTCTCAGACCTAGATTCAACTCCTAGCTTTGCAAATGGTGTGTTGCATCACTCTAGGTTAGTGCTTCCCTACCACAGGTTTCAATTTACCCATATATACGACAAGAAGGGTTGGACTTGGTAGTAGTAGTAAAACACTTTTTGAATTCTAGAGTTGGGAGATTGCTCAGTGGGTAAAGTGCTTCTTGGGCAAGCATGAGAATGTGAATCCAAGTCCTTAGTACTCACGTAAAAAATGCCAGGCATAGTGGCACATGCTTGTAATTCCAGCACTGGGGAGGCAATGACAAGTGGATCCCTAGGACTTAGTGGATAGCTAACTTAGCCAAATCAGTAAGCTCTAGGTTCAATGAGAGATCCAATCTCAAAAAACACAGTGGAGCCAGGTGTGGTGGCGCACACATTTAATCCCAGCACTCAGGAGGCAGACATTGGAGGATTGCTGTGAGATCGAGGTCATCCGAAAATTACATAGTGAATTCCAGGTCACTCTGGGATAGAGTGAGATCCTACCTCAAAAAAAAAAAAAAAAAAAAAAATCACAGTGGAGAGCAATTAAGAACACCCAACATCAATTTCTGGTCTCCACATGAATGCATACAATGCACACATACATACACATGCCCCCAAAACTTCTAACACTACAAGGCATTGTGGTACATGCCTCTAATCCCCTAGCATTTGGGAGGTGAAGACAGGAGGAATCAAGAGTTAAAAGCCGACATGAGCCAAATTAAGACCATGTAGACCTTGTCTATAAATGACCAAATAAATAGTAAATAAACTCTAATAAATCATAGGAATGAAATAAAGACCTCAAGAACATCTTTAAAATTCAAAATCTTTTCCTAGACAATCCAGAATTAAGTCTTTGTGACTTAAATAAAGTTCAAGATGGTAATGATGGAGAAAAAGTCCTTTCTATCTACAATTTTCTTATCTCCAGAAGTTATAGGTGGGTGTAGCATAGAGCACAAATCTATAATCACAGTACTCAGGAGGCTAAATAAAGCAGGAGGATTGCCACCAGTTTGAGACCAGTTTGGGCTACATCATGAGTTGCCAGCCATCCTGGGCTATACTGTGTTCACTGTCTCTTTAAAAAAGAAAAAGGTAGGAGGAGTGCCGTGAGTTCGAGGCCACCCTGAGACTACATAGTGAATTCCAGGTCAGCCTGGGCTAGAGTGAGACCCTACCTCAAAAAAAAAAAAAAGACCAGGGGTGGCGGGATGACTTAGTTATGGTGCTAGCCTGTAAAGCCAAAGAACCCAGGTTCAATTCCCCAGGACCCACGTAAGCCGATGCACAAGGTGGCACATGTGTCTGGAGTTCCTTCGCAGCACCTGAAGGCCCTGGTGAACCCATTCTCTATCTATGTGCCTCTCTCTCTCTCTCCCTCTCTCTCTCTCATAAAATAAATATTATTTGATTTTTTTATGATTTATTTGAGAGAGAAGCAGAGAAAGAGAGAGAGAATGGGCACACCAGGGCCTCCAGCCTCTGCAAAGGAACTCCAGATGCATGCACTACCTTGTGCATTTTGCTTAGGTGGGTCCTAAAGAATCGAATCTGGGTCCTTTGGCTTTGCAGGCAAGACCCTTAACCACTGAGCAATCTCCCTAGCCCATAAATATTTTTTAAAATACCAGACTCAGGAAACTAACAAACCAGAAGTACAATCCAAGAAGGGCATGTCTTAACAGATTTAATGCAGGCTGGCCTGACTTGGAGAAGATGGATATAAAAGTGAAACTGACCATGGTCAAACAGTAGACATGGCTCATGTGAATGAAAGCATTAATTTTTTTCATTACCCTTTTTATGCCATACTTCATAAATAACATACACCAGTAGAGAAAGAGTGGAAGCCAAGCATGGTGGCTCACACCTGCAATCCCAGTACTGGGGAGGCTGAGGCAGGAGAACCGTCAAGAGTTTGAGGCCAGCCTGGGCTAGAGTCAGACCTATCTAAAAAAAAAACACCCGGAGAGGGCAATGGAATACATGTGGTAAGAAAGCAGAAGGGAAGAATAACGGGAAGAAAGAGAGCTAGCCAGAAAGAAGGAACAGGGGAGGGGCAAGGGAAGGAGGGGAATAAATGAGAACAAAGTATGACACATATGTATGAAGAGGCCATGATGAAATCCATCACTGTATAAGCTAAAGTGAAAAAAAAAATTCATAATAAAAAGGAAGCAGTGGAAACAAGAGTGAGACCCAAAAAGAGGCTTATAGCAAAATCTTTATAAATCAGTCAGTAGGCTTTTTTCCCTCTTTACAAAATCACTTTCCATTTGTAAGGGGAAAGGTTTAGGGGCAGGGAGTGTGGAAAAGTTCCATGTCATAAAACCACAGGCAGCAGACTGAGGGAGTAGAGTACCTAGCATGCACAAAGCCCTATGTTCTATCCCCAGCACCACATAAAACCTGGCAGGGTGGCATAAAACTGGGTGTGGTGGTGCACTCCTATAATCCCAAACAGAAGCTGGACGATTACTGAAAGTTTGAAGCCATCCTGGACTACGTATCGGGTGAGCTCCAGGCTAGTCTGAGCTGTATAGCAAGGCCATCTCAAAAAAATAAAAATAAAAAAATAAAAGTCGGGCATGGTGGCACACATATTTAATCCCAGCTCTTGGGAGGCAGAGGTAGAAGAATCACCATGAGTTCAAGTCCATCCTGAGACTACATAGTGAATGCCAGGTCAGCCTGGGCTAGAGCAAGACCCTACTTCAAAATAAATAAATGAATAAATAAAATAACTTTGGTGTTTCTCATGAGCAAAGTTCTAGAAAGGTAAGAATAACTTGGTAGTGAAGCTGAAATAGTGCAAGGTGGCAAGTAAACCTCAGCTTATATCCAAAGAATGTCCCCACTCCGCCACTTGCTGTACTCTTCTCCTCACAGGGCCTTCAATCCCTTCTCGAGGCTTCTAGTCACTACTAAAGCTCTACAAGTCTGAGGCAGTTCTCGGGAGATGAATGTGGGAGCACTGCATAGCCTAAGCCAGCCCAACAGGCTGCTCCACCTGAGACTCAAACCACGGTGGTCACCAGGCCTTCATGAGCAAGGGCCCCAGCAGCCATTTGGCATGACTTGCACAAAAGCAAGCAGAGCTCATTAGTCAAGCATACACCCTCCCCCACCACTCCCTCCTGGGCATCCGGCCCCTCAGGCTCCATTCTCAAGAGGCTTCTCCTCTTCTAGCAATAGCTAGCGAGGTGGAGACCAGATCTCAAAAATCAACCACTCTATAGAGGTGTGGTCCCCCACAGGACAGAATTCAAACCTCACAGAACAGTCCCAAGGGGAACAGGAAGGCATTAGGTAATGGGAAGGACAGGGATTTGGCTGGTGAGGAGCGGGGAGGGACAAACCCATCCTCTTTCAGTAGGTTGAGTAGGCCTTTCTTTAGAGCGGTGCCTAGTGAAGTGCTGGCGCCCCTGGGGTAAAGGAAGTAACTTGGGTGGTAAGTCTCTTTCAGTTCCTCTACACCTCTTCCCTCCTAGTGGGAAGCGACAGGAGCCACAGGGGTGGCTATGGGGAAAGTGGATAAGTGCATGGGATCCGCCCTGATCAATCAACTTCCTCCCTTCTCCTTCCTTCCTCCCCTGTTACCATGGGGTCCCTCTGTGAGAGTAGCAGCCTTACCCTAGGAAAGGCAGCAATTCCTAGGCCGGAAAAAGTGTTCTCAGAACTAGAGTCTTCTTCCCGGTGACTACTACCATTCAGGGGACAGTGGGACTCTGGAACCTCAAGGAGAGCTTTTTCACGCTCACATCCCAGACTCAGGGAACTGCACCCGGAGAAAGAGGCTGGCCCCGCCCTACCACACTTCTAGCCCGGACACCCCTTCACTCCCTAGGGTGAGCCACACCAGAAGCCCTCTCCAGTCTCCTCCTCCACCTCGGGCCAGGACTGCGACAGGGCATCCCAGGCGAGCTGGTTGACGGCCAAGCCCGCGGCCATCACTATAGGACTACAGGGACCAAACTAGAATCCCCAGGGTCCACAGAGCCCGTCCCCCGCACTTACCGTCTTGGGCATGGTGGCGGCAAAGGCGACGGAGTTGGCGAAGTTTAGCTAGAAACTGTCGGGCTGCACTGAGCACAGAGCAAAGTCGGTTCGGACTCTGGAAAGCCGGGGACTCAGATTGGGTCCCTCTCTGGCGTCCGGGCGACTGCTCGGTTTCCTGCTAACGGACCACGAATTCACAAACCCCACCCAGGAAAGAGCCACCCCCTTTACGCCGCCCGCTCCTTTATGTGGCCCGCTTCCGCGCCGCTCCCCGCCCTCGCGCCCGCCTTCCCGCGGGCCTGCGGCCTGGCCCCGCCCTGCCCAGCCCGGCCCGGCCCGGCCCGCCCGGCCTGGCCCAGCCTCACCCGCTTGTGGGAGGCCAGGCAGCGCCCACGCATCCCAAGGAGACCTCCCCCTCGAGACCCAAGTCCACCTTGCTCCTCTCCCACCTTCTTCAGGGTCCTTAGCCCTCCACATTCCGACCACTCGGCCCCGCCCCCACTCTGGGCCAGAGCTGAACTGGAGGCCACACCCTGGCAGATGCTTACTACGCAGCCCCTGACTGCAACTTTCCACTGATGGGGAACTTGCTGCCTATTAGGGATGCCCGGTCCCTCTCATGGCAGCCCTGCCTCTTAGAAAGTTCCTCAAGAGTACACTGGAACACATGATCTCCACTAGTGCCACAGCTAAGCATCCTAGGATCACAACAAATCCTCTACTGTCCTTAATAATTCCTCCAGGATTTGCAGATCCTAGTGGCCAGGAAACTTGGCTAAGCTACCTCATGTCCTGACACTTCATCCATTCTCTTCGGAATGACTCTTTTCCATCACAATTCCTCCCCACTGGGGCTTGGGCCTCATTTTCTTCAGAATTCAGATCCTTGTCTGTCTTCCATTCACATTCCTTCCTCCAGTTCTCAATCTCCACCCTCCTCAGTGCTGTGATCTTTTAGGCATTCACCAACACATTCATTTTGTTTGTTTCTGACAGGTTCACATAGCCTAAACTGGTCTCAAACTTCATAGGAACTCCACAGGTAGTTGAAGTTGGCCTTGAACTCCTGATCCTCGCATTCACTTCCCAAGTGCTGGTATTACAACTGTGCCACCAGTCAGGTTCAACAATTCACCTATTTTATTTTATTTTATTCTTTATGCAAGGAGAGAGAGAGACAGAATGAGTGGGCCAGGGTCTCCTACTGGGAAATCTAATGGGGTCATCATGCTTTGCAAGCAAGCACCTTTACCCACTGAGCAATCTCTCCAGACTCACTGTTTTTTGAGTCAGTAGCTCATGTAGTCCAGGCTGCCCTTGAACTCCTGATCCCCTTGCCTCTGCCTCCTGAGTGCTGGGATCATAAAATTGTGCTGCCACACTCAGCTCAAATTCACTTTATTTAATTTTATATTTATTTAATTTTATTTATTTGAGAAAGAGTTAGATAAAAAGAGAGAGTATGGGTACACCAGGGCCTTCAACCACTGCAAGCAAATTCAGACATGTGTGCCACCTTGTGCGTTTGGCTTACATGAGTCCTGGGGAATCAAACCTGGGTCCACTGCCTTTGCAGGCAAGATCTTGACTGCTAAGCCATCTCTCCAACCCTCACATTCACTTTGTTATAAGCCTGTATAATTCTCTCAGGTGAGATGTATACAAAATCAGTCCCTTGGGGTGTGTCTGCAAGCTCCCTTTCTACTTTTGTCAATGTCAAATGTCACAAAAACCCAGAACAACAGTTTTCTAGATTATAACAGCTATTCAGTTAAGTCTGAGTTTTAGTTGGAAACTGTCCAGCCCTCATCACCTTCTCTCTACTGGCAACCATGCAGGGGCATGGCTAGGTGTCTTTTCTGAGACAGGGCACCACATACCTAAGTGTTGCAAAGCCAAGCATGGAACACTGGAAAGAATATTTGAGAAGGGTGGCCAAGGTCACTCTGGGGTCACTGTGTGCTCAACAATAAGTCCTTTCCTCTCTCTGTGTTCTTCAGTTTCCGCGTGTGGTAGTTTAAATAGATAGCCGCCAATATATTAAGCACTTTCTTAGTTTATAGTTAGGATCTGCAGCCACCTGGCTGGAGGAGGTATCACTGGGAAGATCTTAAGGTGTGGTGGTGGTCTTGAGATTCCAGTGTAAAGATATGCAAAGTGCCTACTTCTACCTGGAGGTCCTGGAAGTGTGCTGTGTAGTGTAGCTTTTGGCTTAGATTTTCTCTCTCTCCTTTCAGACCTGTGAAGGCAGGCCAGCTTCTTCTGTCATTATGGAACTTCCCTGGATCTGTAAGCTTCAATAAATCTCTTCCTTCCATAACTGTGCCTGGTCTGGAAGTTCATCTCAGCAAACCTAAAGCTGTCTGCTACAAAAATTGGTTCCAGGAGTAGAGTGAGATAAACCTGACCATGTAGATTTTGATCCTTTGAAACTTTTGTTTTGGAACAATGGACATAGACTGGTGCTTACAACTAAAGATGCATTCCAGAACAGTAAGCCAAATATTATGGATTATTCTGATGAGAGTTTGAAAATGCTAAGTATAGACAGTATTAAACTTGGAGGCTTAGCTTATGAGCTTTCTAAAGGGGAAGGAAAGACTACAGAGGACTTTGTTGGAACTGGGCTACTGGCATAAGAGCTGGCTGTGTTCTGCTACTGAGGCCCAGAGAGTGTGATCAAAGTTAAATGTATAATGAACTGATGTGCTTGGCTAATGATATTAGACTGAAAGATTTAAGAGTTCAAAAAACCTCAAACAAGTTAAAATTGCAGACATTGAGACTGGTTTTAGGTTACTAAAACTTCTATTGTCAACACATTAACAATCTTAAAGAAGATGGCCCAACTGCAATTGCATTCCATTAAAACAATAGAGCCGGGCGTGGTGGCACACGTCTTTAATCCCAGCACTCAGGAGGTAGAGGTAGGAGGATTGCTGTGAGTTCGAGGCCACCCTGAGACTCCATAGTGAATTCCAGGTCAGCCTGGGCTAGAGTGAGACCCTACCTAGAAAAACCAAAAAAAAAAAAAAAAAATAGAAAGAATGCCTGAGGAAAGACTATGATAAAAATACAAACTCTTTTGGTAGAGTTGAGAGCAAAAGAAATCTGCTTTTCAAGGTTATGATTTTTTTATCCCTGAATTTAGAAAGTATGGTTAGGCCAGGCGTGGTGGCGCACACCTTTAATCCCAGCACTCGGGAGGCAGAGTTAGAAGGATTGCCATGAGTTCAAGGCCACCCTGAGACTACATAGTTAATTCCAGGTCAGCCTGAGCCAGAGTGAGACCCTACCTCGCAAAAACAAAAACAAAAAAAAAAATATGGTCATGTCCTGCACATCTGATATTAGTTTTGGAGGCATAAAAAATACATGGAGTGAGTCAAAAAAGTATACAGACAGTTCCAGGAGCTGCTGCTGAGATGCAAAATGATGCAAGAAATGATGACTCTGATAGGCTGGAAAAGCCTTTGGAAAATGGACCGTGGTTTGCATAAAGACCTAAAGACATTTTGGATATGCCAAGACTATGCAAGGGCTAACATGGAGGTTGTTTGCTAAGGATGAAAGTTTCCCTGGTTACTCAGCCCAGCTGGAGGGGCGAAATTGAAAAATCCAGAGACTGCCAGTCACAGGACTTAAGCGGCAAAAGTTTGATGTTTGCTTGATGGTGGTTGAGTTTACATTGCTCTGGTCTCTCCTTACTATGTCTTATACCAGTTAAAAATATTTACTCTGGAGCCGGGTGTGGTGGTGCATGCCTTTAATCCCAGCACTCCGGAGGCAGAGGTAGGAGGATTGTCGTGAGTTCGAGGCCACCCCGAGACTCCATAGTGAATTCCAGGTCAGCCTGGGCTAGAGTGAGACCCTACCTCAAAAAACCAAAAACAACAAAAGTTTACTCTGGGCCTTTATATGTTAAAAGTATGTAAATTGTTTGGTTTTACAAGACTCACAGCTAAGAGACAATCTTAAATCTCAGATGAAACTTGGGACTTTAGAAGTATATTAAGTTGATAAACACTGTGGAGACCTTTAAAATTGGATTTGGATACAATTTACAATGTGTGATGGTTTTTAAATCTATTGAGGGCCAGGGTCTCAATGTGGTAGTTTGAATAGATGACCCCCAGTATTTTCAGTTTTTTATTAGTTTGTAGTTTGGATCTGCAGCCACCTGGCTGGAGGAGCTGTCACTGGGTGGATCTTAAGGTGTGGTGGTGGGTTTGAAATTCCACTCTAAAGATATGCAAAGTGCCTAGTTCCACCTGGAGTTCCTGAAGTGTGCTGTGTGGTATACTTTTTGGCTTGGGGTTTTCTCTCTTTTTTTGTACCTGTGAAAGCAGGGCCAGCTTCTTTTGCCATTATGGAACTTCCCCTGGATCCATAAGCTTCAATAAATCCTTCCCTTCCATAACTGCGCCTGGTCTGGAAGTTCATCTCAGCAAACCTAAAGCTGTTTGATATACCCCTTCTGTAACAAAGACTGAACTACTGGACTTCAAAGGTCCTTTCCCACTCCAACACTCTAAAAGGATGAGAAAGCATGTAGCCTTCCTAAGAAAAATAAATGAATCCAATAGGGTTGCACAAAGTCATGCATTTGCACTCAGAAAACCTCATCCCTCCTCCTATTGTTTTCCAACTTAACAATGTTCATAAGGTCCTGTACCTCAGTTTCTCTCACTGGTGCCAAGATTTATTGACAAGTGCAAAGATAAGCAAAACTCTCTACCAAGGCAATTTCCCTGAACTAAGCATTTGTCCAGAGGAAGAGCAGTGCTTATTAGAAAGCCAGGGTAGAAATGGCAGCCTGTCACATTCTTTGATTCTTCCATGAACATTTCCCCAAGAAGTCCAAGGAATTCACTCATTCCTTCATTCATTGTCCCCTAGAGCCCATGGGATATTGGCACTAGAGTAAAAGCCTAAAGGAAAATGAGAAGTTGATTGGAAAGTACTCCAACTTTCTGGAAAGTGGAAATCCCCTATGTGTCATTCTCTACTTCCCATACCAACATCCTCCCCCTTTGTATGCACACACACCCATTCACATACAAAGAAAAGCTCGGTAGTATATCAAACATCTGACCACAATATTAAAAGGATCAAGGAGGTACAAGAATCCAAGTGGAATGGGATAAGATGCTATAGGGTAGGGGAAGGTAGAAGTGTGAAGGAAGTATGTGAAAAGAGGGTCTGAAAGAGATGGGTGGACTTGGAACTAGGGAAGTAGAAGATTAGGAAATGGAGAACATAGACTGTATATCAAACATCTGACCACAATATTAAAAGGATCAAGGAGGTACAAGAATCCAAGTGGAATGGGATAAGATGCTATAGGGTAGGGGAAGGTAGAAGTGTGAAGGAAGTATGTGAAAAGAGGGTCTGAAAGAGATGGGTAGACTTGGAACTAGGGAAGTAGAAGATTAGGAAATGGAGAACATAGACTATCAGATACATGGCTTAAAAATAAAAACAGGGCAGAAGAGATGGCTTCATAGTTAAGGCGCTTGTCTGCAAAGCCAAAAGACCCAGGTTCATTTCCCCACTGCCCACATACAGCCAGATGTGCAGGGTGGCACATGTGCCTGGAGTTTGTTTGTAGTGGCTAGAGGACCTGGTGCACCCTTTCTCTTCCCCCTCTCTTTTTCTTTCTCATAAATAAATAAATAAATAAATAATAAAAACAGCCAGGCAAGAAGACTCACAACTGTAATGCCAGCACTTGGGAGACTGAGGCAGGATGATAGCTACAAGTTGGAGGCCAACTTGGTCTACATAGTGAGAAACATAAAAATACATAAGCAAAGAAATAACAAAGATAGACTACTTGGCCTTCACTTCAGAGGAAATGAGGATCAGAAAAGTAAAAGGACTTACCCAAGGCCAGACTAGTAGTTTGGAGAATAGAGTAACAGAAGAGACAAAGAACTCAGTTGAGAAGTTGTAATAGTACAAGCAGCACTTTTTGATGGGAAGAAACAAAGAAGTACTTCCCCACTTCACTAGACAGAAGCTGGTTATGATGAATATGGTCACACAGGAGAACATCACTAAGAGATTAGACTTGAAACACTTTGGCTAGAAAAGATCCATTTCAGTTGAATATAGGCAAAATATAGGCAGCTATAGGGCTGTTTGGTTCTTCAAAACAGCCAGAGAAAAAGTTCCTGAAGCTTCTGGTAGCCATCTTGGAAAGGAATTATGGCTAAACATCATCCAGATTTGATTTTTTCATCAAAGGCCAGCTGGCATTGCTATTGGAAGATTGTGTGAAAAGATGTGAAGGCAAGTGCGTGATCTGACTCCTATGTGCATCCCTACACTCTGGTGTGCATATGTGATGAGCATACCTGTGGATCTTACCAGGAATGCTGTGTGATCTCTGGAGACTTTGGAGTCTCTGATACCTATTATTGAAAAAGAGTGCACCATTGAGGAGAAAGATATGAGTGGATACAAAGCTTTCCAGCTGAATTTTCCACCTTTTATTTTGTACCTGTTTTTCATCCCTGGAAATCTCCTGTGGTCTGTAAAGAATGTAAAGCTTAGCTAGTCTCCTAGGTTATAGTTTCTTCAAGCTTGTGAGCCAAACTGGGTGTGGTCTAATAGAGGGAAGATTTTCTATATTAAACAAAAGAGATTGTGGGATGGAGAGATGGCTCAGCTTGCAACAAAAAGCTTTAAAAAAAAAAAAAAAGAGGGCTGGAGAGATGGCTTAGCGGTTAAGTGCTTGCCTGTGAAGCCTAAGGACCCTGGTTCGAGGCTCGGTTCCCCAGGTCCCACGTTAGCCAGATGCACAAGGGGGTGCACGCGTCTGGAGTTCGTTTGCAGTGGCTGGAAGCCCTGGCTCGCCCATTCTCTCTCTTTCCCTCTATTATGTGTCTTTCTCTCTATGTCTGTCGCTCTCAAATAAATAAATAAAAAATGAACCAAAAAAAAAAGAAAAACTGAGAAAAAATGGTGGGCATGGTGACACACACCTTTAATCCCAGCACTTGGCATGCAGAGGTAGTAGGATTGCAATGCGTTAGAGGCCAGCCTGGGACTACAGAGTCAGTTCCAGGTCAGCCTGGGCTAGAGTGAGACCCTACCTTTAAAAAGCTGAGAAAGAGAGAGAGGCAGGCATACCTTTGTCTCTTATATCTTCATATCCCATGCCTATAAGGTCAGAATTTATCCCCCATCAAACAACTTCTTACTGTGGTAATACGTGACTTGAGGGTTAGACAAATCTTCCTGGGAACAGATCAATCTCCACAATTCAGTTTCAGTGTCATGAGGTTTATGTGAGTGTTTGTGGAGAGAAAGACATAACATAACCATCCACAGTTAGGTTGGCTCCCCAGGAGAAGTAATAGGTATGAAGAGATTTGGGTTTTGAGATGAGCTGAATTCAGAAGGCACAAGGAAGGCCAGATGAGCCTTTTTTTCAAACAGAAAAGTAGAATAAGGACCAGTATGAGCAGAGGGTAGGACGGCGACATTCTAGAGCTGAAGTCCAAGGAAGCTACAGATATCTTAATCACGGAGCAAGAGATACAAAAGGAGGAGACTAGGCATGGACTGTAGGGCCGGATTTGGTCGGCTGTTGGAAAAGCTTGGAATTCATTGAGTACTGGGATTATTCTGAAGGTGTAGCAAGACTGTGTATCAAAGTCAAGAGAATGTCAATAACTGCATCTGGCTGATTTATGTGAAAGCCTGAGCCAAGCTTGAGAGGAATGAAATTGGATTTGCAATCACCTCTCTATGTATTACTCCCATCATAGAGTACAACTTGCTGCCATAAGGAAGCTTCTGAATTCTAAATGACATTCTTCCCTCTTCAGAGGACACAGTGCTGTAAAATCGATACCAGAGCGGAATTGGGTGGAGAGAAGTCCTGAATTTTAGGGAGAATTTGGATGAGGGAACCCCCACTACCACACAATCCCTTGGACGGCAGTACTTGAAATTTCCCCATCACCAAGAAATATTTGGGTTTTAGAGAGTTTCACGCTGTACTCCAGGCTGGCCTCAAACTGGTAACAAACTCTTGCTTCGGGCCCCTTAATGCTGGTATTACAGGTGTATGCCACTATGCCCAGAAATAAGAACTTTTTGAGGGCTACTTTCATTTTTATCATTGTTGGAAATACTTTCTTGCATCTAAATTTGATGTCTTCTGCTTTACTTTGTTCTTGATTAATCCATAGGTAAGGAATAAACTAAGCCTCTGAGGATGCTCTTTCTCTCTCTTCACAGAAGAGAAATGTATCAGAGAGAAAGAGGGCAGTGCCAGGATTTGTAACTTGAAGCTACATATATGGCTGAGAATGTCTTGCTTTACCTGTCTTAAGTCTCCGTGTTCTATACTTACTTTTTCTTGTTTTTCGGTTTTTCTTGTTGTTTTTGTTTGTTTTGTTTTGTTGGTATTATTAATTGTTTTAAATATATTTGGGAGGAAAGAAAGAGAGTGAGAAAGAGAGAATGAATAGGTGCACCAGAGCCTCTTGCCACCGCAAACACACTCCAAATGCATGCATCTGCCACTTTATGCATCTGCCTTTTATGTGGGTACTGGTAAATTGAACTCAGGCCAAACCTAGATCAGCAGGCTTTACAAGCAAGTGCCTTCAATGATTGAGTCATTTCACCAGCCCAATGACTTGGCCATTTAAAAAGTATTTTATTTATTTATTTGTAAGCAGGGACAGAGGAAGAGAAGGAGAGAGAGAGAGAGAGAGGGAGGGAGAGAGAGAGAGAGAGGGAGAAAATGGGCATGTTGGGGCCTCCAACCACTACAAATGGAACTACAAATGTACATACCTCTTGGTACATCTGGCCTCATGTGGGTATTGGGAAATCAACCCTGGGTTGTTAGGTTTTTCAGGCAAGTGCCTTAGCCACTGAGCCATCCATCCAGTCCCTTTACTCCAAAACAGAAAAAAGGGGGTTTGCTGCCTTAAAAAGAAGGTGGAAGAGCCAGGTGTGGTGGCACACGCCTTTAATCCCAGCACTCAGGAGGCAGAGGTAGGAGGATTGCTGTGAGTTCGAGGCCACCCTGAGAATACAGAGTAAATTCCAGGTCAGCCTAGGCTAGAGTAAGACCCTACCTTGAAAAAAGTAATAAGGTGGAAGGTGAGAACCATCATCCAAAAGTTGTCCTCTGACCTCCACATGAGCACCATGGCATATGCATACCCACGTTCAACACATGAACACACACCCATAAACATGTTTACAGACACCAAAAATGAAGGGGATGGCTCAGCAGTTGAGGCAATTGCCTGTAAAGCCTAATGACATGAATTTGATTCCCTAGTACCCATGTAAAGCCAAATGCACAGGGTGGCACATGTGTCTGGAGTTCATTTGCAGCAGCTAGAGATCCCTGTGCACTCATTCCCTTGCCCCATTCTCTCTCTCTCTCTCTCTCTCTCTCTCTCTCTGTCTGGCATGGGGATGCATGCCTTCAATCCCAGCACTTGAGAGGCAGAGGTAGGAGGATCACTGTGAGTTGTAGGCCAGCCTTACACTACACAGTGACTTCCAGGTCAGCCTGGGATAGAGTAAAACCCTACCTCGAAAAAGAAAATAAATTTAAATTTTTTAAAGCTCAGAGAGT
Organism: Jaculus jaculus; assembly: GCF_020740685.1. Classification (NCBI taxonomy): domain Eukaryota; kingdom Metazoa; phylum Chordata; class Mammalia; order Rodentia; family Dipodidae; genus Jaculus; species Jaculus jaculus. The sequence continues at coordinate 58,292,670 of NC_059125.1, read as the reverse complement.
CAGGGTAAGCATGCCTAGGATTTTGGGAGGTTACCAAAGAAGAGATAGAAAGGAGGAAAAGAAGTTTACTCTTTTTTTGTGTTAGAACCCTATAAAACAGGCAAGCATAGCAGTGAAAGTCTGCATACAACCGTCACTTTGCTTTATTGTTTTGTTTTAAGACATAGTTCTCATGTAGCCCAGGCTCTCCTCAAACTCACTGTGTGTGTGTCAAGGCTAGCCTAAAACTCCTCTTCAACCATTTAAGTGCTGAGGATACAGCTGTGCACCAAGATGCCTAGCTCTTGCTTGGAAACCAAAACCAGAGTCCAGCCAGGTGTGGTGATATACCCCTTTAATCCCAGAACTTGGAAGGCAGAGGTAGGAAAATCATTATGAATTCAAGACCAGCCTGAGACTACATAGTGAATTCCAGGTCAAGAGTCTGTGAAAAGACAGAAGATAATACTAATGAGGTGCTTACCATGGGACAAGCATTTGAGAAACCATTCAGTAATTAACACCATATCACACAAAAAATTTTACAGATAAAAATGAGGACATTGATTATTTTAGAAATGAAGAACCTTATCCAATATTACCTGGTGTGTTGATAATGGGACAGGAATCCTAGCCTGTGTCCTATAAGTCTAAGTCTACCTTCTTCCAGCAGTTCAAAGCTGTGACCTTCTCAATCCCAGGCCGTCATCAGACATCCTCAGGAAGGAAGTGCATTTTACCAGTCCTGTCATGTCAGCTGGAGAATAGTGGGTGGGTAATAAGAAGCAGCAGTGACAAGGAGACTTGTCAGTAACAAGTGCCTGGGAATATTTATTATTAATCAAGCTAATGGACCACAGAGAGTAGTTTCTCCCTGGATTTTCTGCTAATAAAGTTGGAAGCTTCTCAGAAGCTCCCCGCAGCCAGCCAATATCAATATTCAATTTGAATCAGTGTCATTTTGGAATGTGAAATAAGCCCTGCCAACAGGGTGTTCCAGTTTAGTGTGCAGACCCCCAGCTCTGCTAGTAGCGTCCATGCATATGTGACCAACCTGCGTGCGCTGTATGAGCTCCTCCAGCACTCACACATCACACTGGTAGGACTAGAAGGATGTCTTCCACCCCTCCACTTTGCCCTGTGTCCAGCAGTGCTGCCTACCTGTTAGGGGCGAGGCTCTGTGAGGTATGCTCTGCCCCTTCCTCCCCAGCAGCCCTGCGTCTGGTACTGGTTTTGCTGCTAGTACTACCTGTTGTGTGTGCAGTATCATCATATTTAGTTCTCTCTGCTGACCCTTCCTGACAGTCATCAAGCCCTGTCCCCTGTCTGTCCACCATCCCTCATAGCTTCTCTCTCTCCCTTGTCTCCCACCAGTGCCCTAGCTCTGCCCTCACTGGCTAGCCTGAATTGTGCCAACAGGTGCCTTCCTGATCTCTCTGCCTTCAGGACGCCCTGCCTAGGCCATTTTCTACATGACCGTCCTTCAGGTGGTTGCTACAGGGATCTTCAGAAACGGCAGCTCTCACCTGTTCTCAGAGTTGGCATATGATCTGCTCCGTAACACACATTTCCTTTCCCTTCCCGGCCTTCTCTTCCTCCCCCAGCTCCTCCACATTGGTCTTGCTGTCCTGCAGCCAGGCTGCTCTCGCCACATGCAGCACAGTGCTCAGTCTTATTGCTTGTCTTCCTGATCCTCACCTGCATGTAGCCTCCTTCAGACCCCATTCCTTGTGCTTTCTGCCTCCCCAGCTCCTGCAGTGCCCACAGATCAGTTTACTGTGCTCACTGGGCCTCCTTTCCACATCCTGTTTTGTCTTTCCAATGCTGCTGTTTTTTTTTTAACTATTCATTTATTTATTTACGGGGGGGGAGGGGAGAGAGAATGAGAATTGGCATGCCAAGACCTCCAGCCCCTGCAAACAAACTCCAGATGCATGTGCCCCCTTGTGCATCTGGCTAACGTGGGTCCTGAAGAATTGAACCAGGGTCCTTTGGCTTTGGAGGAAAACACCTTAACTGCTAAGCCATCTCTCCAGCCCTGTGTGGTTTTGTTTTTGAGGTGGGGTCTTGCTCTAGCCCAGGCTGACCTGGAATTCACATGTATCCTTAGGGTGGCCTTGAACTCGTGGGCACCCTCCTACCTCTGCCTTCTGAGTGCTGGGATTAAAGGCATGCACCACCATGCCTGGCTTATTTTTTTTTTTTAACCTTCCCCCTGTTTCAGGCTGGGTTTATAGCTGCTCCCATAAGGAATCACACATTGTGTTCCGGGCAGAAGCCCAGAACATTTCCAGGCATATCCTTGAATCTGAGGACAGATTGCTCAGCTAGGCCCAGAGGATGAAGGATTCTATCATTCTCATTCCTTGCCCATTGGCTACTTTGCACATTTATTTAGCCTTTCTTGCCCTATGGCCCTATTGGCTACATTGTATATTTATTTAGCCTTTCTCACCTTATAAGCCCATTGGCTACTTTATATATTTATATAGTCTTTCTTGCCTTATAAGCCCATTGGCTACTTTCTATATTTATTTAGCCTTTCTTGCTTTATAAGCCCATTGGCTACTTTGTATATTTATTTATCCTTTCTTGCCCTATAGGCCCATTGGCTACTTTATTTATGAGAGAGAAAGAATGAGCATGCCAGGGCCTCCAGCCTCTGTAAAAGAACTCCAGAAGCATGTATCACCTTGTGCATCTGGCTTACATGGGTCCTGGGGAATCGAACCTGGGTCCTTTGGCTTTACAGGCAAGTGCCTTAACCACTAAGACGTTCCTCCAGCCCTACTGGCCTCATCTTAATGGGGGAGAGAGAGAATGAGAATGTGTACATCAGGGACTCTTGCCATTGTAAAACAAACTCCAGATGCCTCTGGCTTTATGTGGATACTGGGGAATTGAACCCAGGAAATCAGGCTTCACATGCAAGCAAATTTAACCTGTGAGCCATCTCTTTAGCCCCCTTGTTTATTCTAATATATATACTACCATATATATGTTTTTAGAGGTAGGGTATCACTCTAGCCCAGGCTGACCTGGAATTCACAATGTAGTCGCAGGGTGGCCTTGAACTCACGTCGACCCTCCTACCTCTGCCTCTTGAGTGCTGGGATTAAAGGCGTGCACCACTCCTGTTTTGTTTTTTTTTAACCTTTCCTCTGTTACAGGCTGGGTTGAGTTTGAGGCCACCCTGAGACCCCATAGTGAATTCCAGGTCAGCCTGGGCTAGAGTATAACCCACCTCAAAAACAAACAAACAAACAAACAAAAAAGAATAGTATGGTTCCACTTATGAATTACACATCTATACAGCTCCAGAAAAGGAGAAACATGCATACAAGTTGACAACAGCAGTTACCTCAGGAAAGGACACAGAGCTTGAAAAGGAGAATAAAGTGAGAGTTTATACTTCTTAATGTAGGTATGATGTATTCTTTGATTATTTTGGGGACCATAAATTACTTTTGTGGGTAGGAGAGGGTGGAATTGAGACAAGGTCTTGCTGTGAAGCTGTAATTGGCTTAGAACTCACTGTATAAACCATGCCAGCCTCAAATTTGCAATGATCCTCCAACCCTAGGTACAGGAACTGGAATTCCAAGTGTCTCATACATGAAATCCCAGCACTTGGGAGTTTGAGGCAGGATTACATAGTGAGTGCAAGGATATCCTGGAAATATTCATAATGACTTCCAGGCTAGTCTGGGATACAGTGAGAAACCTTGTCTCCAAAGCAAAGGGTCTGCTCTAGCCAATGCTGGTACCAGCCTGGCTGGGAAGGTGAGAATACTTATTTTTGCTTGGGAATTTTTCTTCTTGCCTTCTATCTGTCATGCTTTGGGGTTACCTTCTCACATTGATTATATGTAAGCTATATCTTTGATCTCTTAGTCCTTCACTATTTCTTTTTTTAATTTTTGTTGTTTATTTTTATTTATTTGAGAGCGACAGACAGACAGGGAGAGAAAGAGGCAGATAGAGAGGGAGAGAATGGGCATGCCAGGGCCTCCAACCATTGCAAATGAACTCTAGATGCATGTACCACCTTGTGCATCTGGCTTACATGGGTCCTGGGAAATTGAGCCTTGAACAAGGGTCCTTAGGCTTCACAGGTAAATGCTTAAGCGTTGAGCAATCTCTCCAGCCTTCTTCATTATTTCTTAATCCTCCCTGGTCTGTTATTTGAAAGGGCTTATATGTCCAATTTTCCAAGTGTGTATGGAACTGCTCCAGCCTTTTCCTAGATATCAATTTCCCCTAAATAAACCTCACAAATTATGATTTCTCCCTAAAGAAACTCAATAATTCATAATTTTAAAAAACAGATTGACTTAGTAGCAGAGGCCAGTAAGTTAAAAAGGAGACATAAAGGGAAGAGAAAGGAAGGGAGGAGGGTGATTAATAGGTTGATATTGTATATATGTAAGTACAATGATTGTGATGGGGAGGTAATATGATGGAGAATGGAATTTCAAAGCGGAAAGCGTGGGGGGTGAGGAGGGAGGGAATTACCATGGGATTTTTTTAATAATCATGGAAAATGCTAATAAAAACATTAAAAAAATAAAAAAATAAAAATAAAAAATAAAGAAAATTAAAAAAAAAACAGATTGGGGAATATAGCTTTAATGTAGAGAGTTTACCTAGCTTTCATAAATCTCTGGGCTCAGTTCCTATTATCACATAAAACTAGGTTATGAGCCTGGGGAAATGGTTCACCAGTTAAAGACACTGGCTTGCAAAGCCTGATAGTGGCCCAGGTTCAATTCCCCAGTGTACATGTAAAGCTAGATGCATGAAGTGGTACATGTGTCTCAAGTTCATTTGCATTGAGTGAGTGGCAAGAGACCCTGGTGTACCTATGCACTCTCTCTCTCTCTCTCTCTCTCTCTCTCTCTCATAAATAAATAAAAATATTTTAAAACTGGGTTATGGTAGCATACCACTTGTACATAAGAGGTAAAGGCAGGAGGGTCAGAAGTTCAAGATTATCCTCAGCTACATAGTGAATTTGAGGACAGACTTGGTTATATGTGATCCTGTGAAAGTAAGATGAAAGAAAGAAAGAGAGAGAAAGAGAGTAAAGAAAGAGGAAGAAAGAAGAAAAAAAGGAGACAGTGAAGGAGAGGGGGAGGGATGAAAGGAAGGAAGAAAGAAGGAAAGAAGAGATAGAACTAAGTTTGCAATCCCAGTACTCAAGAAGTTAAGGTAAGAGGATTTCTGAGCACTCAATGCTAGCCTGGATTACATAGTGAGCTCCAGGCAAGCCTGGGCTACATTGTTGAGCCCTTATCTACCCCAATATAAATAAGAAGGGCTGGAATATAGCTCAGTTGGTATAATATTTGCCTAGTATGCACAAACCCCTGGGTGTGATCACCAGCACTCCGTAAGCTGAGTGTGAGTTGGAAGAGAAGGAGGAAGTGAAGAGATAGGAGAAAAGAAAATGTCCAGGAACAGTGATACATACCTGTAATCACAGCATTCAGAAGGTGGTAACAGACAGATCAGGAGATCAAGGTCATCCTTGACTATAGAGAAAGTTCAAGATTATCCTGGGCTACATGAGGCCCTGTTAATAAAGAAACTACTACTGAAGGTGTGTGTGTGTGTGTGTGTAGTGTGGGTGTATACAAGTGTATGTACCCAATGAGCATACATGCATAGGCCATAGAAAGATATTAGATGTCCTTTTCTATTACTTTCCCACCTTATTTCCCAAAGACAAAGTCTCTGACTGAACCTGGAGTTCACTGTTTTTTTGTTTTGTTTTGTTTTGTTTTTTGTTTGTTAGTTTACAGTTGCTGACCATGGAGCCCCAGCAAACTTCCTGTCTGTACTCCTATCAGTACTGGGATTACAAGGGTATGCAGCCATGGCCAGAGTTTTACATGTGCTGAGGATCAAATTCAGGTTCTCATGATTGTACAGCAAGCACTCTTCCTGAGGAATTCTAAGGTCATGCTTGGTAATAAGTCCCTTAAATGTTTGCAGTGAGCTATGACATTCAGGAGAGTTAATTAAAATCTCGAAAGCTATTGATTAGGTGGAACAGAGAGAAACAGAAGAGCTGTTTTATATAATGCCACTTCCACTTTACTCCATACTCATCAACAAAGTCTGTCCAGAGGTAAGTGAGATACTTGGGAAAAGCACTGAGACCCAGGGTGCAAGGAGAACAGTTAAAGGACTTAAAGTTCTTAACTGTCAGAAAAGAAGATTCAGAAGAATATTATAGTTTTGTACTTTTTTAAAAAAAAATTTTATTTATTTATTTGAGAGCGACAGACACAGAGAGAAAGACAGATAGAGGGAGAGAGAGAGAATGGTCGCGCCAGGGCTTCCAGCCTCTGCAAACGAACTCCAGACGCGTGCGCCCCCTTGTGCATCTGGCTAACGTGGGACCTGGGGAGCCGAGCCTCGAACCGGGGTCCTTAGGCTTCACAGGCAAGCGCTTAACCGCTAAGCCATCTCTCCAGCCCAGTTTTGTACTTTTGAATGCCAATATGCAGAGCTAGAATCAGTGAAGAAAGCTGCAGTGCAACACAAGGAAGAAGGTTCTTACAGCATTAGTTATCCAAAATTGGAAAATTTTCACTAAGGCAGTGATGAAGTCCTCATCATTGGAGGTGTATGGACAAAGGCTGGATGACCTCACACTGTGGTAGATGGAAGAGGATCTTTGTATGTGCTGAGAATCTATGAAGTGAATATTGTAAAAACCTTCAAGTATTATTATTAAGCTAGTGAATAAGTAGATTTCCATATGGCTTATTCATAATACAGCCATGCAGTCTGTTGGGGGAGAAAAGTCATCAAGACTGTGAACCAGCAGTGAACCCTGCAAGCTGTATTTATGCCAGGCCAGTGAGGCCAAACATGCCAACTAGTACAATGGTTATATGTCTTTTATGGAGGAAACCAACTGCTCTCTTGATTGGATTTGAGGCCAGCTCTACTGGAGGAAATTCCTGCCTACTACTGAAAACCTAATTAAAAGCCCATTGCTGATACAGTTCTAAACTTTAGTGGAGAAACTACTACAGCTCTCTGTCTAAATGGATATATTATGCCACCAACATGCCCTCTAAATACTTATGCTTATGCCCATATATTAATGCTACTCTCACTTTTGGTTAGAGAAGCTTATCTTTTCAGATGGCAGTGACCATTAGGGAGACTAAGAACTCACCAAAATGCTGAGAAGAAGTGAAAGTGGTGCTTTAAACACTAAGTGAGACATCTCATAACCTCCAAGGCTCAGAGTTCATTGTGGAAGAGGGGGAAGAAAGAAGGTAAGAACCAAAGGAAGGAGAGGAGTATTTTGCAATACTGTCTTCCAGACACAAAGTGGTCATGGTATTTATGATCTCTAAGTGGTTGATGCTACCTGTACAAGACCTGAATAATAGGAGGAAAAATGATGACATCAAAATAGAAGAGAGGGCTGGAGAGATGGCTTAGTAGTTAAGGAGCTTGCCTACAAAGCCAAAGGATCTGGGTACAATTCCCCAGTCCCCATACAATCCAGATGCACAAAGTGGTGCATACATCTGGAGTTCATTTGCAGAGGCCAGAGGTCCTGACATACCCATTCTCTCTCTCTCTTTCTCTCTCTCTCTGCCTCATAAATAAATAAATAAATAAATAAATTTAAAAATAGAAGAGGGGGCTGGAGGGATGGCTTAGTGGTTAAGGAATTTGCCTGCAAAGCCAAAGGACCTCCGTTTGATTCCCCAGAACCCACGTCAGCCAGATGCACAAAGTGGCACATATGTCTGGAGTTCCTTTGCAGTGGCTGGAGGCCCTGGCATGCCATTCTCTCTCTCTCTTTCTCTGTAAAATAAATAATTAAGGGCTGGCTAAATGGCTTATTGGTTAAGGCACTTACCTACAAAGCCAATGGACCCAGGTTTGATTCCCCAGGACCCACGTAAACCAGATGCACAAGGGGGTGCACACATCTGGAGGAGGCCCTGGCTCACCCATTCTCTGTCCCTCCCTCCTCGCATATGTCTCTCTCAAATAAAGATTTTTAGACCCTTACAGGAAACACCTGAACCACAAGACACTGGAGAGGGTAGGATCAAGACTGACCTAAATCTCCTACATCTTCCCTCCCTCCCTCTCCCCCTCTCCCCTCTATCTCTCTCCTCTCTAACTCTTGTATATTAGTTATCTTTTTCCTCAATTTCTTAGTGGACACTGACCTGTAACCCCCACTTCCAGCTTGGGCCTACCATCCACAATGAGCTTTTGATCAGAGAAACCTACAAAGTTTCCCAAAACAATGACAGACTTCTGTCAGAGTACTTGATGACCCACCAAAGGCCAGTGATAAGACCCTACTGCTGAAGACTCCATACACAGCTGACGCGTAAAATGGAATGACATGACTGGAAGCCAGGAGAGAGTCAGTCCCCAGACAGTCAGCGTGTCTAGTGCCAGAAGGCGCTACATAGGCGACTGGGGGAAATGACCAAGATCTGTCCAAGCAACACATTGTTTAACCTAATTAGCAACAAATAACCGGATGTGATGCCCACACAAGTGCAATAGTGGTACACAGCCATGGTGAGGAATCAATTGCTCTTGATTTGGCTAACTGATCCACTCAGTGGTACTAGACCCTTAGCTGGAGCTGGGAAACAAGTCAGAACCATACCGAAACACAAGCCCACTCTACACTATCAAGCTACCATCAATCACGGGGTATAAGAGGGCCTACACCTATCAAACTGTCTATCAAAAAAGTAAGTGTTATCTCAATTTTCCGGGTGCTAACTTACTCTCCGTTGGAGAATCTGCTTCTCTTTTCCAGATAGATGCAGATCCTAAGAAGAGAGCTGCCCCAACATACCTCAAAAGGGGCCCAAATGAAACTAAGGACAACTGGTGAAATAAGCAAGGGTGATGTTTTCCTGTGAACTGGATACCAGCACAAAGGGGAAGGAGATCAACGCAGAGAAAAATCAACTCCTACCAAATCAGAGAGCCAAAGCCTCAGAGGTCCCCAACACCTCAGCACTGAAGCAGACCAAAAATGAACCCAACATGGCTCAGGGAAATCTTGCGGAAGAGGGGGCGGAAAGAATGTCAGAGTTACATGTTGGGTCATGATTTGCAGAGACATTTATCATACTAATAACTGGGGGCTATCTCCACAATGCACGACCCATTTTCATTAACAAGGAGGGTCTAATGGGAGGGGGTAGATCACAGATGAGCCTAAATAATGGTACCAAACTGCCTGTATTCACTGAAATGAAAACTAATAAATTAAATTAAAAAAATAATTAATTAAATATTTAAAAATAAAAGAGAAACTAATGGGAAGGAAGGGATTCAGTGGGGGGTGTAGAGAGGAGGGGTGAATGGAAGGTTGGAGTGAGGGGATTATGATCATGTTATATTGTCTATATGTATCATGTTGTATTGTCTATATGTATTGGAGAGGACTGACTTAGGAAGATGATGAGCTTGAGGCAAATCTGGACCACATGGTAAGACTCAATCTGAAAAACACAAAAACAAAAATACTTTTCCCTCTTTGCCTCACTGTGGCAAAGGCACTGACTTAGATTCAGCTCAGCCATGAGTACATGCAGACAGGAGCCTATGTAGGTGTGTATCTCAGTGGGGAAAAGGAAAGACCTACTCCCAGGATTGAAGTGTACATCTGAGCCAGGCATTTTATGTGTTTCTGCTCCCCAGTGAGTAAAGGATGTGGTACTGATAATATAAAGTCACAGGGGAAGAAGATAACCCACCTTCACATACATACCACTCCCTGATCCTTAGCTTCTCCCTATACAAGGTTTTGGAATTAGAGTCAAAAGATCTGGCTTTCCATTCCTCAGGTCAACAAAGGTTTGAATGTTTACTCTGATGATGTCTGAAGATGTCCAGCCATCTATCCTGAGTATGAGAGTGTTTGAAAGAAGAGAATGTCCTGAGTCTAGCTCCTGGAACCACTGAATGTTTTTAATTGAATGTAGAAAGTTGATTTTTTATTTTTATGTAGCCCAGACTGCTTTCAAACTATGTAACTGAGGTTGATCTTGAATTTATAATCCTCCTGCTTTCATGTCTTAAGTAGTGAGATTACAGATATATGCCACTGACACCTAAGTAGGTCTTGGGTGTTCTATGACACAATGTTCAGGGTCTTTGTCAAAAAATTGAGCAAGACATGTGGTGGTAGTAGTAGTGGTATTAATAGTAGTACTAAAATGATAATTAAAAGTGAAAGTAAAAGCAGAGAATAAATCCCACTTGATGAGAGCAGGCTTTGAGCAAGCGCACAGCTCAAAAAACACCAGATTAAGCCACGCGTGGTGGCGCACGCATTTAATTCCAGCATTTGGGAGGCAGAAGTAGGAGGATCGCCATTAGTTCAAGGTGACCCTGAGAGTACATAGTGAATTCCAGGTCAGCCTGGGCTAGAGTAATACCAGATTATTTTAGGGGCTTCATTTTCAGGGTTCTGGAGGAAGTGGAATTGACTGTTAGGGACAGGATAAGGGTGGTCTCTTGTTGTGATTGGTAGGCGTGGGTTATGTAAACCCTTCTTCATTACACATGTCCTTTACCATGGTATGTCTGATCTAAATCATATGCATACACAAAGTGTATAAGCATAAACTGCTAAATAGGGTTTTACCCTAACAGGTCTCTTTACTGGTTTAGGTTGGCCTTGCTCAGTTCTCCTTCTACCCGGAAGTATCTGACCACAAATTACTCAAAAGTGGAGAGGTAATAGGTACTGCTCTACCAGCAAAAGATAGACACTTTTTTTTTCAAGGGGATTTACTCTAAGACCTGGGCTGTCTATGTTGTTTTCCTGGCTCAATTTCCCCCTGAGAGACTTCTTTCACTAATTCATTAGAGATGCACAGGGCAAAATCAGTTTTCCACAATTTCTTTCTAATAAGAAGCTATTTTCCTTGATGTCCTGGAAACTAACTTTTCCTGTCCTTGCCCTGAGGTGATGCCATGCTATATAGCAAAATGTTGAAACATCATCTCAGTCATGAATTTCTTGTCCTAAATGATCCAGTCAAAACAACTAGACTTTTGAGCTATGTTTTAGAACTGTTCTGAAAAGCACCTGATGGCTTTTAGACAAGAGAGGAACAAACTTTGTTAAGAAGTACAATAGGGGGCTGGAGAGATGGCTTAGTGGTTAAGGTGCTTGCCTGTGAAGTCAAAGGACTCAGTCTCAATTCTCCAGGTCCCATGTAAGCCAAATGCACATGGTAGCACATGCATCTGGAGCTCATTTCTAGTGGCTATAGGCCCTGGCATGCCCATTCTCACTCTCTCTCTCCTTCTCTAATAAATAAATAAAAATAAATCTTTAAAAAGAAGAAGTACAATAGGCCGGGTGTGGTGGCGCACGCCTTTACTCCCAGCACTCAGGAGGCAGAGGTAGGAGGATTGCTGTGGGTTCAAGGCTGCATTGAGATTACATAGTGAATTCTAGGTCAGCCTGAGCTAGATCAAGGCCCTACCTCAAAAACAAACTAACAAACAAAAAAAAATGAACAAACAAACAAAAAACAGAGGCTACAGAGATTGCTTGGTGGCTAAGGCATTTCCCTGCAAAGCCAAAGGACATAGGTTTGATTTCCTAGGACCCACGTAAGCCAGATGCACAATGTGGTGCATGCATCTGAGTTTGTTTGCAATGCTGTGGCTGGAGGCCTGATGCACCCATTCTCTCTCTCTCTCTCTCTCTTTCTCTCCTCTTTCTCTGCCTCTTTCTCTCTCTCAAATAAATAAAATAAAACTTTACAAAAACAGATGGATGTAATGTTACACACTTTTAATCTCAGCACTTGGGAGGCAGAGATAAGTGGATTGCTGTGAGTTCAAGGTCACCCTGAGACTCCATAGTGAATTCCAGGTCAGCCTGGGCTACAGTGAGACCCTACCTAGAAAAAAAAAGGAAAAAAAGTACAGCAGAACACATGATTTATCCATAGAACAAAGTTTCTAATTAATAAAAATTAGAATAAACAATGGGGCTAAAGAGATGGCTCGCAGGTTAAAGTTGCTTGCCTACAAAGCCTGACTTCCTGGGTTCAATTCCCCAGTATCCACATAAAGGCAGAGGCATCTGGAGTTTGTTTTACAGTGGCAAGAGGCCCTGATGTACCCATTCTCATTCTCTCTCTCCCTCCCCCTCGCTCTCCTTGCAAATAAATAAAAAGTATTTTAATAAGAAAAAAAAAAACAGGTACAATAGACATGGCCCCAAAGGAAGAGGCAATCCCTCTTTTTATTGCCTACTCTTCTTTGATTTTGGACAGCTACCATCACTAGTCAATCTCTTTTGTTTTGAAGAATAATACTCCATGATGTTCCTTTTTTAATTTTTTTAAATTATTTATTTATTTATTTGAGAGTGACAGACACAGAGAGAAAGACAGATAGAGGGAGAGAGAGAGAATGGTCGCGCCAGGGCTTCCAGCCTCTGCAAACGAACTCCAGACGCGTGCGCCCCCTTGTGCATCTGGCTAACGTGGGACCTGGGGAACTGAGCCTCGAACCGGGGTACTTAGGCTTCACAGGCAAGCGCTTAACCGCTAAGCCATCTCTCCAGCCCCCTTTTTTAATTTTTTTAAAATTAATTAATTTATTTATTTGAGAGCAACAGACAGAAAGAAAGAGGCAGAGAGAGAGACAGAATGGGCGCGCCAGGGCCTCCAGCCACTGCAAATGAACTCCAGACACATGTGCCCCCTTGTGCATTTGGCTAACGTGGGTCCTGGGGAAACGAGCCTCGAACCGGGGTCCTTAGGCTTCACAGGCAAGCGCTTAACCGCTAAGCCACCTCTCCAGCCCTTCCATGATATTTCTAAATGGTTATGTGTTTTCCTGGGGAGACATGAGCAAATGTTTATTCACTTCAGATAGAGTATGGGCAATTGACTAAAGGGTCAATTATACCAAAGACTAATTTGGTGCACCAATGTGTTCATTGGAATTATGGGTGAGGGGTTACATAACAGGAACATGGATGACTCAAAGGCAGCTGCATGACTGAAAATCCCACCCTAACAGGCCATGACTCACAAAAGCTGTATCCCTGGAGCTACTTGTATGACTTCCAGGAAGCTTGGCTCAAGGAGGGTCTCCTTTCCCTAGCAGTTATTACTCTTTATGTAACCTTGTGGTGGGGGGGCTTTTTTTTTTTACATTTTAGGAACTTTCTGAGATTTGTGAGTTGTTTATTTCTTGACCCTTGTAAATTTCATTTGCTTTTTGAGTCAGGATGGGATGTTTCAATTTGAAGGAAATTGCTACACATATAAGCTATCAGAGAGGTCTTTATCTATGCATCTATTCTAGTATAGCTCATTTAGCCCAGTCACTACCAAAGGAACAGAGAAGTTTATGGTTTTAGAGTTAGAACAGTTTTCCCTAGAAAAAAATTCTCTTGTAGATCACATGTCTTTCTATGCAATATCCTGAACCTTTATCTGTTATACAGAAATGGCTTGATTTTTTTTTTTCCTGGTATTTAGAGTGGAAGATAAAAAGGGTCTGTTTATATCTTTTTCTTTTTTTCCCCCCAGTTTTTCAAGGTATGGTCTTGCTATAGACCAGGATGACCTAGAATTCACTATGTAGTCTCAGGGTGGCCTTGAACTCTCTGTGATCCTCTTATTTCTACCTTCCAATTGCTGGGATTAAAGGTGTGTGCCACCAAACCTAGCTTCTCCTTTTGTTTCTTTCAAAAAGGATTCACAGTGGCTGGAGAGATGGCTCAGAAGTTAAAGGTACTTGCTTGCAAAGCCTGATGGCCTGGGTTCAATTCCCCAATACCCACATAAATCCAGATGCACAAAGCAGTGCATACATCTGAAGTTCATTTGCAGCAGCAGAAAGCCCTAGTGGGCCCATATTCTTTTCTCTCTCTCTAAAAAGATAAAATATTATTAAAAGGGGTTACATATTAGTCACAAAGATATTAAGTCATAGGCACAGATGGGCAATATATGGCTATTTATGAGGTCAAAGACAGCCCAAGATAAATTTAGCTTCCAAGCTGTAACATTTTACCATTCCACAGTCAGTCAAACCATGTAGACTCTAACACACGTGTGGCTTTTCCCCCAGGAACTTCAGTTCACTGTTCCCCTTGTAGGCATTTTGTGTCTGCAGGGGCCAAATATGTCCCACATTGCTGAGAAAACTTATTCTTAGGATATGATAGAGATGATGCAGAGGAATCAAGAAAGCAGCTTTTAAGAGGAAAGAGAGCCTGGCATGGTGGCGCACGCCTTTAATCCTAGCACTCGGGAGGCAGAGGTAGGAGGATTGCTGTGACTTCGAGGCCACCCTGAGACTCCATAGTTAATTCCAGGTCAGCCTGGGCTAGAGTGAGACCCTACCTCGAAAAACAAAAACAAAAAAAAAAAAACAAAAAAAAAAAAAAGAGGAGAGAGAAACAGTTGGTAAATTCATTAGGGAGGAATTCCCTGGGTCACTTTATTATTATTTGCCATTATATTCCCAATTTGATTTTTGGGGTGTTTTTGCATTTTACATAACATTTTCATGGAACATATTATTATAATATTATATTTAAAGTTATAAAGTTAAAACATTATACTTAAAGTAATCAAGAGCAGTGCCAAGCATGGTGGCACATACCTTTAATCCCAGCTCTCAGGAGGCAGAGGTAGGAGGATGGCTATGAGTTCGAGGCCACCCTGAGAATACAGAGTGAATTCCAGGTCAGCCTGGGCTAGAGCCAGACCCTACCTTAAGAAAAAAAGCAAACCCTGTAAGTTTACATTTCTACCTTTTTAAAATATAAGAGGTTTAGTAATAGATTAGCAAGGCATGGTGACACACACCTTTAATCCTAGCACTCACTTGGGAGACATTTGTAGGAGGATCACTGTGAGTTTGAGACCAGCCTGAGAGTACATAGTGAATTCCAGGTCAGCCTGGTCTAGTGCAAGACCCTACCTCGAAAACCCAACATTATATATATGATCAAGCCAGGCATGGTGGCACAGCCCTTTAATCCCAGCACTCAGGAGGCATTGGTAGGGGGATCACTGTGAGGTTGAGGCCACCCTAAGACTACATAGTGAGTTCCAGATCAGTCTGGGCTACAGTGAGACCCCACTTGTATCAGACAGCTTCAGGTTCACTGAGATGAACTTCCAGACCAGGCCCGATTATGGAGGAAGGGATATTTATTGAAGCTTACAGATGCAGGGGAAGTTCCATAATGGCACAAGAAGCTGGCCTGTCTTCACAGGTCCAAGCAGAGAGAGAGAAGAACAAGCCAAAAGCCAAAAGCCACACAGCACACTTCAGGAGCTCCAGCTAGGCACACTTTGCATATCTTTAGATTGAAATCTGAAATTCACCACCACACCTGAAGATCCATCCAGTGACACTGCCTCCAGCCAGGTGGCTGCAGATGCAAATTACAAAAAAATTAAAACCTGAATATATTGGGGGCCATCTACTCAAACCACCACACCACTTTAAAAAAAGCTGGAGAAATGGCTTAGTGGTTGACGTCCTTGCCTGCAAAGCCTAAGGACCCATGTTCTACTCTCCAGATCCCATGTTAGCCAAGTGCAAGTCACATATAACCACTAGGTGGCACAAACCTCTGGAATTACATTATAGTGGCTGAAGACCTGGCATGCCATTTCTCTCTCTCTCTCTCTCTCTCTCTCCCTCTCTGTTTCTCACTTTCTCTAAAATAAAAAAAATACACAAAAATCAAAATTGTTATATAGAATTAAGTTAATATATTTCTTTGCTTAAGAGGTAACAGTACGGTTGTCATTACAAATGGGAATTTCCTGTAAATGTGTGTGTGGGGGGGGATTCCCCTGAATGTGTGTATGCATGTTCTCTCTTGTGTGGGTGTACATGTACATGCATGTGTTTGCATGTGGAGGTCAGAGGTTAATGTCTGTTGTCTTCCCCAATCACTCTCACCTTATTTACTAAGGCAGGAATTTTAACTTGAAACCAGAGCTCAATGATTTGGCTGGTCTAGACAGCTAGCTTGTTTCAATGATCCCCTGACTCTACCTCCCTATTGCTTAGATTACAAGCAGGCTGCCATATCTGCCAAGCGTTTATGTGGGTGTGGCAAGTCCTTTACCCACTGAACCATCTCCCTAACCCCATGATATTTATTTAAAAATATTTTATTTATTAGAGAGAGAGAGAGAGGAAGAGAGGGAGGGAGGGAGAAAGTCAGAGTTTGGGCATACCAGAACCTTCTTCCACTGCAAATGTACATCACATACATGTGCGACTTTGTGCTGAGAAAATGAACCTGCCCACAGGCTTTATAAGCAAGTCCCTTTAACCAGCACCAGGATTTTTCTTAATATAGTACAGGATCTCTTCTATGTGTTTTATCCTAAAATCGACCTTTGATACAGAATTTTATTCTGTTTGGAGATAAAGAGGGAAGAGGCAAGCTCTGAGAAGGCCTCTAAAACTTTATAATCTTTTTGTTTGTTTGTTTGTTTTTGTTTTTGTTTTTGTTTTTCAAGGTAGGGTCTCACTCTGGCTCAGGCTGACCTGAAATTCACTCTGTAGTCTCAGGGTGGGCTCAAACTCTCAGTGATCCTCCTACCTCTGCCTCCTGAGTGCTGGGATTAAAGGCATGCGCCACCACGCCCGGCTCTCTAAAACTTTATTAATTTCCAAGTTATTTTGAGGCTAGCCTGGGCTACAGAGTGAGTTCCAATTCAGCCAGGGCTAGAATGAGACCCTGCTCCCCAAAAACACAAAAGGAATTTCTTTTTTAAAATATCTTATTGGGCCAGGCGTGGTGGTGCATGCCTTTAGTCCCAGCATTGGGGAGGCAGAGGTAGGAGGATTGCTGTGAGTTCAAGGCCACCCTGAGACAATATAGTGAATTCTAGGTCAGCCTGGGAAAGAGCAAGACCCTACCTTTAAAAACAAAAAACAAAGCAAAACAAACAAATAATTATTGGGCTGGAGAGATGGCTTATCAGTTAAGGCACTTTCCTGCAAAGCCAAAGGACCCAAGTTGAAATCCCCAGGACCCAGGAAGTCAGATGCACAAAGGAATTGCATGCATCTGGAGTTTGTTTGCAGTGGCTAGAGACCCTAGTGCACCCATTCTCTCTCTCAACCTGCCTATTTCTGTATCTCTCTTTCAAATAAATAAATATGTTTTATTTATTTATAAAAAGAGACAGAGACACAGAGAGGTGCCAGGGCCTCTAGACACTGCAAACACACTGCAGACGCATATAACACATTGTGTATTTGGCTGGCTTTATGTGGGTACTGGGGAATGGAACCCTGGTTGTTTGGTATTGCAGGCAAGTGCCACAACTGCTAAGCCATCTCTCCAGCCCCCCACACACACAAAAAAAAGAATTTCTAATTTATTTGTGTGTGTGTGTGTGTTTTGGTACACCTGCCATAGGAAGCAAGGGGAGGTCAACAGACAACATAGGGTGTTTGTGCTCCACCTTCTTTCAAACAGGATTTTTGCTGCTGCAAACAAACTGCCAGACTGCAAACTGTCCAACTAGCTGTCCTGTATGTGAGCTTTGAATTCTTAAGGCTCCACCTCTCATTGTCATAGGCACATTGGAAACACAGAAGCATGTGCCTTTTTGCATATGACTTTATATAGACGCTGGTAAACTGAACCCAGACCATAGACACTTTAAGCAATCACCTGTATCTCAGAGCCATTTCCCTAGCCCCTATCTAATTTATTTTTTAACATTTTTTCTAATTTTATTTTTATTTATTTATTTGAGAGAGAGAGAGAAAAAGGCAGAGAGAATGGGTGTGTCAGGGCCACCAGCCACTGCAAACTCCAAACACTTGTGCCAAGTTATGTAACTGGCTTACGTAGGGAATTGAGCCTGGGTTCTTAGGCTTCACAGGCAAATTAATTTGTAAGTTCTCAATTTTAATAATTTTTTAACCTTTTTTCCTCAATTTTTATTAACATTTACCATGATTATAAAAAAAATCCCATGGTAATACCCTCCTTCCTCCCCCCACTTTCCCCTTTGAAATTCCATTCTCCATCATATCCCCTCCTCATCTCAATCATTCTACATACATATATAATACCTACGTATTAAGTACCTTCTTCCCTTCCTTTCTCTTCCCTTTATATTTCCTTCTTAACTTACTGGCCACTGCTACTGAGCTTTTTCCTTCTCACGCAGAAGCCAAATCATCTGTAGCTAGGATCCACATATGAGGGAGAACATGTGGTGCTTGGCTTTCGGGGCCTGGATTACCTCGCTTAGTATAATCCTTTCCAGATCCATCCATTTTTCTGGAAATTTCATAACTTCATTTTTCTTTACCACTGAGTAGAACTCCATTGTATAAATGTGCCATATCTTCATTATCCACTCATCAGTTGAGGGACATCTAGGATGGTTTCATTTCCCAGCTATGATAAATTGAGCAGCAATAAACATGGTTGAGCACTTACTTTTAAGGAAATGAGACGAGTCCTTAGGAAATATGCCTAGGAGTGCTATACCTCGGACATATGGTAGATCAATCTTTAGCTGTTTTAGGAACCTCCACACTGTTTTCCACAATGGCTGGACCAGATTGCATTCCCACCAGCAGTGCAGAAGGGTTCCTCTTTTTCCACATCCCCGCCAACATTTATGATCATTTGTTTTCATGATGGTAGCCACTCTGACAGGAGTGAGATGGAATCTCAATATAGTTTTAATCTGGATTTCCCTGATGACTAGTGACGTAGAACATCATTTAGATGCTTATATGCCATTTGTATTTCTTCCTTTGAGAATGCTCTATTTAGCTCCATAGCCCATTTTTTGATTGGCCTGTTTGATTCCTTATTATTTAACTTTTTGAGTTCTTTGTATATCCTATATACATATATATCCTCTATCAGATATATAGCTGGAGAAGATTTTTTTCCCATTCTGTAGGTTGCCTCTTTGCTTTTTTCACTGTGTCCTTTGCAGTGCAAAACCATTGTAATTTCATGAGGTCCCAGTGGTTAATCTGTGGTTTTATTGCCTGAGCAATTGGGGTTGTATTCAGAAAGTCTTTGCCAAGACCAATATGTTGAAGGGTTTCCCCTACTTTTTCCTCTAGCAGTTTCAGTTTCCGGTCTGATGTTAAGGTCTTTAATCCATTTGGACTTAATTCTTATGCATGGAGAGAGAGAATATTTTCATCCTTCTACATATACATATCCAGTTTTCCCAACACCATCTACTGAAGATGCTGTCTTTTCTTCAATGAGTATTTTTGGCATTTTTATTGAATATCAGGTGGCTATAGCTACCTGGGCTTACATCTGGGTCCTCTATTCTGTTCCACTGATCTACATGTCTGTTTTTGTGCCAGTACCATGCTGTTTTTGTTACTATGGCTCTGTAGTATAGGTTAAAATAAGGTATAGTGATACCACCAGCCTTATTTTTGTTGCTCAGTATTATTTTAGGTATTTGAGGTTTTTTGTGATTCCAAATGAATTTTTGGATTGTTTTTTCTATTTCCATGAAAAATGCCTTTGGAATTTTGATGGGGATTGCATTAAATCTGTAGATTGATTTTGGTAAGTTTGCCATTTTCACAATATTGATTCTTCCCATTCAGGAACAAGGGATGTTTCTCCACTTCCTAGTGTCTTCTGCAATTTCTCACTTGAGTGCTTTAAAGGTTTCATTGTAGAGATTTTTTTTTCTTCCTTGGTTAGGTTTATTCCAAGGTACTTTATTATTTTTTTTTATGCAATTGTGAATGGGAATGAGTCTCTGATTTCATCCTCTGTGTGTTTGTTGTTAGCATATATGAAGGCTACTGATTTCTGTGTATTTATTTTGTATCCTGCTACATAGCTATAGGTTTTTATCAGCTCTAACAGTTTGCTAGTAGAGTCTTTAGGGTCCTTTATGTATAGAATCATGTCATCTGCAAATAATTATAACTTGATTTCTTCCTTTCAAATTTGTATCCCTTTTTATGTGTGTCTCTTGCCTTACTGCTATGGCTAAGACTTCCAGAACTATATTAAATAAAAGTGGGGACAGTGGACACCCTTGTCTTGTTCCTGATTTTAGTGGAAAGGCTTCCAGTTTTTCCCCATTTAGTAATATGTTGGCTGGAGGCTTGTCATTAATAGCTTTTATTATATTGAGATATGTTCCTTCTATTCCCAGTCTCTGTAGGACTTTTATCATGAAGGTATGTTGGATTTTGTCAAACACTTTCTCTGCATCAAATGAGATGATCATGTGATTTTTTTTTTTTTTGTTTTTTTTTTTTTAATTTTTATTAACATTTTCCATGATTATAAAATATATCCCATGGTAATTCCCTCCCTCCCCACCCCCACACTTTCCCGTTTGAAATTCCATTCTCAATCATATTACCTCCCCATTACAATCATTGTAATTACATATATACAATATCAACCTATTAAGTATCCTCCTCCCTTCCTTTCTCCACCCTTTATGTCTCCTTTTCAACTTACTGGCCTCTGCTACTAAGTATTTTCATTCTCACACAGAAGCCCAGTCATCTGTAGCTAGGATCCCCATATGAGGGAGAACATGTGGCGCTTGGCTTTCTGGGCCTGGGTTACCTGACTTAGTATAATACTTTCCAGGTCCATCCATTTTTCTGCAAATTTCATAACTTCATTTTTCTTTACCGCTGAGTAGAACTCCATTGTATAAATGTACCACATCTTCATTATCCACTCATCTGTTGAGGGACATCTAGGCTGGTTCCATTTCCCAGCTATTATAAATTGAGCAGCAATAAACATGGTTGAGCATGTACTTCTAAGGAAATGAGATGAATCCTTTGGATATATGCCTAGGAGTGCTATAGCTGGGTCATATGGTAGATCAATCTCTAGCTGCTTTAGGAACCTCCACACTGTTTTCCACAATGGCTGGACCAGATTGCATTCCCACCAGCAGTGCAGAAGGGTTCCTTTTTTTCCACATCCCCGCCAACATTTATGATCATTTGTTTTCATGATGGTGGCCAATCTGACAGGAGTGAGATGGAATCTCAATGTAGTTTTAATCTGCATTTCCCTGATGACTAGTGACGTAGAACATTTTTTTAGGTGCTTATATGCCATTCGTATTTCTTCCTTTGAGAACTCTCTATTTAGCTCCTTAGCCCATTTTTTGATTGGCCTGTTTGATTCCTTATTAGATATCTTTTTGAGTTCTTTGTATATCCTAGATATTAATCCTTTATCAGATATATAGCTGGCGAAGATTTTTTCCCATTCTGTAGGTTGCCTCTTTGCTTTTTTCACTGTGTCCTTTGCGGTGCAAAATCTTTGTAATTTCATTAGGTCCCAGTGGTTAATCTGTGGTTTTATTGCCTGAGCAATTGGGGTTGTATTTAGAAAGTCTTTGCCAAGACCAATATGTTGGAGGGTTTCCCCAACTTTTTCCTCTAGCAGTTTCAAAGTTTCCGGTCTGATGTTAAGGTCTTTAATCCATTTGGACTTAATTCTTGTGCATGGCGAGAGAGAAGAATCTATTTTCATCCTTCTGCAGATATTTATCCAGTTTTCAAAACACCATTTGCTGAAGAGGCTGTCTCTTCTCCAATGAGTATTTTTGGCATTTTTATCGAATATCAGGTGGCTATAGCTACTTGGGCTTACATCTGGGTCCTCTATTCTGTTCCACTGATCTACATGTCTGTTTTTGTGCCAGTACCATGCTGTTTTTGTTACTATGGCTCTGTAGTATAGGTTAAAATCAGGTATGGTGATACCACCAGCCTCTTTTTTGTTGCTCAGTATTATTTTAGATATTCGAGGTTTTTTATGATTCCAAATGAATTTTTGGATTGTTTTTTCTATTTCCATGAAGAAAGCCTTTGGAATTTTGATAGGGATTGCATTAAATGTGTAGATTGCTTTAGGTAAGATTGCCATTTTCACTATATTGATTCTTCCAAGCCAGGAACAAGGGATGTTTCTCCACTTTCTAGTGTCTTCTGCAATTTCTCGCTTGAGTGTCTTAAAGTTCTCATTGTATAGATTCTTTACTTCCTTAGTTAGGTTTATTCCAAGGTATTTTATTTTTTTTGATGCAATTGTGAATGGGAGTGATTCTCTGATTTCATCCTCTGTGTGTTTGTTGTTAGCATATATGAAGGCTACTGATTTCTGTGTATTTATTTTGTATCCTGCTACATAGCTATATGTTTTTATCAGCTCTAACAGTTTGCTAGTAGAGTCTTTAGGGTCCTTTATGTATAGAATCATGTCATCTGCAAATAATTATAACTTGATTTCTTCCTTTCAAATTTGTATCCCTTTTTATGTGTGTCTCTTGCCTTACTGCTATGGCTAAGACTTCCAGAACTATATTAAATAAAAGTGGGGACAGTGGACACCCTTGTCTTGTTCCTGATTTTAGTGGAAAGGCTTCCAGTTTTTCCCCATTTAGTAATATGTTGGCTGGAGGCTTGTCATTAATAGCTTTTATTATATTGAGATATGTTCCTTCTATTCCCAGTCTCTGTAGGACTTTTATCATGAAGGTATGTTGGATTTTGTCAAACACTTTCTCTGCATCAAATGAGATGATCATGTGATTTTTGTCCTTCAATCCATCTATATAATGAATTACATTTATAGATTTGCGTATGTTGAACCATCCCTGCATCTCTGGGATAAAGCCTACTTCTTCAGGGTGAATGATCTTTCTGATATATTCTTGTATTCTGTTTGCCAATATTTTGTTGAGAATTTTTACAGCTATGTTCATGAGGGAGATTGGTCTGTAATTTTTTTGTTGTTGTTGTTCTATCTTTGCCTGGTTTTGGTATCAGGGTGATGCTGGCTTTATAGAAGGAGTTTGGTAGAATTCCTTCTTTTTCTATTTCCTGGAAAAGCTTAAGAAGCAATGGTGTTAGCTCCTCCCTGAAGGTCTGGTAAAATTCAACAGTGAATCCATCTGGGCCAGGGCTTGTTTTTGTTGGAAGACTTTTTTTTAATTTTTTTTTTTTATTTATTTGAGAGCGACAGACACAGAGTGAAAGACAGATAGAGGGAGAGAGAGAATGGGCGCACCAGGGCTTCCAGCCTCTGCAAACGAACTCCAGATGCGTGCGCCCCCTTGTGCTTCTGGCTAACGTGGGGACTGGGGAACCAAGCCTCGAACCGGGGACCTTAGGCTTCACAGGCAAGCGCTTAACTGCTAAGCCATGTCTCCAGCCCCTGGTTGGAAGATTTTTTATAACTGTTCGGATCTCCATGTTTGTTATAGGTCTATTTAAGTGATTGATCTCATCTTGATTTAATTTATGTACATCATATAAATCAAGGAAATCATCCATGTCTTTCAAATTTTCATACTTTGTGGAGTATATGTATTTATAGTATGTCCCTATGATTTTTTGAATTTCTCTGGAATCTGTTTTGATGTTACATTTTTCAACTCTAATTTTATTAATTTGTTCCTCTTCTCTCTTTCTTTTGGTCAGATTTGTTAAGGGTTTATCAATCTTGTTTATCCTTTCAAAGAACCAACTCTTTGTTTCATTAATTCTTTGGATTTTTTTTTTGTTTGTTTGTTGTTTATTTGTTTCTATTTCATTAATTTCTGCCCTAATCTTTATTATTTCTTCCCATCTACTGATTTTTGGTTTGCCTTGTTCTTCTTTTTCCTAGGCTTTAAGGTGAAGCATGAGGTCATTTATTTGTGACCTCTATAATTTCTTAATATAGGCACTTAAAGCTATAAATTTACCTCTTAGAACTGCCCTCATTGTGTCCCAGAGATTTTGGTATGTTTTGTTCTCATTATCGTTTGACTCTACAAATTTTTTGATTTCCTTCTTGATCTCTTCATTGACCCATTCGTCATTTAGTAGTGTATTGTTTAGTTTCCATGATTGTATGTATGTTCTATAGCCTTTCTTGCTATTGATTTATAGTTTGATTCCATTGTGTTCAGATGGAATGCAAGGAATTATTTCAATTTTCCTGAATTTGTTAATATTTGCTTTGTGTCCTAATATATGGTCTATTATAGAGAATGTTCCATGTGCTGCTGAAAAGAATGTATATTCTTCAGGATTTGGATGCAATGTCCTGTGTATATCTGTTAGGTCCATTCCTTCTATGACCTCATTTAGTCCAGATGCCTCTCTGTTTATTTTTTCCCAGGATGACCTGTCAATTGATGAGAGTGGGGTGTTGAAATCACCCACCACCACTGTGTTTGGTGTTATCTGTGACCTTAGTTCTAATGGTGTTTGTTTGATAAATTTGGGAGCCCCCCATTTTAGGTGCATATATGTTTAGGATTGTAATGTCCTCCTGTTGGAGTGTGCCATTAATCAATATAAAGTGACCTTCCTTATCTTTCTTGACTAACGTTGGACTGAAGTCTACCTTGTCAGATATTAGGATAGCAACCCCTGCTTGTTTTCTAGGCCCATTTGCTTGAAACACCATTTTCCAATCTTTCACCCTAAGATAATGTCTATCCTTTGTAGAAAGGTGAGTTTCTTGGAGACAACAAATTGTAGGATTCTTCTTTTTAACCCAGTCTGCAAACCTATGTCTGTTGGTTGGGGCATTGAGGCCATTGATATTAAGAGATATTATTGAAAGTGTATATTTATGTTTGCCATTGTTTTGTGGTTCTGGTTTTACCTTTGCTCTCTGTGTTAACTAGTATTTGAGTATTGTTTGTTTTTTCCAGGTTCCGTATATGTGTGCTTTTCCTACCCTTTGGCATGGAGCATTCTTTCAAGTATTTTCTGTAGATCTGGTTTTGTCTTCAAATACTCCTTTAGTCTGCTTTTGTCATGGAATGTCCTTATTTCTCCATCTATTTGAATGGATAGCTATGCAGGATAAAGTAACCTTGCTTGACAGTTGTTATCTTTCAGAATTTAGAATACATCACTCCAAACCCTTCTGGCTTTAAAAGTTTATGTTGAGTAATCTGCTGTAATCCTGATGGGCTTGCCTTTGATTTTTCTCTCTAACTGCTTTCAATATTTTTTCTTTGGATTGTGTGTTTGGTAGTTTGATTATAATATGGCAAGGAGAGGTTCTTTCCAGGTTTTGTCTGGCTGGAGATCTAAAGGCTTCCTGTATATGCATTGGCACCTCTTTCCCAATTTGGGGGAAGTTTTCTTCTATGATTTTGTTGAGGACATCTACTATGACTTTGGAGTGAAATTCTTCTCCTTCTGAATTATTTTTTTAAATTAATTAATTTATTTATTTGAGAGCAACAGACACAGAGAGAAAGACAGATAGAGGGAGAGAGAAAGAATGGGCGTGCCAAGGCTTCCAGCCTCTGAAATGAACTCCAGATGCGTGTGCCCCCTTGTGCATCTGGCTAACGTGGGACCTGGGGAACCAAGCCTCGAACCAGGGTCCTTAGGCTTCACAGGCAAGTGCTTAACCACTAAGCCATCTCTCCAGCCCTCCTTCTGAATTCTTATGTTTGATCTTTTCATAGTGTCCCGAATATCTTGAAATTCCCATTCATACTTTTCTATTAGGTTGTCTTTCTCCTTGTTGGCCTGTATTAGATCTTCCACCTGGTCTTCTAGCTTAGATATTCTGTTCTCTCCTTCATCCATTCTACTGGTGAGATTTTCTACAGATTTTTTTTTTTTATTTCATTAACTGTGTTCTTCATTGCTAGTAATTCTGACTGGTTTTTCTTTATTATTTATATTTCCTTATTTATGTCTTGTATTGACTTCTTTATTTCATTAAATTGGTGCCTTGTGTCTTCTTTGATTCCTTTGATTTCTTCTTTGACTTCTTTGAACATATTTACAACCATTCTTTTTTAATCTTTCTCAGGCATTTCCTCTAACTTGTTCTCACTGGAGGTCATTTCTGATGCATTAATACTTTTGGTGGATTTATATTGTCTTGATTTTTTGTGTTTCTTGTGTTATAATGTATATGTTTTTGCATCTTGGATTAAGTTAATTAAGTTAATTTTCTAGTTAGCTGGGTATTCTTAGCTGTATCAATTGATCTGATGTTATATATCTTCAGGGTAGGAGATTAAGATGTTAGGTGTGGCTCTTAACACTCTCAGAGTATCTGGAAAAGTGTTCGTAGGGGTTGAGTTTGCTTGCTATGGGAGTATTCAAGTAGGCTGAGTGGAGCAAAATACAGTTAGTTTCCAAAATTTAACTAAACACTGTACACATTCAATCAAAAACAGCACCAAGCATTTATGCAAGAGTAGGTATTATAACAACCAGATCCTCTATCAACAAAGAGGTTAAGATTTCTAGTCTGTGGGTGGGGAGGGAGGGAATTACCATGGAATTTTTTTTATAATCATGGAAAATGTTAATAAAAATTTAAAAATTTAAAAAAAAAAAGATTTCTGGTCTGTTGAGGGTTCCAAGTCAGCTTGTGACCAAGTGAGACCCTTCTCTGGTTCAATCCATTACCTTTTTGGATGATTTTGGTCTCAGTCAAGTAGGTCTGTTTTCTGGAGTTGGGCACTGGCTTTTCCTGTGGGGCAAACTGAGCTTGGCAACTGTCACCCTGCACATGGGCACTGCCACTGCTGGAACTTCAGCTGCTGCTGCTGAAGCTGCTGCTGCTGAATCCACTGCTGCTGCTGCTGAAGCTGGACCCACCGCTACTATAGCCACCACCGCTGCTGCTGCTGGAGCTGCTGATGCTGATGCTGCTGGAGCTGCCACTGCTGGAGCCGGTGTTGCCAGTGCCGG
Source organism: Jaculus jaculus (assembly GCF_020740685.1). Classification (NCBI taxonomy): domain Eukaryota; kingdom Metazoa; phylum Chordata; class Mammalia; order Rodentia; family Dipodidae; genus Jaculus; species Jaculus jaculus. The sequence goes on along the minus strand of NC_059125.1, from coordinate 58,265,928 downwards.
ATCCACTGCTGTTGCTGCCAGAGCCGGAGCTGTGGCTTTCATCGCCACTTCCACTGCCAGAGCTGGAGCCGCCACTGCCGGAGTTGCTTGGGTCTCCCTGTATGGGCTCTGGATGCTCTGGATCTCTCCTACTTCTCTGCTGCCATTTTAATTTCTTATACACCTCACTTTTTAGTAAAAGTGTGTATTTTGCTGGGTTTTCTTTGGCATTTTCTCCCCTAGGCTGCTTTGGGGTGGTTCCTATGCTGCCATCTCAACCAGAAGTCCCCCAATTTTAATAATTTTTAAATGTTTCAAATTTTCAATTAAAACAAGCTTCCATTTGTGATCTATAATTCTATTGCCTAGGACTACTAGTCTACCGAAATAAATAAATAGTATCAAACATTTTCTATTGAAGATAGCATAAACATCACTTATCTTTGGTCAGGTTTTCTCAAATCCCTGCAAGTTGAATTAATGTACTCAACAAACATACAACCAGTTAGAGCACGAAATGGTAGTTTTCCTCCAACAGTTCCTCCTTCTTTGAGTTAGATATTAGAGAAGTGGCAAGAGAAAAAGCCAAAAAAATAATTAAAAATTTAACAAACCAAAGAACATTCTGAAAGCAAAAATAAACCAAATGTTTTAGAACAAAAAAGGATATCCAAATCAGCAACATTATAATGATCAGCTCAGATTAAACCATTGGACTATCAATCAAAGCAAGGGAGTTCCCAGCCCCAGAAAGAATTCATAAACATCCATCAAGGGCACAAGAGGCCCATGCAGGTACCTGACACTGATCCTGGTGATTTCTCTGGTGAGATAGGATCATCCATGCAGCACCACATTTAGGCATCAGTAACTGTTGATTCAAAAACACAGATTTTGTCTCAAAGGGAAGATGAGATAGTTTACTTGGAAGCTGAATATGAGTAACTATTGGCTCAGGAACACAGATCCAAGTTGTCTTAAATAACATGTTATCATGTGGTAACAGAAAAAAGAAAGTTATGAATCAGGAAACTTTTCAATGGGGCTGGAGAGATGGCTCAGAATTTAAAGATGCTTCTTTTTTTTTTTTTCTTTTTTGGTTTTTCAAGGTAGGGTTTCACTCTAGCCCAGGCTGACCTGGAATTCACTATGGAGTCTCAGGGTGGCCTCGAACTCATGGCGATCCTCCTACCTCTGCCTCCCGAGTGCTGGTAAAGATGCTTCTTGCGAAGTGTGATGGCCTGGGTTCAATTTCCTTGCACCCACATAAAGCCAGATGCACAAAATGGCACATGCTTCTGGAGTTCATTTGAATTGGCAGGAGGCCCTAGCATGCCTTTTCTCGCTCTCTCTTTCATAAATGAATATAATATTTAAATAAAAATTTAAATGCATGGATGAAAATAAGCAAATAAGTTACTGTGCAACAGAAAAGTCTGTACTACAAGCCTCATATGCTATCTTACGACATTCTTAGCCTTTGGATTGGTAAAACATTTGGGAAAAAATGGCAAAAGTGCCTAATTTCCTGAAAGACATATGGAACTCTCAGGATTATGGTTAGAATCACCTTCCTAAGGAAGCCATCTCTCTTTTCTCCAGAGCTGTGACATATGGTACCCCCAAAGAACCCAAGTGTGTGATTTTGGAAACCCTACTGTTATAGAAATTAACTAAGCCCTACTGCCTCAGAACATGGAGCCACCTCCCAGCCATGACTTGTGGCCTTGGGTAGAACATGTAGGCTTTGGTTACACGTGCTCAACTGCCTCTCACATCATGTTCCATACATCCCTAGCAAGGTCTGTCCTTCATCTTGTAAGCTTTCTCCTCCCTCCCTGAAAACCTTAAAACCTCCACCTTTTCCTTACTCAGGGTTCTGGAGCCACTTTCCTCTAACTTTGGATCCCATCATTCTCTTATCTTGTGTTCAATCAAATCCTGGGCCCATGCTCTACAGGAGGAAATTCTTGCCTGTTATTGAAAACACAGTCAAAAGACTGTGGCTGGAAAGTTAATAAGCCTTAGTGGGGAACTTAATATTGTTGATTTGTGCCTACTAAATCTCCCTCTAAATGTTTATGCTAATGCGCATATGTCAGGTTTGGTTAGAGAAGCTTCTTTTTTCAGATGGTGGTGATCACTGGGATGCCTCAAAACTCATGACACTGCTGAGAGGAAATATCAATTGTGTGCTCAGCACTAGATGACACAGTTCTATTATTATGCTCTCCAAGTTTAAGGAACATTGCAGAAGAGGTGGCAGAAAGAATGTATGAGCCAGAGGATAGATAGGGAAGGATGCTGTGATAGTTTGAATGTATGTCCCCAATAGAATTAGACATTTTAATAAAGCCTGTAACTTGAATTTCCAGCTTCCTGGCTGGAAGACATGTTACTCGGGGTGGATCTAATTTCTAGCCTAAAGGTATTCAGAGTACTTGATCTCTGCCTAGGATACCTGTTGTCTGGCTGCCTGTGCTGCTTCCTGGTGAGTGCCTTAACTTGCACATACATCTATCCTGTTCAGCTTTCCTTCACCAGCATTAGAATAAAGTTTCCTCAGCATTCCAATATGGACTGAAGACCAGTGGCTCTCAAGGACTGCTGAGCCATCCAGTCACATGGACTGAGCAGCAACTAGGCTCCTAACTCTCAAGCCTGCAGACTACCATTGTTGGACTGCTAATCTGATAAATTCCCCTTTTTATTTACTTATTGATTTCAATTTTTAAAATTTTCTTTATTTGAGAGCGTGAGAGAGAAAGAGGCAGCGAGAGAGAGATAGAGAGAATGGGCACACCAGGGTCTCCAGCCACTGCAAGCAAACTCCAGGTACATGTGCCACCTTGTGCATCTGGCTTACATGGGTCCTGGGCAATTGAACTGAGGTCCTTTGGCTTTGCAGGCAAATGCCTTAACCGCTAAGCCATCTCTCCAGCCCAAATTCCCATGTTTTAAAAATTTATTTATTTAGTTATTTGAGAGTGACAGACAGAGAGAGAAAGAGGCAGAGAGAGAGAGAGAGAGAGAGAGAGAGAGAGAGAGAGAGAGAGAGAATGGGCACGCCAGGGCTTCCAGCCACTGCAAACGAACTCCAGACACGTGCGTCCCCTTGTGCATCTGGCTAACGTGGGTCCTGGGGAATCGAGCCTCGAACTGGAGTCCTTAGGCTTCACAGGCAAGCGCTTAACTGCTAAGCCATCTCTCCAGCCCGCCAAATTCCCTTTTTAAAACAATTTGTTTTTATCACATCTGTTCTTCTAGAGAGCCCTAACTAATATAGGTGCTTTGGAATGCCATCTTCTGTACTCAAAGTGGCTATTGCATTCATGACCTCACAGCAGCTGTCATTGCCTGCACACAACCTAAACAATATCGGACTCCTTAACATGTTGTCATAAATGATGTAGGAGGACAAAAATTGACACCAAAATAGAAGAGCAATGAATTGTATAGAAGAAGCAATACTGAGGAAAGGGGATGGTGACGGGGAACAAAAGAAAGTACTGGAAAACAATTATGACCAACATACATTATATGGATGAAAATTGTCAATAAAACTTTAAAGTTGGGCATGGTGGCACACACCTTTCATCCCAGCACTCAGGAGGCTAAGGTAGGAGGATCTCTTGTGAGTCTGAGGCCATCTTGAACCTCAGAATGAGTTCTAATTCAGCCTGGGCTAGGATGAGACCCTGTTTCAAAAACAAACAAAACTTCAGCCAGGTGTGATGGTGCACACTTTTAATCCCAGCATCTTGAATGCAGAAGTAGTTCAAGGCTAGCCTGGGACTACAGAATGAGTGCCAGGTCAGCCTGAGCTACAGTGATACCCTACCTTGAAAACAAAACAAAACAAACAAACAAAACTTTAGGTCAAACAAATAGCTTGTGCCTGGGTTCTCTATTCTCAAACCTAAACTTTACATAAATGGTGCCAGGGACTTGGATAGAGGTACTATCAGGATGGATTGCTCTTTGGGGCCTTCCTACCTTCCTCTATCTGCAATTGCTGCTGCCTCTTCACTGACCTCCATTTTCCTCTGGTGTATTTATTGGGTTGTCTTCTTCAGAAATGACTGTCAGGCTGGTATTAGGGTCCTGTATTGATCCCAGGCTTGCCAAGGCACAAGGATATGCTTTCTCTTCTTTTATTTTTACTGTGTGTGGACAAGTCACACTCTTGGGAAATCTTTTTATTTATTTGCAAGTATAGAGAGCAAAATGGAAAATTAAATGTGAAAGGAATGGGATGATCCCTCTGTGCAATGAAGGTGTTTACTGTTAACTAAGGAATGGGATGATCCTTCTGTGTACTGTTGCATAAGGAATGAGATGATCCCGCTGTGCAATGTTCCATGACCTCCCTGCATCTCTTTGTTTCGAGATATCTTTGTGATTACATAGCATAGAATGTTTCTTACCTCAGTTCCGCCTATGTGACCTATGTAACCTTGTGACTTCTTGTAATACATCTCCCCTTGTTTAACAGTATGTAATTTTATGGTTTAACCCCCAATCCTGTTTTTACTATAAACATCATGTGGTTATTTCTAATAAAAGCTGACAGTCCCAACAGATCAGGGCTGCATCTTGAGATACTGAACTCTGGGATACAGACCTGGTGCACCAGCTTTCTTCTTTTTCGTTCCTTCTACCCAATAAAACTTGGCCTCACATTCTGTGAGTCAATGGTTTTACTTGTGTGACACAGGACCCCATAACACAAAGAGAAAGAGAGAGAGAGAGAGAGAATGGGCATTCCAGGGCCTCTAGCCATTGCACACAAACTACAGATGCATGCACCAATTTGTGTATTGTGCTTTACATGAGTACTGTGGAATCAAACCCAAGTCTTTAGGCTTTGCAGGCAAGTGCCTTAATAGCTAAACCATCTCTCTAGTCCCATGCTTGGAAAATTTAAAGAGGTGCAAGGATGCTTGTATCCCTCATTTCTCTCCACCTGATTGACTTGCCAGAGTTTATCATCTCCATTCATACCCTCCCCACTGGGCATCTTGCCCTCCTGGAGCTAAATCCCTAGTTAATACAGAGTAAAATAGATTTTACAATAAGTCTCTCCTTTAAAATTCTGGGGGAGAAGTTGAACCAAGGGAACTGATTTTCTTCTGTAATACTGTCTGACCTTAATATAAATGGCATAATGACAGCCAGTTGGCCCCACAATGTCACATCTTATAAATTTAGATAATTTCATGCCCTGCAATGGCAAATGGCAGTCTCTTGCTCTTTGATCCCAGACCCCTCCCCCACTCAGTTGTTTGCAACACCTAAACAAACACCTCTCCCATGCATTCTTCTAAAATGTCTCATTCCATACAAATGGGGTGCCCACAGCCACTCTGTCCTCCCACTTACTGTGTCTCTCAGTGTTCTCACAGTGGTTGGTAACAGGACAACTTCCTGGAATAGTCTTCTTCCCTTCCTTGATCAGATAGCAAGACCTTCAGCTTCTTCAGAGTAGAGATGAGCAAAATGTGTGGCTCAAAGCTTTTGCCTCCAATTTCCAACATATTAACACTTTCCAAATGGTGAGTTTCCCATGCTCTCTCAGATCCCCTTTGAGATTAGTATGCACTGACTACCAGATGGTTCAACTCTAGAGTGAATGTTTCACTTCCAAGAGTCTCTCATTCCTTACAGTCTGCTCATCCCCACCCACCTTAGGACACAATTTAAAAAGGTAGTCTACATTCAAGCTGTAGGATTCCAAATGTCTTCTCAAAGTACCGTTAATCACATCGCCTCTTTCCCCTCTTCTCTCCCCATCCCAGGAGTTTCTCCACACAATACTCTACTGCTTCCCAAATCTGCCTTTTCTTGGTATGGCTATGCAAAGGGACACATCCTCACAAATTAAAATTCAGATGGCCAGAATACTTCCTCCTTCCCACATCTTTCCATTATCATTAAAACTTCATAGTAAGTATTCAGAACCCAATTAAAAGTTAACCCTTCTCCCTTGAAAATGTGTTCATTGAGTCTTACTAATGTACTTTGTGTCATTTTTTTTGTCCTCTGCCCATTAACTTTACATTATTTTCATTTAGTTTGTCTTGTTTTTCTATGTCCAAAAATCTACAAAAAAAAATCTCGGGCTATTTCATGATCTGATTTTAGAATGTGTACATGTACTTGGATGTGTTTAAGATGATGTTGAATTGCTAATAGCACTGGTACAAGTACTTAAAACAACAATTCATCTCCATACTTTTACTTTTACAAAAGCTACAAATGTAAACAGATGTCCCAAAAGAAAGAAAACAAGCTGGGTGTGGTGACACACACACGCCTTTCTTTAGTCCCCAAACTTGGGAGGCAGAGGCAGGAGGAAGATCACTATGAGTTTGAGGTCATCCTGAGACCACATAGTGAATTCCAGGACAGTTTGGGCTAGAACGAGACCTCAAAAAGAAAGAAAGAGAGAGAGAGAGAGAGAGAGAGAGAGAGAGGAAGGAAGGAAGCAAGCAAGGAAAAACATATGCCAAATTTAAATCCCACCTTTTAAATTTCCTTATAGACTCAAATGAGGAGCCACTTTTTTAAACTTTCTTATTTTATTATTATTTTTTAATAAAAAGATTGTACACATAAGACCCCCTTTCCCCTGCCCCAATTCTGCTTAGGGTCTTCAGTGGGATTATTAGTATTGTTTGTGGGGACCAAGAGGCCTCAGTCAGTCTGTGTAGGAATGGGGGAAACCTGGTGTCTCAGGCTATTGCCACACACCCTGAGGCTCTTACAATCAATCTTTCCTCCCCGTCTTGTGCAATGTTCTCTGACCCTTGGTGGGCAAGATACAGACATGACTTAGTGCTGCTTTCTCTGTATATTCTGAATCTCTGTTTTTATTATTTTATTTTATTTTATTTTATTTTATTTTATTTTATTTTATTTTATTTTATTTTATTTTTGCGGTTTGAGTGAACACAGTGTCTGTTGCCATTTCCCTGGAACTGGCTTTCAGGCTAGCCATGAGAGAGTATTCGTTTCAGTGCTTCCCCTGTAATGACTTCTCAGCCTGGGCAGATGAGGTGGTGACACATCTCATGATAGACAGTCAATTCTCTCTTCTATATATATATTAGTTTTCAAAGTTAGGGTCTCACTCTAGTCCAGGGTGACCTGGAATTCACTATGTAGTTTCAGGCTGGCCTTGAACTCACAGCAATCCTTCTACCTCTGCCTCCCAAATGCTGGGATTAAAGGTGTGTGCCACCATGCCCGGCTCTCCTTTATATATTAATGCTTCCGTGTTCTCCTCCGTCTGTAAGATAGAACACTTTCTCCAACCAAAAGTGAGAATAGGGCTGGAGAGAAAGGTTAGCTGTTAAGGCGTTTGCCTGCAAATCCAAAAGACCTTGTTTTAGTCCCCCAGGACCCACATAAGCCAGGTGCACAAGGTGGCACATGAGTCTGGAGTTTGTTTGCAGTGGCTGGAGGCCCTAGCATGCCCATTCTCTCTCTGTGTCTATCTGCCTTTTTCTCAAATAAATAAATAAAACATTTTTAAAAACTGAGAACTGAAAATGTTGAATTAACTAAATCTTTATCTGAAAAGGTTATCTGAATTTAACAGAGTATTTGAGGGAGAGTAGTTTCCAGTGGAGACCCTTAGCAAAGGCTTCTTCAACCAGGTGGTCAGGGTCAGTACTGCAGTGATAAATTTTGCCTGTGGTATATAGGTTTGCTATGTGATGGGAATGCCTATGTCTCCCTTTGTGTATCTCCTCCCTTAATCTCTTAAGCATAGCAAATCAAAGGTTTGTTATATTGGAGCTGAAGTAGAACCCAGTAATGAAGACTCTATGGTTTGTTTTCTACTGTGTCAGTGAAGAGGGCAGGGAGAGACTGCAGGAAGAAATGATCAGCCTTGTGATGGTAGCCATGTAACTAGGGATGGAGAGATGGGGGCACTTATAACACTCTATGGGTACATGATAAATTTTACTGATACAAAGCTTACACTGTAGTTTAGGGACAGAAGGTTTGTCTAGCAAACTTCAGACTGGGATTTTGTTTTTAAATATTCTTGCACTTGTAGTCAATCTATGGTTGCCATTTGTGAATATAGTTCCAACCTGTTGGCTTTTGTCTATGATTATGAGGTTGACGAAAGTAAAACGACTAAGATATGTCAGAAGGTAACACAAATGTTTCCTGAATTGGATGATATTTGTCTGGAAGAATAGTCCCTCAAATTTTTGTGCTATTACCAAAGTAAAAATTATAAACATTAAAACAAAAACTGAGAACAATCTGAATAAAAGTGAATAAGCTGGGCAGAAGAGATGGCTTAGTGGTTAAGATGTTTGCCTGCAAAGCAAAAAGACCCAGGTTTGAATCCCCAGTACCCATGTAAAGCCAGATGCACAAAGTAGTGCATGTGTCTGGAGTTTTCTGTGGTTAAAAGCCCTGGTGTACTCATTCTCTCTGTCTCCCTGTCTGTCTCTCTCTCTGCTTGCAGATGAATACTAATTTTTTTTTCTTTTTTTATGAGAGAGAGGTAGAAAGATAGATACATAGATAGATAGATGATAGATAGATAGATAGATGGATAGATAGATAGATAGATAGATAGATAGATAGATAGATAGATATAGAATGGGCACGCCAGGGCCTCTAGCAATTGTACTCCAGACACATGTGCCACCTTGTGCACATGCATTATCATGCACATGTGTCACTTTCTGTGTCTGGCTTTTGTGGGATCTGGAAAATTAAACATGGTTCCCAGACTTCAAAGACAAGCGCCTAAACTGCTAAGAGATGTGTCCATTTCAATAAATAAAAAGTAAAAGGGATAAGCCTAGTTATCAGAGAACGAGAGAGAGAGATTGATGTGTATATCCACTCTTAGTTAAAGAGCAGTGGAGGTTCTCTTTGAGGCCTTTTGATTTCTTGTTCTAGGGAATTTGCCTTGGATCCCAGAGCCAGATATGAATTCTCCCTCACTGGTCAGATTTCATGTCCAATCTGTGAGCAGTTGGTTACTTACATCAGCTGTGTGCCACTATTGCACAAGTGTATCATTCTTGCTCTGCTGGTTGATTTTGTAACTGGCAGGATCTCTTGCTTAATCAATCAGCTGACAACTGTTATTCTCCAAATGTTCTCATAGCACTTTCCAGCACTATTAGAGCTAGCCAGGAGGGAATTGGATTCCCTCTTAGTTCTAGCATGATCAGTTGATGTCCTGTGGCCACATACTGTGGTGTCTTCAGCAATAGAGACTAACCTTTTAACTCTTGCAGGTAACCAAGTATTTTTGCAATGGCCTATATTGTTTTGGGGACCTCATGTCTCCCTGACCAAGAGCTCACTGTGTGTGGGGGGAACACCCCTCTGGCCCTGAGAATTATCAGCCAGAGCCCAAGGTTTTAAGGTTATGCTTTCTCCACCTTTTATGGAGCTCTTCTGTTCAAATACCCCTTCCCCCTTATTGAGGGAAATGACTTGTAGAGTGGTATCCCAGAAGAAGTTTTCTATGAAATTGATTCATGTTGCCATTAGTTTTGTGTATGCCTCATCCCTTCCTCTGTTCTCTAGGCCTTTCAATACCTTTCTTTCTGCTTATAATTGACTTGTTGTCAAGTAGCCCTTCCTCCCTTCCCTCCTATTTCCTATCTTCATTTTAGTACCATGTCCATATTATTTTTTAAAATGACACAAATTTGCAGGAAAATGGAGGGACTTGGAAAAAATCATGCTAAGTGAAGTCAAATAGGCACAGAAAGAAAAATGCAGCATGACTTTTCTCATTTGCAGTTCTGACCTTGTCAGGGTGGTCTCAAACTCTCCACAATCTTCCCAAGTGCTGGGATTAAAGGTGCATGCCACCATGCCTGACTGCAATTCCTTTTTTTAAAACTGTTTTTAAAACATTTAAAAAATATTTTATTTATTTATTTGAAAGAGAAAGAGGCAGATGTAGAGAATGGGTGTGCCAGGGCCTCTAGCTACTGCAAACAAATTCCAGATGCATGTGCCGCCTTGTGCAAGTGTCTTTGTGTGGGTAATGGGAAATCAAACCTGGGTCCTTTGGCTTTTCAGGCAAGCACCTTAACTGCTAAGCCATTTCTGAAGCCCATAGCTTTGCCATTCTTTTTATTTATTTTGTTTTGTTTTGAGGTAGGGTTTCACTCTAGCCCAGGCTATAGTCTCAGGGTGGCCTTAAACTCACAGCAATCCTCCTACCTCAGCATCCTGAGTGCTAGCATTAAAGGCATATGCCACCATGCCTATCTGGCTTTCCCATTCTTAAATAAGCTGTGTTTGGGGGTTGACTTTTGTAGCATTTGATATTTATTGATTTACAGAGTCTTTTTGTCTTTTTCTTCTGTCTTTCTTGGTGACAGGGTCTCATGTGGGCCCAAGCTGAATTGGAAACCATTATAGACCAGGAATCTCAGCCTCTCAGTCAACAGGATTCAAACACCCACCCTTACAGACTTGGTTTTGTTAGATTACTTGCTTGTTTTAATTCCCACTCCATGCTGGTTTTGTTTCTGTGTGTTCATTGCTCAGTTGGATTTTATAATTCGCTTGGGGCTGAAGAAATGGCTTAGTGGCTAAGGCACTTGCCTGCAAAGCCAAAGTACCCAGATTCAATTTCCCAGAGCCCATATATGCCAGATGCATAAAGTAATGCATGTGTCTGGAGTTCGCTTGCAGTGGTTAAAGACCCTGGCATGCCCATCTCTCTACATATATCTCCCTCTTTATTTCTCTCTCTCTCTCTTTTTCTCAATAAACCAAAAAAATAAATAGAATTTACCTGTATTTTGCTCCACTCAGCCTACTAGAATATATACATAGCAGGAAAATCTAACACCTTGGGTAACTTCTGCTTTTATTCTGGGAGTAACATGATAGCTACACCTCGCAACTTAGGCTCCTACCCTGAAGATATATAACTTCTGACTTGCACATCTAAGAATACAACAGATATTTAGAAAATGCAATCATTTAGTTAGCTCAAGATGCAAAAATCTCTACATCATAATACAGAAAACATACCAAATCAAGACAATATAATTCCACTAAAGCTATAAATCCATCAAAAATGACCTCATTGAGACTGATTTTGATGAAATACCTACGAGGAATTCAAAAGAATAATTACAATTATGTTAAAAAAATCATAGAAATTCAAAGGAATCATAGAAGGAAATAAATTCCTGAAGGAGAACACAGGAAACCAACTTAATGAAATAAGGAAGTTGATACAAGACATGAACAAGGAAATAGAAATACTGAAGAAAAAAGATCAGAAATTCTAGAAATAAATAACACAGTAAGTCAAATAAAAAAAAAGTGCTGTAGAAAATCTCACCAATAGAATGGATTAAGTAGGTGACAAAATATTTAAACTAGAAGTCAAGGAGGTAGATCTAGAGCAGTACAACAAGAAAAAGATAAATTAATAGGAAGGCATGAATGAGAATTTTAAGACATTTCACACACTATGAAGAGATTGAACATAAGAATTCAGGGTATAGTAGAAGGAGAATTTCAGTCTAAAGACAAAGTAGGTATTTTCAACAAAATCACAGAAGAAAAATTCCCCCTAAGTAAGAAAATACATGTCAGTACAGATACAGGAAGCATGTAGAACACTGAACAGAGAAAACTAGGAAAGAACCTCTCCTTGCCATATTATAATTAAACTACTAAACACACAAACCAAAAAAAATACATTGAAAGCAGTGAGAGAAAATCAAGTCACCTATAAATGAAAGCCCCAAGGCTTAATAACAAGGCACTCTTTTTTGAGGCAAGCCCAGCAGACTGGCCTTTTTATGCAAGAGAGCAAGAGAGAGAGGATTTACACACCATGGCCTCCAGCCAATGCAATTGAACTCTAGACATACATGTCACGTTGTGCACATGTGTGACCTTGTATGCTTGCATCTCTTTGTGTGTTTGGCTCACATGGGACCTGTAGAGTTGAACATGGGTCCTTAGGTTTTACAGGCAAGCACCTTAACTACTAAGCAATCTCTCCAGCCCAGTGACACTCTTTAATCACAAAAATAAACTTAACCCAGATTTAGATACCATTGTTTGTTGAGATTATATGACTTTTCTCTTTCTTTCTTTTTGGTTTTTTGAGATAGGGTCTCCTCTAGCCCAGGGTGACCTGGAATCCATTATGTAGTTTCAAGCTGGCTTTGAATTTACAGCGATCTTCCTACCTCTGCTTCCTAAATGCTGGTATTAAAGGTGTGCACCACCTCACCTGGCTATAACACTTTTAATTTTTACTGTGAAACGGAAACCTAACTAACAAAAATCTCTGACAATTTTACACATCCATCATTCCCACAGGCATCACAGCCTTCACAAAAATCTCAACTTCAGTAGGAAGACTCCTAGAAAAGAAACTCACAGTAATTAATGCAATGGAAGCATTTTTATAGACATTTTATTGACAGCTTCCATAATTATAGATAATAACTCATCGTAATTCCCTCTCACCCTCCATTTTCCCCTTTGAAACTATACTCTCCTTCAGCTCCCCTCTCCCTTTCAATCAGTCTTTCTTTTATTTTGATGTTATCATCTTTTCTGCCTATTATGATGGTCTTGTGTAGGTAGTGTTAGGCACTGTGAGGTCAGGGATATCCAGGCCATTTTGTGTCTGGAGGAGCACATTGTAAGGAGTCCTACCCTTCCTCAGGCTCATACACTCTTTCTGCCACCTCTTCCACAATGGACCCTAAGCCATGGAAGATGTGATAGAGATGTTTCAGTGAGGGACACTCCTCTGTCAAGTCCTCTCAGCATTATAATAACTATTGAGTCCTCCCAAGGTCACTGCCATCTGAAAAGAGCTTTTTTATCCAAAAGTGAAAGTAGCATTAATATGTGGGTATGAACATTAAGAGAAGTGCTTACCAGGCAGTTTGGTGATCATGGTATATACATTTAGCCACACACCAGCAGATGTTATACCCCTAGGGATCATGACTTCCCCTGTCATAGGTTTTCAGTGTCAGGGATGTATTCCCTCCCATGGATCGGGCCTCCAGTCCAATTAGAGGGCAGTTGGTTTCCCCCATAATGGACGTGCCATTTTTGCACCTGTTGGCTCATTTGGCCTGGGTGGCCGAATTCAAGGCTTGCAGAGTCCACTGGTGTTTATTTCCACTGGTGATTTCTGTCTCTCCTGTGGTACTGCATGCAGCATAGTTTTTCCAGCTTTCTGTCAGCTGGTTTACACAAAGGAGGTTTTCAGCTCAGCTCCATCAGGATTTCTCAGTGACTTTGCATCCCAAGTATGTGGAGTCTTCAGCAATAGGGTCTTAACATTTATTCCTGGTGGGAAACTGAGAGCTTTGCAAATGGCCTGTAATGTTTTGAGGGCATCAGGGACCTCCCTGGCCAACCACTCACTGGAAGGTATACCATCCCTGGCACTGAAAATTTTCGAGTAATAACCTATGGCTTCTGGTTTTTCCATTGTCCAAAAAAGTAGGTTTCCATATGACTTATTCATACCCTCTTAGATTTTGATTATCCCTCCCCCCACCTTTCCTTTACTCAATGCCTTCCCCTGATGTCACTTAGGTGTTTCCACCCCCATTAATCTGTTCTTCTGTTTACATATATACAATACCATCCTATTAAGTCCCTCATCCTTCCCTTTCTATTACCTTTGTATTCCTTTTCTAGCTTACTGGCCTCTGTTACTGAGTTTTATTTAAACTTACATAGAAGTTCAATCATTTGTAGCTAGGATCCACATATGAGGGAGAACATGTGATGTGTAACTTTCTGGGTCTGGGTTACCTCACTAAGTATAATCCTTTCCAGATCCATCCATTTTCTTGCAAATTCCAGAAATTCTTTCTTTCTTTCTTTTCTACTGCTCAGTAGAACTCCATTGTACAAATGTGCCACATCTTTATTATCCACTCATCAGTTGAGGGACATCTTGACTGGTTCCGTTTCCTAGTTATTGTGAATAAAGTAGTAATAAACATGGTTGAGCAAGTATCTCTAAGGTGGTGAGATGAGCCCATAGGTTTTAGAATTGTTTTTCCTATTTCCATGAAGAAGGCCCTTGGAATTTTGACGGGGATTACATTAAATGTATAGATTGCTTTTGGTAAGATTTTCACAATATTGATTCTTCCAACCAATGAACAAGGGATGTCTTTCCATTTCTTAGTGTCTTCTGCAATTTCTCACTTTAGTGTTTTAAATTTTTCATTGTAGAGATTCTTCACTTCCTTGGTTAGGATTATTTCAAGGTACTTTATTTTATCTATTTTTTAATATTTTATTTTTATTTATTTGACAGAGAAAGAGGGAGAAAGAATGAATGGGTGCACTAGGGCCTCCAGCCACGGCAAACGAACTCCAGACATATGCACCCCCTTATGCATCTGGCTAACATGGGTCCTGGGGAATCGAACCTGGGTCCTTTGGCTTTGCAGGCAAATGCCTTAACCGCTAAGCCATCCCTCCAGCTCTATGTTATTATTTTTTTTTGATGCAATTGTGAATGGAAGTGATTCTCTGATTTCATCCTCTGCATGTTTGTTGTTAGCATATAGGAAGGCTACTGATTTCTGTGTATTTATTTTGTATCCTGTTGCATTGCTATAAATGTTTATCAGTTTTAACAGTTGGCTGATAGAATCCTTAGGGTCCTTTATGTATAGAATCATATCATCTGCAAATAATGATAATTTGATCCTTTCTAATTTGTATCCCATTTATGTGTGTATCTTGCCTTATTACTATGGCTAAGACTTCTAGTACCATATTAAATAAAAGTGAGGACAGTTGACACCCTTGTCTTGTTCCTGATTTTATGGAAAAGCTTCAAGTTTTTCTCCATTTATTATTATGTTGGGTATAGGTTTGTCATAAATAGCCATTATTATGTTGAGATATGTTCCTTCTATTCCCAGTCTCCGTAGGACTTTTATCCTGAAGAAGTGTTGGATTTTGTCAAATGCTTTTTTTTGCATCTAATGAGATGATCATGTGACTTTTGTCCTTCAGTCCATTTATACAATATATTACATTTATAGATTTGCATATGTTGAACCATTCCTACATCTCTGGGATAAATTCTACTTGGTCAGGCTGAATGATTTTTCTGATATATTCCTTTTTAAAAATTATTTTTTTTTACTTTTATATATTATTTTTTATTGACAACTTCCATAATTGTAAACAATATTCCATAGTAATTCCCTCCCTCCCCCACTTTCCCCTTTGAAACTCCATTCTCCATCTTATCCCCTCCCCCTCTTAATCAGTCTCTCTTTTATTTAGGTGTCATGATCTTTTCTTCCTATTATGATGATCTTGTGTAGGTAGTGTCAGGCACTGTGAGGTCATGGATATCCAGGCCATTTTGTGTCTGAAGGAGCACGTTGTAAGGAGTCTTACCCTTCCTTTGGCTCTTACATTCTATCCGCCACTTCTTCCACAATGGACCCTGAGCCTTGGAAGGTGTGATAGAGATGTTTTAGTGCCTAGCACTCCTGTCACTTCTTTTCAGTACCATGGTACCTTCTGAGTCATCCCAAGGTCACTGAAAAGAGAAGGTACTCTAACAAAAAATGAAAGTAGCATTAATATATGGGTATTAACATTAGGAGAAGTGCTTTCATGGCATTTAGGTGAGCATGGTATATACTTTTAGCCAGACAGCAGCAGATGTTACACTCCTAGGACTCATGATACCCCTGTTGTAGGTTTTCAGTGTCAGGAATATATTTCCTCCCATCATTGGGCTTCCAGTCAAATTAGAGGGTGGTTGGTTCCCCCCATAACAGATGCTCCACTATTGCACCAGTTGGCTCATTTGGCCTGGCTGGCCAAATTTAAGGCTTTCAGTGTTCACTGTTTGGTATCTCTGCTGGTGATTTCTCTCTCTCCCATTGAATTGCATGCAGTGTGGCTTTTCCCAGATTTCTTTCAGCTGGTCTACATGGAGGAGGTTTTCAGCTCAGTTCCAGCAGGGTTTCTCGGTGACCTTGTAGCCCAAGTATGTGTAGTCTTCAGCAATAATGTCTTACCATCTATTTCTTTTAGGAAACCCAGGGCCTGGGCAAGGGCCTGTAATGTTTTGGGGGCATCAGGGACCTCCCTGGCCAACAATCTGATATATTCTTGTATCATGTTTGCCAATGTTTTGTTGAGAATTTTTGCATCTATGTTAATGAGGGATATTGGTGTGTAATTTTCTTTTTTTGCTCTATCTTTGGTTTTGGTATCAGGGTGATGCTGGCTTTGTAGAAAGAATTTGGTAGAATTCTTTCCTTTTCTACTTTATGGAAAAGTTTGATTCATTGGACAATTTTTGTTTCTATTTCATTAATTTCTGCCCAAATCTTTATTATTTCTTCCTGTCTCCTGATTTTTGGTTTGCCTTGTTCTTCTTTGTCCAAGGCCCTTACAGTAAAGGATTAAGTTGTTTACTTGCAACCTAATTTCTTCATATGGGTACTTAAAGCTATAAATCTACTCTTAGGACTGCCTTCATTGCGTCCCGAAGGTTGTGGTATATTGTGTTCTTGTTATCATTTGGTTCTATGATTTGTTTGATTTCCCCATTGACCCATTCACGATTTAGAAGTGTATCGTTTAGTTTCCATGATTTTGTGTATGTTCTATAACTTTTCTTGCTATTGATTTATAGTTTGATTCCATTGTGGTCAGATAGAATGCAAGGAATTATTTCATTTTTCCTACATTTGTTAAGATTTGCTTTGTGTCCTAATATATGGTCTATTTTAGAGAATGTTCCATGTGCTGCTGAAAAGAATGTATATTCTGCAGCATTTGGATGAAATGTCCTGTAGATATCTGTTAGGTCCATTTGTCCTATGACATATGCATCTCTGTTTATTTTTTGCTGGGATGACCTGTAAATTGATGAGAGGGGGATTTTGAAGCCACCCACTACCACTGTGTTTTGTGTTATCTGTGACCTTAGATCTAATAGTGCTTGTTTGAAGAAATTGGGAGCCCCCATGTTAGGTGCATATATGTTTAGGATTGTAATGTCCTCTTGTTGTAGTGTTCCTTTAATCAATACAAAGTGACTTACCTTATCTTTCCTAACTAATGTTGGTCTGAAGTCTACCCTGTCAGATATCAGTATAGTAACACCTGCTTGTTTTCTAGGCCCATTTGCTTGAAACACTGTTTTCCAACCTTTCACCATAAGATATTATCCAACTTTTGTGGAAAGGTGAGTTTTTTGGAGGCAACAAACTGAAGGATCCCGCTTTTTAATCTAGTTGAAAACCTGTGTCTTTTGGTTGGGACATTGAGGCCATTGATATTAAGAGTTATTTTGATGATTTCATTCAGGTTTCCCCATAAACTTAGGTGTTCTGAATGCCAGGTTCCCAGCTGATGGAGATTTGGGAATTAACACTTTCAAGAGGGAGCATATTGTTGGGGGTGAGCTTATGGGTGCTATAGCCACCTCCCCCTTGCCAGTGCTTGACACACTCTCCTGTTGCTATTATCCACCTTATGTTGGCCAGAGGTTATGTCCACCCACTGTTCATGCCATCATTTCCCCTTGCCATCATGGAGCTTCCCCTCAAGTCTGTAATACAAAATAATTTTTTTTTTCCCAAAAGTTGTTCTTGGTTGGGTTATTTCTGCCAGCAAAGCAAACCTGACTGCAACAGTTATTATTGAAAGGTGTATATTTATTTATTTATTTATTTTAAATTTTTATTTATTTGAGAGTGACAGACACAGAGAGAAAGACAGATAGAGGGAGAGAGAGAGAATGGGTGCGCCAGGGCTTCCAGCCTCTGCAAACGAACTCCAGACGCGTGCGCCCCCTTGTGCATCTGGCTAACGTGGGACCTGGGGAACCGAGCCTCGAACCGGGGTCCTTAGGCTTCACAGGCAAGCGCTTAACCGCTAAGCCATCTCTCCAGCCTGGTGTGTATTTATTTTTGCCATTTTTCTTGTTTTGTAGTTCTTCAGGTTTTACCTTTGTTGTCTTGTATTAACTAGTATTTGAGTATGGTTTGTTTCTTCAAGGCTCCTTATGTGTGTGCTTTTCTGCCTCTTTAGCATAGAGCATCCTTTCAACTATCTTCTTTAGAGATGGTTTGGTTTTCATACATTCCTTTAGCCTGCTTTTTTATGGAATATTCTTATTTCTCTGTCTATTTGAATCAATAGCTTTCCAGGATAAAGTTATCTTTCTTGACATTTGTCATGTTTCATAACTTGGAATACATCATCCCAAGCCCCTTTGGCTTTTAAAGTTTGTGTTGAGGGCTAAAGAGATTCTGCTGGTGAGACTTTCTATAGTTTTCTATTTGACTTACTCTGTTTTTCACTTCTAGTATTTCTGATTGGTATCTTTTCAATAATTCTATTTCCTTACTCATGTCTTATAATGACTTCCTTATTTCATTATTTCATTAAGTTGGTTTCCTGTGTTCTTCTTCAGGAGTTTAATACCTTTAATTTCTTTGAACATAGATATAATCATTTTTTGAAATCTTTGTTAGGCATTTCATCTAAAGCAGTCTCACTGGAGGTCATTTCTGATGGATTTATAATTTTTAGTGGGATTGCATGTTCTTGATTTTTTTGTGTTTCCTGTAGTATATTGTAGAGATTTTTGCATCTTGAGTTTATTTAATGCTTATATTTCCTAATTATCTGCAGTGTTCTTAGCCATGTAAATCTGGCTTTATATATCCTCAGTGTAAGAGTGCCAGGTGTAGCTCTTATACTCCAAGAGAAACAGCAAAAGTGTCCCTAGGTGTTGAGTTTGGCTTCTATTCAATATTGTAGTGCACCAGGTAAAGCAAATTACTGGCAAATTCTAAAATTCAACTGAGCAATATACACATTCATTCAAACCCAGTACAGAGCATTTGTACAAGGGTGGGGATTAAACTAAACAGATAATCTAGTAAAGCCAAAGTCCCTAAGGGTGTCTGTTGCTCCACATCCTTAATCCTGTCAACTAAGAGGTTGAGATTTCTAGTCTGAAATGGGTTCCAAATCAGCCTGGGGCATCAGACCCTGCCCCCAATAATGACAGAAGAAAAGGACAAAGATCCTAAAAATCAGGAAATGTCAAAGGCAACAATATTCAACACCAAAATACAGCTTATTTGAGAAGGGTAAAGCCAACCAAGACTATATCATACAAATGTAATACATAGGGCTGAAGAGATGGCTTAGTGGTTAAGTGCTTGCCTGTGAAGCCTAAGGACCCTTGTTCAAGGCTTGATTCCCCAGGACCCAGTTAGCAGATGCACAAGGGAGCGAATGTGTCTGGAGTTCGTTTGCAGTGACTGGAAGCCCTGGCGCACCCATTCTCTCTCTTTCTCTCTCTCTCTCTGCCTCTCTCTCTCTCTCTGTCACTCTCAAATAAATAAAAATGAACAAAAAATATTTTTAAAAAATGTAATACATAATCTTTCCTCACATGGAAAGAGAGATTAGCACTTCCAGTGCAGGCCTATGTATCTGGCTTTGTATAAGGCCCTGTTACCTTTTGTGGTGGCTTCCAATTTCACCAATGCTGAGTGCCCACTTTGATTTCTCTCTGTGCTGATGTCAGGCAGCCAGGGGTGAATGAGTTCTCTGGACCTTCACAACCCTGACAGTTGTAGGTGGGAGGCTTTTCAGGGTGCCTGGATTTATACTGGAGCTGCTCGGCTGGTCCTGTTTGTATTTTCCTTCAGCAGCTGCTCAGCTGGTCTCTGCTGTCTTCCCTTTTGGGATTATAGACTTTGGAAGGAGGCTGGTGTGAGTGGAAAATCCCCTCACCTTGTTTCTGCTCCTGCTACTCTGTGCCACCAGCCAGGCAGGTTTGCAGATCAGGGCTACTTGTGCATCCTCAGGATTCTGGCCAGTTTCCTCTTTCTGGAAGACCTTTGTCTCTCCTGCTTCTCTGCTGTGTTCGGTAATAACACACACTTTCACTTTTCAGTTGAAGCATGTATTTTGCTGTGTTTCTGTTTATTTCCCTTCGTAGGCTGCTTTGGTGTGGGTCATATCCTGCCATCTTAGCTGGAAGTCCCTGCAATGGAAGCATTTTAACATACATTATTTTTAGTTATTTGATCAAGTAAAAGTAATTTTGTTTTTAATAGGTGACAGATTTCAGAAACTTTATCTATAGAATAGTCTTGAGGCTGCAAAGTCTCAGAAAGAATGGATTATCCTTTTGAATATCTTTTAAAATTCTTTTAACCAGGGAGGGATAAGCCTTTATTTATATCACCAAGATATGCCAGAAAACATTTAAAAATATTTATATACTTGATAGGGAAGCATTTGATTAACATCTAATTGTTATTCCTGGGTCTTTCAGATTATATTTTATTTTTGTCGCTGAAAAATCCTAAAAGCCTAATATAAAAGTTAATTTAGAATATCTGTGTCCAGTTGTCTGATTTTTATAGTTTGTTCTTAATATCTAGAGTATGGGCTGGAGAAATGGCTTAACAGTTAAGGCTCTTGTCTGCTAAGCCTAAGGACTCAGGTTCGGTTTTCCAGGCCCCATGTAAGCCAGATTCACATGGTGGCACATGTGTCTTGAGTTTGTTTGTAGTGGCTGGAGGCCCTGCTGCAACTATTCTCTCTTTCAAATAAATAAAAATAAATCTTAAAAAGTTAAAAAAATCTAGAGTAGATTGGTTGGTGAAATAAGCATCTAATAACAATAATTGTGTTTCTTAGGATAAACCAAAATTATAACAAATATAATAATATAAATACATAATTTTTTTCTCTTATAAAGCCCTGCACAACTTATTCAGACATTCTAAGGCAAGCTTAAACTTTCTGATTTTGTACTCACTGTACGCTACTTCTATTTTGGAACAATCTTTTCCTTTAAAATCCAAAATCCCAATTTCATTATCATCACTTCATGTCAATGCTACTCATGAACAATTACATTTGAAATTAAAAATCATATATCCCCCCAAAAATCTAAAATCCTTTCTCATCTGAAAGCATTTCTCTTTTTAAAAATTTTTTTACTAAGTATGTGTTTTACATCTGTAACTATTTTTAAGCTTTATTTTTATTTATTTATTAGAGAAGGAGGAGGAATTGTCACACCAGGGCCTCCCACCACTGCAAACAAACTCCAGACGCATGTGCCACCATGTGCATGTGGCTTATGTGGGACCTGGAGAATTGAACTTGGGTCCTTAGGCTTCACAGGAATGCACCTTAACCACCTCTCCAGTCCTGTATGTGTAACTTTTTAAATCTCTTTTTACACTTGATTATTCCTACATTATTTTAATTTTAAAAATTTAGAAACTATTTACATATATATGTATATATTTCAAGGTAGGTTTACACTATAGCCCAAGCTAACCTGGAACTCACTTTATAGTTCCAGGCTGGCCTTGAACTCACAGCCATCCTACCTCTGCCTCCCTAGATTTATATTTCAAATATAGGAAGCTGTATCTGGTACACTGTCTTTTTTTGTTTCTCAATAATTTTAACTAATTTGTTAAGAGATTTAAGTCATCCAAAAAGACACTTGACAAAAGCTTTTGTTTAAAAGGATCAACTACTCATTTGGAACTATAAGGTAAATTATGGATTTTTGGCCCTTCTGTGAAAGACTTGGGCCTCAGCCATTCAACCTCCCAAATTCCATCTTACACCTGTCCCAACAGGAGGAAAATATATGCATGGGATCACTTGTGCCATGGGAGGGGCCAGGGAGGCTATTGAACTATGTTTGCTCCCTGCCAGTGCCTTTATAGACCCCTTTAGTTGTCCCATGCTAATTGTAGCACATATGATCAGTGTGCAGGGGCCTCCCCTGCCCACCCACACCTGCTCTTAAAGGAGAGATAACCTCAAGGGAAAACAGAAAGCAGCACATGATGCTCCCCCTGTAACTAGAGTCTGAAGCTGCAGCGACGGGACAGGAAGACAGTGTGAGTGGCAGCACGTGAGCTCCACACATGCCATCCACTGCTCCCAACCAGACCTCTCTGCCAACTGACCCATGGCTCTATTCCTTGCCACCTGTGAAGTCAGAGCACAACTGGCTGCAGCATGGACCACTTGCACAGTGGGAGTGAGTTGGCTTGTTCTGCCTTCCATCTTTACTGGCTAGACAAGGTGATGGGGGAAGCTATAGCCAGATAGGCTTGGGGGCAGAGAGAGAAATTTACATCAAAGAGACAGAAGAGGAGGCTGGGGAGATGGCTCAATGGTTAAAGACACTAGTTTGCAAAAGCCTTCTAAGCCAGATTTGATTCCCCAGTACCCACATAAAGTCAGAAGCAGAGTGTGGCATGTATATGGAATTTGTAGTGATAAGAGGCTTTGGCATGCCCATAGTCTCTCAAATAAATAGATTAAGATATATTTTTCAAAGAGACAGAAGATTTATTCTCTTAACTTCTGTCTACTTCACCCAAATATAGTACGAGGAGATCTCGGGGTATCCCATGATGCAATGTTCAGATTTTTTGTGTCTGGAACAAAGACTTGAGCAAGACATGGTGTTGCTGTCATTGTCATAATAGTAAAAGAATGGGAGGAGTTGAACTCTAGGAGAGGGGAATTGGGGGTAGTCTTCTGTTTTTGGTAAGTTAGAGTTATTGGAGCCTTTGTTCACTGAGTGTGTGCTTTCTCATGGTACATCTGATTTTAATCATGTGCACAAACCCTTTATACATCAGCATAAGATGGTAAATAGGGATTTCCCCTGAAAGGTCACTTCAAGAACAAGTTGGACTTCACTGTGTTTGCGACAAATACTTGCTTAGGCTGTTCTTGTTTATCTTTTTTTGACCAGGAAGTGCCTGACTACAAATTCCTTATATGGAGGAAATGCTGGGTGTTTTCCTATAGGCAATGAGCAGACACATTTTTCCAAGGGGAGATCTCTGGGCTGTCCCTATGCTTGCCTGCCTCGCCAGCAGCTGCAGCATATGTGGTGCCATGGATCAAACCCAGGGATTCGTGGATAGTAGAAGCACTCTACCAACTGAGCTACATCCCTGCAAGAAATTTGCTGTTTTGAGATGGAATCACCTGTATCCCAAACTGGTCTTAAAATCCATATTTAGCTAAGGATGACCTTGAGCTCCTCCTGCCTCCATATCCCAGGTGCTGGGGTTATACCTATATGCTACCACATACCACATCTAGCTTGGATCCACTGAATCTTAAAGCATAATTCTTCATCATCGCCTCACCCTGTAAAAAGATGAAAATGGCTATCAGGTCAGCCATAGTAACATATGCCTATAATCTCAGTACTGGGGGAGGCTTAGGAGCGCAAAGTCATTCTTATCTACTTAGCTAATAAAGGCTGTAAACCTTGCCAAAACCTCATAGTTGGGGA
The DNA here is from genome assembly GCF_020740685.1 of Jaculus jaculus. Classification (NCBI taxonomy): domain Eukaryota; kingdom Metazoa; phylum Chordata; class Mammalia; order Rodentia; family Dipodidae; genus Jaculus; species Jaculus jaculus. The sequence continues at coordinate 58,242,569 of NC_059125.1, read as the reverse complement.
GGTCACAGGGTCTAGTAGGGAATCTGCTACTGTTGATAGGCTAAATGCATTAGGTAGCAGTCTCTGAGGCTTTTGAGGATGGATGCCTCCCTCATAATCAGCTTTGGTCCTTACTTCCCTTTTACCTGATAAAGAGTGGAAGGTATCTGGGCTTTGTTGAGGGAAAACTTCTTCCTCCAGATGAAATGAACAAAATCTGAGTCCTACATCTGGTCCTAGATGAAGACATGACATTTTAAGCCACCCAAACATAAGATTACAAAAACATACTGTGGTGGGCTGGAGAGATTGCTTAGTGGTTAAGGTGCTTGCCTGCAAAGCCTAAGGACCCAGGTTTGACTCCCCAGAACCCATGTGAAGCCAGATGCACAAGCTAGCACATGTGTCTGAAGTTTGCTTGCAGTGGCTTTAGGCCCTGGCATGCCCATTCTCTCTCTCTCCAATAAATAAAAATAAAATATTAAAAAAAAACATACTGTTAAACCCCCTGATGAAGAGTGCAGGTCCTGCAGACGAGCCACCATGAGTAAGGCCCACACTCCTGAGCTGAAGAAATTTATGGACAAGAAGTTATCATTGAGATTAAATGGCAGCAGACATGTCCAAAGAATACTGCGGGGTGCCGGGCGTGGTGGCACATGCCTTTAATCCCAGCACTCAGGAGGCAGAGGTAGGAGGATTGCCATGAGTTCAAGGCCACCATGAGATGACAGAGTGAATTCCAGGTCAGCCTGGACCAGAGTGAGACACTACCTCAAAAAACAAAACAAAACAAAACAAACAAACAAAAAAAAAGAATACTGCGGGGATTTGATCCCTTCATGAATCTTGTGATCAATGAATGTGTGGAAATGGCAACTAGTGGGCAGCAAAATAATATTGGGATGGTGGTCATACGAGGAAATAGCATCATCATGTTGGAAGCTTTGGAACGAGTTTAAACAGTGGCTTTTCAGAGGAATTCATGATCGCTTCTCAAAAGGCCTATCTTACTATTGATATGAAATCAGGTCATGTACATTTTCATATTAAACTTTTTGCAAAATGTAAAAAAAAACAAAACAAAAACAAAAACATACTGTTGTTTTCTTCCTAAATAGTTGATCCAACCGAGCCTGTCAATCACCAGGCCAGGAGACCACCCCTCAGGAAAGTTGATTCACTTGAAGACATGCTAAAGAGATGAGACAAATAATTATCCTTTCAATGAGATAATGTACTCACAGAGGCCCTCCCCTCTCTGCATTTGCACATTTTAAATGCAAGCCTGTCCTCTTAGTTCTAAACTAAGAAAAAAAAAAAAAAGGAACTTTTCTTCCTTTGATCTCTTCTTTGGATCCTGGCCAAAACCCAGTATACTTGTCCTGACCCTCTAGATTTCCTCACAGTTTCTCTGAGGAACCACCGCCTCTTCAGCTGCTTGCTAACTTCCATTGCCCAACCCACTTGTTTTCTGGCCCAAAGTCAAAAGGCATGACTTGTTTCCTATTATCCATTACCCTCCTCCTGGAAGCTTCCAAGATTTGCAGGTATGCCTTGTGATTTTTCTTTCAAACTCTAATAAATGTGACCAGGATTTTCCTTCTGAGTCCATTTAAATTTTCTTTCATTAACAAGACTAAGAACCCACACAAAGGAATCCCACAAAGGCATAATTTAAGAAGCTGTTCTGAGGACAGAACAGGTAACCATATTCACTGACTCAGGTGAGCTTCTTTTTTTTTAAAAATAAAGTTTTTTTTTTAATTAATTAATTAATTTATTTATTTATTTATTTGAGAGCGACAGACACAGAGAGAAAGACAGATAGAGGGAGAGAGAGAGAATGGGCGCGCCAGGGCTTCCAGCCTCTGCAAACGAACTCCAGACGCGTGCGCCCCCTTGTGCATCTGGCTAATGTGGGACCTGGGGAACCGAGCCTCGAACCAGGGTCCTTAGGCTTCACAGGCAAGCGCTTAACCGCTAAGCCATCTCTCCAGCCCTCAGGTGAGCTTCTGATGGCTCAACCCTCCATCAATGACTTTCTCATCTTTCCTTCCCCAGATAAATAAAATTCCTTTTCTTTGGTACTCTGCCTCCCTGGGAAAAGGAAACAAGTCTTCTTTTCTTCTTCTCCCATGGGGTTAAGGATAAAACATGGAGTGCACATGTAATTACTTTCTTTCTTGGGCTATTTCTCCATGTGTCCGTTGTGGATGTCCTTGAGATGGGATGTAATTAGCACAAGGGTTAACTCGGTCCTTTCTCTAGTTGCCTAGACTCCCTTTTCTTTACCACTGCCATTTGCTCAGAAGCAGAGACCACAGCTCAAATTTAGGAAGTGCGTGGAACTAACAAAATGGCCTAGCAGGGTTGGGCACTCAGGCCTCTGATCAAAATGGAGGGAACAGACCATGTTTGCTGTGTCTACAGTTGGCTACATGACCTCCAGGTCCTCAGGAAGCTGCTTTTCTTTTCTTTTCTCTTCTTTTTACAAAACTTTTTATTGAAAAATTTCATTTGTGTACATAGTATATTTGGTTTTTTTTGTTTTGTTTTGTTTTTTTTTTTGGTTTTATTTTGTTTTTTCAAATAAGGTCTCAGTCTATGTCAGGCTGACCTAGAATTCATTATGTAGTTTCAGGCTGGCCTCAAACTCACAGTGATCCTCCTACCTCTGTCTCCCTAGTGCTGGGATTAAAGGCATGCACCACCACAACTGGCTACATAGTGTATTTTCATCATAATCCCCTCCTGTTACTTTCTTTTGTCCCCTCTCCTTTCCACTGAACTCCCTCTTCTTTGTAACCAATACCTTTTTTATGTTGATGACCTTTTGTTGATACTCTCCTCTATCATCCCTGAGGACATGTTGATGTATCCAGTATTGGGCAGATCTTCTCTAAGTAATGAAAGTTGCTGTGAGGTTATGAATGCAATGGCTTACTTCATGTCCAGAAAATAGCATTCAAACGCACGTCTCCTCATCCTTTGACTCTTATATTCTTTATTCCACCTCTTCTGCAATATTTACCAAGCCTTGAGAGGCATGATAGAGATGTCTTATTAGTGCTGAGCTTTCAATAGTCACTTATTCCCAGCACTTTGGTGAGTGTGAGTCTCTCTAGCAGCTTTCCTTTGTGGCCATCCCATCATCCTGGCTATTACTGCTGTTTGGCAAATAGGCATGCTGTGCCTATCAAATTGACCTTGTGGTATTAATGTTCATGCTCATGGGTTAGTGCTGCATTCACATTTGGTCAAAGAAAGAAAATTTTTTTCTTTTAAAAAATATTTTTAGTGACAACATCCATTCATAAATATGATTTACTCTGATGATAATTCCCTCCTGCCACCCTTCTTTGTCTCTTCTCACTTATCCCTCTCCACTGAACCCCTTCTTCTTTTTTATATTTTTATTTATTTGAGAGTGAGAGAGAGAGACATGCAGAGAGAGAAAGAGAGAGAGAGAGAGAGAGAGAGAGAGAGAGAGTATGGGCCTCCCAGGTCCTACTGCCACTGCAAGTGAATTCCAGACTCATGTGTCACTTTGTGCATTCAGCTTTATGTGGGTACTGAGGAATCAAATCCAGGCCATCAGTCCTTGCAAGCATGTGTCTTACCTGCTGAGCCATCTCTTCAGCTCCTCTTCTTCTTTCCAAGTAGTCCTTTTATTTTGATGTCCTCAATTTTTGGCCATCATATTCTATAGGTAGTGACTGCTCTTGTGAAGCTATAAACAAAACCTTCACTTTGTGTCTGGAAGACAGCATTCCAAAGCACTGCTCCCTATCCTTTGGCTTTTACAGTCTTTCCACCACCTCTTCTGCAATGGTCCCTGAGCCTTAGAGTGTGTAATAGAGATAACTCATTTAATGCTGAACACTCAACTATCATTTCTCAACACCTTGAAGATTTGTGAGTCTACCCAGTAGATACTGTCACCTGAAAAGAGGATCTTCTCTAACCAAAAGTATTAATATATGGGCATAAACACAAGTATTTAAAGGACATTTGGCTCTCATTATTTCCTCCATAGCACTAAGAAATCTTTAATCTAAAGTCTGTACTTCAAAGGCATGATTGTTCTTAGAAAATATCTCTTTTGTTTTTTTGAGTAAGACAAACAAGATGTATTGAGAAAAAGGTAGAAAGTCCCAAAGTGTCAGGGAAATTATGCTTAAGTTTCAGCTAGCATCCAAAGAAGAAACAGAAAGAGAGAAAAAAAGAAAAAAAAATTGAGTTAGATCTCAGAGAAGTGGGCAGGGGCAGGATCTGCAGAGAGGATCTGTGAGCCATGGCAACAATGGAGGGTTTCTGGAAGTTTAAGTACATTATCTTATTAAGGGGGTAACTGTTGCTTCCACTTTTTCAGCATGTCTGTAGGTGAGGGGGGGGGGGCGGGTCTCTTGGACCAGGTGAGTGACTGACAGGCTCCATCCAGAACCAGATGACTTTGATCCTTTAGTCAGGAGAAAGTGGCTCTACCCTGACTCTTGTTTCCAGGGAAACAGGAGGTAGAGTCTGTCTCCCAGTGACTTCCAAATATAATGTCTTCCTTCCTACAGTAGTCACCCCTCAAGAGTTAAGACCCCGAGATCATTTAAGAGATATAAATTGACTCAATTTAGCTATTTCAGGCTGAAGTGGGGCATAGAGGGGTTTTTAGGGTTTTCACTCTTGTTGACTTTAAGGCCTTGGAGGATGATCAAAGGCAACTCAGAAGCTGGGTGTGCTGGTGCACACCTTTAATCCCAGCACTCGGGAGGCAGAGGTAGGAGGATCACCGTGAGTTTGAGGCCACCCTGAGAATACAGAGCGAATTCTAGGTCAGTCTGGGATAGAGTGAGACCCTACCTCAAAACAAAAACAAAAACAAAAACAAAGGCAACTTAGATAGATGCAGTTAGATTTTTGTATAACCATCTGAAGGTGGATAGGCTGTAAAGGAGAGGAGATAAAATTACAGACTTTAAAATTAATATAATTACTATTAAGATTGTACTAGATATAAACCATTTTTGTCATGCTCTAGGAATCTAATTTTAAAGTGCCCCCCACTTGCTTTTTAGAGGTAGAGTGTCGCTCTAGCCCAGGCTGACCTGGAATTCACTATGTAGTCACAGGCTTGCCTAAAACTCACAGTGATCCTCCTACCTCTGCCTCTCAAGTGCTGGGATTAAAAGTATGTGCCACCACACCCGGCTAATTTTAAAGTTTTTACCAAATTTAAAAGGATGGTGTCTGAAATATCTTGGGTTTGATATAAAGCAAAGTAGACATTAGTAGAATAACCTATATAAACATTTTGTTCATAGTTACAAAAGGCACAAGAACTTTTTAATCTGTCTATACTCAAAGTTAAGTGGAGAAGCCTCTAAGTCCAAATGTTCACTTATCTTTTTTTTTTAATTTTTTTTATTTATTTGAGAGCGACAGACACAGAGAGAAAAACAGTAGAGGAAGAGAGAGAGAGAATGGGCGTGCCAGGGCTTCCAGCCTCTGCAAACGAACTCCAGACGCGTGCGCCCCCTTGTGCATCTGGCTAACGTGGGACCTGGGGAACCTAGCCTCGAACCGGGGTCCTTAGGCTTCACAGGCAAGCACTTAACCGCTAAGCCATCTCTCCAGCCCTCACTTTCCAGCCCTCACTTATCTTATTATAAATTATTTTACTGTCCTGCTGGGTGGAAAACTTACATATTAAAAACAGGGCTTGACATGCAATTTTTTTTGAGGTAGTGTCTCACTCTAGCCCAGGCTGACCTGGAACTCACTATGTAGTCTCAGGGTGGCCTTGAACTCATTGCAATCCTCCTACCTCTGCCTTCTGAGTGCTAGGATTAAAGGCGTGTGCCACCACACCCAGCCCTTGACATGCAATTTTTTCTTTTATTTATTTATTTGAGGGAGAAAAAAAGGAGAGAGAGAGAGAGAGAATATGGGCCTGCCAGGGCCTCTAATCCCTACAAATGAACTTCAGACACATGCGCCACCTTGTGTATCTGACTTAGATGGGTACTAGGAAATCACACCTGGGTCCTCAGGCTTCACAGGCAAGTGCCTTAACTGTTAATCCATCTCTCCAACCCTTAACATGCAATTTTAAGTGTTACTTTTATGCTTGCTTGCAAAGACTGATGGTCTGGTTTCAATTCTCCTGTACCATGTAAAGCCAGATGCACAAGTTGGTGAATGCATCTGGGGTTAATTTGCAGTGTCGGGAGACCCTGGTACACCCATATTCATTCTCTCTGTATCTCTCTCTCTCTAATAACTAAAATAAATAATAAAAATATTTTTAAAAGTGCAATTCCTGGGCTGGAGGAATGAATGGCTTAGCGGTTAAGGCGTTTGCCTACAAAGCCACAAGACTGTGGTTCAATTCCCCAGGACTCATGTTAGCCAGATGCACAAGGGGGCACACACGTTTGGAGTTCGTTTGCAGTGGCTGGAAGCCCTGGCATGTCCATTCTTGCTCTTCCTCTCTTTCTCTCTCTCTGTCTGTCTCTCCTTCTCTCTCTGTCAAATAAGTAAATAAAATATTTTAAAAAATTAAGAAAGGAGACCATGCCTCAGAAAAATAAAATAAAATAAAATAAAAATTAAAGTGATACTTCTTCCTTTGCCTCTGAGAAGACTCAGTTTGGGCAGCAATGTGAGAGAAGCCATTATGACCAGGCCACCAGAGTTTCTGGGATACCTTTCTCCTCCTCACATCTCTTGTGTGTATACACAGAAAGGAAAGTGGAAAGCCTTTTCTAGAGATCTAACTCAAGGTGGAAATTACTGTTGTATCTGAGAGAGGCAATTGTACTATTAGCATATTAAAAGGGAAAAATGCTTGATCTTTGCTGATCAAGGCAAATCTTGGATCCTGATCCTCTCCACTCAGGAAACTTCATACCTATTGACTAAGGTAACTGCAGAATTGTATTGGGCATGCTAATGAAGAAATGAGAGAAAGATAACTTTTTATTCTTTCATTTTTTTTATTAGCAACTTCCGTGATTATAAAAAATATCCCATGGTAATGCCCTCTCTCCTCCCCTCCACTCCCCTTTGAAACTCCATTCTCCAAGAAAAATACTTTTTATGGGCAGTCAGACAGGAATAGAGGCCCAAAGAGAACAAGGAGATGGTACCTTGCCTGCCCTGGCAGGACTAGAACCCCAGTATGATCCAATCTCATCTAAGATGGCTGCAAGCAACACTACTCAGCAGCAACTTCCTATTTCTCCCTTAGCTCAGCACACCTAGGTGGGCTGGCCTCTTCTAAGTCAGCTCCTTGACTCCATAAACCACTCAGGTCTATCACACACCTGAATCTGATGGCAAGTCTCATCCTTACTGGATGTCTTACCTACATAAATAGTCTTTCTACATGTGTAGATTCCTCTGTTCTTCCTGTGGTTTCACCTGAACACTAGGGTATAAGTCTCTCACTCCCTCTTTCTAGCCTGGCTGGGCAGTGGGGACACTTTCTTCTGCCTGGCTGTTTTTCTGCTTGACTCCTCCATGTGGTCTTGATTTAGGGTGCTTTCTCACTTAGTTACCTGTATGATCTTTCTTTAATCTCAAAGTCCATCACTATTTCTATTTATTTATTTATTTATTTATTTATTTATTTATTTGAAAGAGAGAGAAAATGAGCACACCAGGCCTCCAGCCACTGCAAGTGAACTCCAGACATGCACTCCCTTGTGCATCTGGCTTACATGGGTCCTGGGGAGTCAAACCTGGGCCTTTTGGCTTTGTAGGCAAGCACCATAACTGCTAAGCCATCTCTCCAGTCAAACCACTATTTCTTTTTTTAAATAATTTTTCTATTTACTTTTATTTATTTATTTATTTATTTTTTTTTTTTTTATAATTTTTATTTATTTATTTGAGAGCGACAGACACAGAGAGAAAGGCAGATAGAGGGAGAGAGAGAGAATGGGCGCGCCAGGGCCTCCAGCCTCTGCAAACGAACTCCAGACGCGTGCGCCCCCTTGTGCATCTGGCTAACGTGGGACCTGGGGAACCGAGCCTCGAACCGGGGTCCTTAGGCTTCACAGGCAAGCGCTTAACCGCTACGCCATCTCTCCAGCCCTACTTTTATTTATTTGAGAGCGACAGAGAGACAGAAAGAGACAGATGTGTGTGTGTGTATATATATATATATATATATATATATATATATATATATATATATATATATATATATGGAGAGAGAGAGAGAGAGAGAGAGAGAGAGAGAGAGAGAGAGAGAGAGAGAGAGAAGAGAGAGAGAATGGGCACACCAGGGCCTCCAGCCACTGCAAACAAACTCCAGATGCATGCTTCTCCTTGTGCATCTGGCTTATGTGGATCCTGGGGAATTGAGCCTCAAACCAAGGTCCTTAGGCTTCATAGGCAAGCGCTTAACCACTAAGCCATCTCTCCAGCCCCCATCATTATTTCTTAATCCTCTCTGTGAAGGGGATCTTTTGGCTCTTTTGTTTGCCTTCCATTTGTGGGTGTATGTGCCCTTTCCAAAGGCTTCTCCCCTGAAGATTGCCCTCTCTTCTTTCTCCCCTTTACTTGGATACTAATCCTCCCAACTCCCAGAGATTTTTCTGAGTCAGAATTCCATGTCCATCCTGCCTTTCTAGCATGGTAAGGAGAATTCTCTTTTCTGTCTTGAGTCTTTCAGCTAGTAACCTCCCTGTTTCTTAATTACCCCCTACAATAAACCTCATAATTCATAATATATCCTTTATGGAGTCTGTTTTCTCAATTTTTTGTTAATGGGATAAGAACCTAAAAGTTTAGGACCTCCATGATCTCCAAAATTCTGCATCACTACCACAATTCCCAGTAAGCTTTTGGCCCTTGGTTCTCAGAAACCAAAGAAACTCTGCAGTTGAGCAGTGTATGCTACTATGGGTTCTGAAGCAACTATGAGTCCTTATGCCTGCCAGTCAGGAAACAAACCACAGTGAGTAAAGTAACTTTTCATTCCCAGACTTCCAATTTTTACTTCCTTTCTTTGTGGGGATGCAGCTTTTTGAGGTAGAGTCTCACTCTAGCCCAGGTTGACCTGAAAGTCACTATGCAGTCTCAGGCTGGTCTCCAACTCAAGGCAATCCATCTACCTCTGCCTCTGAGTGTTGGGATTAAAGGCATGTGTAACCACACTTGGTTCCTTACTTACTTCCCTTTTGGTCCTATTGATTTGACTCTCAGATATAGTCTCCATAATTGGGGCAGATTTGATACTCAAGCATTAAAATGGAGGCTCCTTTAATCCTAGCACTCAGGAGGCAGAGGTAGGAGTGCTGCAAGTTCAAGGTCAGCCAGAGACAGTAGAGTGAGTTCCAGCTGATCCTGGACTAGACTGAGACCCTACCTGGAAAGGAAAAAAAAAAGAGGCTAACTTGACATTACACAATGTCACCAGACAACTTAAGCTAGATGTTAAATAGAATGACTAATAACTGGAAAATTAAGCTTTAATATCACGCCCAGATAGATCTTATTTTGTTAAAGGCAAAAAGAGATCAGATGTGCTATTTCAACAAGACTGATATAACTGACCTTCTGGGTATTCAGTAATCATTCTTGGAGGCCAAAGCCAACAAGGATATAGGGACTAAAAGAACAGCCAATAATTTAGTCCTTGCACCCAGGTAAACCAGATCCCAGGATACAATGGAACAACTCTCAAAAAGTCCTGAATTTCTGTTAAGTCATGTTTCCTCTTGATCATAGAGTTGGACTCTAACTAGTATACATTCTACAAATAGGAGTGCCAGCCCAAGGGAAAATGCCCTCAGTGCTGACAAGGGAAATCACATAGTCAGCAAGACACTGACCCATACCAGAAGGTAGCACAACTCATAGAGGTCCATCAAAGTCACCTTAACTTTCCTTACCAATAAAAATAAATAGTTAATTTTAGGTCATCTACATGGACTTAAACACACAGCAGAAAAGTATAGCCAGAGAGTGGAATGATTGGTAATAATATCAAATAAAAGAATTAAACTAGTTTATATAAGGCACAGTGATTCAGGCCTTCTATGCCTCCTAATTAAATCCCCACATGCCAGGTAGGACAGTCACCACCACCCCATCTATACTCAGACTAAAAGACTCTCATGCGTTTCTTAGCTGTAATCAAAATGATATGTGTGTATTCTAGATAATTCTGCAAATATCTCTTTTGCTTTACAAGACCTACAGAGTCAGAGTCACATCATTTCAGGTACCATGCCTTTTGGTGGATAGCTTTGGAATTAGATTTCTGGATCTTCATGGTAGAAGTAAATTATAATCTTAGTGGTCCTATTAATCTTTAGAAGCTGTGTGCTTAGCCACTGTTTTAACTGTCTCTCTTCTTGCTTATAGTTGATCCACTCTTACATGTTCCTGCTGCAATCTACTCCTACTATTTGGGTCTCCTTGATTGACCTCCAAAACCTGAAAGTCAGCAAGAGTAGAGACCCTAAAACTTTCTATGCTCCATTTCAACTGGGAGTAGCTGGATTGACTTGATCTCCTAAGTAATTTTTAGGGTCTCAAATTTGGGGAAGGAATTTTAGGTATCTGAACAGGCATTAGCAAGCTTTGACAACATTGAAGATGTACCCTTCTCTCATAATAAGATTTAGTTCCCACCTTCCTTTGCTCTGATAGAAGGAGGAGGGTGAAGATATCAGGGCTTTGTAGAGGGAAAACTACTTTGAATCCTAACTCAAAAAGTGTAACTTTTCTTTTTCTCCCTTTCAATTTCTTTACATCCTGGATCAAATCTTAAGCATACTTGCCCTAACCTTTTAGATTTTCTCACTGTTTCTCTGAATACCTCTCCCCATGCAGCTGCTTGCTGACTTCCATTGCTGAACCTGAATGCTGTCTGGACCCTAACTCAAAATACATACCTTGCTCTCTTCCCATCATCTATCTTCTTCCTCCCAGCAGCCACCAAGATTTACAGGTTGCCTGTGCTGTTGTTTTTCTCTAAAGTTTAATAACATTGTCCTTCGGATTCCATTTCTAAATAGTTGTATGAACAAGACTAAGAACCCACAAAAGGGAATGCTGATTCACTGTTAACAAATAGATATGTGAAACTTCAGTCTAAATATTTATGCTTATGCCCATAGGTTACCATTGCTTTCAGTCTCAATCAAAGAAGCTTCTTTTTGAAGTGGGCAGAGACACATATCAAAGAGCTGAAAATAAAACTATTTTGTGCTTGGTCTTATATAGGATATCTATATTACCCCCTCCAAGACTCAGGGAACATTGTGAAAGTTGAAAAGGAGACATAAAGGGTGGAGAAAGGAAGGGAGGAGGATACTTAATAGGTTGATATTGTATATATGTAATTACAATGATTGTAATGGGGAGGTAATATGATGGAGAATGGAATTTCAAAGGGGAAAGTGTGGGGGTGGGGAGAGAGGGAATTACCATGGGATATATTTTATAATCATGGAAAATGTTAATAAAAATTAAAAAAAAAAAGAAATAATCTGGACTTTAAAAGGTTTGCTAGTTTTACCCCTTCATCTGTGCTGCCTATAGGCTCTCTTGTGGATAGGATCTTCCCTGAGCCCACAGTTGTACTTGTTAGACGTCCCATGGTCCTTGAATCTCCAACATCCTGGATTCCCCATTGCAACTCAAGGTTCACCTTCACAGCTTCATGCAGTGGCCTCTGTGCAGGGTCTCTGACCTTAGCTAACATTATTTCACTTCAGTGGCTCTATGGGACCATAGTGAAATACACCATGACTCCCTCCATCTTCCATTGCTCATGCCTCCAAAACCAGTTCCACATTGATGGTGCTGTCAAGTTTTGTTGCCAAATCAGGATGAAAACTAGCCTTAGCCATAGGTGTAGCAGCCTCTATATGCTGACCTTGGTGAACAGGGAATTCCTATATACTTCTTTCAGACCTTTTCAAAAAGGAGCCTTAGCTAGGCATGGTGGTGCACACCTTAATCTCAGCACTTTGGAGGCAGAGATAGGAGGATTACTGTGAGTTTGAGGCCACCCTGGGCTAGAGCAAGACCCTACCTCAAAAAAAAAAAAAAAAAGCCTTCTTCTAGTTAGAGCTTTCAATGGATTAGGCCTTACCATCAGGGAATCTTTCATATTGTCCTAATGTATAGTAGTATGTTTTTCATAAATGGTGCTAATTATAGCTAAAGAGATTGCCTTGCCTGGGACTTTGAACTTGCTCACGTTTCTTTCCATACCAGGTGTGGTGGTCTGATTCAGGTGTCCCCATAAACTTAGGTGTTCTGAATGCTAGGTTCCCAGCTGATGGAAATTTGGGAATTAATGCCTCCTAGAGGGAGTGTATTGTTGGAGGTGGGCTTATGGGTGTTATAGCCAGCTTCCCCATGCCAGTGTTTGGCACACTCTCCTGCTCCTGTTGTCCACCTTCTGTGGGCCAGGGGGTGATGTCCACACTCTTCTCAAACAATTGTTTTCCTCTGCCATCGTGGAGTTTCCCCTCAAGCCTGTAAGCCAATATAAGCCTCTTTTTTCCCAGAAGCTGCTCTTGGTTGGCTGATTTCTACCAGCAATGTGAACCTAATTGCAATGGTAAAGTGGTACCAAGGAGTGGGATTGCTGTTAGACAGCTAAGTGTGTGGCTTTGGCCATTTTGAGCTGATCAAAAGGAATGTGGAAGGATTTGAAACCTTTGCCTAAGAGACACCTTGCAGTGCTATAAGTACAGTTTGATGGACTATTCTGGTCAGAGTTAAAAGACCTGAATGCAGTAAGAACTATGGACTGTGAGGTTTGGCTTATGAGGGTGAGAAAGAGCTTTGCTTGGACTGGACTAGAAACAGTTTGAGACCTGTTGTTATGGCTATGTCCTCAGAAGTTGTGCAGGGCTGTATTACACAGAAATGGACCAGTGTGAGCAGAGGGATATGGCACAGAAAAGATGAAATCTTTGGGCCTAAACTGCTGCCCATTCACCTGCATATTGTTTGAGTGAAGGGTTCAAGTGTTCAAGGAGTGTTCTGTTCTTCAAAGTCTGCTTTATTCCCCCATGGTTTAACAAATTGGCACCCTACCTGGTATTGTGGAGTATAAGAAATTCAGGAATCTGGGTCATTGAGTTTGAAACATGGTCTTGTGTTTTGGAAATGGCCATGGGCAGTGTGAAGCAGGTTTGCAGGATGCCTGTATGGAGACCCGATGGGACCATGAGGATGAACCATGGGTTGCAGTGGAGACCCAGTGGAGATGGCAGGACCATGAGATGGCCGCCAAGGAGAGCTGCTGGCCCCAGATGAAGTTTTCCAGGACTGTGAATAGCCCAGCTAGAAGGGTGAAATTGGAATACTAGAGACTTGTTGCTGGATAGAACTATCAGACTTGGAGAGTTGTCATTGACCAGAGTTGCTGGATTTGAAACTACAGAGTGTGATGTTTGCCCTGTTTAAATCTTGTATTGGTTGAATATTTCTTTGCTATGCCCAGTGCCATCTTTTTCAGTGTGAATGTTTATTCTGTGCCATTATGGGTTTGGGGGGAATTTTTTGTTATTATGGCTTAGTTAGAAGATCTTGGACTATGGGGATGTATGAACATCATTGGAATTGATAAAAACTATGGTGAATTTTAAAGTTGGATGAATGCACTGCATTTTACATCATGCATGGTTATCAGTTTATGGGGGCCTGGGGTGGAATGTGGTGGTCTGATTGAGGTGTCCCCCATAAACTTAGGTGTTCTGAATTCTAGGTTCCCAGCTGATGGAGATTTGGGAATTAACACCTCCTGGAGGGAGTGTATTGTTGGGGGTGGGCTTATAGGTGTTATAGCCAGTTTCCCCTTGCCAGTGCTTGGCACAAATTTCTGTTGCGATGGTCCACTTTGTGTTGACCAGGGGCTGATGTCCACCCTCTGCTCATGCCATCGTCTTCCCTGCCATCATGGAACTTCCCTCTCAAACATGTAAGCCAAAGTAAACCTCTTTTTTCCCACAAGCTATCTTGGTTGTGTGATTTCTACCAGCAATACGAACCTGACTGTGACACCAGGCTTCATATTTTCATTTTTTTTTGCTCTGTGTTTTGCTCTTTCTCTATAGATCTGAATCAAAGCAGCCAAGAGAATCCATGTCACAGACTCATTGGTATTCTTCCTCAAAATTTCCTCTAAGAAATTAGTCCCCTACTTTTAAATTTAATTTCACTCTGGCTTCTCAGTTGATGAGCATGATGTAACCAGATTCTTTGTCAAAATATCACATGAGCCAGTCCAGTTTCCAATAGAGTCTTTACTTCCCTCTAAAACCTCCAAGGTCCACATTTCTCTCAGCCTTCTGGACTTCCAAACTCCCATCAGAATGGTACAGTAATGGCCAAGTAAATCCCTCCTTACAGTAGGTATAATAAGGATTCTTTAGTCCAAACTTTCAAAGTCTTCCATATTCTCCCCAAAAACCAATTCCAAAATATTAAGAACCACATAGTCAGGTTTATCTCAGCAATAACCCCACTCCTTAGTATCAATTTTCTGCATCAAATACTTTCTCATTAGTTGGACAAAATATCTAACCCAAAGTAGCTTATGGAAGGAAAATGGTTTAATTTGACTTATAGTTCCAGAGGTTAAAGTCCATGATGATGGGAAAAGCCATGGAAAGCCTGAGCAAGAAGCTCAGTGCAGGGTCTCTGACCTTTAACATTATTTAACCTGAGTGGCTCTATGGAACCATAGTGAAATACTCCCTGACTTCCTCCATCTTGCATTTCTCATGCCTTGGCAGACAGGAAACAGATAAAGAATTGGGCCAGGTTACAACACTGTGAGGCCTGCACCTGGTGATAGTGACATACTTCCTATAACAAAGCTCTACCACCTAAAGGTTCTACCACATTCCCAAATAGTGCCACCACTTTGGGGAGCAAGTGTTTAAACATGAGGCTATGGAGGACATGTTAAATTCAAACCACCACAGTGTTTATAATCCCAGAACCTTGGAGGTGGAGGTGGACGGATTAAGAATTCAAAACAAGTATGAATACATAAGGCCATCTCTTAAACAAACAAACAAAAAAATCAAACAGAAATGGATCATACCTTAAATGTCATCTATGTTTCACAACCACATTTTATTTTATTTGTTGATTTTTGTTTTATTCCATTTTTGATACAGGGTCTCACACTAGCTCAGGTTGTTCTGGAACCTAGTATATAGCCCAGGTTGGTGTTTAAATATAGTGTCATTCTCCTGGCTCAGGATCTTTTTTTAACTTTTTATTGCCAACTTCCATAAATATAGATGATATATCACCATCATAATCCTCTCCCACCATTCCCCTTTTCCCCATTCCAAGCCCATCTCCACTGAATCCCTTCTTCTTTATACAAGTCCCTATTCTATTTTGATATCATCATTTTTACCTCCTATTATATAGGCTTTCTGTAGGTCGTGTCATCTAATGTGAGGTCATGAATATCAACGACATCTTGTATCTGGAAGACAGTATTGTAAGAAGTCATCTTCTTCCTTTTAGTCTTATATTCTTTTGTCACCTCTTCTGTAATGGTTTTTGAGCCTTGGAGGGTGTGAATGAGATTTCTCACTTATTTCTGAACACTTCCCAGTAACTTCCTCTTAGAACTTTGGCCATTTTTGAGCCACCCAAGTAGTCACTGCCATCTGAAACAGTTTCTCTAACCAAAAGTGAGAGTAGCATTAGAATATGGGCATAAACATACAAGTTTATAAGGCAGTTTTATGGCAATAATCGATCCATTTAGGTAGACAAAAGTAGTAGTTTCAACACCAGGGTTTATGACCTCCTCAGCCACTCAGCCACAGGTTTTTGACTAGGTTTTCAGTACCAGGTATGAATTTCTTTCCATGTAGTGGGCCTCAAATCCAGAGAGCAATTGGTTTCTCCCAAAACAAACATGCCACCATTGCACCAGATGGTATATTTGGCCTGGCTGACCAGGCGTCAAGCTTACAGGGTCCACTGCTTGTTAAAACGGTTGATGACTTTTCTCCTCCTGAAGGTTGCATGCTATATAGCTCTTTCAAGCATCCTACAGCTAGTTAATAAAGAGTCAGCTTCCATCATATCTCTAGCTTGACTTCTCATTGGTCTGAAGCCCAATCATGTAGTCTTTAGCAATAGGGACTTACCATCTAATTCTTGTGGACAACAAAGAGCCTTCTGCTTCAGGATCTTTACTGTGAAGATTGAGTTATTATGCCTGGCTTACATACTCATTTTATTCATGAAGAAACTAAGACCAAGAGAGGCAAATAAATTTGATGGGAGGAAAATATGGCTCTATGTTGCTTTCAAGACATTTCTTATGTTACTTATTTATTAGAGAGGGAGACAGAGAGAAATAACGGGTGCCCCAAGGTCTTCAGCCACTGCAAATGAACTCTAGACACATGCACCAACTTGGAATCTGGTTTACATGGGTCTTGGGGAATTGAACCGGGATTCTTTAGTATTGCAGGCAAGTACCTTAACCACTAAGCAATCTCTCCAGCCAAACATATTTCTTAAAAACAGAAACTAAAAGGCTTTTGGGGAAAAGGTAAAGAGACTGGCTAGCAGGTCTTTCTACTGAGATTGAACCTAAGTACCTTCCATCTCTGAGGGATGGGTATGAGACCCAGGAGAAATGTGAGCTTCACTTGTCCAACACATGATGTAAAAACAGAAGTGGTGCCATTTCTCTTGCAAATTGTCTTCCAGATATCCAAGAAAAGCTCCCAAAGGAAAAAAGATTGTGGTTTGCTTTCTATTTTCATCTCCTAGAAACTTTCCTGATGCCAGGCCTCTGATTGATGATGCTTACCACAGAGATGAGATCATCCTGACTCCCTAGCCAAAGGCCTCTGTCTGGACCCACTCTCTACCTGGCTGTATTCCCAAGCCACAAGTGCATCAGTTGTTTTGTACTCCAACATTCCAGTTGCCTCCATTTTCCAGGGGACTGTATCAGCATAGCACATTCTAACGGCCATGGACTAGCCTTCTAGCATAGGGGAGCTCCTTGCCATCCTCACAGCTCTCACTTGTACTGGGTTTAAGAATGAAAGTAGGCATACTCCTTTATCTTAACACAGTTACTCAGTCATCATCATATTTACTCTTCTTGAAAAAATTATATCTGTGTGTGGTGGAGCATGCCTTTAATCCCAGCTCTTGGGAGGCAGAGGTAGGAGGATTGCTATGAGTTCGAGGCCACCCTGAGACTACATAGTGAATTCCAGGTCAGCCTGGGCTAGAGTGAGACCCTACCTCGAGAAACAAAAAAAGATTGTTTATTTTAAGACAGGCTCTCACACTAGCTTTAGTTGGCCTAGAACTCACCATGTAACCCAGGTTGGTCTCTCACTCATAGCAATCATCCTGCCTCAGCATCCTTAGGCCTGGGGTTATAGATGTGAGCCACCATTCTGGGTTATCACACCTGAGTCCTCCCACTTTCTTTAAGCTTGGATGTGGGTTGCTTCTACTTTTTTGCAGTGCTATACCTTTTCCTATCATAGAGTACTAATGCTCTTTCTGCCTGGTCTACTCTTCCTCTGGTTCTTTGCATGTCTGCCACCTTCCCTTCCTTCAGGTTTCAGTTTAAAAACTACTTTTTTAAATTTGTTTTTTGAGGTAGGGTCTTGTTCTAGCCCAGGCCGGCCTGGAATTCACTATGTAATCTCAGGGTGGCCTCGAACTCATGGCAATCCTCCCACCTCTGCCTCCCAAGTGCTGAGACTAAAGGCTCTGACACCATGTCTGCCTGGTTTTGTTTTTTGATATAGTGTCACAGTAGCTCAGGTTGGCCTGGAACTCCATGTTTAACCAAGGAGTTCTTTTTAAATTTTTCTAAAAATGTACTATTATTATCATTTTCATTTATTCAGTTGTAAGCAGAGAGATATAGAGAGAAGAGAGACAGAGTGAATGAGCACACCAGGACCGCCAGCCACTGGAAATGAACTGCAGATGCATGTGCCACTCAGTGCATCTGGCTTTACATGGGTACTAGCAAATTGAGAACAAGTCATTAGGCTTTGTAGGCAGATGCCTTAATCACTGAACCATGACTCCAGCCCCCTTAAAGATTTACACACACACACACACACACGCGCGCGCGCGCGCGTGTGCGCACACAGTGTGTATGTGTGAGAAAGAGATGGACAGAGAGAAAGAGAAAGAGAGAGCAAGCTCTTGTCAGGGTGTCTTGCATCCGCAAATGAACACCAGATGCTTACACCACTTTTTTTCTCTTTTGAGGCAAGCCCAACAGACTGGCTTTTTTTTTTTAATGTGAGAGAGTCAGACGGACAGAGGGAGAAAGAGAGAAAATTGGTGTGCCAGGGCATCCAGCCACTATAATTAAACTCCAGATGCTTGTGCCACCCTGTGCGCATGTGCAAACTTGGGTGCTTGTGTCATGTTGTGCATCTGACTTATGTGGGACCTGGAGAGTCAAACATGGGTCTTTAGGCTTTGGACGCAAGAGCCTTAACCACTAAGCCATCTCTCCTGCCCTACACCACTTTTGGCATCTGGTTTTTGTAGGCAGCTCGGGAATAGAACCCAGTTTGGCAGGGTTTTTGGAAGCAAGTATTTTTAACTGCTAAGCCATCTTCCCAGTCCCTAATGAAGAAATTTTTATGCTTCTAGCTCCATGTCCCAAATTCTAGGAGTATATATATTAGCACAGCTACACCCAAGAAATTATTAAAAATTAAAAACCAGGATGAGAGCCAGGTGTGGTGGCACATACCTTTAATCCTAGTACATGGGAGGCAGAGGTAGGAGGATCACTGTGAGTTTGAGACAAGCCTGGGAGTTTCAGGTCTGCCTGGGCTACAGTAAGACCCTACCATGAAAAAAAAGAAAAAAACACAAACAAACATCATCAACAACAACAAAAAACAGATGAGGCTGAGCATGGTGGTTCACACCAATAATCCCAACACTGGAGTGGCTGGGGTAGGAGGATCACTGTCAGTTTGCAGCTAGCCCCACAGTATAAGTCTCAGGTCACTTCAGCTAGAGAGAACCTGCCTCAAAAAGAAAACAATGACAAAAAAGTAAATAAAAAACAGGAGTTGTGATGTAGCCCAGTTGGTAGAGTGCTTTCTTAGCAGGCAAGATACCCCAAGTTTAAAGGGGAAACAAGCTTATTGTAGAAAGGAAGCAAACTTTATTGTAAAGAAAGAGAATAGAGAACTTCCTTTGGGGAAATTTCCTATGACCGGGGACCCAAAGACAGAGTTGCCTATTGAAAAGTAAAAGAAGCAAAAGTCAAGCTCTCTGCAACAGAGGGAGGTCCAGGAATGTGGGTTTCCAAAGAGCTTCACTATCTTGGAATTTATAAGGCTTTCTGGCTAGAGAAATAAGTCGATCTTTAAAGTGGCTGGACTGAGATATAAAGAAGTGAAGTTCTGCCCTGATCATCAATCCTCATGAGGTATCAATGAGTTTCTTTTCCAATCAGGGAACTGTTACATTTCTCTTTGTCTCAGTGACTGGGCAGGAGAGTGTTCAGCACCCACCTGTAAGATTTGCATGGGGAAAGCATGACAGAATCAAGAATGAAAAACTAGGAGGATTTCATAGGGGCCAGTCAGAACCTGCCAAGACAGGCTATGTTGTCTTTCCCAGATACCTGTCTTTCCTCTTACCTAGTCAGTTGGGATTTCTCAAACTAATCCCAAGCCCTCTTAATCTTCCTTTTCACCAGTGTTTTGACTTTACTATTTTAACCCTAACATTCACTCTAACTGTTCCATTTTCAAGGCAAGGACAAAACTGCTAGTTTTCTTTCTTTTCAAATATTTTATGTATGTATGTATGTATGTAGTCACTTATTAGAGAAATAGAAGATAAAAATGGGTGCAGCAAGGCCTCTTGTCATGCAAATGAACTCTCAATGCATGTACCACTTTATGTGTCTAACTTTATGTGGGTACCAGGGAATTAAACCTCAATTCATAGACTTTAGATCTGAATGCCTTATCTGCTGAGCTACCTCCCCAGACCCCCAAACTGCTAATATTCAAGGTCTCTCCCATACCTACCTAGCAAGTTCCTTCCTCCTACCCTGTACCATCTTTTTAACATCTCTTCTTACCCTACTAGTCCTTATACACATTCCCAAGTAGGTTCAAAGCTCGAGTGTGTGTGTAGGAGGAGTGAGCGGATGTGCTTCCTTGAGATAAGGTCTTGCCATGTATGCCATGTATCCCAGACTGGCCTGAAGCTCACTGTATTAGCCCACTCTGGCCTCAGCATCTTGAGTGCTAAGATTACAGACATGCATTTAGACTTCTATACACACACACACACACACACACACACACACACACACACATATATATACACTAACTCTTGGCTACCTACCCTTCAAACCTTTAAAAACAAAAGTAAAATTCATTTCCTGCCTTTAATCCCAGCACTCGATATCCAATTGCTAAAAACAGTTAACAGTGATTTAAAGCCTTGGCATCTGCCTGAGGGTCTTGGGCCCTAGCTCTGAGGTAAAGGTGTTAATGAAGGGAAGAAGAGAAAGTAGGTGGCACACACCATTAATCTCAGCACTCAGGAGGCAGAAGTAGGAAGATTATTGTGAGTTCGAGGCCAACTTGAAACTACATAGTGAATTTCAGGCCAGCCTGAGCTAGAGTGAGACCCGCCTCAAAAAAAAAAAAAAAAGTTATTTCCTCTGTGAAGGTTTTTCATTCTCAGCTCCATATTCCAAAGAATTTCCCTTGTCTGTGCTCCCATAATGCATTGGACATTTAACTCCCCTGGAGACAAGATTTGGGTAAACTAGATGTGGCAAAAAGAAATATAAATCTATACTTTGAGGATTTAGAGGTGGGAAGGTTCATTCCATGAAACTTAGAAGACTGATGGAAAAACTCCACTGATACACATAGGAATGAGGACCAAAACAGAGATTCTGGAGGATTAGTGCCTGTCAGGGCCAGAGGGTTCCTGATCTAATCCAAAGCAGCAGGTAAAGAACATTCTGGGAGGGACTTTCTGCTAGCCTGGGCCCAGAGGCTGTATGGTCCATCTAGAGACAGCAAAGACCTGAGGGTGGGGCTACACCTTCCTCTAGCTGGGGGATCCCAAAGATGAGTCAGAGTAAGGCTTCAAATCCAGTGTTGGGGATTTGAGTGAGAAGAGTACAAGTCTTCTGAGATTGAAAATGAATCTGTAACTTCCTTGTTTTATTTGTTAATCCTTCTGTTTGCGCTGGAGTTACAGGTTGTTAAAGGGCCTTAAATGATCAGTCTTGTTGGCAAAAACCTGTAATCTTAGTGTTGCAGATTTTCACACTGTCAAGTTCTTTACCTTATGATCAGGAAAAAGTAGTAGCACAGATAAGGCATGAATAAGGCCAAGGAGATTTACTGAGAAAAAAATGAAAAAGCCTTTGTGGTGGTTTGATTCAGGTGTCCCCCATAAACTTATGTGTTCTGAATGCTAGGTTCCCAGCTGATGGAGATTTGGTAATTATTGCCTCCTGGAGGGAGTGTATTGTTAGGGGCGGGCATATAGCCATTTTCCCATGCCAGTGTTTGGCCCACTCTCCTGTTGCTTTGGTCTACCTTATGTTGGCCTGGGGGTGGGGTGATGTCCACCCTCTACTTATGTTGTCATTTTCCCTGCCACCATGGAACTTCCCCCTTGAGTTTGTAAGCCAAAATAAACCTCTTTATCCCACAAGCTGCTCTTGGCTGGGTGATTTCTACCAGCAATGCAAACCTAACTACAATAGTAAAATGATACCAAGGAGTGGAATTGCTGCTAGACACCTGACTGTGTGGCTTGAGCCTTTTGGAGCTGATTTTCCAAGAGGAATGTGGAAGGATTTGAAATCTTGCCTAAGAGATGCCTTGCAGTACTGTAAGTACAGCTTGATGGACTGTTCTGGTCAGAGTTGAAAGACCTGAATGCAGTAATAACTATGGACTCTGAGGTTTGTTTTATGAGGGTGAGAAAGGGCTTTGCCTGGACTGGGCTAGCCGTTTATGTGAGAAGCTTGCTGTTATGCCTGGGTCCTGAGAAGTTGTGCAGGGTTGCTTTGCATAGAAATAAACCTGAGTGAGAAGAGGGATATGGCACAGAAAGAAAAATCATTGGGTGAATTGCTGCCTATTCAACTGCGGTTGTAACCTTTGAGATCGGGCCAGCTGACATGTGTTGGGGCAACAAAAGAATATAGACTCTTTTGAAGGGGCCTCAGTGCTCAAGGAGTATCCTGTTCTTCAAAGTTTGCTTTATTCTGCCCTGGATTAACAAATTGGCACCCTACCTGGTATTGTGGAGTATAAGAAATTCAGGAATCTGGGTCATTGAGTTTGCAACATGGTCTTGTGTTTTGGAAATGGCCATGGGCAGTGTGAAGCAGGTTTGCTGGATGCCTGCATGGAGTCCCAATGGGGCCATGAAGATGAACCGTGGATTACAGTGGAGACCTAGTGGAGATGCTAGGACCATGAGATGGCTGCTAAGGAGAGCTGCTGGCCCTGGATGAAGTTTTCCAGGACTGTGAGTAGCCTAGCTGGAGGGGCGGAATTGGAATGGCAGAGACTTATTGCTGGTTAGAATTATCGCACTTGGCCAGGCGTGGTGGCGCACGCCTTTAATCCCAGCACTCAGGAGACAGAGGTAGGAGGATCGCCATGAGTTTAAGGCCACCCTGAGACTACAGAGTTAATTCCAGGTCAGCCTGGAACAGAGTGAGACCCTACGTCGAAAAATTAAAAAAAAAAAAAAAAAAAGAATTATCACACTTGGAGATTTGTCAGTGGCTAGAGTTGTTGGGCTTGAAGTTACAAAATTTGATGTTTTCCCTGGTTGTTTTAAATCTTGTATTGGGTGGGGCATGGTGATACAGGTCTTTAATCCCAGCACTCAGGAGGCAGAGGTAGGAGGATCATCATGAGTTCAAGGCCACCTGAGACTACATAATGAATTTCAGGTCAGCCTGAGCTAGAGTGAGACCCTACCTTGAAAAACAAAACAAAAAATAAATAAATAAAATAAAAATAAATAAATAATAAATCTTGTATTGGTTGAATATTTCTTTGCTATGTATGCCCAATGCCATCTTTTGAAGTGTATTTATTCTGTGCCATTATGGGTTTTGGTTTTTTTTTGTTGTTGTTATTATGGCTCAGTTAAAAGTTCTTGGACTATGGGGATGTTTGAACATCACTGGGATTGATAAAAACTATGGGGACTTTTAAAGTTGGACTGAATGCATTGTATTTTATATCATGTATGGTTATCAGTTTATGGGGGCCAGAGGCGGAATTTGGTGGTTTGGTTCAGGTGTCCCCCATAAACTTAGGTGTTCTGAATGCTAGGTTCCCAGCTGATTTGGGAATTAAAGCCTCCTGGAGGGAGTGTATTGTTGGGGGTGGGCTTATGGGTGTTATAGTCAGTTTCCCCTTGCCAGTGTCTGGCACACTCTCCTGTTGCTATGGTCTACTTTATGTTGGCCAGGGGGTGATGTCCACTCTCTGCTCATGTTGTCATTTTTCCTGCCATCATGGAGCTTCCCTTCAAGACTGTAAGCCAAAATAAACCTTTTTCCCACAAGCTGCTCTTGGTTGGGTGATTTCTACCAGCAATGTGGACCTGACTGCAACAACCTCAAAGTGTCTTGCTTACAATTTCAACTAGCATCCAAAGAAGAGAACAAAAGGAAAAGAAAAAGAAAAGTTAAGTCTTTTTGAGTTAGAACTCTGAAAATTGGGCAGGTTTCTCAATGAGTGTGAGCAACTGCTTCCAAGGAAGGGGCTTCTGGAAGTTTAAGTGCAGAGTTTCATTAAGGGGAGAAATCTTGTCCCCTCCTCTTTAGAGTGTTTATCAGTGAGAGGTTGGCTAAGTGATTGAAATGTTCAGTTGGAATCACTCGTGTTGTTTTTCTTTTTTCCCCCGGCAGCGTTTCACTCTAGCCTAGGCTGACCTGGAGCTCACTCTGAAAGCCCGAGGTGGGCCTTGAACTTATGGCTAGGTTTAAAGATATGCACCACCCCACCCTGCTGATTACCTCTCTTATAAATATTTATTTGTTTATTTGTTGGAGAGGGAGAGAGAGAGTATGGGTGCACAAAGACCTCCAGATGCGTGCATCACTTTGTGCATATGCTTTATGTGGATATTGAGGAATCAAACTCAGGCCATCATGCTTTGCAAGCAAGCACCTTTAACTGGTGAGCCATCAACCCACCCCTGGATTAACTCTTTTTTTTTTTTTTTGTAGCAGGATATTACTCTACTCCAGGCTGACTAGGAACACACTCTGTAGCCTAGGCTGATCTCAAATTCATGATGATTCTCCTACCTATCCCCTCTCAAGTGTTTAGAGTAAAGGCATGTATGTACCACCACACTTGGCATCAATTGGATTAATTTTTGTTTTTTTGGCTTTTAGAGATAGGGTCTCACTCTAGCCCAGGCTGACCTGGAATTCAATATGTAGTCTCAGGGTGGCCTCGAACTCACAGCGGTCCTCCTACCTCTGCTTCCCAAGTGCTGGGATTAAAGGTGTGCGCCACCATGCCTGGCTTGGGTTAACTCTTAAAGGATGGAACCATAATTTTATTTGTTGGATTACTTAGGATGGCATGTCCCTGCCCAGGGCCAGAGGTAAAACTCAAATTAGCTTTCCCTCAACGAAATCTCTGTTACTTTTATCTTCCTCCCTTCCATGAAGAATTTTAAATGTTCCTTATGTTACTAGGCAAACAGGAGGTTTCGTCTGTCCTTCAATGACCTCCAAGTTTGTTTGCCTAGATACCTATCACTATCACTCAGGAAGCTAAGATAGAGAATTGTCATGAATTTGAGGCTAGGGTGGGCTACACAGTATGTTCCAGGCCAGCCTGGACTACAGTTATACCTGTCTCAAGAAAAAAAAAAAAAAAAAGAGTTAGGCTGGAGGGATGCCTTAGCAGTTAAAGGTACTTGCTTGCAAAGCATGATGACTCGGGTTCCATTCCCCAGTGCTCACATAAAGCCAGATGCACAGGGTGGCACATGCATCTGGAGTTCATTTGCAATGGTAGGAGGCCCTAGCGTGCCCATTTTCTCTTTCTTGTGCTCTCTCTCCTTGAAAATTAATAAATAAAATAAAAATGAGCCTTAATTATCTTATTCCAGGTTATGATCTTTTCTTTTTGTTTGTTTTGTTTTGTTTTTCGAGGTAGGGTCTCACTGTAGTCCAGGCTGACCTGGAATTCAACTATGTAGTCTCAGGGTGGCCTCAAACTGACAATGATCCTCCTATCTCTGCCTCCCGAGTGCTGGGATTAAAGGCATGCACCACCACGCCTGGCACAAAAATACTTTTCATGCTCACCCGGCTTAGGTTAAGAACTTTCATTGGGATTCTGTTTTTTTTTTTTTAAATTATTTGCGTACATACATGCTTGTATGTGTGAAAGTCAGGGCCCCTTTCAACTGAACACTAACATCAGACATTTTCACCGCTTTTTGAATTTGGCTTATGACAGTGGCTTGCAATTGAACCTAGGCAGGCAATCTTTGTTAGCAAGCACCTATAACCACTGAGCTATCTTCCCAGCCTCTTTCAATGGTAGTGTGACAACTATAGGCTAAAGTCGAAAAATTTGATCAGTCTCATCTCATCTCCTTCCTGGTATCCTTTTTTGTTTTGTTTTGTTTTTCCGAGGTAGGGTCTTGCTCTAGCACAGGCTGACCTGGGGTTCACTATGTAGTCTCAGGGTGGCCTCTAGCTCACTTCAATCCTCCTACCTCTGCCTCCTGAGTCCTGGGATTAAAGGCATGCGCTGCCTACCTGGCTTTGGTACCCTTTTTGTTAAACCAGACCCTGAGATACAAAGAAACAAAACAACACAAAACTGTTTTCTGACTCCTTTAAACCATTGGGCCCAAATTGGCTCTTCTCACTGGTGGAATGTCTTTCTATTACTTTTCTTCTAACTTCATCTCACCTGAAAACTCCTTCCTGACCACAGATGACTCCTCAGGCTTAATTCCTTCCCTATATCCTGAGCTTCCACGGTTCCTTTTCTCTTTCTACACTGTGTTTTTGTGGGAGAAGTGAAAAAAAATTCCCCTCAAAAGGAACTATGGGTTTATGAGGGGTCAGAGAGATAGTTGGGCATTTATGTACAACCCTGGGGAAAAGGAGCAGGCAATCAAGAGTGCTAAGTTTGAATCCTAGCTCTTCCTCTGATGAAACAGCTGTTTGATCTTGGATCAGTTATTTACCTCTCAAGGTCTCCATCTATGGTGGTCTGAATTAGGTGACCCGCATCAACTCATATGTTTTGAATGTTTGGTTCCAAGTTGATAGTAATTTGGGAGTTAGAGCCTTTCTGGAGGGGGTGTGTTGTTGGGAGCAGGCTTTGGGGTGTTACAGACAGCTACCCATTGCTAGAACTTGGCTCACTGTCCTGATGCTGGTTGTCTGTCCACCTGATGTTGGCAAGGAGGTGATGTCCAGCCTCTGATCTACCATCTTTTCTCTGCCATAATGAAGCTTCTTCTTCTTTAAGGTTGAAATACTTGTAGCCACCCTGTTGATATAGGGTAACAAACCTTTCCAGTTTTCCTGGGTTGTGGGATTTGCAAGGATATTTTTTGGGTGGTTTGTTTATCTTTTAAGATGAGGGCTCATGCTTTCTAGGGTATTTCAAACTCCTCATGTAGCCAAGGATGATCTTGAACTTCTGATCCTCCTTCCTCCACCTCCTAAGTGCTTGTTTTATAAGCCTGTGCCATTATGCCTGGTTTATGTGGTGCTTTGTACATGCTAAGCGAGCACTCACACTCTATCAACTGAGATATATGCCAGACCAACTTGCAGGGTTTTAAAAACTTTTTATTTTTTATTTTTTTCTTTATTTATTTGCAAGCAGAGAGATAGAGAAAGACAGACAGACAGACAGACAGAAGAGAAGGGGAGAGAGGGAGAGAATGGGTGCACCAGGGCCTGTAGCCACTACAAATGAACTCTAGATGCATGAACCACTTTGTGTGTCTGGCTTTATGTGGGTACTGGGGAATCGAACAAAGGTAGTTAGGCTTTTTAGGCAAGCACCGTAACCACTGAGCAATCTCTTCAGCTCTGTTTTTTTTTTTAATATTTGTGTGTGTGTGTGTGTGTGTGTGTGTGTGTGTGTGTGTGTGTGTGAGTGATTGAGAGGGTGTGAGTATATAGACACATCAGGGCCTCTTGCCCATGCAAATAAACTCAAGATTCATTGACCACTCTGTGTATCTGGCTTTACATGGGTACTGAAGGATTGAGCAAGTACCTGTAACCATTGACCCATCTCCCTAGCCCCAACTTACAGTTTTTAAACCAGGAAAGTTGCAGAGAAATTAGAAATTTCTTTCACCAAGTACCTAGCTTCTCCAACTCTCAGTCATCCTGCCCTATATGGGACCAGGAACATAATCCAGCCCCTCTTTCTCCCCCTCAGGTTAGATTACATCTGACTGCTTTTCATGGATTAGTGCTTCATAGCCCTGGTTCCTAATTAGACTCCCTTAGAAAGTTCTACAAAAGTAATTATGGACCAATTAAAACAGTATTTTCTGGCTTGAGTGAACTCTAGACATTACAATTTAAAAAACAAACAAACAAAAAAAAACAACTCTCATATACTGGAGAGATGGCTTAGCTGTTAAGGTGCTTGCCTGTGAAGCCAAAGGACCCAGGTTCAATTCCCCAGAACCCACATAAGCTAGCTGCACATGGTGTGGCCTGCATCTGGAGTTCATTTGCAGTGGCTAAAGTCTCTGGCACACCCATTTTCTCCCTCTCTTTTTCTCTCTAATATATGAATAAATATTGTTTTTTTTTTTAAATACCTGAGTCTTTCTAATGTGAGGAGCATTAAAAAATTAACTCTCAGAATGTCTGGTGTGAAGGTGGGCATAGGAATTATTGAGTTTAGCTGTTCTAAGTATTAACCACAGAATACTCTGGCCTCTGAACTTTAAAAAAAAAAAAAAAAAAAAAAAAACCTTCCTAAAGTCCTCCTCCCCTGTCTGCCTTGCCCAGGCTCCCAGTACACAAAACTTCCTCTAGACTCTTAGAAAAGGCACTTTACAGAAGGCAGAGGCCCTTCCCTACCACTCCCTTTTCCTGGCAGCTTAAGGTGATTCCTTTCCCGGAATTATTGGCATTTTTGCAAAATGATTTTGGAAAGTATTCAAGATTCAAAGGACAAAGCAGGAATGGAAAACTAAACCTATCTTCAAACAAAGGGATAGGTTGAGAGACCTTGGAATCACATCATCTAGTAACTGTCGACCTATTGAGTCTAATAAAGGAGCTAATTTAAACTCTGACCTCCAAGAAAGAAGACTGGGGACTCTAGAATTCTTGCAAGAAGCCTTGCCATTTCTATAAGCAGAGGCTGGGAGAGAAGGCAGTAACCAGTGGGGCCAGGAAGTGGGGTAAAGGCTTTTTTGAGATGCTGGATTTAGAAAGTCAGGCTATAGACTGGCAATGGCACACACCTTTAATTTCAGCACTTTGGAGGCAGAGGTAGGAGAGTCACTATGAGTTCCAGGTTAGCCTAAGCTAGAGCAAGACCCTACCTTGAAAAAAAAAGGTCAAAAGATTTTAGATGGTTTCTACGGCTTAAAATATGAGTTAAATCTTTATAAAATTAATTTCTTCGGATTTATTGAAGAAACAGGACTGCAGATATTTTTGCCTGTATTTATAACTGTTAAGATACAATATGCATGTTTTCTGTCAGATATACCTTCCTTGATTCATATGTATTTCTGATAAAAAGGAGGGGGTAGGTGGAGAGATGGCTCAGCAGTTAAGGCACTTGTCTGAAAGCCTAAAGACCTGGATTTGATTCTCCATTACCCATGTAAAGGCAGATGCACCAAGGGGCACATGCATCTGGAGTTTGTTTGCAGTGGCTGGAGGCCCTGATATGCCCATTCTCTCTATCTGCCTCTCTTCTTCTATCTCTGCTTATAAATAAATAAATAAATAAATAAATAAATAAATAAATAAATAAAATATTTACAAAAGGTTAGAGGCTAGAGAAATGGCTCAGTGGTTAAAGGCGCTTGCCTGCAAAGCTTGATGGCCAGGGTTCAATTCCACAGTACCCATGTATAAAACCAGATGTACAAGATGGTGCCTGTGTCTGGAGTTCATTTGTAGTAACAGGAGGCCCTGGTGCACCCATACTCTCTCTCTCTCCCTGTCTACTTCTTTCAGTCTTTGTCTCAAATAAAAAAAAAAGCATTTAAAAGGTTAGATGAAAGATTATTGGACTTCAGAGATTGCTCAGTGGTTAAAGGCACTAGTTTACAAAGCCTATGGCCCAGGTTCAATTCCCCAGTACCCACATAAAGCCAGATATAAAAAGTGGTCCATGCTTTGAGAATTCATTTGCAGTGGTAGGAAGCACTGGTGTGCCCATACTCTCTCTGTCTCTTTGTTTTTCTTTTTGTAAAAATGTATTTTATTTATTTATTTGAGAGAGAGAGAGCAAATGGGAGTGCCAGGGCCACCAGCCACTGCAAACAAACTCCAGATGCATGCACCCCCTTGTGTATTTGGCTTATGTGGGTCCTGGCAAGTTGAACCAGGATCCTTTTGCTTTGAAGGTAAATGCCTTAACTGCTAAGCCATCTCTCTTTTGCTTTATAAATAAATAAAATTATTTAAAAAAATAATACAAAGTCAGAACATTATTAAATTTCTGGTTAAGGTATGTTTCAAAAAGTTGAGAATTAAATTATAAAGATGACATGAGTAAAGGACTGGAGACATGGCTTAGTAGTTAAGGCACTTGCTTGCAAAACCTAAGAACCCAGGTTCACTTTCTCAGTACCCACATAAGCCTGATGCACAAAGTGGTGCGTATGTCTGGAGTCCATTTACAGTGGCTAGAGGCCTTGGCACACCCATTCTCTCTCTATTTGCCTCTTTCTCCCTCTCTCAAAAAAATAAATAAAAATATTTTAGGGCTGTAGAGATGACTTAGCAGTTAAGGTAATTTGCCTGTAAATCCAAAGGACCTCAGTTCAATTCCCCAGGACCCACATAAGCCAGATGCACAAGGGGGCACGTGCTTCTGGAGTTCATTCACAGTGGCTGGAAGTCCCGGCGGGCCCGTTCTCTCACTCGCTGTCTCTGCCTCTTTGTCTCTTCTCGCTCAAATAGATAAATAAAAATAAAGTTTAAAAACCTTTAAAAAATATTTTACAAAGCATAACAAAAAAGATGACCTGAGTAAAACTAAGTTGGTTATTATTTTTTGTATTTTTATTATTTACTTTTTTATTGACAGCTTCCATACTTAGACAATAAACCATGATAATTCCCTCCCTTTCCCCTTCAAAAATCCACACTCCATCATATCCCCTCCCTCTCACCATTAGTCCCATTCATACCTTACTATTATCTTGCCTTTCTCTTTGTTGGGCTGTATTACATCTGCCACCTGGTCTTCTAGTTTAGATATTCTGTTCTCTCCTTCATACATTCTACTGGTGAGACATTCCATAGAGTTTCTTTATTTGATTTAATTTATTTTTCAATGCTAGTATTTCTGCCTGATTTTTTTTTTCTGCACTATTTCTTTTTCCTTACTTGTGTCTTGTATTGACCTCCTAATTTCCTTGAGTTGGTTTCCTGAGTTCTCCTTCAGGAGTTTGTTTTCTTCTTTGATTTCTTTCAGTATAGATAAAATCATTTATTTGAAATCTTTGTCAGTAATTTCATGTAAAAAAGTCTCAATGTGGTCGGGCATGGTGGCGCACGCCTTTAATCCCAGCACTCGGGAGGCAGAGGTAGGAGGATCGCCGTGAGTTCGAGGCCACCCTGAGACTACATAGTGAATTCCAGGTCAGCCTGGGCTAGAGTGAGACCTTACCTCGAAAAACCAAAAAAAAAAAAAAAAGTCTCATTGTGTTCATTTCTAATGGATTTATAATTTTTAGTGGGATTGTAGTATCTTGATTATTTGTGTTTCTTATATTATAATGTAGAGATTTTTGCATCCTGAGTTAATTGGTGCATGGGTTTTCTAACTATCTGCAGTGTTTTTAGCCATGTAAATCCAAGTTTATATACCTTCAGAGTAGGAGTTTAAAGTGCCAAGTATAGCTCTTGTACTCCAAGAAAACAGCAAAAGTAACCATAGGTGTTGAGTTTACCTGCTATTCATGTATTCTAGTATGCTGGTCAGAGAAATTTACTGGCAAATTCTAAAAATCAACTGAGCAATATACATGTTCAATAAAAAACCAACACAGAGCCAGCCATGTTGATGCACAACTTTCATCCCAGCACTTGGGAGGCAGAGGTAGGAGGATGGCTGTGGGTTCAACGTCACCGTGAGACTACATAGTAAATTCCAGATCAGCCTGGGCTAGAGTGAGACCCTACCTTGGGGAAAAATAGTATTTATGCAAGAGTGGGGATTAAAACATACAGATAACCTTATAAAGCCAAAATCCCTAAGGGTGTGTGTTGTTCTATACCCTTAATCCTGTCAACTCAGAGGTTGAGAATTCTGTTCTGAAATGGGTTTCAGGTCAGCCTGGGTCTGAATCAGGCCGTGCCCCCAATAACGACAGAAGAAAAAGACCAAAAGCCCTATAAATCTGGAAGCATCAAAGGCAACAATAGTCAACTTAAGAATGGTAAAGCCAACCAAAAAATGTAATCCATAACCTGTCCTAACATTGAAAGAGAAATTAGCACTTCAGAGCAGGCCTATGTAATTACTTTTTTTGGTCAGCTAGCCCCATTAACTGTTGGGATGGCTTCCAATCACATCAATGCTGAGTGCCCACCTCAATTCCTCTGTGTTACACTGTGGATCCGGTGTTCTGATCAGCTGTGCTAGATGCCCAGCAGCTGAGATGCTGAATGAATTCTCCATAGGTTCATAGTCCTGACACTTGTGGGATGGGAGGCTGTATAGGATGCCTGCAGTTGTACTGGAGCTGCTGAGCTGGTCCTGTTTGTGTTCTCCTTCAGCAGCTGCTCATATGGTCCCTGCTGTCTTCCCCTTTAGGTTTCTTGACTTTGTGAGGAGGCTGATGCAAGTGGAAAATCCTCTTGGTTTCTGCTCCTGCAGCTTGGCGCTGGACAGGCGGCTGGGCATGCAGCCACTCAGACTGGGCCACTGGTGCCTCAGTGGAATTCTGGCCATTTTTCTGCTTTCTGGAAGATCTTCATCTCTAGTACTTCTCTCCTGTGGTTGATAATAACTTATACACCTTCACTTTTCAGACGACGAGTGCATTTTGCTATGTTTTTGCTTATTTTCCTCACTATGCTGGTTTGGCATGGCTCCTGTGCCACCATCTTACCCAGAAGTCTGTCTTGGTTATTATTAAAGTTATTATATTTCTAAGGTCAAAATTCCAATACTGTAAAATAAAACTAACACCTGATTTTTCTGTTTGCAGCATTAACTTTTCTAAAATATTGTTCTGCTTTTGTTAATGGTTACAAAATGTCTTAAAAGAAAGATTTAATGTCTGTCTGCTCTCCCTCCTGTCCCCCCCATCTCTCCTCCTTCTCTTCTTGCCATTGCAGTTGGTCTAAACAGCCTGGTGTACTGTGGAAACCATGTGGCTTTTTTGGCTGGGGAGGAGCTAGACCCCAGTAAACTGTGGCAGGTGGTCAATGATGATGGCTGAGGTGGGAGAAAGGAGACTCCTACAGAATAGTTGAATTATTGATAAAACCAAGGAAATCTGCCAGGTGTGGTGGTGCATGCCTTTAATCCTAGCACTCCAGAGGTAGAGGTAAGAGGGTTGATATGAGTTGAAAGCCAATCTAGGACTACAGAAGGAGTGCCAAGTCAGCCTGGGCTACAGTGAGTCCCTGCCTTGCAAAATCCAAAGAAAATAAATAATTTAAAAAAAACAAGAAACTCTGTGACTCTTTGAAAAGATAAACAATATTTGATTTCAAGACACTACAGGAAAACAAGCAAAAATAGTATTGTGTTAGCATCAGCATCATTTCATAACAAGAAAGTGTCCAATGAGAATTTGTGTGAATGATTATCACCATGTGATGGCAAACATTCTTCATTTTATCTAAAACAAGAGGAACTAGAGGCTATGCAGAACATGGTGTCCCACAGGTAGCTGGTTCTCCAAACTGAGTCTGAATAGATCCCCTAGTAGGAAAAGGACAGTGGCAACCTTGCCAAGTCTGAAAATGTGGATGCATTCACAGATGATGAGAACAAAGAGGTTGGGAAACAAAAGGTGAAACACATGTCTAGGACCCTGTAGGGTCTGGTGTGGGTCAGCCTACTAGCCAAGGTTCTTCTTCTCAAGAGGAACATAGATCTTGAGCTGGTTCTGTTATGTAAGGAGAAGCTCATGATTTTAATTATTTTATCATTGCTGTAACAAACACTTGACCAAAAACAGCTCATGGGAGGAAAATTTTCTATTTTGGCTTACAGTCTCAAGAGGAAGCTCCATGATGGTCAGGGACAAAATGACATGAGCAGAGGCTGGATATCACCTTTGCCACAGAAGGTGGTAACACAGCAGAAGAGTGAGCCAACTATCACTGACAAGCTGGGGGTTAGTAAACCTCAAGGTCCACCTCCAGCAACACACCTCTTCCAGCAAGTCTCCACCTTCCAAATTGCCACTAACTGGAAAGCAAGCATTCAGAATACATGAGTTTATGGAGGCACCTGAATCAAACTACCACACCTACGAAACTCAATAATGAGAGTTTGTTTGAAGGTTCTAGCAGGGGAGTGCAGCTACTTGTATACCCTTGACCAAAGACCAGTCCTCCTCTATTTAGGGAAGGTCATCCTCTTTGACCAAACATGCAGCTTCTGGAGGGATGCACATGGAATGGTGAGGGAGGAAGGGGACACCCACCTATCCAGCCAGATCAGCCAAACCAACCCTGGAAATTGATGGGATGACAGATGTTGCAGCCAGATTGCCCTCACATCCAAAACCCAATAATGAAAAATAATGAATAAATAAATACTGGCAGAGAAAGACAAATCTCTAGAATCCCTTCAAGAATTCTTGGGATTTGTGGTAGATTGGATGTAAAATGTCCACTATACACTCATGTGTTTGAATACTCCCAGGAAAGTGGCTCTATTTGGAAAGGTTGTGGAACATTTAGGAGTTACAGTCTTGCTGGAGGAAATGTGTCACTTGAGGTGGACCTTGAAGTTTTATAGGCCAGCCTACTTGCTATTCCCTCTCTCTGATTCCTCACTCTGTTGAAGTATGATGCTACCTTCTTGCTCTGGCCTGCCATGCCTTATCCACCATGACAGTTTCAAACTGTAAGACAAATTAAACAAGTTTCCTTCCATAAACTACTTTGGGCTTGGGATTTTGACCTAGGAAGGAGAAAATAAGTGATAAAGAAACTTGGTAACCAAAAGTGGGGTCATTCCTTCAATAAACCTGACATGATATTTGTAGTTTTTTGGAACTGGTTTGCAGAAGCAATATGGAAGACTTCAAAATGTTGGACTAACAGTGGGGAGGCATGGTGGTGCACACCTTTAATCCCAGCACTTGGGAGGCAGAGGTAGAAGGATCACTATGAGTTTGAGGCCACCCTGAGACTACATAGTGAATTCCAGGTCAGCCTGAACTAGAGTAAGACCCTACCTCAAAAATCAAACAAAAAAGAAAACCTTTGGACTAGAGAATACTTACAATTCTGTAAGCAGAACTTAATGGACTATTCTGATGAGAGTTTGGAAGACCAAAAGGCCAAGAAAAAATGTGAACAGTTGAAGGCTTCACTCATAAGGTTTTACAATGAAATAAGCACTCTCTTGGGAACTGTACTAGAGGCAGTTCATGTGATGTTCTGGTGAAGAATCTGGCTGCATTCTGCCTAGTCGGTCCATGTCCTGAGATATGGGAAGTTGAATTTAAAAGTAATGGACTAGCCAGTCATAGTGGTGCATGCCTTTAATCCCAGCAATCAGTAAGCAAATGTAGGAGAACTGCTATGAATTTGAGGCCAGCCTGGGCCTGAGACAACAGAGTGAGTTCCAGGTCAGCCTGGGCTGGAGTGAGACACTATCTTGAAAAAAAAATGGTAATGGAGTAATGAGTCTGTCAAAGGAAATTTCAAGACAAAATAGCATTGAGTCTGTGATGTGCTCCTTTTAGCTTCTATGATTTATGTCTATAATAAGAAGAGCAAAACAACAAAAAGATGAAAAATGTAAAATTTGGCACAGAAAAAAAATGAGTAAATTTTAAATCCTGTGCTAAGGGGATTACTACCATTAAATATAAACCAACTTCTCTGCCTAAGAACGTAGGAAATATGCCGTGAAGTCAAAACCCAACCCATTAAAGGTTCAAGATAGTAAGAATAGAAATTATTTTTTGTTTGTTTGTTTGTTGATTTTTCAAGGTAGTGTCTCTTACTAGTTCAGGCTGACCTGGAATTCACTATGAAGTCTCAAATTGTCCTTGAACTCACAGTGATTCTCCTACCTCTGCTTCCCCAGTGCTGGGATTAAAGGCATGTGCCAACACACCTGGCTAAGAATAGGAATTCTTGCCGGGCATGGAGATGTATGCCTTTAATCCCAACATTCAGGAGGCAAAGTCTATTTAAAAAAACAAACAAAAAATGGGCTGAAGAGATAGCTCAGCAGTCAAGGCACTTGCCTACAATGCCTAATGAACCAGGTTTGATTCTCCAGTACCCACATAAAGCCACATGCACAAAGTTGTGAATGCATCTGGAGTTTGTTTGCAGTGGCTCGAGGCCCTGTTTCTTCTCTCTCTGTCTCTCCCCTTGAAAATAAATAATGAATAAAATAAAAAGCAAAAAGATATTTAAAAAGCATATCAACTCTTTATTTATTTGCAAGAAGAAAGGTGGGTGGGAGAGAGAGAATGGGTATGGCAGGGCCACTAGCCACTGCAAATGACCTCCAAATGCATGCACCACCCGTGCATCTTGTTCTACATTGGCACTGGGGAAATGATCCCAAGCCATCTGGCTTTACAAGCAAGTGCTTTTAACTGCTGAACTATCTCTCTAGTCAAAGAATAGGAATTCTTTTTTTCATAATGTTTATTTAAGTACATTCATTTGCAAGGAGAGACAGAAACACACAGAGAGAATCGGTGTGCCAAATCTCCAAATGCTGCAGATTAACTCCAGACACATGCATCATTTTGTGCATTTGGCTTCATGTGGGTCCTGGGGAATAGAACCCAGGTCATTAGGCTTTGAGGCCAGAGTTATAACCGCTGAGCCATCTCTCTAGCTGTAAGGATTCTTTTAAAAGGATAAATATTGAAGGGAGAAAGCAGAAGTCACCTATTCTCCAAGGTAAATATATATAGACTGCTACAATTCTGACCCAAGACCATCACCTGTCAGTAGAAGTTAGCAGTGTTGTCCATATAATGCTGCCTTTGGAGGGATGAAAAATGCAAGATGGAGGGTGTCATGGAGTATTTCACCATGGTTCCAGAGGGCTGCTGAGTCTAGCAGCATGAGATCGTTTTGAAGGATCTAAAAGGAAGCCCTAAGCAGCCAGTGTGTGAAGCTGTAAAAGCAAACTCTAAGATGCAATGCAGACCTCATGATGTGGGAGATGCCAATAGCACAACATGTCCATCAAGGAAAGCCGTAGGCTCCGAACAGTGGTACTATAGGCAGCACAGCTGGAGGCAATGCTACTCAAGCCTTTTGGAGACTACAGAACTCATCACCAGTCTAAGATATTAGACTTGGACCTCCAGGATTTTGTATTTACTCTGCTAGGTTTTGGTCTTGCTTTGGTCCAATCTTTCCTTGTTTGCCCCTGTTCCTCCCTTTTGAAATGGGAATATTTATTCAATGCCATTATTTATTGGAAGTGTCTGATTGTGTCTTGATTTTTTTTTTAATTTTATTTATTTATTTGAGAGCGACAGACACAGAGAGAAAGACAGATAGAGGGAGAGAGAGAATGGGCGCACCAGGGCTTCCAGCCTCTGCAAACGAACTCCAGACGCGTGCGCCCCCTTGTGCATCTGGCTAACGTGGGACCTGGGGAACCGAGCCTCGAACCGGGGTCCTTAGGCTTCACAGGCAAGCGCTTAACCGCTAAGCCATCTCTCCAGCCTGTGTCTTGATTTTACAGAGCTGACAGTTAAGAGACTGTCTGGAGTGTCAGATGATACTTTGAACTTTTGTATAGTATTGACACTATTAAAGATGATGGAGACTTTTAAAGTTGGATTGAATACATTTTGCATCATGAGATGGCCATGGAATCTGTCAGGACAAGGGCAGAATGTGATGGGTTAACTGTAAAATATTCCCCATAGCCTCATGTGTTTGAAAACCTGTTCCCCTGCAAAGTTATGGCTTTTTTCTTTTTTTTTTTTTGAAGTACGGTTTCACTCTAGCTCAGGCTGACCTAGAATTCACTATGTAGCCTCAGGGTGGCCTCGAACTCGTGGTGATCCTCCTCCCTCTGCCTCCCAAGTGCTGGGATTAAAGGTGTGTGCCACCACACCCGGCTAAGTTATGTTATTTAGGAAGATTGTAGAACTTTTATGAGGTGAAGCCTTACCAGAAGAAATGAGTCACTGGGAGAAGGCCTTGAGATTTTATAGTCTTCTTTCTTTCTTTTTCTTTTTTCTTTCTTTTTCCTTCTCTCTCTCCCTCTCTCCTGTCTTTCCATCCTGACTCTGGTGTAATGTAATAGTAGCTTCTTGCTCTGGCCTATCATAACTTCTTTGTCATAATGGACTCACTCTGTAAACCAAATTAAAACATTTTCCTTCCATAAGATGTTTCTCCTTAGGTAGTTTGTCCCACCAATGAGAAAGCAACTGATAGCAGGTTCTTGGAATTGGGATACTATATTCATCCCTTTCCACTTGGGCTGACTCATAATCTACTACTATTCCTTAACTTTCACCCACGGTGTCTGCCCAAATCTGGAGTAGTGTTACACTTGTTTTTCTAGTGGCTGCTGGGTGCCTAGGAAGAGTATAGAGCATGCCTCAATCATTCTATGTTCAATGACTTCTATAAAATGCAAGGCTGAATAGAGAGGAAATATCCCTCCTTCTGGAATGTTTTGAAGGTTTCCAAAAATAGCCTAAAGGCCAGTCAGAGTGTGCTGGTCCAGGACACAAACTGCCAAGTTCCCACTCAGACTTTGACTGACTAAACCAACTTTCCTTTGTTTTCCATAACTATCTTCTAGAGGACCCTATCCAAGCCTGTAACATTTAAATGTAGCTCTCTGTGGTAGTTTGAATCTAAAACTCCCACCTTAGACTCATGTGTTTGAATACTTAATCCTTAGTTGATACTGCTATTCAGGAAATAGCAGGAGATAGAGCCTTGCTAGAAAACGTGTGTTGTTGCAGGTAGGCCTTAAGATGTTATAGCCCAGCCTTGCTGTTGTTCTCTATCTACTTCCTCCCTGCTGATATGATGATGTGACATAGGGCTCCTGCTTAGGTTTGTTATACCTTCACCATAATGGACATTTCCCCCTTGAAATTGTAACCAAAAATAAACCCTTTTCTTCCTTTAGCTGCTTATGGTCAGTTATTTTGTCCCACCAATGAGAAAGTAACTGATATACTCCTCATCCCTAACATCTATAGAGAAAATGCCTTATCATTTTTCTTTGAGGCAAGGTCTCATATTTCCAAGGCTGGCTTTAAATGCACTATGTAGCCATGGATGATCTTAAAGTTGTGATCTTCTTTACTCTACCTTCAAAGTGCTGAGATTACAGGCCACCTTGCTCTTCTTCAGCTTAATCTTTCTTGTGCATTCTGGGAATGGATAGTTTGAGACATTCAAACCCACAGAAGTAAAAAAAAAAAAAATGAAGAGGAATAGGGATGTATCTCACTTTCACGCTATTGGGTAGAGTGCCTACCTGGTATGCATGAAGCCCAGAGTTTGGTACCCAGCACCACATACACTGGATGTGCTATTGCATTCCTGTAATTCCTGCATTTTAGACGTGGGGATAAGATAATTAAAAGTCCAAGACCATTCTCAGCTACATTGTGAGCTCCAGAACAACTTACATTGCATGAGAGACCCTGTTTCAAAAAAGGAAAGAAACAGAAAGACATAAATACAGAAAGAGAGAAAAAAAACAAGAGACAATGAAATGCAAAGAACATGAAGAGAGATAACTAATGATAGAATGGCTGAAAAGAAATGGTAAGGATAAAACAGTGTCCATAAGACTGGGGCAAAGAGAAGAATGACTCAGAAATGGAAAGTTATCCTAGAACTCAGGAAACAAAGGTAGGAGGATTGCTGTAAGTTGAAGGCCATCCTGAAAGTACATAATGAATTTCAGCTCAGCCTAGGCTACAGTGAGACCCTACCTCGAAAAACAGGAACAAAACAAAACAAAAAATACCAAAAAATAAATGGAACATCATGTAGAGGATAAGAACTGGGCATGTTGGCACATACCTGTAATCTCCTCACTTGAGAGGCTGAGATAGGAGGATTGCAATGAGATCAAGGAGGCCATCCTGGGCTATATAATGAACTCTAGGAGGTGAAGGCAAAAGAGTCAGTGAGGAATCAGGAATCCAAGGTCATCTTCAGCTGCATAGTGGGTTTCAGGCCAACCTAAAATACAGGAGACTCTGTCTCAAAACAAAAATAAAATAAAACAGCAACAAAAAAAAATCATAGATTAACAACACAGTTGTTTCTCTCATGGATGTATGGGACCTATGACTTGCTGTCACTATCTAGCATAATGAGAGAGTATGATATTGCAGGTATACATTTTAAAAAATATATTTATTTGTAAACAGAGAGGGAAGGACAGAAGATGGGAGAGATAGAGCAGGGGAAAAGAGAGAGAGAATCTGCACACCAGGGCCTCTTACTACTGCAAATAAATTAGAGGCACATGTGCCATTTTGTGCATCTGGCTCTATGTGGGTACCGGGAAATCGAACCCAGGCAGTCAGGTTTTTATAAGCAAGTGCCTTTACTGAGCAATCTCTCCAGCCCCTGAAGTAGTTTCTACTAAATATATGTCACTTTCACACTATTGTAAATTGAGTAAATATTAAGTGAAGTGTCAGAAATTAAGGATGGATTGTTTGTGGGAAACAGAGTGGTTGCCAAGAGTATGTGTGGGGGGTGCGTAGGAGTAAGAGAACAGTAAGTGGTTATAACAAGATAACATAAAGGATTCTTCTGGTCATAGAATGTGGTTTATTTCAGTGTGTGTGTGTGTATATATATATGCAACATCTATACTTACAGACAACAAACCATGGTATTTCCCTCCCCTCCCCCATTTTCCCCTTCATAACTCTGCTCTCTATCATATCCCCTCCCTCTCTCCATTAGTCTCTCTTTTAATTTGATGCCATCATCCTTTTCTCCCATTATGAGGGTCTTCCGTAGGTATTACTAGGCACTGTGAGGTCATGGATATCGAGGCCAATTTCTGTCTGGACAGTTGTATGTAAGGAGTGGTACCCTTCCTTTGGCTCTTACATTCTTTCCGCCACATTTTCCCCAATGGACCCTGAGCCTTGGGGGGATTTATTTTTATTTTTATTTTTCAGGGTCTCACTCTAGGTCAAGCTGACCTGGAATTCACTATATAGTGTCTCAGTCTCACAGCAATCCTCCTATCTTGGCCTCCAGAGTGCTGGGATTAAAGGAGTGCACCACCACACCAGGCTGGAATTATATTTCTCTCTTTCTTTCTTTTTTTAATTTTTCAAGGTAGGGTCTTGCTCTAGCCTAGGCTGACCTGAAATTCGCTATGGCTCAGGGTGGCCTCAGAGAGCTGGGATTAAAGGTGTGTGCCACCATGCTTGGGTAGAATTGCCTTCCCCTTCCCCTTCCCCTTTCCCATCCAGGCAAGCCCAACAGACTGGCCTTTTTTTATTTTTTTTTTTAATCTTATTTTATTTTATTTTTTCTCAATTTTTTAAAACATTTTCCATGATTATAAAAAATATCCCATGGTAATACCCTCCCTCCCCCCATTTTCCCCTTTGAAATTCCATTCTCCATCATATCCTCTCCCCATCTCAATAAGTCTGTCTTTTATTTTGATGTCGTGATCTTTTCTTGTGTAGGTAGTGTCAGGCACTATGAGGTCATGGATATTGAGGACATTTTATGTCTGGTGGGAGCACGTTGTAAGGAGTCCAACCCTTCCTTTGGCTCTTACATTCTTTCCGCCACCTCTTCCACATTAGACACTGAGCCTTGGAAGGTGTGATAGAGATGTTACTCGGTACTCTAGTCACTTCTTTCCAGCACCTTCTGAGTCGTCCCAAGGTCACTGCCATCTGAAAAGAGAAGATTCTCTACCCAAAGTGAGAGTAGCATTAATATAAGGGTATAATATTAAGAGAAGTGCTTACTGGGAAGTTTGATAAGCATAGTATATACACTTATCCAGTCATCAGCAGATGTTACACCCCTAGGGATCATGACTACCCCTGTTGATTTGTAAATTTTTATTTATTTATTTTTTGACATTGCAATCTTTTTTTTTCTCAATTTTTATTAACATTTTCCATGATTATAAAAATTATCCCATGGTAATACCCTCCCTCAATCCCCCCACTTTTCCCTTTGAAATTCCATTCTCCATCATATCTCCTCCCCATGTCAATAATTCTACTTACATATATACAATACCAACCTATTAAGTACCCTCCTCCCTTCCTTTCTCTTTCCTTTATATCTCCTTTTTAACTTACTGGCCTCTGCTACTGAGTTTTTTCCTTCTCATGCAGAAGCCCAATCATCTGTAGCTAGGATCCACATATGAGGGAGAACATGTGGTGCTTGGCTTTCTGGGCCTGGGTTACTCACTTAGTTTTCAGTATCAGGGATGTATTCCCTCCCTTGGAGCAAGCCTCCAGTCCAATTGGAGAGCAGTTGGTTTCCACCATGACAGATGTGCCACTATTGCACCCATTGGTTCATTTGGCCTGGATGGCCAATTATAAGGCTTGTAGTGTCCACTGTTGAGTATCTTCACTGGTGATTTCTCTTTCTCCTATTGAACTACATGTAGAATGGCTTCTTCCAGCTTTCTGTCAGCTGGTCTACATGGAGGAGGTCATGAGCTCAGTTCCAGCAGGATTTCTTAGTGGCCTTGTAGCCCAAGTATGTGGAGTCTTCAGCAATAGGCAGACTGGCCTTTTTTAATGCAAGAGAGTGAGAGAGAGAGATTGGCATGCCAGATTCTCCAGCCACTGCAATTGAACTACAGACACATGTGCCACCTTGTATGCTTGTATCACTCTGTGTTGGCTTACATGGGACCTAGGGAGTAGAACATGAGTCTTTAGGCTTTGCAGGCAAGCCCCTTAACTGCTAAGCCATTATCTCCAGCCCCAGAATTGTATTTCTTTACCATCATTATCAGCTACCTTGTTGTGATATTGTATTGTTGTGCAATGTTGCAGTCCGGTTCGCATTGCTGGTAGAAATCACCCAACCAAGAGCAGCTTCTGGGAAAAAGAGGTTTATTTGGCTTACAGGCTCGAGGGGAAGCTCCACGATGGCAGGGGGAAACAATGGCATGAGCAGAGGGTGGACATCACCCCCTGGCCAACAGAAGATGGACCACAGCAACAGGAGGGTGTGCCAAACACTGGCAAGGGGAAACTGGCTTTAATACCC
Source organism: Jaculus jaculus (assembly GCF_020740685.1). NCBI lineage: Eukaryota > Metazoa > Chordata > Mammalia > Rodentia > Dipodidae > Jaculus > Jaculus jaculus. Next base: position 58,199,893 of record NC_059125.1, on the reverse strand, counting down.
ATAAGCCGGCCCCCAATGATACACTCCCTCCAGGAGGCATTAATTCCCAAATCTCCATCAGCTGGGACCCTAGTATTCAGAACACCTAAGTTTATGGGGGACACCTGAATCAAACCACCACATGCAACATGTTATGATTTGGGATAATAAGGTAAAATTTCAGAGGATCTCTGTATTATTTGTTAAAACTACATTCAAATTAGCCATTATCACAAAACCAAGATTTTGGATGTGTTGCAGTCAGGTTCGCATTGCTGGTAGAAATCACCCAACCAAGAGCAGCTAGTGGGGATAAGAAGTTTATTTTGGCTTACAAGCTCAAGGGAGAAACTCCATGATGGCAGGGAAAATAACAACATAAGCAGAGGGTGGACATCACACCCTGGCCAACATAAGGTGGACCATAGCAACAGGAGGGCATGCCAAACACTGGGAAGGGGAACTGGCTATAACACTGATAAGCCCGCCCCCAACAATACACTCCCCCAGGAGGCATTAATTCCCACATCTCCATCATCTGGGAACCTAGCATTCAGGACACCTAAGTGCATGGGGGACACCTGAATTAAGCCACCACATTCTGCCACTGGCCTCCATAAACTGATAACCATACATGATGTAAAATGCAATGCATTCATCTAACTTTAAAAGTCCCCATAGTTTGTAATCAATCCTAATGATGTTCAAGCATCCCCATAGTCCAAGATCTTTTAACTGAGCCATAATACCAAAAAAAAAAAATCCCCCCAAAACCCATAATGGCACAGAAACATTCACACCGAAAAAGATGGCATTGGGCATAGCAAAGAAATACTCAACCAATACAAGATTTAAATAGAGCAAACATCAAACTCTGTAGCTCCAAGTCCAACAACTCTAGTAAATGACAAGTCTCCAAGTCTGATAATTCTAACTAGCAACAAGTCTCTGGAGTTCCAATTCCCCCCCTCCAGCTAGGCTACTCATGGTCCTGGAAAACTTCCGGGGTCAACAACTTTCCTTAGCAGCCATCATGTGATCCCAGCATCTCCACTGGGTCTCCACTGCAATCCACGGTTCATCCTCATGGCTCCACTGGGTCTCCATACAGGCACCCAGAAAACCTGCTTCACAATGCCCATGGCCATTTCCAAAACACAAGACCATGTTGCAAACTCAGTGACCCTCTCTTTCCTGCATTTCTTATATTCCACAATACCAGGTAGGGTGGCAATTTGTTAATCCAGGGGGGGAATAAAGCAGACTTTGAAGAACAGGACATTCCTTGGGCACTCAGGCCCCTTTAAGAGAGTCTACATTCTTCCTGTTGCACCAGTGCAGGTCAGCTGGCCCGATCTCAAAGGTTGTAATCTCTCAATTGCAGCTGAATGGGCAGCAGTTCACCCAAAGATTTTTCTTCCTACACCATATCCCTCGGCTCACACTAGTTCATTTCTACGCAAAGCAACCCTGCACAACTTCTCAGGACCCAGGCATAACTGCAAGCTTCTCACACAAACTGCTAGCCCAGTCCAGGCAAAGCTCTCCCTCATCCTCATAAGACAAACCTCACAGCCCATACTTCTTACTGCATTCAAGCCTTTCAACTCTGACCAGAATAGTCCATCATGCTGTACTTACAGCACTGCAAGGCGTCTCTTAGGCCAAGGTTTCAAATCCTTCTACATTCCTCTTGAAAATCAGCTCTAGCCAGGTGTGGTGGCACCCGCCTTTAATCCCAGCACTTGGGATGCAGAGGTAGGAGGATTGCTGTGAGTTTGAGGCCACACTGAGATTACATAGTGAATTCCAGGTCAGCCTGAGCTAAAGTGAGACCCTACCTTGAAAAAAAAGAAAAAAAGAAAAAGAAACAGAAAATCAGCTCCAAAAGGCCAAAACCATACAGTCAGGTGTCTAGCAGAACTCCCACTCCTCAGTACCACTTTACTGTTATAGTCAGGTTCATATTGCTAGTAGAAATTACCCAACTAACAGCAGATTGTGGGGAAAAAAAGAGGTTTATTTTGGCTTGATGGCAGGAAAAATGATGACATCAGCAGAGGGTGGATATCACCCGCTGGCCCACATAAGGTGTACAGGAGAGTGTGCCAAACACTGGCAAGGGGAAACTAGCTGTAAGACCAATTAGCCCGCCCCCAACAATACACTCCCTCCTGGTGGAGTTAATTCCCAAATCTCCATCAGCTGGGAACCTAGCATTCAGAACACCTAAGTTTATGGGGGACACCTGAATCAAACCACCACAGACTGGGAGTGGTGGTACATAACTGTGATCTCATTACTCACATAGGAAGATCACAAGTTCAAGGCCATTTTAGGCTTCATAGCATGTCTTAGGCCACCCTGGACTTCATAGTGATACCCTATCTACAAGAAACAAGAGAAGAGAAAATTAGTATGTCAGTACCTATTTATTTGGTTTTTAAGAATTTTTGGTTTTTATTTACTTTTTTATTTACAAGGACACAGAAAAAGATAGAGATGGAACATATAGGCACACCAGGGCCTCTTGCCACTGCAAATGGACTCCAGATGCATGCACCACTTTGTGTGGTACTAGGGAATTGAACCTGAGCTGGCATGCTTTGAAACCAAGCACTTTTAACTACTGAGCTATCTCCCCAGTGCTGTTCATTTGTTTTTGAGATAGAATTTCATGGCTTGAACTCACTGTATTGCTGAGGATGACCCTGAATTACTGATTATTTCACCTCTATCTCCTAAATTTCAGGAATACAGGCATGGGTCACCATACTTGGTTTATGTAGTGCTAGTGATTGACCCCTCATGCATGGTAGGCAAGCGTTTTTCCAACTGAGTTACAGCCCTAGTCCAAAATAGTGTTTCTTAGGGTAATGAAACTATTCCAAGTTTACATATTGATAATGGTGACAGACCTCTGTGAATATACTGAAAACTATAGAAATGTACATTTAAAATTTTTTATACATTATGAGTTTCATTATAATATGTTTGTTAGATTTCAAGAATGCTAACTTCCCCTCCCCCAACAGACCAAGTAATCTTTACTGTTATAGAAATTGACTAAGCCTTACTGACCTTCCTGTCTCCCTAGGTGGAGACAACATTTCAAGACTAACTTCCCCAAAGGAGTTCAATAGTAGTTCAAATAACCTGATCATGTAGGCTTGAGTCATGGCTTATCACTCGGCTCACATCCCACACATCTCATGCAAAGCCCCTCCCTCACAGTGAAGTTTCTCTCTTCTCCTCAAAAGTAAGTAAATAAATAAATAAACTTTCCTTCCTCCTCTTAATGTCTAGAAGCCTCTTTCTCTTTCACAATGGATCCTGTGATTCTCTTCAGGAATTAGCAAATAATTTTGAGGGCTGAAGAGATTGCTTATTGGCTAAGGCATTTGCCTGCAGAGCCTAATGATCCAGGTTCAGTTCCCCAGTACCCAAGTAAAGCCAGATGTGCAAAGTGGGACATGCATTTGGAGTTCGTCTGCAGTGGCTGGAGGCCCTGGTGTGCCCATTCCCTCTCTCTCTCTTCTCTCTGTCTTTTGCTCTGCTTGCAAATAAATAAAATTATTTTAAAAATAATCTTTGGCCTAAGACACTGTATTGGTATATAAATGGTGCTATGACTCAGGAAGGGTTACTTTTGGGAGAAATTTCTATCCCCCTTCACCTTTTTTTCCTCCTGCCTTTACTACTGCCTTTCTGTGTACAATGCTGGTTCCATTTTCTTCTGTTGAGACTATCAGGTCATTGGGACACCTGACATCTTTGGACTCCTCAAAATGCTCAGTACTGACTCATGTGATACATCCCTCAGGCACCAATACGGACCCTCACTGCCCCATACCCAGTCAAGATACAAAATAATTCGTTTACTTAAGTCTATGTGATTTTTCTGGGTTACCTGGAATCACATACACGCAGGAGATCTAAAGAGCCATGATGGGCTGGAGAGATGGCTTAGCGGTTAAGCGCTTGCCTGTGAAGCCTAAGGACCCTGGTTCGAGGCTCGGTTCCCCAGGTCCCACGTTAGCCAGATGCACAAGGGGGCACACGCGTCTGGAGTTCGTTTGTAGTGGCTGGAGGCCCTGGCGCGCCCATTCTCTCTCTCTCCCTCTATCTGTCTTTCTCTCTGTGTCTGTCGCTCTCAAATAAGTAAATAAATAAAAAATGAACAAAAAATATTTAAAGAGCCATGATGTTCCAACTCCTTATTGCTTTGCACCAGATTATCAGAGTTTACCACACTCCCCTAAGACTTCCTTTGTACCCTTCCCACTGGGCATGCTGCCCTCCTGGAGCTAAACTAAATCTATTTTTGATTGATAACTCCCTTGTCTGCATTCCTTAATTCCTCTTTCATGTGTGCACAAGCTCAAGAGCCACTGACTCTGGGCTTTGAAGGTCATTGATTTTTCTGATACTTCAGTCTCCTATGTTAAGCCCACTGGGAGCTGAGAAAAGCTCTTTAGCACTCTCAAGGCCTTTGAAGATCCCACCGAGATATGGCGTGAGTAAAGAAGTCTTGCCTTTCTTCTGCTATGTTTCCCCTGCTCCAATCCCCAGTTTCAGAGTGCCAGAGCTCCTCTGCTTGGTCTCTGTCCAAAGAACATTTCCAAACTTTGGTTTCTCAGAATGAGCTTCAGCGGATTGTTTGGATTTCACTCATTTTCTTTGTTGTGCATCTTGGGCTCCACCTTCAGGATTTCCAGCTTGACTTGCTTTCCCCAGAGGAATGTGCCTCTTTCCTCATACATTTAAAAAAGGGTATTATTCTTCTTTTCTAGGGCTTTTTGATAAGGGCAGAGTATAGACTACAGACTACACTGTGCTTTATTTCGTGAGGTGTTTTTCCGTGAGCCTATGGCCATTAGCCACTTGGTAGGAAGAGAACTCTCTTGGAACTTCCTTTTGTTTTTCTAGGTAAGGTCTTCCTGTAGCCCAGGCTGATCTGGAATTCATTATGTAGTCTCATGGCAATCTCAACAAGGCGATCCGCCTACCTCCACCACGCCCTTTTCTTCCTCTTCTTCCCTTCACTAACACCATTACCTCAGAGTGAGAAAGACCCTCAATACAGGGTCCAAGACCCTCAGGCAGTTGCTTTTATAATTGACTATATGCAAAACACCCAGATGATGAGGTTTTAAATCACTATTAACATTTGGGGGGGGTTGAGGTAGGGTTTAACTCTATCCCAGAATGACCTGGATTTCACTATGTCGTCTCAGGGTGGCCTCAAACTGGTTAGCTTCAACTAGAGTGAGACCCTACCTAGAAAAAAATTTCTTTCACTTTTAATTGTATTACCATCTTTTGTTATGTCTTGTTCTAAAGCTGCCAGCTCCTGACATGTTTTTTTTTTTTTCATGTAGTTTGTGTCTTTCTATGTCAAAAATGACAATGCATGGGAAATGGAACCAGTCTAGATGTCCCTCAACTTATCAGTGGATAATGAAGATGTGGCACATTTATACAATGGAGTTCTACTCAGCGGTAAAGAAATATGAAGTTATGAAATTTGCAGAAAAATGGATGGATCTGGAAAGGATTATACTGAGGTAACCCAGGCCCAGAAAGCCAAGCGCCACATGTTCTCTCTCATATGTGGATCCTAGCTACAGATGGTTGGGCTTCTGCGTGAGAAGGAAAATACTTGGTAGCAGAGGCCAGTAAGTTAAAAAGGAGACATAAAGGGAAGAAAAAGGAAGGGAGGAGGACACTTAATAGGTTGATATTGTATATATGTAAGTACAATGATTGTAATGGGGAGGTAATATGATGGAGAATGGAATTTCAAAGGGGAAAGTGTGGGGGTGGGGAGGGAGGGAATTACCATGGGATATTTTTTTTTTATAATCATGGAAAATGTTAATAAAAATTTAAAAAATGACAATGCAAAATCATGGCCATCATAAAAGTAGCAGAGGCCTGTAAGATAGAAAGGGATATAAAGGGAATGGAAAGGGAGGGAGGGGGGAACTTAATAGGATGGTATTGTATATATGTAAGTAGAAGAACAGATTAGTGGGGTGAAAAGGCCTAAGTGAGGTCAGGGGAAGAGATTGAGTAAAAGAAAGGTGGAAGGAGGGCTAATCAAAATCTAAGAGGATATAAATAAGTCATATGGAAACCTAATTTTTTGGACAATAGAACACTCAGAAGCCATAGATTGTTACTAGAAAATTTTCAGTGCCAGGGATGGGATACCTTTCAGGGGGTAGATGGCCAGGGAGGACTCTGATGCACCCAAAACACTCCAGGCCATTGTTGAGGCCCTTGGTTTCCCACCAGGAATAGATGGTAAAGCCCTATTGCTGAAGACTCCACATAGTTGGGCTGCAAGGCCACTGAGAAATCTTGATAGAGCTGAACTGACAACTGCCCTCACGTAGACCAGCTGAAAGAAAGCTGGAAAAAGCTATGTTGCATGCAGTTCCATGGTAGAGAGAGAAATCACCAGTGGAGATACTCATCAGTGGACACTGCAAGCCTTATATTTGGCCAACCAGGCCAAATGAGCCAATGGGTGCAATAGTGGCACGTCTGTCATGGTGGGAGCCAAATGCCTTCTAATTGGACTGGAGGCCTGTTTCATGGGAGGGAATACATCCCTGATACTGAAAGTGTACAACAGGGGTAGTCATGAGGCCTAGGGGTGTAATATCTGCTGGTGTCTGGCTAAGTATATATACTATGCTCACCAAACTGCCCAGTAAGCACTTCTCTTAATGTTGATAATGTTGATACCCATATATTAATGTAACTCTCACTTTTGATTACAGAACCTTCTCTTTTCAGATGGCAGTGACCTTGGGATGACTCAGAAGGTACCATGGTGCTGAGAAGAAGTGACAGAGGAATGCTCAGCACTGAAATATCTCTATCACATTTTCCAAGGCTCAGAATCCATTGCAGAAGAGGTTGCAGAAAGAATGTAAAAGCTAAAGGAAGGGTAGGACCCCTTACATGTTCCTCCAGACACAAAATGGCCTGGATACACATGACCTCACAGTGCCTGACACTACCTACACAAGACCATCATAATAGGAGGAAAAGATCATGACATCAAAATAAAAGAGACTGATTGAGAGGGGAAGGGGTATGATGGAGAGTGGAGTTTCAAAGGAGAAAGTGTGGGGAAGGAGGGAATTACCATGGGATACTGTCTACAATGAAAATTGCCAATAAAAATAGGGCTGGAGAGATTGCTTAGTGGTTAAGGCCTTTGCCTGCAAAGCCAAAGGATCCCAGTTAGATTCTCCAGGACCCATGTAAGCCAGATGCACAAGGTGGCGCATGCATCTGAAGTTCATTTGCAGTGGCTGGAGGCCCTAGCATGCCCATATTCTCTCTCTCTCCCTCTTTCTCTCTCTCAAATAAATAAATAGAATATATTTTTAAAAATAAATAAGTAAACTGGGCGTGGCCACACACACCTTTAATCCCAGCATTTGGGAGGCAGATGTAGGAGGATTGCCATGAGTTTGAGGCCACCCTGAGACTCCATAGGGAATTCCAGGTGAGCCTAGGCTACCGTGAGACCCTACCTCGAAAAACAAAAAAAATTAAATAAATAAATAAATAATAAGTAAATGAATGAATAAATAAAAATCCATGGCCATCAAATGCTCTGATTTTAAAATTGTATGTATTTTAAACTACTAAAAACTCTTCATAATATATATAAAAGAAGAACTTATCTCTGAGATTTTGGCTTTAAAAAGAACAATACTTTGTCATGCTTATGGTAGCCAGATATTTCAAAGGTTTCTAAATGTTTATTGCAATAAGACTCAAATCTTTAACAAATAATCTATTTGGGCTTATTAGTACTTATATTTGGCCAAATAAACATAGGACTGTTGATATGTTTTGTTTGTAGTTTTTTCTTTCTTTTTTATTTTGAGGTATGTCTCACTCTAACACAGGCTGACCTGGAATTTCCTATGTAGTCTCAGGGTGGCCTCAAACTCATGGCAATCATCCTACCACTGCCTCCCAAGTGCTGGGATTAAAGTGTGTGCCACTATGTCCAGCTTGTAGTTTTAGCTGTTAGACATATACATGCTTTGTGTATTTCAGATACAGCACCCTGAGTTTTTATTTAAATGTATTTCTAAATACAAATTCCTAAATTTTCATTTTTAGAAAAAGTATTTCTGGGCTGGAAAGATTGCACCGTGGTTAAAGTACTTGCCTGTAAAGCTTAACAAGCCAGGTTCAGTTCCACAGTACCCACGTAAAGCCAGATGCATAAAGTGACACGTGCATCTGGAGTTGGTTTGCAGTGGCTGGAGACCCTGGAGTACCCATTATAAAAAAGAAATTAAAAAGAAGCAGCAGTAGCTAAGTGTGGTGGCATATGCCTTTAATTCCAGCACTTGGGAAGCAGAGGTAGGAGGATCACCATGAGTTCAAGGACATCCTGAGAGTACATAGTGAATTCCAGGTCATTCTGGGCTAGAGTGAATTCCTACCTGGAATAAAAAAGAAAAAGTATTTCTTTTTTTGGGGGGGGGGGGATAAAGTATATTTATTTATTTGAGAGAGAGAGAGAAAGCAGCAGATAGAGAATGGGCATGCCAGGGACTCTAGCCACTGCAAAAGAGCTCCAGATGCATATACTACCATATGCATCTGGCTTTATGTAGATTCTGAGGATTTGAATCTGGGTCCTTTAGTTTTTCTCCAGCACCAACCCCCCCCCCATTTTTTTCTCAAGGTAGTGTCTCATTCTGGCCCAGGCTGACCTGGAATTCACTATGTACTCTCAGGGTGGCCTCAAATTCACAGTAATCCTGCTACCTCTGCCTCCAGAGTGCTGAGATGAAAGGCATGTGCCACCATGCCCAGCTAAAATATGTTTCTCAGTATAGCTTCATGGGTTTTCATTTTTTAAAAGATATTATACTTACCTTGCAGGGGAGACACCATGATCACAAAGGTGATTTTCCAGGGTGAGGCTTATCCATTGCACTCCAGATATTCTAACCTCTGTGATTTCCCCAAATGTGGGAAACTCAACTGCATAATTTGTGTAGTAGGGAACTGTTCATACTCTTCCTTTGAAAATTTAAAAAATAAAGAGGTATACTGTATTAAAAGTTATTACATTTCTGGTCAAACTATGTTCAAAAAGGGTTATGAGAGTTTAACTGAACAAAGATAATAATGTGGTTATAATTAAAGTGATCATTATTAAAGACTATTAAGGTTCTAAGCTTAAAATTTCAATATCTAAAAACTAATCTCTGATTCTCTATTTACAATAAAGTTTCCTTAAACATTATCCTTCTCTTAATAATGTTTATTAAAAGGCTTGAAAACAACTGTTTTATGTTTTATCATTTTACTAATTGAAATACTCAAAACCTATGATTAAATATATCCAAATGCTAAGATTGTACATTTTCCTACTAAGTAAAGCCTTCACTTGTTAGATAAAAACTTACTCAAATGGGGCTGGAAAGATGGCTTAGCCATTAAGGCACTTGCTGGCAAAGCCAAAGGACCAAGGTTCGATTCCCCAGTACCCACATGTAAGCCAGATGCACAAGGTAGCACATGCATCTGAAGTACATTTGCAGTGGCTAGAGGCCCTGGCATGTCCATTCTCTCTGTGTCTGCTCCTTTTTCTCACTCAAGTAAATAAATAAAAATATATTTTTAAAAACTTGCTCAAATGGACAAAACTGAAATCTGTTTTAAAATATTGGCATCTTATTATGAACTCAAGTTCCCAGAAACGTGCTGCATCTGCTACACAGACTTTTTACTGAATGGACTGACAAAACTTCTATGATCACAGAGGGATGGAATATTGCAGGATAATAGCCAAGTTTCCATTGGCCCATTAACAGCCATTTATGCCCGCCTCTGTGTCTGAACTAATATTCTTCTGATTATTGGTTGATCAGGTGCAGTATTTTGGAATGGTTAGACTCACAGCTTCCATCAACCCAAAAGCTAAGAATGTCATTGGATAGCATCTAAAACCTATGGTGGAGATTGCCCCCTTTCCTGTAACCCTCCTGATGCACAACCAATTAATTTGAAAAGTGCCTTGATTTATGACTTTCTTTTGTTCTATACCTGTAAAACCTTCATGAAATTGTTAATATATTGGAACATGGAATTTGGGGTAAACTAAATCTGTGTTCCCAGACCATGGTCACTTATATTTTGCTCCAGAACAAAATATCTCTTATCGCGTTTGAGGTAAGAGCTGTGTCCCTTTTGTGTCAGAGTTATAAAAAGTTCAGTGCGCACTTGATCTTTAATCCTCTAGAATCTTGGTTAAATAAACATCTGACACTAATAAAATTCTTCTAAATCTAAGAACACTTTGGAAAACATTCACTTTTGCTATACCAAGTAAGCACTATATATACTGTAAGAAAATGAAGTAAAAACTATGAGCCATTTCTATTAAAGACTATTATAAGGAACTTTTAAACCTGCTAACTAAAAACTTCAAAATTGCTTAATTTCTTTTTTAAAAAACTTTTATTTATTTATTTGAGAGAGATATAATGTGGGAGAGAGAGAGAATGGGGGTGTGCCAGGGCCTCCAGCCACAGCAAATGAACTCCAGATGCATGTGCCCCCTTGTGCATCTGGCTTATGTGGGTCCTGGAGAATTGAACTGGAGTCCTTTGGCTTTGCAGGCAAATGCCTTAACCACTAAGCCATCTCTCCAGGCCAAATTTCTTTTTTTTTTTAAATTTTTGTTTATTTTTATTTATTTATTTGAGAGCAATAGACAGAGGAAGAGGGAGAGAGAGAGAATGGGCATGCCAGGTACTCCAGCCACTGCAAACGAACTCCAGACACATGTGCCCCCTTGTGCATCTGGCTAATGTGGGTCCTGGGGAATCGAGCCTCGAACCGGGGTCCTTAGGCTTCACAGGCAAGCGCTTAACTGCTAAGCCATCTCTCCAGCCCCCAAATTTCTTAAATTCCTTCATGATTAAGTAATTTGAAATTGTCTGGGGGTATTGCAAATATTACTTGATATATTCCTAAATAATAAATATGGGGCTAATCTTAATTTTTGTTAAGACATCAATGAAAATAATATTATTTTTGTATGCTTCCTACCTTATCTAAGCTAAGTCTTTACATTTACACATATTTTAATTAACTTTTCTTATACAAACTAAGAGTGTCTGCTTCCCTTCTACAAACAATACTCCTTGTTTTCTCACCTACTACCTATTAGTTACTATTTAGTTAGTTACTGGAACCCATTAGTTACTATTTTCAACCTTAGATATAATATTCATGTTATGTGTCACATGTAAATGTAATGTCAGATAGAGAATATTATATATGAATTGTATTGGCTAATAGACTAATTTGGTTCAGGAGTTTCTTTGCTAATGGCTCTGTTAATTATCTCTGTCTTCTGAAGAGTTGCCTTTCTATCTATTCAGGCTCAGCTATAACAGACCCCAGGCATATGTCTCCTAGCATTGCCAGACAATGACAGTATTTGCCAACGACAATGCCATTTCACTGTTTATCTTGCCCACTTAACTTATACAATTTATTTCAACAGATTCAATTCCAATTTGTTTAAAAATTTGTACTGGGTCTCATGCCTTTTGATTCTTCTATATTCATAGGCCACCCCCTCTAGTCTATTTGCTAACTTGATTCATCCAGACCACCCCCAGTGTCCAAAAAGACATAGAAATCCTCCTAATGTGGGAATACACATATGGGCTATGTACTCATCCCAAGACTGGGAGGCCTCTTGATCCACAATGCTGCAATCCAGCATGAAGCAGTTAATAATATCACAATACCCTATCACTACATGAAGCCTCACTCCCTCTCTCCCCTTTCCTATGATGTAATACCCACCCTCTCTCTCGCTGTCTATACATATACATATACATATACATATACATATACATATACATATACATATACATATACATATACATATACACATATACACATATATACATATATGCATACATACATATATGGCTAAAATGTTAGATTTCAAGACAGCTGATACACCTTCTCTCTCCAACAGCTGTGCTTGGGACCAGGTGCTTAGGACAATAACCATTATTAAGAAAATTGACTAAGCCTTACTTATCCACCTGTGGCTTTGAGAAGAGACATTTCAAGAACCACTCCTCCAGAGGAATTCAATAGGAGGTCCTTCCCTTATTCAGTATCCCAATGCATTTTTTCCCTTTTGCTTCAGATCCTACCATTCTTTCCTGGTATTTAAAAACAAAATATTTGGGGAGGGAGGGAATTACCATGGGATATAATTTATAATCATGGAAAATGTTAATAAAAATTTAAAAAAATATTGGGGGTCAGAGATATTGCTTAGTAATTAAAGGCTCTTGCCTGCAAAGCCTACTGGTCCATGTTCAATTACAAGTACCCGCATGTGTCTGAACTTAGTTTGCAGTGGCTAGAGGCCCTGGCACACCCACACTTGTTATCTCTAATTAATTACTTAATGCTAAAAGTGCTTAAAAATCTTGGTCCCAAGAAACTGTCTGACTTGGGTGTCTGTCTCTCTAACCTTATCATTTTCATACCTGTATATAATGTATTTTGGTCATATTTACCCTCCATTAACCTGTCTTTTCCCATTAAAAAGTGCCGGGGGCTGGAGAGATGGCTTAGCAGTTAAGGCATTTGCCTGCAAAGCCAAAGGATCCTGGCTGTATTCTCCAAGACCCACGTAATCCAGATACACAGGGAGCGCATGCATCTGGAGTTCATTTGCAGTGGCTGGAGGCCCTGGTGCGCCCATTATCTCCCTCTCTCTCTCTGCCTCTTTCTCTCTCTCAAATAAATAAATAAAAAGTATCAGGAAGAAAAGAAACTAACAGAAAAAACGGCTGAGAACTGGAGGTATGTCTCAGTGTTGGAGGAATTGACTAGCATACACAAAGCCTTAAGTTTGATCACAAAATGAAGAAAAAAATAATAAAGGAGTGAATTTTATGATATAACACATAAATTTTAACTGAGCATGGGAGCAGAGACCAGCATTCTCTGGTATTTTGGAGACTGCGAGACATAGGGATACCCTGTTACAATTAACCAAGAATGGAAAGCTTAATTCTTTCTCCTACTGCTCTGTTTATTTATGTTTTTTGTTTCAAGGTAGGGTCTCAATCTAGTCCATGCTGAACTAGAATTCACTCTATAGTCTCAGGGTGGCCTTGAACTCACGGTGATCTCCCTGTTTCAGCCTCCCAAGTGCTGGGATTAAAGGGGTAAGCCACCACACCCGACCTGATTTTTTTTTAATTTAAGAGAGAGGGAGAGAGCGGGAGAGAGAGAGAGCGAGAGAGAGCACAAGCGAGCATGTGCCAAGGACTCCTGCCACTGCAAACGAACTCCAGATGAATGTGCCACTGTGTGCATGTGACTTTATGTGGGTACTAAGGAATCAAACCTGTTCAGCATGCTTTGCAAGCAAGGACCTTTAAGTGCTGAGCTGTCTTCCCAAACCAACCTCCTCCTCTATTTCTTCCTTTTTTTTTTAGGCAGGGTCTTACTCTAGCCCAGTATGACATAAAACTCACTCTGTAGCTCCAAGCTCGCCTCAAACACACAACAATTCTTTACCTAAGACTACCAAGTGCTGGGACTAAAAGTGTACAACACCATGCCAGGTCTTTTTTTTTGGGGGGGGGTTGAAGTAGGATCTTACTCTAGCCCAGGCTGACCTGGAATCCACTATGTAGTCTCAAGGTAGCCTTGAACTCACATTGGTCCTTTTACCTCTGCCTTCTGAATGCTGGGATTAAAGGAGTGCAGCACCACACCTGGCTTCTCTCTCTCTGTTTTCAAAGTAGGGTCTCACTCTAGCCCAGGCTGACCTGGAATTCACTACATAGTCTCAGGGTGGCCTCGAACTCACAACTATCTCTGCCTCCCAAGTGCTGGGATTACAGGCATGATCCATCATGCCCGGCTCTTAAAATAAATTATATATATATATATATATATATATATATATATATATATATATATATGATTTTTACAATCAGATAGAGAAGAGAGACAGACAGAGAATGAGCCTGCCAGGGCCTCCAACCTCTGCAAACAAATTCCAGTTGCATGTGTTACTCTGTGCATCTGGCTTTATGTGGATACTGGGGAATGGAACTCAGGTCATTAGGCCTTGCAGCCAAGTACCTTAACTTCTGAGCCATCTCTCCAGCTCTGTAGGCCTGTTAAATGTTTTTGTTGTTGTTGTTTACAACATCCATACAAATGTACAACATACAACATATAATCATTAGATCATAGTCCCCTCCCACCATCTTCCCTTTCCCCCTTCTCACATGCCCCCTCCAATGAGTCCCTTCTTTCCAGCTAGTTCTTCTTCTATTTTTTTTTTTTTTGCCAATTTCTGTGTATGTACAAAATGTATTTAATTTTTTCTGGTTTATTTTAATTTTTTATTTATTTGAGAGTAACAGAGAAAGAGGCATAGAGAGAGAGAATGGGTGCGCCAGGGCCTGCAGCCGCTGCAAACGAACTCCCAACATGTGCACCTCCTTTTACAGCTGGCTAATGTGGGACCTGGGGAATCGAGCCTCAAACTGGAGTCCTTAGGCTGCACAGGCAAGCACCTAACCAATAAGCCATCTCTCCAGCCCACAAAATGTATTTAGATCATAGTTACCACACATCTCTGTCTTTTCTCTATTTACTAATCCTTTCTTTGCCCACTTTCTACTTCTAACAAGTCCCTCTATTTCTTTTCTTTTCTTTTCTTTTTGTGATTGATTATAATCCTATTTGGTGCTGGTCATATCCCCATCAGGTTTTTTGTTTGTTTTCAGGAAGGTTATCATTCTAGCACAGGTTGTTAGATGATTTGGGACTCACTGGCCTCAAGTTTATTATGGTGAGTCTCCTATCTTAGCCTCCAAAGTTCTGAGATTATAGGCATAAGGCACTTTTGTGAGGACAATTTATTTTACTTAGAGACTGAAAGATAAGAAAGGATTCAAGACATCAGTAGGAAAGTTCCAATCCTACTCTCAGTAACAGAATAGATAGAAGATATATAAGGAAATAGAGAATTTTAATATTTTTAAATTGTATGCTACCACATCTGGTAAAAATTAAAGTAACATCATAAGACAGCTAACCTAGCAGAAATATGCAAATCACTCCACCTAACCACAGCAGCATACACATTCTTCTCAAGTGCACATAGAATACCATCAAGGAGCCAGGCATAGAGGAGCACACCAGTAATCTTAGCTCTTGAGAGTTGAAGGCAGAAAGATCAAGAATTCAAGGTCATCATCCTTGACTACATAGTGAGTTCAAGACCAACCTGGACTATATGAGACTTTGTCTCAAAAGAAAAGGGCTTGAGAGACAGCTTAGCAGTTAAGGTGCTTGCCTACAAAGCATAAGGACCCAGGTTCAATTCCCCAGATAAACCAGATGCACATGTTGGTGCATGTGTTTGGAATTTCTGAAATAAAATAAAAGAACAGGGGGGCTGGGGACATGGCTTAGTGGTTACAGTGTTTGTCTGTGAAGCCTAAGTATCCCAGTTTGATTCTCTAGGACTCATGTAAACCAAGGGGGCACATGTGTCTGGAGTTCATATGCAGTGGCTAGAGGCCCTGGCATGCCCATTCTCTCTTTCTCTCTCATAAATAAATAAATAAAATATATTTTTTTAAAAAAACTCTAGGATTGGCTAAATGGTAGGCCATAAAATGTGCCCTAGAAGCCAAGCATAGAGGTACACATCATTAATCTTAGCATTTGGGAGGCCAAGGTAGGAGAATCACTGTGAATTCATGGCTACCCTGAGACAAAATAGTGAATTCCAGATCAGCTTGGGCCAGACTGAGACCCTACCTTGAAAAGAAACAAAAAATAATAACAACAGGCCTTAATAGATTTTTAAAAATATTTTATTTCTTTATTTGAGAGATAGGAAGAGGCAGACAGAAAGAGAGAATGGGTGTGCCAGGGCCTTTAGCCACTGCAAATGAACGAACTCCCGACACATGTGCCCCCTTGTGCATCTGGCTTACATGGGTCCTGGGGAATCCAACCAGGCTCCATAGGCTTCGCAGGCAAACACCTTAACCACTAAGCCATTTCCCCAGCCCCCTAATAGATTTTTAAAGCAGTGTTTGGGTTTATTAAAGGTATTTTAATATACACTTTAAGCATGAAGGGCAAGAGAAAGAAAGACACTCATAAAGAAAGTGAGACATACCCCAGAGCATAGATGTAGACTTCTCAAATAATAACTACAGAAAGTAAAATACGCCATGTGTGGTGGTACATGCCTTTAATCCCAGCACTTGGGAGGCAAAGATAGGAGGATCACTGTCAGTTCAAGGCCACCCTGAGACTACATAGTGAATTACAGGCCAGCATGTGCTAGAGCAAGACACTACCTTGGAAAAAAAAAAAAAACAAGAAAAGAAAGAAAGATAAACTCACAAGCAGGCATAGGCATCTCAAAAGTGCATTTTGGTAATAGACTTAAAAAATTGTTTTAACTTTTTCTTATTGACAACTTCCATAATTACAGACAATAAACTATGATAACTCCCACATGTTCCCCTTCACAAGTCCACTCCCTGTCATATCCCCTCCCTCTCTCCATTAGTCTCTCTTTTATTTTTTATTTTTTAAAAAAAATATTTTATTTTATTTGGATGGGTGTGGTAGCACATGCCTTTAATCCCAGCATTTAGGAGGCAGAGGTAGGAAGATCACCATGAGTTTGCGGCCACTCTGGGACAACATAGTGAATTCTAGGTCTGCCTGGGCTAGAGTGAGACCCTACCTCAAAAAACCAAAAAAAAAAAAAAATTATTTAAGAAAGAGTGAGGGCTGGAGAGATGGCTTAGCTGTTAAGCACTTGCCTGTGAAGTCTATGGATTCCAGTTCGAGGCTCCATTCCCCAGTACCTACGTAAGTCAGATGCACAAGGTGGCGCATGCATCTGGAGTTCGTTTTCAGTGGCTGGAGGCCCTGATGAGCACCCATTCTCCCTCTCTCTCTCTCCCTTCCTCCCTCCCTCCCTCCCTATCTGTTGCTGCCAAATAAATAAATAAATAAATAAATAAATAAATAAATAAATAAATTTATAAAAAAAAGAAAGAGTGAGGGAGTGATAGAGTCAGGGAGAGAGAGAGAGAATGGGCATCCCAGGGCCTCTAGCCACTGCTAACAAACTGTAGACATATGCAACACCATGTGAATCTAGCTTATGTGGGTCCTGGGGAATCAAATCTGGTTAGGCTTTGTAGGGAAGCACCTTAACCATTAAGCCATCTCTCCAGCCCCTCTCTTTTATTTTGATGTCATCATCTTTTCCTCCTATTATGAGAGTCTTGTGAAGGTAGGGCTATGCACTGTGAGGTCTTGGATACCAAGGGAAATTTCTGTCTGAGTGATTGCATTATAAGCAGTCCTACCCTTCCTTTGGCTCTTATATTCTTTTCCCCACCTATTTGCAATGGATCCTAACCCTTGGAAGAGATGATAGAGATACTTCAGCACTGAATAAACCTCTGTCACTTCTACTCAGTACCATGTTGCCTTTTTGGTCATCCCAGTAGTCATTGCTGTCTGAAAACAGGAGCTTCTCTAACCAAAAGTGAAAGTGGCATTGATATATGGGTATGAACATTACATAAAGTGCTTACAGGGCAGTTTGGTGAGCATAATATATGCAGTTAGCCAGACAAGATCTGACTTTAAACTCCTAGGGCCCATGACATCCCCCACCATAGGCTTTTGACTAGGTTTTCAGTACCAGACATATATTCCCTCCCATGGAGTAGACCTCCAGTCCAATTAGAGAGTGGTTGGTTTCCCACATAACAAAGATGCCACTATTGTACCTATTCAGGCATTTGGCTGGCCAAACTTAAAGTTTGCATTGTCCACTGTTTTCACTACATATGACTTCTTTTCCCATAGGGCTGCATGCAGCATAGCTTTTTCTAGCTTTATGTCAGCTGGTCTATAGGGAGGAGGTTTGCAGCTCAGCTCCAGCTGGACTTCTCAGTGACCTTGAAGCCCAAGCATGTGGAGTCTTCAAGAATAGGCTCTTACCATATATTTCTGGTGGGAAACTAAGACCTTGGCAAAAGTCTGTAATGTTTTGGGGGCATCAGGGAACTCCCTGGCCAACAACTCACTGGAAGGTAATCCATCCCTGTGACTGATTTTTTTTTCTAGTAACAATCTATGGCTTCTGGGTGTGCCATTATTCAAAAAAGTAGGTTTCCATATGGATTATTCACAACATCTTGATTTTTTTTAGAGGGAGAGACAGAAACAGAGAAGAGAGATAGACAACTGTCATGCCAAGGCCTCAGACACTGCAATCAAACTCCAGACACTTGTGCCACCTTGTGCATCTGGCTAACATGGGATCTGGAGAGTAGAACATGGGTCCTTAGGCTTCACAAGCAAGCACCTTAACTACTAAGCCATCTCTCCAGATCAATATCTTGAATTTGGATTAACCCTCCCCAACACTTCTTTCACTCAATCTCTTCCCATGACCTCACTTAGGCATTTCCACCCCCAGTAATCTGCTCATCTATTTACACATATATTATACCATCTCCTTATGTCCTCCCTTCTCCTCCCTCTCTTATATCCTTTTCTAGCTTACTAGCCTCTGCTACCAATTTTTATTACAACTCACATACAAGTCTAAACATTTGTAGCTAGGATCAACATATGAGAGAGAACATGCAACATTTGGGTTTGTGGGCCTCTGTTACCTTACTTAGTATAATCCTTTCCAGGTCCATCATTTCCCTGCAAATTTCTTAATTTCTTTTTTTTTTCCATTGAGTAGAATTCCATTGTATAAATATACTACATCTTCATTATCCATTCATCAGTTGAGGTGCTGGGCTCCCATGGCTGGTAGTGCTGAGGAAGAACCAGGCCCGCTGGTTCCTCCCAAGGGGTTAAGGAGGAGGATGAGTGTCGATAGCCAGGAACACACCAGTGAGCCAGGAGTCTTGTTGAAGCAGGAACTCGCTTTATTGTTACAAGCAGTTACTTATATAATGTTGAAAACGAGGGTGGAGATTTTAGGATGGGGTGGGAGGGGGAGGTAAGAGAAATAATAACCTCGACTTTTGAAATGACTGGTCCCAAGCACGTGCGCACGGGAATTCCAACTCCTGCGCGGAAGTAGCAGGCCAGAAGACATTTGGCAGCCTGCTGAGTCATAGCTGGCCAGAGGCAGATCACCAAACTTTAGCTAGGCTCAGGAAGTTCCAGTAGGCCTCACGCCGGGGCCTTTCAAGGCCCAACATTGAGGGACACCTGGGCTGGTTCCATTTCCTAGATATTGTGAATAGAGTGACAATAAACATGATTGAACCAGTATCACTAAGCTAGAGAGAAGAGACCTTAGGATATATGCCTAGGAGTGGTATAGCCAAGTCACATAGTAAATCTATTTTTAGCTATCTCAGGACCTCCACACTGATTTCCACAATGGCTATACCAGATTACATTCCTATCACCAGTGTAGAAGGGTTTTACTTTTTCTGCATCCTCTCTAGCATTTATTGTCATTTGTCTTCTTGATGATAGCCATTCTGACAGGTGTGAGATGGAATCTCAAACTAGCTTTAATTTTCACTTCCCTGATGACCAAGGATATAGAACATTTTTTTAGATGTTTATATGCCATCTGTATTTCTTATTTTGAGAACTCTTTATTTAGATCCATAGCCTATTATTTAATTAGTTTGCTTGATTTCTTATTATTTAGTTTTTTGAGTTCTTTATATATTCTAGATATTAATACTCTATCAGATGTGTTGCTGGCAAAGATTTTCACCCATTCTGTAGGTTCCTTCTTTGCTCTATTCACAGTGTCCTTGCTGTATAAATGCATTTTAAAGCCAGGCATGGTGGTGCATGCATTTAATGCCAACATTTGGGAAACAGAGTTAGGAGGATTGCCATGCATTCTTGGCCACGCTGAGACTCCATAGTGAATTCCAGCTGGGCATGGTGGTGCACGCCTTTATTCCCAGCACTTGGGAGGCAAAGGTAGGAGGATCACCATGAGTTTGAGGCCACCCTGAGACTACATAGTGAATTCCAGGTCAGCCTGTGCTAGAGGGAAACCTACCCTGAATAATAATAATAAAAATTTAATAATAATTACATGAAGTCCCATTGGTTGATTAGTGGTTTTATTTCCTGAGCAACTGGGGGTATATTCAGAAAGTTGATGCCTCTGTCAATATGTTGAAGCATTTCCCCTACTTGTTTCTCTAGTATTTCAGAGTTTTGGTTCTGTTATTAAGGTTTTTGATCCATTTGGACTTGGTTCTTGTGCATGGTGAGAGATAAGGATACATTTTCATTCTTCTACATGTAGATATCCAATTTTCCAAGCACCACATGTTAAAGAGGCTGTCTTTCCTCCACTGAATATTTCTGACATTTTTGTCAAAAATCAGATGGCTGTAGTGGCCTAGATTAATATCTGGGTCCTCTATTCTGTTCCATTGATCTATATTTCTATTTTTGTGCCAGTACCATTCTGTTTCTGTTACTGTGGTTCTGTAATATAGCTTAACATCAGGTATGGTGATTCCACCAGCCTCATTTTCCTTGCTCAAAATTGTTTTGGCTATTCAAGGTTTCTTTGTACTTGCAAATGCATTTATGATTTTTTTCTATTTCTGTGAAGAATGCCATTGGAATTCTGATTGGAATTGCATTAAATGTGAAAATTGCTTTTTTTTTATTTTCATACTTTTATTGGTGCTGAGGAACAGTACACAAACATTTCAATTATACACAAGTCTTAACACACGTACCAAAAATCTAAAGACCATGTATTGTTTCTTTAGAAGTTATTCCAGTGACACCCAGCTTCAATCTTAGAGGCATTTTTCCTTATTAGGCTCTCGTGTACAAACATCTTCAAATGCTCACAATCTCTACTCAACTCCCACTGGTTCACAATTTTAGTATCATACACACTGCAAATGCAAATTTTTCATCTTTCACAGTACGTTATCAAAATTATTAAGAACACTGGACTACCACGACTAGAGATGTCACAGAGGCACACAGTGCTGACAACAGGGCAGTGACCAAGGAGTGGTTTTTTTGTTTTTTTTCTTAGGAAACGGCTCTACTAAAAACACAGACTAGGAGTAATTGAAAATATTCAAGACATATTAAATGCACAAATGTGACTCCAAATTGCCATTTAGTATGCTTTGTATTGTAGGATATAAAACTAACCCCCCACCTATGGAATGTTAAGCTGACACCCAAGACAGTCAAAGCTTCCCATAATTCAATATCCCACTATTTTCTGATTGTACCAAAAAATTAACAACCAGCAAATGATTTCACCTCTTAAAAAATCATTTACACTTAAAAAATGGGATGAGGTGGGATTCCCTCCTTTTAAAAAATGTTTCTAGAGCTACTAAAAAACT
Source organism: Jaculus jaculus (assembly GCF_020740685.1). Classification (NCBI taxonomy): domain Eukaryota; kingdom Metazoa; phylum Chordata; class Mammalia; order Rodentia; family Dipodidae; genus Jaculus; species Jaculus jaculus. The sequence goes on along the minus strand of NC_059125.1, from coordinate 58,178,414 downwards.
TGCATTTACAAAATAGTTGATAAAAATATTCCTCTGGATTGTACAAGAAGGAGACAGGGATGCTGATGGACACGGTGGATGACTACTCAGCCCTGGCGTCTTCCTCTCCCGCTTCCTCAGAGGCTGGACTCTCCTCGCTCTTTGCCTCTCCGTTCTCGGCAGGTAGGTCTTCTTTAGTCTCTGGCTTAGTCACTTCAGCCTGCTTGCCCTTTGCTCCCCTCTTCCCTTTTGCTTGCACTTTTTTGTCTGAAGGTTTATCCTTTCCCGCTGCTTTTTTTGGCTTCGCTTCCACTTTCGCAGGAGCCGGTTTCACGGACAGCCTGGCCGACCTGCGCTTGGGCTCGTCCTTCGCCGCGCCGTCCGCCGAGCTCACCTTCCTCTTGGGCATCTTGGCGGCGCGTGCGGATGCTGCAGGCCGGGGCGCGCGAGAACCTTCCCGAAGCTACGCTGCCTGCCCGCCGCCGCCGCTCCGCCTCCCGCCTGAAAATTGCTTTTGATATGATTGAAGTTTTTACAATATTACTTCATCCAATCCAAGAACATGGGTTGTTTTTCCATTTCCCAGTGTCTTCTGCAATTTCTGCCTTGAGCATTTTAGAGTTTTCATCGTGGAGATCCTTCACTTCCCTGGTTAGGTTTATTCCAAGGTACTTATTTTTTTTTTTTTATGTAACTGTGAATGGGAGTGGTTCCTTGATTTCTTCCTCAGTGTGTTTCTTGTTAGCATATATGAAGACTACTGATTTCTGAGTGTTTATTTTGTATCCTGCTACATTGCGGTAAGTGTTTATCTGGTCTAACAGTTTGCTGGTAGAGTCTTTAGGGTCTTTTATGTATAGAATCATATCATCTGCAAATAATGATAATTTGATCTCTTCCTTTCCAATTTATTTATTTTTATTTACTTGAGAGTGACAGAGAGAGAGAGAGATTGAGAATGCGTGCATCAGGGACTCCAGCCACTGCAAACAAACTCCAGATGCATATGCCACCTTGTGCATCTGGCTTACATGGATACTGGGAAATTGAGCCTCAAACTGAGATCCTTAAGCTTCACAGGCAAGTGCTTAACCACTAAACCATGTCTCCAGCCCCTTTCTTTCCAATTTGTATCCCTTTTATGTGTGTCTTTTGCCATATTGCTATAGCTAAGACTTCAGGCACTATATTAAATAAAAGTGAGGACAGTGGACACCCTTGTCTTGTTTCTGATTTTAGTAGAAAAGCTTCAGATTTTTCCCCATTTAATATTATTATGTTGGCTGCAGGTTTGTCATAAATAGCCTTTATTATGTTGAGATAATATACCTTGGAATAAACTTAACCAATTAAAACTCTATAACACTGAAAAGAGAAATTGCAAAAGACGCTAGGAAATGGAAAGACATCCTATGTTCTTGGATTGGAAGAATCAATATTTTGAAAGTGTCAATCTTACCAAAAGCAATCTACACATTTAATTCAATCCCCGTTAAAATTCCAATGCCATTCTTTTTTTCATGATTTATTTATCTTTATTTATTTATTTGATACAGAGAGAAGGACAGAGAGAGAGAGTGAGTGAGAATGTGTATGCCAGGGCCTCTAGCCTCTGCAAACGAACTCCAGATGCATGTGCCACCCTGTGTATCTGGCTTACATGGGACCTGGAGAATCAAACCTGGGACCTTAAGCTTTGCAGGCAAGTGCCTTAACTGCTAAGCCATCTCTCCAGCCCCCAATACCATTCTTTATGGAAATAGAAAAAAGAAATTCTAAAATTCATCTCCAAGCACAAATAGGCTTAATTATCTAAAACAATTTTGAGAAATAAAAATCAGGCTGGTGGTATCACCATACCTGACTTTAAGCTATATTACAGAGCCATAGTAACAAAAACAGCATGGTACTGGCACAAAAACAGGCATGTAGATCAACTGAACAGAATAGAGGACCCAGATATAAGTCTGGGCAGCTACAGCCGCCTGATCTTTGACAAAAATACCCAAAATACTCATTGGAGGAAAGATAGCTTCTTCAACAAATAGTGCTGAGAAAACTGGATATTTTCATGCAGAAAGATGAAAATAGATCCTTATCTCTCTCCATGCACAAGAATTAAGTACAAATGGATGAAAGGCCTTAATATCAGACCTGAATCTTTAAAGCTAGTAAATGAAAAAGTAGGGGAAACCCTTCAATATGTTGGCATAGGCAACAACTTTCTGAATATAACCTAGTTGCACAGGAAATAAAACTACTAATCAACCACTGGGAACTCATGAAATTAAAAATGTTTTATACAGCAAAGGACACTGTGAATAAAGCAAAGAAGTAACATGCAGAATGGAAGAAAATCTTTGCCAGCTATATATCTGACTAAGGATTAATATCCAGGATATACAAAGAACTAAAATAATAACAATAAATCAAACAACTCAATTAAAAATGGGCTATATGACTAAAGAGGGAATTCTCCAAAGAAGAAATACAGATGGCATATAAATATCTAAAACAATGTTCTACATCCTTAGCTATCAGGGAAACACAAATTAAAACTACTTTGAGGGCTGGATAGATGTCTCAACAGTTAAGGAGTTTGCCTGCAAAGCCAAAGGACCTTGTTTCAATTCCCCAGGACCCACATAAACCAGATGCACAAGGTGGCACATGCATCTAGAGTTTGTTTGCAGTGGCTGAAGGCCCTAGCACACCCATTCTCTGTCTGTCTGTCTGTCCCTCTCTCTCTTTCTCAAATAAATAAATAAATAATAAATAGAATATTTAAAATGATTTTGAGATTCCATCTTACTCCTGTCAGAATGGCTATCATCCAGAAAACAAATGACAATAAATACTGGCAAGGATGCAGAAAAGGAACACTTCTACGCTGTTGGTGGGAATGGAATATGGTATAGCCATTGTGGAAATCAGTGTGGAGGTTCCTGATGCAACTAAAAATAGATTTACCATGTGACCCAGGTATACAACTCCTAGGCATATATCCTAAAGGCTGATTCCACTACTTTAGAGATAGTTGCACATCTACATTTATTGCTGCTCTATTCATAATAGCTAGGAAATGTAACCAGCCTAGATGTCCCTCAACTGATTAATGGATAATGAACTTATACAATGGAGTTCTATTCTGTAGTAAAGAAAAATAAAATTATGAAATTTTCAGGGAAATTGATGGACCTGGAAGGTATTATACTAAGTGAAGTAATCCAGGCCCAGAAAGCCAAGCAACGCATGTTCTCTCTTACATGTGGATCCTAGTTACAAATGTTTGGATTTGTATGTGAGTTGAAATAAAACTCAGTAGCAGAGGCCAGTAAGCTAGAAAGAGGCTATAAGGGAGGGAGGAGAGGGGAGGACTGAAGGGGATGGTATTGTATATATGTAAGTAGAAAAACAGATAACTGGGGCGGAGGGTGGAAAGGCCTAACTGAGGTCAGGGGAAGAGATTGAACAAAGGAAGTATGGGGGGGAGGGTTAATCAAAATATAAGAGGGTATGAATAAGTCATATGGAAACCTACTTTTTTTGGATAATGGCACACCCAGAAGCCATAGATGGTTACTAGAAAATTTCCAGTGCCAGAGATGGGATGCCTTCCCGTGAGGTGTTGTCCAAGGGATCTGTTATACCCCCATACCATTACATATTAGTGTTGAGGCTCTTTGTTTCCTACCAGGAAAAAAAATGGTAAGACCCTATTGCTGAACACTTCATATGCCTGGACTACAAGGTCACTGAGAAATCTTGCTGGAGCTGAGCTGAAAACCTCCTTCATGAAGACCAGGTGACAGAAAGATGGAAAAAGCTATCCTGCATGCAGCTCCATGGGAAAGAGAAAAGTCATCAGTGGAGATAAACAGCAGTGGATACTGCAAGCCTTAAGTTTTGCCAGCCAGGCAAAATAACTCAACAGGTGCAATAGTAGCACGTTTGTTATGGAGGAAACCAATTGCTCACTAATTGGATTTGAGGCCCTCTCTATGGGAGGGAATACATGAGTGGTAATAAAAAACCTATGATGGAGGAGATCATGAGCCCTAGGGGTGTAATGCTTGCTGGTGTCTGGCTAAATGTATATATTGTGCTCACCAAACTGCCCAGTAAGCAGTTCTCTTAGTGTCCATACCCGTATAGTAATGATATCCTCACTTTTGGTTAGAGAGGCTTCTCTTTTTATATGCTGACAACTTCTGGGATGATTCAAAAGACACCATAGTGCTAAGAAGAAGTGACAGAGGAATATTCAGCACTGAATCATCTCTATCACACCCTCCAAGGATCAGGGTCCATTGTAGAAGAGGAAGTGGAAAGAATTTAAGAGTCAAAGGAAGGGTAGGACTGCTTATAATGCAGTCTTCCAGACACAAAATGACCTGGAGATCCATGATCTCACAACGCCTGGGACTATCTACACAAGACCCTCATAATAGGAAAAGATGATGACATTAAAATAAGAGTGGTTAATTAGAGCTGGGTGCGGTGGCATACACTTTTAATCCCAGCACTCAGGAGGCTGAGGTAGGAGGATCACTGTGAGTTTGAAGCCACCCTGAGACTACATAGGGAATTATAGGTCAGCCTGGGCTACAGTGAGACCCTACCTCAAAATAAAAGAGTGATTGAGAGGGGGAGGCAATATGATGGACAGTGGAGTTGTGAATGGGAAGTTGGGGAGGGGAAGGAATTATCGTGATTTATTGTCTATAATTATTGAAGTTGTCAATAAAATAAAAAGAATTAAAAAGTGGCCTAGGGCTGGAGAGGAAACAAAAGTTCCAAAGGATCAAAATCCACATGGTCAGATTCATCTCAGCTACATCACATTCTGGTACCACTTACTGTAGCAAACAGGTTTGGGTCACTGAGATGAACTTCCAAACCAGGCACAGTTATGGAGGAAGAGATATTTAATGAAGTTTACAGATCCAGGGGAAGTTCCATAATGACAGAAGAAGCTGGCCTGCTTTCACAAGTCCAAGCTTAGAGAGAGAGAGAGAGAGAGAGAGAGAGAGAGAGAGAGAGAGAGAGAGAGAGAGAGAGAGAGGGAGTCCCCAAGCCAAAACCCAAAAGCCACACCCTATAGCACACTTCAGGAATTTCAGGACAAACTCATGCACTTTACATATTTTTAGACTGGAATTCATCTGGAGTTTGTTTGCAGTGCCTAGAGGTCCTAGTGTGTCTATCCCCCCCATAAATAAATAAATAAAAATTAAACTAGCTGGGTGTGGTGGCTCATGCCTTTAATCCCAGCACTCAGGAGGCAGGTAGAAGGATCACTGTGAGTTACAGGCCAACCTGAGACTTTGTAGTGAATTCCAGTTTAGCCTGGGCTAGAGCGAGACCCTACCTCAAAAAAACTAAAAAAAAAAAAAAAATTGAAAAGTAATGTGGCCTATGTTCTGGAGAGATTGCTCCGTGGTTAAGGTGCTTGCCTGCAAAGCCTAAGGACCCAGGGTCAATTCCCCAGTACCCACATAAAGCTAAGTGCACATGGTGCCACATGTATCTGGAGTTTGTCTGCAGGTACTAGAGGTTCTGGCATGTCCATTCTCTCCCACCCCCTGCTCAAATAAAATAATAAAAAGCGGTCTATGAAAGTGACAAGACTGCTCTCAGAAGAATTAATTACGGGGCTGGAAAGATGGTTCAGTAGTGGAAAACTTTTGCATGTATAGACTGTGGCCTTGGCTTTATTCTCCAGTACCCACATAAAACCAGGCCCATATGCGTCTGGAGTTTCTTTCTAGTGGTAATATGCCTTGGCATACCTGTACTTCCCTCACTCTCATAAATAAAATATTTTTTTAAAAAATAAGAATTACAAATGGTCAATAGATATTCAAAACAGTGTTCACTGGTGTGCCCATTCTCTCTCTCTCTCTCTCTCAAATAAATGACTAAAATAGGATAAATTTTAAACATGTTCAACATTATTAGCCATTAGAAAAATGCAAATTAAAATCCTCTTGAGATTCCATTTCATTTTAGTCACAATAGCCAGCATCAAGAAAAAAAGGACAAATACCAGTTAGAAAAAAAAAAAATACCAGTTAGGATGGGGGCATGCTATAAACTGGTATAGCTATTATGGAAATCATTGTGGATGTTCCTCAAGAAGCTAATAATAGGACTAGGGAATTGGCTCAGCCATTAATGGTACTTGCTTTCAAAGCCTACTGGCATGGGTTCAGTTCTCCAGCACTCATGTAAAACTGGATTGGGTACAAAGTGGTATATTCATTGGTTATCCCAGTGTACCTACAACAATAGGAGGCAGAGCTAGGAGAATGGTTTGCAGTCTGACAGTTATTTATTTATGTTTTTTTTTTTTTTTTTTTTACAGCAGCAGGAAAATACCCTGTCTGAAAGAAAGTGAGGCACAGATACTTCAAAGTTGTCCTGTGACCTCCAAATATGTATTGTGACACACACACATGAACACACATAGATGATAGATCCATTTTTTTAAAAAAAAAATCTAAAACTTAAGGCTGGAGCTGGGTATGATGGTGCACGCTTTTAATCCCAGCACTTGGGAGGCAGAAGTAGGAGAATCACCATGAGTTTGAGGCCACCCTGAGACTACATAGTGAATTCCAGGTCAGCCTGGGCTAAAGTGAGACCCTACCTTGAAAAACCAAAATAGTAATAAAATAATAATAATAATAAAGTTAAAAATAGGGCTGGAGAGGTGGCTTAGTAGTTAAGGCACTTGCCTGCAAAGCCTAAGGACCCAAGTTCGATTTCCCAGTACCCACATAAGCCAGATGCACAAAGTGGCGCATGTGCCTGTAGTTCCTTTGCAGTGAGTGGCTAGAGTCCCTGTTGCACCCTATATGCAGCCTGCATAGCATATTCTAGTACTATGAAAACTATCCATCAGGAAGGAAGCTCATACTTTAGCCCCAACTTGATTTCTCTATGTCCTGCACCTGATGAATATGACATCTTCATCAATATGGTCTTACCTTTCAGTCCTGGTGGGAAACCAGGAGCCATGCAAATAGCCTGTATTATTTGGGGGGCCTCAGAGGCTTTCCTGTCCAAAAACTTATTGGGACATAGTTCATGTCTGGCAATAACATTATTGTTGGATAGCCTATGGCTACTAGGAAAGAATTACCCATCAATGTAATATATTTCCTGTGTTAATTTGAATGGATGTCCCCCAATAGACTGAAAAGTTTAATTAAAGCTGTAACTTGGATTTCCAGCTTCCTGGCTGGAAGAGGTGTCACTGTGGGCAGATCCTGGGATACAGCCCTAAGGTGTTACTGGGGGTGGATCTGAATTCCAGATGAAGATATGCAGAGTGGGTTCTGCCTGGGTCTCTGCTCTGAGTCTTTTGCTGTTGGTGCTTTGTTACTGGTTGCTTGCTTTATACTTGAGATTTCTCTGCCTCTTTCTCCCCTTCTCAAAACAAATAAATATATTATAAAAAATCGAAAAATAGAAATTCCATATGACGTAATCATACCACTTTTGGGCTTATACTAAAGAATTCTATATCATATTACAGGGATATCTGCACATCTATGTTCACTGTTGCTCTATTCACAATATCTAAGAAATGGAATTAACGTAGATATCCATCAACTGTTGAATAGATAATAAAAATGAGGTACATATACACAATGAAATTTTATTCAACTCTAAGGAAGAAATTATGAAATTTGCAGGAAAATGGATGGAACTGGAAAAATTATATTGAGTGAGAAAACTTGGGCTCAAAAGAAAAAAGCCACATATTCTCTGTATGTCATATTTGATCATAGCTTCAAATCTCCAGACTGGTGAGTACAACTTGGTGGGTGTATCTTCAGAGTCCATAAATTAGAAAAAGGCTAACTGGCTGGGGGAGAGGTCTTAAGGGAGAAGGTAGTTTAACATATGTAATATGAAAACAGTGGGGATAATACTGGAGCTGGAAAGGGTTATTAAGCAGTGATGTTGAGAAGTTGGAAATAGGGTTAACTAAAAGGTTTAGGAGTTGTGAAAAAGCCTTATGAAAACTTACTATTGGGCTGGAGAGATGGCTTAGCGGTTAAGCGCTTGCCTGTGAAGCCTAAGGACCCCGGTTCGAGGCTCGGTTCCCCAGGTCCCACGTTAGCCAGATGCACACGGGGTCGCATGTGTCTGGAGTTCGTTTGCAGAGGCTGGAAGCCCTGGCGCGCCCATTCTCTCTCTCTCCCTCTATCTGTCTTTCTCTCTGTGTCTGTCACTCTCAAATAAATAAATAAAAAATTTTTTAAAAAAACTTACTATTTAGTAATATATTATGTACATATATATGTATGTATATATATAAGAAGTCAGCCTCACTTTTCTGGGATGAACTGTAAAACCAGGCACAGTTATGGAGGAAGGGATTTATTAAAGTTTACAGATCCAGGGGAAGTTCCATAATGGCAGGAGAAGTTGTGCCCCTTTCACAGATACACACAGAGGGAAATATCACCACCATCACCACAAAGCAAGCAACCAGTAACAAAACACCAACAGCAAAACAGCAGGGACCCAGACAGAACTCACTCTGCATATTTTAGGCTGGAATTCAGATCCACCCCCAGTAGCACCTTAGGGCTGGACCCCAGAATCTGCCCACAATGACACCTCTTCCAGCCAGGTGGCTGGAAATCCCAGTTACAGCTTTAATAAAGCTCTTGAGTCTATTGGGGGACATCCATTCAAATTACCACAGGAAGTATATTACACTGATGGGTAATTCGTTCCTAGTAGTGGAAAATGGAATGTGAAAGGAATTGGATGAGCCCTCTGTGCAATGCAGGTGTTTACTGTTAACTAAGGAATAAGATATTCCTTCTGTGCAATGAACCATGACCTCCCTGTATCTCTTTGTTTCTAGATATCTTTGTGATTACATAGCATAGAATATTTCTTGCCTCAGTTCCGCCTATGTGACCTATTTACCAACCCTGTGACTTCTTGTAATAGCCACCCCTCTGTTTAACAGTATGTAATTTTGTGGTATTACTCCCAATCCTGTATCTACTATAAACATCATGTGGTTATTTCCAATAAAAGCTGACACTCCAAAAAGATAAGGGCTGCATCTTGAGATCCCGAACTCTGGGATGCCAAAGCTGGTATGCCAGCTTTCCTCTTTTTCTTTCTTTCTACCCAATAAAACTTTGCTTCACATTCTGTGAATCAATGGCCTTACTTGTGTGACACTGGAACCCATAACAATAGCCATAGGCTATCAAACAATAATGTTGCTGCCAGACATGAAATATGTCCCAATGAGTTTTTGGTCAGGGAAGCATCCGAGGTCCCCCAAATAATGCAGGCTATTTGCATGGCTCTTGGTTTCCCACCAGAACTGAAAGGTAAGACCATGTTGTTGAAGATGCCATATTTATCAGGTGCAGGACATAGAGAAATCAAGTTGCGGCTGAAGTGGGAACTATATCCTTCCTGCTGGATAGTTTTCATAGTGCTAGAATGTGCTATGCAGGCTGCAGGTAGGGAAAAGTCATCAACAATATCACCCTGTGATGAATCCTCAATTCTACAATACTGACTCACCAGGAAAGATGTGCCCTCCAGTGCAATAGTGGAATCAATACAGGATTTTGGGGTTCAGGAGGGGTCCATCAGAATTAATGAACCTCAAGTTTTGAATTCTGTCCTACCTTTAATAAAGAATTAAAAAGGATAAACCCAGAAGAATAAATTATGAATTATTAAGCTTAGAGGAAAATCACAAATTTTGGAGTTTATTTAAGGGAGATTGTGATCTAGAAAGGGAGGCTACAACAGAGTCATACACATGTGAGAAGTAGGAAATACACTCTCATGTGGAAAACACTGCATAGTTTATAAGATTCCCGTTAAGAACAATTGAGGTTTTTAGAGAAAGACTGCAGTAGAGCCACAAACACATGGAAGGGAGCTCATAAAGCTCATTTAAGAGAAACTGGGGCTTTTGAAGAGGGACTACAGTAGAGCCACAAACACTTGAAGAGTAGAATCTAGGAGCTTGTTTTGGGAGGCATAGGCGGACCTGCATGGCACCTGCCATGTGATTTCCCATGGAGAGAAGAGGACAAACAGTGAGGGTCAAAGAAAAATGAGAGGGCAGATATCCAAGTAGAAAACAATAGAGTCAGAGAAGAAATGATTAATGAAGAGAGTTACACCCATGGTTACCTCGAGTTTAAAGAAATTACACAAGTAACAAGCCTAGAGTTGGAGAGAGCACCCATGTGATAGATTTGAAGTGTAAGCGAAGTAGAAACATTCAGAGGCCAGAGGAAAATCATACAAACAATCAAAGTGAGAAATTACTCCAAACCCAAAGCACAGGCAAACAGAAAAGTTCAGATCAAGAATCAGTGCCAAGCTCTCCCCAGACTCATGCTCTCCCCAGACTCACGTGGGTCCAAACAGCACAGGACAAAAGACCCCACACACGGAGGGTCAGGCTAAGAGAGAGGGATGGACAGGAAGAGCACAGCCTTTATAGCATCAGATTCAAGTTTTCAAGGGAAGACCTGATTGATTTGTAGATTTGGAGGGCAGATGTCAGGGCCAGCCCACCTGGGCTGTTTATTGTAGTGTGCTAGACTGCAGGCAACAGAGGACACTGCAGGTCAGTTTCAATCAGACGCAAGTTTCATTTCCATCCTTGTGCCAGGGAGAGGTGGTATCTTCTGGTTCTTTGAGCCTCAATCTCTAAGTGAAACTGCCTAGAAGAAGCTAGGTTTCTTCTATCCTCCTTTAGCATGACAGTTATGGAGGTGACCAACAGCTATATGATTAACTTTGAAGCTTGCTCTACAGGAGGAAGTACATGCCTGGTACTGAAAACCAGGCCAAAAGTCCATGGCTAGGGAAAATGTAGTAAGCCATAGGGTAAAACCTACCATTGCTATATTGCTAAATGGCAGTGTTGCTAAATGGTCTTCTATATATTTATCCACAGATCAATTCTGCTCTCAGCCCTGGTAAGGAAAGCATTTTTTTTTTTTTTAATTTGGCAGTGGAAGGCAACCAACACAGAGAATCATACTGGCCAAGTACTGCAAATGTGTGACTGATGAGTGCTAAGCCCTAAATCAGGCATATACATCATCACCTCCAGGGTTTAGGGACCATCACAGAAGATGGGATGAAAAGAATGTAAGAGCTGGGGACTAGAGAGATTGCTCAATGGTTAAAGACACTTGCTTGCAAAGCCTGCTGATCTGGGTTCAATTCCTAAGCTAGATGCAAAAAGTGGTGCAAGCTTCTGGCATTTGTTTGTAGTTGCAAGAGACCCTGGTGTGCATGCACATGCATGAATGTGCACACACACACACACATAGAAATAAATAACTTCTTTTAAAAAGAATGTAAGCCAGGTGGGGTGGTGCATGCCTTTAATCCCAGCACTAGGGAAGCAGAAGTAGGAGGATCACTGTGAGTTCAAGGCTACCCTGAGACTTCATAGTGAATTTCAGGTCAGCCTGGGATATAGAGTGAACATATCTTGAAAAACAAACAACAACAACAACAACAAAGCTGGGCATGGCGGCACACACCTTTAATCCCAGCACTCAGGAAGCAGAGGTAGGAGGATTTCTGTGAGTTTGAGGCCATCCTGAGACTACATAGTGAATTCCAGGTAAGGCCTGAGCTAGAGTGAGACCTTACCTCAGGAAAAAAAAAAAGAAAAAAGAAAAGAAAGAATATAAAAGCTGAAGGAGCCGGGTGTGGTGGCACACGCCTTTATTCCCAGTACTCGGGAGGCAGAGGTAGGAGGATCGCCATGAGTTTGAGGCCAGCCTGAGATTAACTAGTGAATTGCAGGCCAGCCTGGGCTACAGTGAGACACTACCTCAAACAAAACAAAACAAAACAAAACAAAACAAAACAAAACAAAACAAAAAAAATGCTGAAGGTTGTGGAGAGGTGCTGTGGAACTCTGGCATCTGGACATGGCAAGGCTACTGCACTCTTGAAACTCACAATAGCTGTGGTTACCTACATAAGACCTGCACATGATGGGGTCAGTCAACATTCTGTTATAAACTGTGGAGTGTCTTGAGATGCCAAGTATTCCTCTCTAATGACTGAATGACAGTCAAACGTTGCTATGAAGGGGGAGAAGAAGTGACTGCTTGTGCTGAGACTCAAACAGAACATCTAAACCACCCTCTCCAAAGTTCAGGGAACCTTGTGGACAAGGAAACCTGAAAGAACTTAAAAAACAGAAGGATGGGGAAGAGGGATATAAAAGCTGTCTTCAGTATACAACATGACTGTTATAACTCATAGCAGCTGTGGTTTTCTGCTCAAGACTGAGTCTGTCAATACTTCACCATTAGGTGAAGGGCATCTGAGGACAGAAGGACATCTGAGACCCCACACCTTTCAGAATAGCTAATGATAGCTAATGGTTGCTGAAAGAGGGGAAGTCATCAGTGGTATAGCCATTGGCAAGTTGCCTGTTCCATAGTAAATAACCCATGATCATGCAAAGAACCCTAATTTAACTCAATTAATTTAAAAGACATAAAACTGGGCATGGTGGTTTATGCCTTTAATTCCAGCACTTGGGAGGCAGGGGTTGGAGGATCACTATGAGTTCAAGGCTACCCTGAGATTACATAGTGAAGTCCAGGTCAGCCATGGCTAGTGTGGGACCCTACCTCAAAAAGCAAAACAAACAAACAAATAACAACAACAAAAAACAGCTGGGCATGATGATGCACGCCTTTAATCATGGCACTCGGGAGGTGGAGGTAGGAAGATTGCTGTGAGTTCGAGGCCACCCTGAGACTACATAGTGAATTCCAGGTCAGCCTGGGGATAGAGTGAGACCCTGTTTTGAAAAAAAAAAGGCAGGAAAATGCTGGGTGGGTTGGCATAGCACACCTTTAATATCAGTATTCAGGAGAAAGAGGTAGGAGGATTAGCTGTGAGCTCAGGGCCAACCTGGGACTACAGACTGAGTTTCAGGTTGGCCTGGACTATAGTGAGACCCTACTTTGAGTAAGAAAAAAAACAACATAAAAGTAAGATGAGGACTAATGAGGAAGAATGGTCTTTATGACAGGGGGATAAGCGAGTATAATTAGGGAGGGAAATGATCAAAATACATTATATCCATGTATATAATGTTTTGACATTTTGAAAATGTCAAAAATGGAAAATTTTTTTTTTTCTTTTTGAGGAAGAATCTTGCTCTAGCCCAGGCTGATCTGGAATTTACTATGTAGTCTCAGGGTGGCCTCAAACTCACAACGATCCTCCTACCTCTGCCTCCTGAGTACTGGGATTGGAGGCATGCGCCACCATGGCTGGCTTAAAAGTATTTTTTTTTCCTCTCTGTCTATCGTGGAGGGGAGAGGACAGGGAGGAGGCTAACAATGGTACCAACTTGACTGTATTCACTGACTACAAAATTTTTTTAAGTATTTTTTTCTTTTTTTCACAATTTTTATTAACATTTTGCACGATTATAAAAAATATCCCGGGCTGGAGAGATGGCTTAGCGGTTAAGCGCTTGCCTGTGAAGCCTAAGGACCCCGGCTCGAGGCTCAGTTCCCCAGGTCCCACGTTAGCCAGATGCACAAGGGGGCGCAGGCGTCTGGAGTTCGTTTGCAGAGGCTGGAAGCCCTGGCGTGCCCATTCTCTCTCTCTCCCTCTATCTGTCTTTCTCTCTGTGTCTGTCGCTCTCAAATAAATAAATAAAAGTCAAAATAAATTTAAATAAAATAAAAAATATCCCATGGTAATACCCTCCCACCCACCCCCCACACTTTCCATTTGAAATTCCATTCTGCATCATATTACCTCCCCATCTCAATCATTGTAGTTACATATATACAATACCAACCTATTAAGTACCATCCTCCATTCCTTTCTCTTCCCTTTATATCTCCTTCTTAACTTACTGGCCTCTGCAACTAAGTATTTTCCTTCTCACGCAGAAGCCCAATCATCTGTAGCTAGGATCCACATATGAGGGAGAACATGTGGCGCTTGGCTTTCTGGGCCTGGGTTACCTCACTTAGTATAATCCTTTCCAGATCCATCCATTTTCTGCAAATTTCATAACTTCATTTTTCTTTACTGCTGAGTAGAACTCCATTGTATAAATGTACCACATCTTCATTATCCACTCATCAGTTGAGGGACATCTAGGCTGGTTCCATTTCCCAGCTATGATAAATTGAGCAGCAATAAACATGGTTGAGCACGTACTTCTAAGGAAATGAGATGAGACCTTACGATATATGCCTAGGAGTGCTATAGCTGGGTCATATGGTAGATCAATCTTTAGCTGTTTTAGGAACTTCCACACTGATTTCCACAATGGCTGGACCAGATTGCATTCCCAACAGCAGTGTAGAAGGGTTCCTCTTTTTCCACATCCCCGCCAACACTTATGATTATTTGTTTTCATGATGGTGGCCCATCTGACAGGGGTGAGATGGAATCTCAATATAGTTTTAATCTGCATTTCCCTGATGACTAGTGACGTAGAACATTTTTTTTAGATGCTTATATGCCATTCATATTTCTTCCTTTGAGAATGCTCTATTTAGCTCCATAGCCCATTTTTTGATTGGCTTGTTTGATTCCTTATTATTTAACTTTTTGAGTTTTTTGTATATCCTAGATATTAATCCTCTATCAGATATATAGCTGGCAAAGATTTTTTTCCCATTCTGTAGGTTGCCTCTTTGTTTTTTTCACTGTGTCCTTTGCAGTGCAAAATATTTGTAATTTCATGAGGTCCCATTGATTAATCTATTTTTATTGCCTGAGCGATTGGGGTTGTATTCAGAAAGTCTTTGCCAAGACAAATATATTGAAGGATTTCCCCTAATTTTTCCTCTAGCAGTTTCAGAGTTTCAGGTCTTTAGTTTAAGGTCTTTAATCCATTTGGACTTAATTCTTAAGCATGGAGAGAGAGAAGAATCTATTTTCATCCTTCTACAGATATATATCCAGTTTTCCCAACACTATTTGCTGAAGAGGCTGTCTTTTCTCCAATGAGTGTTTCTGGCATTTTTATCGAATATCAGGTGGCTATAGCTACTTGGACTTACATCTGGGTCCTCTATTGTGTTCCACTGATCTACATGTATGTTTTTGTGCCAGTACCATGCTGTTTTTGTTACTATGGCTCTGTAGTATAGGTTAAAATCAGGTATGGTGATACCACCAGCCTTATTTTTGTTGCTCAGTATTATTATAGATGTTTGATGTTTTTTTTTGTTTTTTTGTTTGTTTTGTTTTTTGTTTTTCAAGGTAGGGTCTCACTCTGGTCCAGACTGACCTGGAATTACCTCTGTAGTCTCAGGGTGGCCTTGAACTCACGGCGATCCTCCTACCTCTGACTCCCGAGTGCTGGGATTAAAGGCGTGCGCCACCACGCCCGGCTTGATGTTTTTTGTGATTCCAAATGAATTTTGGGAGTGTTTTTTCTATTTCCATGAAGAATGCCTTTGGAATTTTGATAGGGATTGCATTAAATGTGTAGATTGCTTTTGGTAAGATTGCCATTTTCACAATATTGATTCTTCCAATCCAGGAACAAGGGATATTTCTCCACTTTCTAGTGTCTTCTGCAATTTCTCACTTGAGTATTTTAAAGTTCTCATTGTAGAGATTCTTTATTTCCTAGGTTAGGTTTATTCCAAGGTACTTTATTTATTTATTTTTTGATGCAATTGTGAATGGGAGTGATTCTCTGATTTCATCCTCTGTGTGTTTGTTGTTAGCATATATGAAGGCTATTGATTTCTGTGTATTTATTTTGTATCCTGCTACATGGCTGTAGATTTTTATCAGCTCTAACAGTTTGCTAGTAGAGTCTTTAGGGTCCTTTATGTATAGAATCATGTCATCTGCAAATAATGATAACTTGATCTCTTCCTTTCCAATTTGTATCCCTTTTATGTGTGTCTCTTGCCTTATTGCTATGGCTAAGACTTCCAGTACTATATTAAATAAAAGTGGGCACAGTGGACACCCTTGTCTTGTTCCTGATTTTAGTGGAAAAGCTTCCAGATTTTCCCCATTTAGGAATATGTTTGCTATAGGCTTGTCATTAATAGCTTTTATTATATTGAGATATGTTCCTTCTATTCCCAGTCTCTGCAGGACTTTTATCATGAAGGAATGTTGGATTTTGTCGAACACTTTCTTTGCATCTAATGAGATGATCATGTGATTTTTGTCCTTCGACCCATTTATATAATGTATTACATTTATAGATTTGCATATATTGAACCATCCCTGCATCTCTGGGATAAAGCCTACTTGGTCAGGGTGAATGATCTTTCTGATATACTCTTGTATTCTGTTTGCCAACATTTTGTTGAGAATTTTTGCATCTATGTTCATGAGGGAGATTGGTCTGTAATTTTCTTTTTTTGTTCTATCTTTGCCTGGTTTTGGTATCAGGGTGATGCTGGCTTTATAGAAGGAGTTTGGTAGAATTCCTTCTTTTTCTATTTCCTGGAAAAGCTTAAGAAGCAATGGTGTTAGCTCTTCCTTGAAGGTCTGGTAAAATTCAGCAGTGAATCCATCTGGGCCTGGGCTTTTCTTAATTGGGATTATTGATAACTGTTCGGATTTCCATGCTTGTTAAAGGTCTATTTAAGTGATTAATCTCATCTTGATTGAATTTAGGTAGGTCATATAAATCAAGGAAATCATCCATTTCTTTCAGATTTTCATACTTTGTGGAGTATATGTTTTTATAGTATGCCCCTATGACTTTTTGAATTTCTCTGGAATCTGTTGTGATGTTACCTTTTTCATCTCTGATTTTATTAATTTGTGTCTCTTCTCTCTTTCCTTTGGTCAGATTTGCTAAGGGTTTATCAATCTTGTTTATCCTTTCAAAGAACCAACTCTTTGTTTCATTAATTTTTTTTTGTTTCTATTTCACTAATTTCTGCCCTAATCTTTGTTATTTCTTCCCACCTATTGATTTTTGGTTTGCCTTGTTCTTGTTTTTCCAAGGCTTTAAGGTGAAGCATTAGGTCGTTTACTCGCGACCTCTCTAATTTCTTAATCTAGGCACTTAAGGCTATAAATTTACCTCTTAGAACTGCCTTCATTGTGTCCCAGAGATTTTGGTATGTTGTGTTCTCATTATCATTTGACTCTACAAGCTTTTTGATTTCCTTCTTGGTTTCTTCATTGATCCATTCATCATTTTGTAGTGTATTGTTTAGTTTCCATGATTTTGTTTATGCTCTATAGCCTTTCTTGCTACTGATTTGTAGTTTAATTCCATTGTGGTCAGATAGAATGCTAGGAATTATTTCAATTTTCCTGAATTTGTTAAGACTTTCTTTGTGTCCTAATATATGGTCTATTTTACAGAATGTTCCATGTGCTGCTGAAAAGAATGTATATTCTGCAGCATTTGGATGAAATGTCCTGTATATATCTGTTAGGTCCATTCCTTCTACAACCTCATTTAGTCCAGATGCCTCTCTGTTTATTTTTTCCAGGGATGACCTGTCAATTGATGAGCGCAGGGTGTAAGTCACCCACCACCACTGTGTTTGGTGTTATCTGTGACCTTAGTTCTAATAGTGTTTGTTTGATGAATTGGGAGCCCCCATGTTAGGTGCATATATGTTTAGGATTGTAATGTCCTCCTGTTGGAGGTGTGCCCTTAATCAAAATAAAGTGACCTTCCTTATCTTTCTTGACTAAAGTTGGACTGAAGTCTACCTTGTCAGATATTAGGATAGCAACCCTTGCTTGTTTTCTAGGCCCATTTGCTTGAAACACCATTTTCCAACCTTTCACCCTAAGATAATATCTATCCTTTGTAGAAAGGTGAATTAATTGGAGACAACAAATTGTAGGATCCTGCTTTTTAACCCAGTCTGCAAACCCATGTCTTTTGGTTGGGGCATTGAGGCCATTGATATTAAGAGATACTATTGAAATGTGTGCATTTATGTTTGCCTTTTTTTTTTTTTTTTTTTTTTTTTTGTGGTTCCGGTTCTACCTTTGCTCTCTTGTGTGGTCTCAAACTCACAACGATCCTCCTACCTCTGCCTCCTGAGTGCTGGGATCGGAGGCATGCGCCACCACGGCTGGCTTAAAAGTATTTTTTTTTTCCTCTCTGTCTATCATGGAGGGGGGAGGACAGGGAGGAGGCTAACAACGGTACCAACTTGACTGTATTCACTGACTACAATTTTTTTTAATTTTTGTTTATTTTTATTTATTTATTTGAGAGTGACCGATAGAGAGAGAAAGAGGCAGATATATATAGAGAGAGAATGTGTGCGCCAGGGCCTCCAGCCACTGCAAACGAACTCCAGATGCGTGCGCCCCCTTGTCCATCTGGCTAATGTGGGTCCTGGGGAACCGAGCCTGGAACCCAGGTCCTTAGGCTTAACCGCTAAGCCATCTCTCCAGCCCATACAAAAATTTTTAAAAAGTATTTTTTTTTTTACTTTTTAATGTTTTTATTAGCGTTTTCCATGATTATTAAAAAAATCCCATGGTAATTCCCTCCCTCCCCACCCCCCACGCTTTCCGCTTTGAAATTCCATTCTCCATCATATTACCTCCCCATCACAATCATTGTACTTACATATATACAATATCAATCTTTAAAAAAGTATTTTTTAAAAAGCGGTGTATTATAATATAATGAGTACGATGGCGAGCTTTGTAATCAAACTACCTGTTCATTTAAATTTTTTTTAAACTTTATTTCAGAGAGAGAGAATGGGTACTCCAAGGCCTTCAGCCAATGTAAATGAATGCCAGATGCATGTGCCTCCTTGTGCATCTGGCTTATGTGGGTCCTGGGAAGTAAACCTAGTTCCTTTGGCTTTGAAGGCAAATGCCTTAACCTTTAAGCCATCTCTCCAGTCCAAACTACCTGTACTTTATTCCTTATTAGTTGTATGACCAAGATAAGTTACTAAAATCTCTTTAAATTTAGTAATTCTGCTCTAGAATTGAGGCTAATGATGGTACCTCTTTCATAGGATTGTTTCATGGATTAAACAAAATGATACATAGTACATAGTCTTTTGAAATTACTCAATAGTTATTTGTTGAATAAAGGAGTTAATTAAGTAATAACATATTATTCAAGCTTAGGATCACAGACCTGACAGATAACAAATATACTATCTACTATCCATATGTGTTCCACTAGAATATAAGTTTGCAAGGACAAAGTAATTTATAAGAAGGAAATGATTTATTTTGGCTCATGATTTGAGGACACCACTATGCCTAGCCCTCCATGGGAATGATTTTAGAGTACCTACACCTACTACATACAGTTCTAAGGATGAATTAACCTAGACAAAGCACTTAGAATAGTTGCCTGACACATAGTAAGTACTTACTTAATTACCAGTTAATTTTTTTAATTATCATGAATATGGTGAGGATGATAGTGATGATGATAATAATCTAAATTATCCCCTTGTGTCCCTCTTGGCTGTGACTACCATAGTGTATACTTCTTGGCTAGATCACTAAGGCTTTCTAACTTAGCTGATTACAGCAAATAGTGAAAACATTGTGTAGAGTGCTTGGCACAGTCATGAAACCAAAGCTTATTGGATATGATGCTTCCTATTTTCCTAAGGTCTGAGGGAGTAATATACCTAATATAATTTGGGTAGGAAATATCCCCAGGGGGCTTATTAGTGAAGGCTTGGTCCTTCAGCAATATCTATGGGTAATTTGATAATGGGGACTCGAACATCTTCAGTTGATTAATCCATTGATGAAATCATAGCTAAATGGAGTGTTAGGAAGGGAAGCCTGATTGGAGGGAGCTGGTCACTGAGGGTGTGCCTCCGAAGGGCTTTTTTTGTCCCCAGCCTTCTCTTCCCCCATTCTCTTTCTTTCTCTATCTTCCTTCCTCCTTTTCTTCCTCCTCCTTATGTTTTCTTTTTCCTTTATTATTATTAAGAATATTTTTATTTTTTGATTTTCAAGGTAGGGTCTCACTCTAGCTCAGGCTGACATGGAATTCACTATGTAGTTTCAGAGTAGTCTTGAACTCACAGCGATCCTCCCACCTCTGCTTCCTAAGTGCTGGGATTAAAGGCATGCACCATCATGCTTGGCCAAATTCATAGTAGAATCTCAAAAAGAACACATACAGCTGTACCTCCATCCCCCTTTTTGTGTTCGTTTGTTTTGTTTTTTGAGATAGCATCTCCCTCTATCTAGCCCAGGCTGACCTGGAGTTCACTCTGTAGTCTCAGGGTGGCTTCAAACTCACAGAAATCCTCTTACCTCTGCCTCCTGGGTACTGGGATTAAAGGCATGCACTACCACACCCAGCTCAAGAACTTTCTTTTCCATCTTTATCTCACACTGCTATATATACAACCATACCACGTGATGAAGTGCTTTCTGTTCAATTCCACTATTAGTTAAAATGGATTCAACTTTTTTTTCAGTTTTTCGATGAATGCTTTTACTCTAGTCCAGGCTGAACTGGAATTCACTCTGTATTCTCAGGGTGGCCTTGAACTCACGATGATCCACCTACCTCTGCCTCCCAAGTACTGGGATTAAAACTGTGCACTACCATGCCTGGTTCAACTATGTTTTATTAAAAAAAAATTGAGGTAAGGTTTCGCTTTAGCCCAGGTTGACCTGGAATTCACTATTTAGTCTCAGGCTGGCCTCGAACTCACTGCCATCCTCCTACCTCTGCCTCTTAAATGCTGGGATTAAAGGCATGTGCCACCATGCCAACTCAACTATGTTTTATCAACAAAAATTTATGAGTGGATTTGAGATCAAGATAGCTTCCAGGTTTAGAACTTGAGTCTTAGGGAGAATTATGAAATTCTGTGGATCTGTAGACTGCTCAGAGCCCATCCCAATTGCTTTGCTTTCCCTACCCTAAGGCCCTGGCTATGGTAGAACCAGCCTTTCCCCTCTTCAGTGGTCTAGCCCTCTGGACTAGGAAGGAAGCTTTCCTTTTTGGCCTCTCTTCCTTGCTTCCTAGCCTGTGTAG
The DNA here is from genome assembly GCF_020740685.1 of Jaculus jaculus. Taxonomy (NCBI): domain Eukaryota; kingdom Metazoa; phylum Chordata; class Mammalia; order Rodentia; family Dipodidae; genus Jaculus; species Jaculus jaculus. The sequence goes on along the minus strand of NC_059125.1, from coordinate 58,157,413 downwards.
TGAGCACCCTCTTCATAGTATTTGAATCAGAGGAAACAGATAGATTGAGGAAGTGAAGAAAAAGCAGGCCGCCTGGCCTCTCTGAGCCAATGTAAACATTCAGTGGTTTCCTGTTGTTGCAGCCCAAAGAGTCCTATGACATCATTCCTGGCCTTTCCAGAGCACACCAGCTCAGCCCAGCCTGCCAATCTGCCCAGAGCTGAGCAGCAGTCACCCCCTTCTACACTAGTATTAGATCCTCTGAAATTGGGAAACTTTTCCAGGCCAACAATTCCCTGACTTGCCCTGCCAGCCACTTAGGCCTTTCGAGCCCTATAAGGCATTAGAGCCTGCAGACCGGACATGCTGTCTCACTTCTCAGAGATTCAAAGGCTTATGGGTCAGACAAAGATTTCCCAAACCGGAAACATTATTTTACATCTTTTAATGGAAATTTGGAGTCAGGGGAAAGGGAAGAGATTGTGATTCAGCTCTTGAGACAGGCCCTAACTGCTCCCTCCTCTCTTCACCCTAGCTCAAGGCCCACTGGTTTATGCCCTGTGTTGGTCACATATGCCGAGAAGCAGAACTATAACAGATCATGTATGGTAATCTTTCCATGAATTAGATGAGAGCACTGAAGCTCAGTAAGGGAAAGAAACTGGAACCAGTGACACAGTCAGGACACTATAAGGACTTCCAGAGGTGTGAATGTGTACTATCCCAAGGCAGGATGATACAGTTCTAAGAGTTAACAGAGAATACAGAGGCCACAGTTTCAGTTATAATTCTTTTGTGGAGAAATTGCATAAATTTCTTCTCATTGGGCTTTGGTTTAGTCAGCTGTAACTCAGTTTAAGACAATTTATTGAAAATCTAATGTGCTGTGGCTGGGAACTACTGAAGATGAAGGGGATTAAGGTGAAACATTTTCTATTTCACAGGTTGGAATAAAAAGACAATGGAAGTGATGCTCTGAATCTTATAAAAAACTTGAAGCTAGGCCGGGCGTGGTGGTGCACGCCTTTAATCCCAGCACTTGGGAGGCAGAGGTAGGAGGATCGCCATGAATTCGAGGCCACCCTGAGACTCTATAGTGAATTCCAGGTCAGCCTGAGCTAGAGAGACCCTACCTCGAAATACAAACAAAAACAAAACAAAAAAATAAAACAAACAAAACTTGAAGCCGGTCTGGAGAGATGGCTTAGCAGTTAAGGTGCATGCTTGTGAAGCCTAAGAATCCAGGTTTGATTTTTCCAGGTTCCACATAATCCAGATGCACATGGTGGCACCTGCATCTGGATGCTCTGGCATGCCCATTCTCTCTCTCCCTCTCCCTCTCCCTCTCTGTCTCCAATAAATAAAATAAAATAAAATATTCAAAAAAAAAATCTCCTAGAAGTAGGGCTTGGTGGCGCATGCCTTTAATCCCAGCACTCGGAAGACAGAAGTAGGAGGATTGCCATGAGTACAAGGCCAGCCTGAGACTCCATAGTGAATTCCAGGTCATCCTGGGCTAGAGTGAGACCCTACCTCGAAAAACAAAACTGTGTCTAATCAGAATCAAATCATAATCAGTGGTGGGGTCTTTTGGGTCCTGTGCCCTCCACCCTCATCATTTGCAATTTAGCAAAGTATTCTCATTGGACAAAAATTTTGTTTGCAAAAATATTCCCCAGTTCTGGTCTCATTTAGCAAGGTAGGTTTGCATAGAAAGGTGGTGGCAGAAGTCAAATTGTTTGTTGTCTAGAAGCTAGAGCCAAATATATTATGGTAATTCCTGATGGCAGCAGAGTAACTAGATTTCAAGCTATAGCTATGCCAAGGAGCACAGGCAGTTTGAAATAGCTCTGTTAACCAACCAAATTCATCACAGTCTAGATTAGCAAACAACATTCAGAGGCACCTTTGGGAAAAAGGATGCCTATTTCACACCCAAACAAGCACAAGGCAATATGAAGCCAATAAATTTAATGACAGCACAGATTAGGAAAAACAACAAGGGAGATGCACATGCATTCAGTACCTGGACATGCACATTTATATGAGATAAATACATGGGAGGCTGCACATGTTACATAGGAGACACAATGACACACAGAACAGTGATACATACAATAAAAGACATATCAATAGAAATCTAGGAAAAGACAGCTAGTTGTCTGGGAATGGGGGATTGTCTTATGATAACTTGCTCATTTTGCTCCTTTCCCCACCAAAGATCCTAATTTGGATCCTATAGAGTACTTTCTACACAGATGCCTTTGAAGCCACTCCTCCCACTTCCTATATCCATACTTACCACACCAGACATTATCTGTTGTCTAGACTACAGGAAAAATCTTTTATTAGGGTTCCCCAATGCATGTTTTCTCCAATCCATCTTCAATGGGGTTGCCTACCTGGACGAATCTATGTGGAACTCTGCCTTATTCTTGTTTCATCCCTATCCCAAAGCCTCATTTTTCTTCCTACTGCTGGTATGAGCCAACCCAGATACCTGTAATTTATGAGGTGATCAAAACCTGGATTCTTCATATCCCTATTTTGTGTTTCTTGCCCGTCAGAAGACAGATTGCATAATGCCCAGATGACCAATGACTGCCTTCATGTTTTCTGCCCTTAAGAAAGAACCACCCCCCTTTTTTGCACCTATCAACATCTACCCACCTTAGATTTTTCTGGGCTGCTTCAGTTTTTTTTTTTTTTTTTTTTGAAGCAATATCTTACTTTAGCCCAGACTGACCCAGAATTCACTCTGACCTCCTACCTCAAGTGATCCTCTTACCTCAGCCTACTGAGTGCTAGGAAAAAAGGTGTGAGCCACTATGTCTGGCTTGATTATTTTAAAGATATATTTTTTGATATTTAATTTTGATTCATTTGAGAGAGCGAAAGAGAGAGAGAGGCAGATACAGAGAGATAGATACAGAGAGGGGAAGAGAGAGAGAGAGAGAGAGAGAGAGAGAGGGAGGGAGGGAGGGAGAGAATGGGTGCACCAGGGCCTCCAGCCACTGCAAAGGAACTCCAGATGCATGCGCCACCTTGTGCATCTGGTTCACATGGGTCCTGGGGAATTGAACTGAGGTTCTTTGGCTTTGCAGGCAAATGCCTTAAATGTTAAGCCAGCTCTCCAGCCCCAAGATATTTTTAAATATTTATTTATTTATTAACGAGAGACAGAGAGTGAGTATGTATGTGTGCCAGGGCTGCATGCCAATGTAAGAACTAAAGACAGATGTGCCACATTGTGCATCTAGCTTTATATGTGTATGGGGGAATTAAACCTGGGACAGCAGGCATTGCAAGCAACCACCTTAACTGCTGAGCCATTTCACCAGTTCTACCAGCTTGACTTTTTTTTAAGAATGACTATATCTTTGGACATTTTGTTTCATGTTTTCCTTTTTCAAGGCCTAATCCAAAAGTTGTTTGCTGAAGAAAACTCTGTCACTAATCTCTCCCAAACATTGTATCATAGACCTTAACTTACACCAGCCTCACTAGACTAGGGTGCATGAATCAGTCCTCAAAGGAAAGCTAGTGGGGAAAGAGCACAGAACTCTGATAGTAATGCCTCTTCTGGGCAAACAATATGTTGGTGTTCCTCTGGTGTTGCTATGTTGCCTATAGTTCCAGGAAGACAGATAATACCAGACCTCTAGACTCTCAGATCATTCTGTAGTTCCTTTTGTCTACACTGGGGATTGAACTCAGGACCTTTCACATGCTAGGCAAAAAAACTTGCCTCTGAGGTATCTCCCCAGCCTGGCCATTCTATTTTAAGCTACCTCTAATCTAGTTATTGCTTTGAGTCATGGTACTGCCTCAATCTTGATATGTGACTATGACCAAGTCTCAATCCTCTTTGGCCTCATTTTTCTTTTCAAGGATCATTTCAGTTTTGGATGCTATTTAGTTCAAGATTAAAGATTGAATGTCTCTGAGTATATGCCATCCCCCAACACACACATGCATGTATGTGCAGGCCAGAGGACAACCTTAAGCATCATTTCTTAGGTGTCATCCACATTTTTTGAGACAAGTGTTCTCATTGGACTGGAACTTCCTTAATTAGGCTGGACTGGCTGGCCAGGAAATCCAAGTGATCATCCTCTCTCTGCCCCTGAGCCCTGGAAGTATAAGCATGCTCAGCATTCTTTTTTTTTTTTTTTTTTTTGGTATTTTTGAGGCAGGGTCTCACTCTGGCCCAGGCTAACACCCTGGAATTCACTATGAAATCTCAATGTAAGTGATCCTCACAGTGATCCTCCTGCCTCTGCCTCCCAAGTGCCAGGATTAAAGATATGCACCATCACATGTGGCCATGCTTAGCATTAAAAAATATTTATTAGATGATTGGGCTTCTGCGTGAGAAGGAAAATACTTAGTAGCAGAGGCCAGCAAGTTAAAAAGGAGATATAAAGGGAAGAGAAAGGAAGGGAGGGGTGTACTTAATAGGTTGGTATTGTATATATGTAAGTAGAATGATTGAGATGGGGAGGTAATATGATAGAGAATGGAATTTCAAAGGGGAAAGTGCGGCAGAGAGGGTATTACCATTGGATAATTTTTATAATCATGGAAAATGTTAATAAAAATTGTGAAAAGATAAAAAATAAATAAAGCAAAAAAAGAAAAAAAAGAAAAAAATTATTATTTATTTGAAGTAGAGAGGGGGGAGAGAATGTGCATTGCAGGACCTCTTGCCACAGAACACGAACTCCAAACTAATGTGCTACTTTGTGCATCTGGCTTTAGGTGGGATTTGAACCTGGGTCGTCAGGCTTTTCAAGCAAGTGCCTTTAACCACTGAGAAATCTCTCCAGCCCCACACTGAGCATTTTTATGTAAGTTCTGGTGATTGAATTCAGGTCTTCATGCATTCAAGGCAATCAGCTGAGCTGTTTCCTCAGACCAAGATGCAAGATTTTATGCAACTCTTCTCATAAGGTCGTATGATCCCTCTCTATGTTTTCATCTTGCTGTTTCTATCTTTTCTCTTCTGTTTTCGTCTAACATTTATTTACTTCTCTTTTCTATCTTCCCCTCTCTCAGCCTCTTTTGTCTCTTCTCTCTCTCTCTTGCTTTCTGTCTCTCACTCTGCCTCCCTTCCTACCTTCTCAACCCAAGAATCTGAAATCTGACAGAATAGCTTCCCATGCAAAATATTTCTGTTTTTTTCTGAGTGTTGGTGGTGGGAAGAAGTGGCAATGAGGTATTCAAGATGTCCAAGTCCTCTACCCCTCTGCTTCTTAGGTCTGTAAACTACTATGCAATATGACAGGATAAAGGGTTTCATAAAATGCCAGGTATGGGTCTGGAGAGATTTCTCAGTAGTTAAGGCACTTGCCTGCAAAGCTTAATGACCCCAGGTTCAATTCTCCAGTACCCACATAAAGCCAGATGCACAAAGTGGTGCATGCATGTGGAGTTTGTTTGCAGAGGCTGGAGGCTCTGACAAATACATTATTTCTATCTCTTTTTGCTTGGGATTATATATATGTATAAATGCCAGGTGTGGTGGTGCACACTTGTGATCCTGGCATTCAGGAGGCTGAGGGTGGAGAACTGGGAATTGAGACCAGCCTGGACTATATAACAAATTCCAGGCCAGTTTGGGCAACATATTCAGACCTTATCTCAAAATAAAAACAACAAGCTGGGCGCAGTGGTGTACACTTTTAATCCCAGCACTGGAGAGGCAGAGGTAGGAGGATGGATGTGAATTTGAGGCCAGCCTGAGACTAAACAGTGAATTCCAGGTCAGCCTGGGCTACAGAGACTCTATCTCAAATAACCAAAAAAACAAACAAACAAAGAAAGTTCTCCTAATAGGGCTTCCTGGCTCCTACCTGAAGCTTTTTTACCCAAGGAGAGGGTGCTGTCTATAGATTACAAAGGATCTTCAACTCCTAGACGATCTGAGCCAATAGTTCTTAGCAAGGATATTGTCACTCCTCCCTACACCCTATCATTTTGAAGATATGAAAACTAGGACCACATGCATGAATCTGGCTATAAAGTGAAGTAACAGAAGAACTGGACAGAGAATGTTGGTCTCCTGACTCCTAATCACGAGCTCTGAAAAAAATGTAAAATTAGTTCAGTACCACCAGTTGAAAGTTGTTGTCTGGGGCCAGGTGTGGTGGTGCATGCTTTTAATCCCAGCACTTGTGCGTTGGAAGGATTGCCAGGAGTTGGAGGCTACCCTGAGACTACATAGTGAATTCCAGGCCAGACTGGGCTAGAGTGAGACCCTACCTCGAAAAACCAAAAAATAAAAAAATAAAAAAAAGGAAAAGAAAGTATTGTCTGGGGATTCGTTGCTAAGAGAAGGCTGAGGATTTCCATTGGGTAGGGTGGTTACATAATCAAGTTTCCCTTGTTTCCAAAGGAAAACCCAACACAGTGTCTAGTCTCAGCTCAGTGATTGATAAATAATGGAAAGACCTATTGCTACCAGGCACTAGGAGGACACTGGTGTTTGCTGAGGTGGGAAAGTTCTGGGTATTTATGCAGAGCACTCCATAAGCTTGGAAATACAAGGGTCAAAGAATATAGTATCGGTTTGTTCTAAATTTGCTCCTTCCTTAACCAACCCTCACAAATCATTTTCTTCTTTATAAGAGAAGGGATAATAATATGTGCTTCATTTGGCTCTCTGGGGTTTAGGGAAATAGCAGTGAAAAAAATGGGAAAGAGCTTTGACAAAAACAAGCTGTGCAAATGTGATGGTCTGGTGCTATGGTGATATCCCAGCTAGCAATTATCTTCTGCACAGGGACGACCTGGGCACCAAATGAATCACCCTCTCACTCTCAAGGCCTTGAAAGGGGAGAAATGAGACAAACCTTTTTTCTGAGTGCTTTTTTTTTTAATGGAGAGGGAAGCATAATGGGGGTGGATAGATTCCCCTAGAAACTTAAACATATACAGTATACCCCAAATTCTAGGCTCTTGGGAACAAACAGCTTAAGTGAGGACTGACCTCTATCTCGGCTGTTTAATTCTAAGATTCAGGGGTTACTAAACCATTGGGTGCCTCTGTGGGATCATAATCATAGGATCCCAATTTCCATTAATGAATGTTTTAACAGCTGGTCAGCTGTTACAAATTTACTCTGTGGCTTCAAGAAAATGTCATTTCTTCTTTAAGCCCTTTTCACCTGTAACAAACAGAATTAATTCCCTAGCATTATGTTTTGAGAATTCTGATCTGTGATTCTACAGATCTGAGTTCAAGCCCTAGCTCTGTCACAATTGTATTACCGTAGAAAAGTTCTTTCCCATACCTCAGTTTCTAGAACTGTGAAAAGAAGCTCTTAACTAGGATTCAAAAAAATCTGTTTTATAGTGAATTCCAGGTCAGCCTGGGCTAGAATTAGAACCTACCTCAAAACAAAACAAAACAAACAAACAAACAAACAAAAAACATAACAACAACAAAGAAATCTATGTTTTAACCCGAAGAGGGACAGGGTGTTTTTGTCTGAGTTCACACTGATCTCATTCCTTTTTTTGGGCCTCAGTTTCTCCTACAATTTTCCTTATTGCTGAGAATGGCTCCCAGGACCATGGGAACACTAGGCAAACATTCTACATTCCTAGCCCAAGTTTCTCCATCTTTATCAGGAAGGGTCTGAACACAAATTATTTAAACATATACTATGATTCTGACAGCTACTTTCACCAGCATTGAAAAGGAAGCAAAGAGAGGCCACACCCAGAATAATTTCTCATAAACTGAAAGTGGCTGCCCTCTAGGGGTCTGAGCTAAAAGTGCATGCCCAACCCAGACAACCGCTAAAGGGCTGACATAGAACAGAGAAGAAAACTCTTGCGTTTTACCAGACGGGGTCAGATTTAGGTTAGCCCACAGACTTCCCAATAAGAGGAAACCAGAAAGAAACAGTGTTGGGCTGGGTGTGGTGGGGCATGCCTTTAATCACAGCATTCGGGAGGCAGAGACAGGCGGATCGCTGTGAGTTCGAGGCCACCCTGAGACTACATAGTGAATTCCAGGTCAGCCTGGGATAGAGCGAAACCCTACCTTGAAAAACCAAAAAAAAAAAAAAAAAAAAAAATTGTATTGGAATATGGACTCTTCCCAAGCTTTCTTGGCCTATACAGAGAGCAGAGGTACCATGTCTCTGCCATGAGTACAGTGGGCAGATTTTGGGAGAAGTGGATAAATGTTTGGGGATGGAGTGTCATTGAACTTTAAGAGTGGGCGGGTCTGGGAATAAGTTATCTCACAGTTTAGGAGTTTTCACTTGGTAAGTAAAAAGTCTCTTTTAACATATGGCAGGATCTACTTAAAGATTGATTGAACATCTTAATTGTATTCGCTTTCTGTTGCTGTAAACAAACAAACAAGCAACAACAACAGCAAAAACGCAACTGAGGGCTGGAGAGATGCCTTAGTGGTCAAAGCACTTGCCTGAAAAGCAAAAAGACCCAGGACCAATTCCTCAGGACCCAACTAAAAAAGCCAGATGCACAAGGTGGTGCATGCATCTGGAGTTTGTTTGCGATGGCTAGAGGCTCTGGTATGCCCATTCTATCTGTCCCCCCTCTTTCAAATAAATAAGTTTTTAAAACATTTTTTCAAGGTAGGGTCTCGCTGTAGCCCAGGATAACCCAGAATTCATTATGTACTCTCAGGGTGGCCTCAGACTCACAGTGGTCCTCCTACCTCTGCATCCCAAGTGCTGGGATTAAAGATGTGTGCCACAATACTGGGCTTCAATCATGTTTTTAAAAAAATATTTTAGGGCTGGAGAGATGGCTTAGCTGTTAAGGTGTTTATCTATGAAGCCTAAGGACTCAGCTTCGATTCTCCAGTTCCCATGTTAGCCAGGTGCACATCATGGCACATGCATCTGTACTTTGTTTGCAGTGGCCAAAGACCCTGGCATGCCCATTCTCTCTCTCCCCCTCTGTATCTAATAAATGAATAAATAAAACAATAAAAAATTTTTAAAAATATATTTTATTTTTAGTCATGCATGGTGGTGTACACCTTCATTCCTAGCACTTGGGAGGCAAGGTATTATTTAATGGCTGTCTTAAAAGAGAGAGGGGAGGGCTGGAGAAGATAGTTTAATAGTTAAGGCGCTTGCCTGCAAAACTAAAGGATCCTGGTTCAATTCCGCAGGACCCATGTAAGCCAAATGCACAAGGAGGTGCATGCATCTGGAGTTCATTTGCAGTGGCTGGAGGCCCTGGCGTGCCCATTCTCTCTCTCTGTGCCTCTTTCTCTCTCAAATAAATAAATAAAATATATTTCAAAAAAAGAGAGAGAGAGGAGTAAGGAAGGAGTGAGAGAGAGAATGAGTGTATGAGTGAGAGATATAAAGGGGCTGGGATCCAAATATCTTCTTCAAGTGCACAATTACAATGACTTAACTTCCTCTACTAGGCTATGTATTTTTTTATTTATTTACTTTATTTGTTTGAGAGAGATAAAGGTGGTGGTGGGGTAATATGGGTGTGCCAGGGCCTTCAGCCACTGCAAATGAACTCCAGATGTATGTGCCACCTTGTGCATCTGGCTTCCTTGTATCTTCTGGAATTGAACCTAGATCCTTTAGCTTTGTAGGCAAGCACCTTAACCACTAAGCAATCTCTCCAGACCTAGGCTGTGTATTTTAACAGTTCAACTGCTTTCCAATAAAACCACAGGCTGATGACTAAGCCTTCAATACATGAGCTATTGGGGAGCATTTCTCCAAACAATAACCCTCATCTTGATCTTGCCATCACTAGAAGAAAGGCAATATGCACAGAGGAAGAAGAAAAATATGACCTTAGCATGGGAGTGAGAACCCAATCATGAGAAACTGAATACCAGGAGTGCTCAGTATTTAGAAAAGACCCTAAAATTTAGTGCTCTCACTCTAGCCCAGGCTGGCCTTGAGTTTAAAGTAATCCTGCTACCTCAGCCTCCTGAGTTCTGGGATTAAAGGTGTGTGCCACCATGCCTGGCCCTCTATTAGTTTTTTAAAAAAGCTTGTCTAGAATGACTTTAGGAAGGCTAGAGTAAGCAATTTGAAAGACTATAGTAGTGAATAGATTAAATGGATATATAGTGCCTACCAAATTGCCCTCTAAATATTTGTGTTTATACCCATGTATTAGTGCAATCTCACTTATGGTTGGAGCAGCTTCTCTTTTCAGTTGACAGTAACTTCTGAGGAGACTCAAAACTCATAAAATTGCTGAAAGGCGACATTTGAGTGTTCAGTACCAAATGAGACATCTCTATCATACCCTTCAAGGCTCAGAAGGGGTGGCAGAAAGAATGTAAGAGCCTTTGCAGGAAAATGGATGGATCTGGAAAGGATTATACTTAGTGAGGTAACCCAGGCCCAGAAAGCCAAATGTCACATGTTCTCTCTCATATGTGAATCTTAGCTACAAATGACTGGTCTTCTATGTGAGTAGGAATAAAACAGCATAGCAGAGGCCAGTAAGATAAGAAGGGGATACAAAAGAAATAGAAAGGGAGGGAAGGGAGACTTAATAGGATTGTATTATATATATGTAAGTAGAAGAACAGATTAATGGGGATGAAAAGGCCTAAGTGAAGTCAGGGGAAGAGATTGAGTAAAGGAAAGGTTGAAGGGCTAATCAACGTCTAAGACAATATAAATCAGTCATATGGAAACCTTTTTGGACAATGGAACACTCAGAAGCCATAGATTGCTACTAGAAAATTTCCAGCGCCAGTGATGGTATATCTTCCAGTGTGTTGTTGGCCAGGGATGTCACTGATACCTCCAAAACATTACAGGTCATTGCCAAAGCTCTTGGTTTCCCACCAGGAATAGATGGTAAGACCCTATTGCTGAAGACTCCATATATTTGGACTGCAAGGTCAATGAGAAATCCTACTGCTGCTGAACTGAAAACCTCCTCCATGTAGACCAGCTGACAGAAAGCTGGAAAAAACTATGCTGCATGCAGTTCAATGAGAGGGAGGGAGGGAGGGAGGGAGAGATAGATCACCAGTAGGAGATACTCAACAGTGGACACTGCAAGCCTTAAATTTGGCCAGCCAGGCCAAATGAGCCAATGAATGCAAAAGTAGCATGTCTGTTATGGGGGAAACCAGCTACTCTCTAATTGGACTGGAGTCCTGCTCCATGGGAGAGAATACATCCCTGATACTGAAAACCTACAACAGGGGTAGTCATGAGCCTTAGGGGTGTAACATCTGCTGCTGTCTGGCTAAATGTGTATACTATGCTCACCAAACTGCCCAGTAAGCACTTCTCTTAATGCTCATACCCATATATTAATGCTACTCTCACTTTGATTAGAAAAGCTTCTTTTTCCAGATGGCAGTGACCTTGGGATGACTCAGAAGGCACCATGGTGCTGAGAAGTGACAGAGGAGTGCTCAGCACTGAAACATCTCTATCACACCTTCCAAGGCTCAGGGTCCATTGTAGAAGAGGTGGCAGAAAGAATGTAAGAGCCAAAGGAAGGGTAAGACTCCTTACAATGTGCTCCTACAAGTACAAAATAGCCTGGATATTCATGACCTCACAGTGCCTGACACTACCTACACAAGACCATCAGTATAGGAAAAAAGATCATGACATCAAAACAAAAGAAAGACTGATTGAGAAGGGGAGGGGATATGAAGGAAAGTGGAGTTTCAAAGGGGAAAGTGGGGGGAGAGAGGGAATTACCATGGGATACTGTATACAATTATGGAATGTATCAATAAAAATAAATTAATAAAAAAATTAAAAAGAATGTAAGAGCCAAAGGATGGGGAGGAGTGATTTGGAATGCTGTCATCCAGTCACAAAATGGCTGGTGCATTCATGACCTCTCAGGGGCTTCTTTTACCTGCATAAAACTTGCACAATATTGGGTTGGGTGCATCAGCGTGTCATCATGGATGATGGAGCAGGGCAAAAAAAAAAAAGAAGTCATCAAAAATAGAAGAGGGAAGCAGGAGGGATAGTTTAGCAGTTAAGGCATTTGCCTGCAAAACCAAGGGGCCCAGATTCAATTTCCCAGGTCCCACATTAGCCAGAATTTGTCTGCAGTGGCTGGAGACACAGGCATGCCCATTCCCGCCCCCCTTTAAAAAAATAGAAGTGGGGCCTGAAATGATGGCTTAGCAGTTAAGGCACTTGCTAGCAGTCAAAGGACCCAGGTTTGATTTCCCCAGAACCCATGTAAGCCAGATGCACATGGTGGCGCATGAGTCTCGAGTTTGTTTGCAGTGGCTAGAGGCTCTGGTGCACCCATTTTCTCTACCTGCCTTTCTCTCTCTCTTTCTCTGTCTCTCTCATAAATAAATAAATTAGCATTTAAAAACATAGAAGAGGGACAGGTGTGGTGGTGCATACCTTTAATCCCAGCCCCTGGGAGCAGAAGTAGGAGGAGGATCACTGTGAGTTGAGGCCAGCCTGGAAAAACAGGATGGGTCCCAGGTAAGCCTGGGCTAGAATGATACCATACCTTGAAAACAACAACAAAAATAAAATTAAAAAGGGCCAGATATGATGGTGTATGCCTTTAATCCCAGCACTCAGGAGGCAGAGTTAGGAGGATCACTGTGCATTTGAGGCCAGCCTTGGACTACAGAGTGAGTTCCAGGTCAGCCTAGGCTAGAGTGAGACCCTATCTCCAAATAAAAGCCTATAAAAAATCTTCATCTTTAGCCAGGCAGGGGGGTGCACGCCTTTAATCCCAGCACTCAGGACCTACAGTGATCCTCCTACCTCTGCCTCCTGAATGTGGGGGTTAAAGGCGTGCACCACCCTGTCCGGCTAAAGATGAAGATTTTTTATACCTTTCCGTTGCTGTGGAACAAAACACATGAGTTACTCACTGCTTAAGAGGTTTAAGCAACATAGAAACTATGCAGTGAATATAAATACTACTCTGAAGAGTGTTGCAGCAAACGGGAAGCATGCAAATGGATGAAAGTTAAGAAACTACTTCTAGCTCTACACCTGAAAATATTTAAATACATAAACCAACTTCATTGACACACAAAACTTTCTTACCAAGTAGTTTTTCCTTTATAACTCTGTTTAACACTCCATGAGATGTTACCAGGATCCTGACAGAATGTACGACCCTGTTGCTGTTGTAGTTTACTATGGAAGTGGTCTCAATCGAGGCCATTACATTGCAATAGTTAAGAGTCATGATTTTTGGTTGTCATTTGATGATGACAGTGTAGAAAAAAATAGATGCACAAACTATTGAAGAATTCTATGGGTTGACATGATATCTGAGATATCTCAAAAAAAAAAAAAAAAAAAAAAACCTCTTAAGCCTGGTGACATCCTTTTCTATCAATCTTGGGACTGAAGGGAACCTTGATGAAGAGATACTTTTGCCTCATTTCTTCTCTTGTTATTTTGGAAATGATCAGTAATTTCTCAGGAAAAGAGAAACACAGAAGCTCAGGGGACAGAAACACACTTTGCACACAGTGAAGCAAAGACTCAAGTAACGGCCTTCGGGTCAGGGTAGCCTCTGAAGTAGAGCCCTTCCTAACAGGGTAGACTGTGGAGTGAAAACAGTCCTTGTTGTCAGGGTAGACTGCAGTAGACAAGCCCTTCCTGTCAGGGTAGTTGATGTGTTTGCTCAGGAATCATGCTGTCTGCAGTTCTATATAAGAAGATGATGGCAGAGATCTCAGGGCCTCTTTGGAAGCAGCCTTCAAGCTATTGACACACATTTTCTCTTTAGTAATTGTACCAATAGTGATTTGAATTCCTTGGGAAAGAGCGGTAGAAAGAATTGGAATCTGTGCTCATTGTTTCATAATTTAAGGAGACAATATGGAACCACACACATTGTCCATGTCTAATGTGTATAGAAACATATTCATAGGTCCTTTCAAGCATCAACCAAAATACTTTTGGACCCAACACTTGCAGTTGCCTTTCTGCTGTACAAAACTAACAGTTACAAGAATACAGCTTCATGAAGACAAATATGTTTTGCTTCTCTGAAGAAGCTTATAATAATATATAGTGTATGTATATGTAGGGAACAATTGATCAGAATTGGCTCTTTGTTTTCCCAAAGGGAAAGACTGGCTTTGTAATTATAACTTTTTTTCCTTATTTATTTTACATAAAACCAATAGAGTCTAAGTATTGTATAAGTGCCCATGATTCTGTCAGCAAATTTTAGCATATTTTTATTAGTTGGTCAATTAAGTAGTCCTTTTTTCTGTTTAGTTTTTCGAGGTAGCGTTTCACTCTAGTCCAGGCTGATCTGGAATTCACTATGTAGTCTCAGAGTGGCCTCAAACTCACGGTGAACCTCCTATCTCTGTTGGGATTAAAGCCGTGCACCACCATGCCCAGCTTGTTTGTTTCTGTTTTTAAGGTAAATTTTAAATTTTAGCTGAGTGCTAGAGAGATGGCTTAGCGGTTAAGACACTTGCCTGCAAAGTCAAAGGACCCCATTTGATTCCTCAGACCCACGTAAGCCAGATGCACAAGGGGGCACATGTACTTGGAGTTTGTTTGCAGTGGCTGGAGGCCCTGGTGAGCCCATTCTCTCTTTCTAGCTCTCTCTCTTCCTCTTTCGCTCAAGTAAATAAATAAACAAAAATTAAATTTTAGCTGAAATCACTATGATAATCATGAGAAAAATTGCAATGAGAGAAGATAAATGTTCTTTGTCATGATGAACTGATCTCTTTAGATAAATATCTGTTCTTTGGTCATTGTTCATAAATCAGTCTTTTAAATATTTTATTTCTATTTATTTATTTGAGAAGGAAAGAGTCAATGAGAGAGAGAGAGAGAAAAGAAAGAAGAAAGAAAGAAAAAAAAAGAGTGGGAGTGGGCATGCCAGGGCATCCAGCCTCTGCACACAAACTCCAGATGCATGTGCCACCTTTTGCATCTGGCTTACTTGGGTGCCTCTGGGGAATCGAACCTGGATCCTTTGGCTTTGCAGGCAAGCGCCTTAACCACTAAGCCATCTCTCCAGCTCATAAATTAGTTATTTTATTAAGCTTAATTTTAATCAAATAAAAATTCAAAAATTCCCCATTGTTGTTAAAATGATACAAAAAATTCTAGTGAAATTGTGGTACACCAATCTTTACTTATTTTTTAAATATTTTATTTATTTATATATGTATATTTTGAGAGAGAGAGGAAGAGGGAGTGAGACAGAGAGAGAGAGAGAGAGAGAGAGAGAGAGAGACTGAGAATGGGCATGCCAGGGCCTCCAGCCACTGCAAACGAATACCAGAAGCATGTACTACCTTGTGCATCTGTCTTATTTGGGTCCTGGGGAATTGAACCTGAGTCTTTAGGCTTTGCAGGGAAATGCCTTAACCACGAAGCCACCTCTCCAGTCCTATATCAATCTTAAGAATTCCTAAATGTTCTAATATTTTATGTTGAGCCATTATTGGAAAATTTATGTATTACAAGTGTTATTTTCAAACATCCATTTCTTTTTCTAAATCTTGGGAAGAAATAATAGGTTCACCACAACCCTAGCAACCTGGGGAATAGCTAAAATCATTTGGAAGATTACATTTTGTTGAAGTAGACAGTGATCCACAAAGGAAGTTACTTTCCTTGGTGATGATGTTATATAGCTCCCATTGGAAGAATGTCCCAAAGTTAAAATTTATGTTGGACTTCATTCTGCTAAGGGTTGTAGGTGATATGGGAATTGTAAACTATTGTGGTTGATATTTTCCAAGTATCAAGTATAAGTGGCCTGAAAGTGGCAGAAATTAATTGAAAATTGTACTTAAAATAATAGCAATCAAGCTTTTGGTATTATTTATCAAACTCTTTTCATGGAGAGATGTTTTTTGTTAATGCCCTAAAGTTGTATAACTGGGGCTGGAGAGATGGCTTAGCAGTTAAATGCTTGCCTGTGAAGCCTAAAGACCCCAGTTCGAGGCTTGATTCCCCAGGGCCCACTAAGCCAGATGCACAAGGGGGCGCATGCATCTGGAGTTCGTTTGCAGTGGCTGGAGGCCCTGGTGTGCCCATTCTCAATCTATCTGCCTCTTTCTCTCTCTCTCTGTTGCTCTCAAAGAAATAAATGAAAATAAACAAAAACAAATGTAAAGTTGTCTAACTAAAACTGTTGACTATGAAAAATAACAAAAATATTTTTTGTGCTGCTATTATGAACACTTACCTGTACCTTTTAGTTCAGGAAATGATTCCATCTCTCTTCCCACAAACAGATCTCTACTAGCTTAGAGATAGATGTGCTAGGAGAAGATGATGACATTTTTGGCAAATTCATTTTGACGATACAGTTCCTGAAGCTTTACACTGGCTGGAGTTGTTTGAACATATCAGATCCTGCCTGATATGACAACATAGCACAGAGAATTACAGCCAGGAATGTGGGAAAAGCCAAAGCAGTGTGAGTGATTGCATCTCAGAGGCTTTAAAAAATTGTCTTGGAATTTTTATTTTTTTTATTTTTTTGAAGTAGGGTCTCACTCTAGCCCAGGCTGACCTGGAATTCACTATGTCGTCTCAGGGTGGCCTCGAACTAACGGTGATCCTCCTACCTCTGCCTCCCGAGTGCTGGGATAAAAGGTGTACACAACCACGCCCCCCCCACCTTTGGAATGTTTTTCTTTTTTTATTTTACTCTCTTGGAATTTAAAACTGTTTTTACAGCTTGATCTACATACAAAAAGGGTAAAGGGAAACAGTGCATTTCTGACATCAACTAGGCTATAGTATGCATAAGAAAGGTAGAGGAAGTCATTTACTTAAAAGCATAGCTTTGAGAGCAGGAGAGATGGCTTGCCTGTGAAACCTAAGGACCCAGGTTCCATTCCCCAAAATCAACATAAAACAGATACAGAAGGTGGCACATATATCTTGAGTTCGTTTGCAATGGATAGATTCCCTGGCTGTTTGTCTGTCTCTCTCCACCTCTTTCTCTCTCTCAAATAAATAAATAAAATTTATTTTTTAGCTGGTCATGGTGGCACATGCCTTTAACCCCAGCAGTCGGGCGGCAGAGGTAGGAGGATTGCCATGAGTTCGAGGCCACCCTGCAACTCATAGTGAATTCCAGGTCAGCCTGGGCTAGAGTGAGACCCTACCTTGAAAAACCATATATATATATATATATATATATATATATATATATATATATATATATATATATATATAAAGTACAGCATTGAAATACTGTATTGTGTTTGCTTTTACATTTTTAAAGATATTTATTTATTTATTTATTTATTTATTTATTAGAGAGAGAGAATGGGTGCGGCAGGGCCTCTAGCCATGGCAAACAAAGTCCAGACGCATATGTCACCATGTGCATCTGGCTTACATGGGACTTGGAGAATCGAACCCAGGTCCTTAGGCTTCACAGGCATGCACCTTAACTGCCAAGTAAAATTTAACTCTAGCCCTGCTTTTACATTTTTCTTTTATATTTCAAAGAAATGTGTTGCCAGCTGGGCATAGTGGCATCTGCCTTTAATCCCAGCACTTGGGAAGCAGAGGTAGGAGGATCACCATGAGTTCGAGGCCACTTTGAGATGACATAGTGAATTCCAAGTCAGCCTGAGCTAGAGTGAGACCCTACCTTGGAACAAAAAGGGCTAGAGAGATGGCTTAGTGTTTACGTTACTTTCCTGCTAAACCTAAGGACCCAGGTTTGATCCTCCAGAGCCCATGTAACATGGTGCATATGGTGGTGCAGGCATCTGTAGTTCATCTACAGTGGCTAGAGGTCCTGGTGCACCCATTCTCTTTCTCTATCTCTCTTAAATAAATAAGTAAATAAATAAATATTTTATTATAGTGCCAGAAAGGCCTAATTAAATTTCATGATATAGCAAGTTCTAACATTGGTGCTGAATTCCATCATGGTTATACATCCACATTGTATTGTAGTGGAAAAGAAGCTGAAAGCTGAACTGATGTACTAAGTTACTGTAAGAGTTTGCTGAGGAACTGAACTTTGTCAGTAGGTGGAGGAATCCAAAGAAAGAACTGTCTGGAACCCAGAGGGATGATAAGAGGGAAGGACAGTTTAAACTAAAATAGAATAAAATAGAGCTCATGGTTAGGGTGACCCAATTACATGATTTATATGCATGTTGATTCTTATGTATGTTTTGAAAAACTGTTTTGGATCATATAGATTGTACAAGCTAACTGTCATGTCCTGCCTCTGTAAACCTGCTGCCTGCTTGCTCGCTCCCTCCTCCCCTCAGCTATAAACACTAGAAAATGAAAGTAACACTGAAGTTATTTTGGGGAGCAATCCCAAAATAAAATTTCCCAGGGAAATAAACTCCTCTACTTTCACTCATGCTGGCATTGGAGTGATCTTTTCAGAAAATAGTATGATCTGGGAGGCTGGGGCACTTGAGTACCTGGCTCTAAAGTGAACTTAACTGTGTGACCTTTACCAAATCACTTAATATCTCTGTGCTTCAGTCTCCCTGTCTTATAAAATGGGAATAATACCTACCTCACAGGGCTGTTATGGGGATTATTTAGAAATAATTTCTGTAAAACATTTAAGGTTCCTAAAGAAGGCAATATGTAAATACAAGATAATATCTATTAAAGTTGATTTATTTGTGAAAAAAATATTTTTGCAAACTTTTTTTTTGTTTATTTTTACTTATTTGAGAGTGACAGAGAAAGAGGCAGATATATAGTGAGAATGGGCGCACCAGGGCCTCCAGCCACTGCAAACTGAACTCCAGATGCATGAACCCCCTTGTGCATCTGGCTAACGTGGGTCCTGGAGAATTGAGCCTTGAACCGGAGTCCTCAGGCTTCACAGGTAAGCACTTAACTGCTAAGCCATCTCTCCAGCCCTGAAAAAAATTTTAAAAGACAATATCAGGCTGGAGAGATGGCTTAGCAGTTAAGCTGCTTGCCTGCAAAGTCATAGGATCCAGGTTTGATTCCCAGAACCCCTTTCTCTATCTGCCTCTTCCTCTCTCTCTCTCTCAAATCAATAAAATATTTTTAAAAAGAAGAAAGTCTGTGCTGGAGAGATGGCTCAGCAGTTAAGGTGCTTGCCTGAAGACCCTAACAACCCAAGTTCGATTTCCCAGTATCCACATGGAGCCAGATACACAAAGTGGCACATGCGTCTGGAGTTTGTTTGCAGTGGCTCTAGGCCCTGGAGCACCCATTATCTCTGTCTGTCTCTCTTCTATCTCTGTCTGCTTGCAAGTAAATAATATAAAAAAGGAAGTCTAGGGCTGGAGAGAGAGCTTAGTGGTTATGGCACTTGCCGCAAAACCTAAGGACCCAGGTTCAACTCCCCAGAATCCACATAAGCTAGATGCACATGGTGGCTCATTGTGTCTTGAGCTCATTTGCAGTGGCTAGAGACCCTGGCACTTCTATTCTCTCTCTCTCTCTCTCTCTCTCTCGTGCACATTAATAAATAAACTTTAAAAATGTTTTTTTAAAAAGTTTGAGAAATACTACAGCATTGCTGTAGTGGGATTGATAAGGTTTACTGAAGAATTCTCCAGTAAATTAGGATTGAAAAAATTGGAGGCTAAATCGGGTATGGTGGTGCACGCCTTTAATCCCAGCACTTGGGAAGCAGAGGTAAGAGGATCACTGTGAGTTCAAAGCTAACCTGTGACTACCGAGGGAGTTCTAGGTTAGCCTGGCCTAGAGACCATACCTTGGGAAAAAACAAAAACAAAAAAAGCTGGGTGTGGTGGTGCACACCTTTTATCCCAGCACTTGGGAGGCAGAGATAGGAGGATTGCTATGAGTTCGAAGCCAGCCTGAGACTACATAGTGAATTCCAGGTTATCTTTGAGCTAGAGTGAGACCCTACCTTGAAAAACAAAAACAAGAGGGAGTGAGGGTATTACCATGGGATATTTTTTATAATCATGGAAGATGCTAATAAAAATATGAAAAAAAAGAAAAACAAAAAAAAATGGAGGCTGGAGAAATGATAAACTGCTAGCCACACAAACATGAATATCTGAGTTTGGTTCCCCCAGCACCTATATAAAGCCAGGTGTGGTAGCACATATATGTAATCTCAGCACTGGGTAGGCAGAGACTGGGGTTCTCTGGGGTTTACTGGCTAGCAAGTCTGGTAGAAAGCTTCAGTTTCAAATCTAAGGTGGGGAAGCTGGGTGTGGTGGTGCACGCCTTTAATGTTAGCACTCAGGAGTCAGAGGTAGGAGGATTGCCATGAGTTTGAGACCACCCGGAGACTACATAGTGAATTCCAGGTCAGCCTGGGCTAGAGTGAGACCCTACCTCGAAAAACAAATATTAAAAAAAAAAAAAATTTATGGTGGGGAATGATTGTGGAAGACACCCAACATCAACTTCTAGCCTACACACACACACACACACACACACACACACACACACACACATACAAACACAATATACACGTGGTGCAAAGAAAGATAATTGGTTAAAAACAAAATAAAACAAAAAATGGTGCCTTCTGAGCTACACAGACCTGTGACTATAGCATATTTCTCTTCCTTTTCTTCTTTGTGCGTGTTTGTGTGTGTGCATGTGCACATGTGTGAAGGTCAGAGAATGACGTTGAGTGTCTTCCTCAGTCACTGTCTACTTTTCTTTTCTTTCTTTCTTTCTTTCTTTTTTTTGGTTTTCCAAGGAAAGGTCTCACTCTAGCTCAGGCTGACATGGAATTCACCATGTAGTCTTAGAGTATCCTTGAACTCATGGCGATCCTCCTACCTTTGTATCCCAAGTGCTAGGATTGAAGGCATGTACCACCATTTTACCCTTTGTTTTGTTTTGTTTTGTTTTTTGAGAGAGAGAATATGAATGGGCACACCAGGGCCTTGCAGCCACTGTGAATGAAGTTCATACTTGGTGCGCCCCCTTGGCGGGCATTAGTGGCATTGCATGCTTGCATCACTTGCTTCTGGCGGCTATACATGGGATCTGGAGGATTTGAACAGGCATTCTTAGACTTTGTAGGCAAGCACCTTAACTGCTATACCATCTCTCCAGCCCACTCTGTATCTTTTAAAATATACATAAATGCATATATATATATATTTTTTGTTTGTTTACTTTTTTTTTTTTTGGTTTTTCAAGGTAGGGTCTCACTCTAGCCCAGGCTGACCTGGAATTCACTATGGTGCCTCAGGGTGGCCTCGAACTTATGGCGATCCTCCTACCTCTGCCTCCCAAGTGCTTGGATTAAAGGCGTGCGCCACCACGCCCGGCTTGTTTACTTTTTATTTATTTGAGAGAGACAGACACACACAGAGAGAGAGAGAGAGGCAGAGATAGAGAGAGAATGGGCACCGTAGGGCCTCCAGCCACTGCAAATGAACTCCAGACGCGTGTGCCCCCTTGTGCATCTGGCTAACGTGGATCCTGGGGAATCGAGCCTCGAATCAGGGTCCTTAAGCTTCACAGGCAAGCACTTAACTGCTAAGCCATCTCTCCAGCCCATTAAAATATATTTTTAATGAATTTTATTGTTAGTTATTTATTTACTAGAGAGAGAGAATGGGTGCCCATAGCCACTGCGAACAAACTCCAGATGCATGTACCATCATGTGCATCTGGTTTATATGGGTTCTGGGGAATTGAACCTGGATCCTTAGGCTTCACAGGGAAGTACCTTAACCGCTAAACCTCCAGTCCTCTCATCCTTTTTTAAAAAAATATTTTTATTGGACTGGAGAGATGGCTTAGCAGTTAAGGCATTTGCCTGCAAAGCCTAAGGACCTATGTTCGACTCTCCAGATCCTACATAAGCCAGATGCAAAAGGTGAGGCAAGCACAAGGTCGCACATGCCCACTAGGTGGTGCAAGTGTCTGGAGTTTGACTGCAGTGGCTGAGGCCCTGGGTATATTCTCTCTCTCTCTCTCTCAAAACAAAAAGAAAGAAAGAAAAAAATATTTTCATTTATTATAAATTATTTTCAAGCAGAGAAAAAGTTAGTTGAGTGAGAGAGAATGGGCAATCTGGGAGTCTCTTGCCCTAGAAAAGGAACTCCAGATGTATTCACCACTTTGTGCATCTACCTTTATGTGGGTACTGGGGAATCGAACCTGAGCCATCAGGCTTTGTAATAAAGTGACTTTAACCACTGAGCAAACTTTCTAGCCCTATCTTTTTGTTTTACCCTCAGGCATGGTCTCACACTAGCCTTGGTTGACCCTGAACTCATTCTGTAGCCCCAAACTGGCCTGGAATTCCTTTATCCTCCACCTAGCCCTCCTGGATACTAGGATTATAGGCAATACCACACCAAGCTCCACTTTAATATTTGAGACCTGGTCTCTTACTGAATGTGGAGATCACATTATGTTAGACTAGCTACCTCCAGCACTGGTATTATAGGCACACAGTGATGCACTTGGCTTTCTTTTTATATGGAAGTGAAGTACAATTGATCTTTATTTATTTTTTGGTTTTTCTAGGTAGGGTTTCACTGTAGCCCAGGGTAACCTGGAACTCATTCTGTAATCTCAGGGTGGCCTTGAACTCATCGTGATCCTCCTACCTCTGCCTCCCAAGTGCTAAGATTAAGGATGTGTGCCACCATGTCTGCCTAATCTTTTCCTCTAATAGAAGTATGTACAAAATGTTTATGGGGTTCAGAGAAGGGCTTAGTAGATTTACTAGCTAATTGTCAAGGACCATACTGCTATGACAAATTCTCCAAGTCTTTTTCCTTTTCTTATTTTTTTAAATTTTTTATTTATTTATTTGAGAGCGACAGACACAGAGAGAAAGACAGATAGAGGGAGAGAGAAAGGATGGGCGCGCCAGGGCTTCCAGCCTCTGCAAACGAACTCCAGACGCGTGCGCCCCCTTGTGCATCTGGCTAATGTGGGACCTGGGGAACTGAGCCTCGAACCAGGGTCCTTCGGCTTCACAGGCAAGCGCTTAACCACTAAGCCATCTCTCCAGCCCTTATTTTTCATAATTTATTTTTCCTTCATTCCTCTTTGCTTTCTTTTCTTTATTAACAACTTCCATAATTGTAATCAATATATCACAGTAATTCCCTCCCTTCCCCCACTTTCCCCCTTTTTTGGTGTTGCCTCAAGGCAGAGTCTGCCTTTATCCCAAGCAACCTGGAATTCACTATGTAGTCTCAGGCTGGCCTTGAACTCTCAGCAATCCTCCTACCTCTGCCTCCCAAGCACTGGAATTAAAGATGTGCGCACCATGCCCAGCTGATCTTGGATATTTTTTATCTTGAATATTTAAATATGAATAGTGATTTGTCAGAAAGAGGGAGAAAAGTAGAATGTTTTAGGTAGGGCTAATGAGAAAGTCATACAGATTTAAAAGAAGTATAGGCGCTGGGCATGTTGGTGCACGCCTTTAATCCCAGCATTTGGGAGGCAGAGGTAGGAGGACCGCCGTGAGTTCGAGGCCACCCTGAGACTACATAGTGAATTCCAGGTCAGCCTGAGTTAGAGTGAGACCCTACCTTGATAAACCAAATTGAAAAAAAAAAAATCTAAGATGGGCATGGTGGCACATGCCTTTAATCCCAGTACTTGGGAGGCAGAGGTAGGAGTGAATTCCAGGTAAGCCTGGGCTAGAGTGGGACCCTATCCTGAAAAACAAACAAACAAACAAACAAACAAACAGCAACAACAAAAAACTATAGGCAAATGACATTTTAGGAGAAGTTGTTTGAAGAAAGGTACATTCAAAAAATGAATTGTTACCAACTCTTCTCTCCAAAAATGCTAAATTGGGGGCTGGTGAGATAGCTTACAGGATAAGGCATTGGCCTGAAAAGCCAAAGGATCCCAGTCCAGTTCCCCCGGACCCACATTAGCCAGATGCACAAGGTGGCACGTATGTCTGGAGTTTTTTCCATTTGCAGTGGCTGGAGGCCCTGGTGCGCCCATTCTCTCTGTCTGTCTGCCTGCCTCTCTCTCTCTCTCAAATAAATAGATGAAAAATAAATAAAATATAAAGTGCTACATTGGAAAGTAAATTCTGGAGAAGGATTGGGGCAGAATCTTAAATATATTTAAGTATAACTGTAATATCAGAAGCACAAAATTCCAAGGAATTTTTGTGAGAGTAGTTCTCATGTGGTAGCTTACACTGTCCTGTAACTCACAAGGCCGAGATTGTCCTTACACTTACTGAAAACCTATTTCGCCTCCCAAATATAGAATTACAGGGATGAGCCACCAAGAAATTTTAAGAAATTAGGCAGAAAAACTAAGTATGCATTAGTGGGTGTTGAAACTGAAAGGCCCAAGAAGTCAGAAGCTCAGAAATACTATCACGCTCCAAGGGGAGCTTAAGCGGGCTCCCTGCATACCTCAAACTCCAGGCTTTACTCTCTGTTGGAAGCAAGTAAAGAATCCCTCTTCTCATTACATCAGAGCCCACTCCTAATATAAAACTAGGTAAAAGGGCATGAGATAGCCCTCAAGGATGGGAAATGAGTAATGAAGTGAACCACTTATTTGGTTTCTGTAAATAGCCTGCACTATAAGCCTTACACTATAAGCCTTAATAGCCCACACTGTTAGCCTTAGTAGCTCGCACCATAAGCTGTAGCAGCCTGCCTCAGACCACCAAGGTCATAGGAGGCTGATACCATACTCTGCTACCCCCACCTAAGGAATTACACAAGTGCTGACCTCCAAGGTCATAGGAGACTGGAACCACACTCTGCTACTCCCACCCAAGGACCTGCGCAAATGCTGACCACCAAGGTCATAAACTAATTGGCTTAGAAACTATGGGGTGGCACCAACTGACTGGCTAACACCCTGCGGGGCTCCTAATATTAGAAAATGATTGGTCTAAGGCACAGGTTTTGTTAGAAACCCTATAAAAACTGTCCTGTTCCTGCATTCGGGGCTCTGCAGTCCTCTACCCCTGTGAGGTGTAGGACTGTGGGCCCCAGCGCGCTTGGAATAAAATCCTCTTGCAGTTTGCATCAAGACCGCTTCTCGTGAGTGAGTGATTTGGGGTGTCGCCTTATCCGGGCAGAGCGTGGGGACCCCTGTGGGGGTTTTTTCCTACAAAACCAACAGCATTAGAAAGCTGGGAGAGTTAAACTCCATAAATTTTAATCTATGGTAGAGAATTAGAGACCAGACATAAATCCTCACTGTTCAAAATAAAAAATGTGAGCAGAGACTTGTCCAAGAACACACAGAAAAGACTAGAACCCAGGTTTCTGTACTCAACCCTCCTTCCCTCCCCCAAAAAAATAGGGCTGGAGAGATGGCTGGGCAGTTAAGACAGTTGCCTGCAAAGCCTAAGGACCCAGGTTTGATTTCCCAGGACCCACGTATAGCCAGATTCACAAAGTAGTACATGTAACTGAAGTTCATATGCAGCAGCTAAAGGCCCTGGTGCCCATTCTCTCTCTTTCTCCCTATAAAAAATTAATTAATTAATTAATAAAAGAAGACACAAAACATTGGGCTGGAGAAGTGACTTAGCAGTTTAGGCACTTGCCTTGGAAGCCTAAGGACCCAAGTTTAATTCTCCAGGACCCACATAAGCCAGGTGCACAAGGTGGTGCATTGTACGGTGTTTGTTTACAGTGACTGGAGGCCATGACATGCCTGTTCTGTGTGTGTCTCCCTATCTATGCTTACAAATAAATAAAACATTAAAATAAGCAAAATATTGGTACCAATTTATTTATTAACATTTATTTATTTATTGGTTTTTCAAGGCAGGGTCTTCTAGTCCAGACTGACCTGTAATTTACTCTGCAGTCTTAGGTTGGCCTCGAATTCATGGCGATCCTCCTACCTCTGCCTCTCCAGTGGTGGGATTAAGGGTGTGCACCATTAGGCCTGGCTTTTATTTATTTTTATTAAGCTTATAAAATAAGGGTTTTCACAGAGTAAAGTAAAAACAACAACAACAAAATAAAACATGGGGGCTGGAGAGTTGGCTTAGCAGTTAAGCGCTTGCCTGTGAAGCCTAAGGATCCTGGTTCGAGGCTCGATTCTCCAGAACCCACGTTAGCCAGATGCACAAGGGGGGGCACGCGTCTGGAGTTCGTTTGCAATGGCTGGAGGCCCTGGCGCGCCCATTCTCTCTCTCTCCCTCTCTCTTGCTGTTGCTCATAAATAAAAATAAACAAAAAATAAAATAAAATAAAATAAAATAAAATATGGGGTTTCATTATGACATTTTCATACATGTATATCGTTGCACTTTGCTCATAGTCACCCTCCACAATAACCAACCTTGTCTGTCCTACCCATGGTCCTGCCTGCCACTGGTCTCCTACTCACATAGGCTCATACCAATTTAGAAGTCAGGGCACCTTAGAACTTTAAAGAAGGGAGATTCTATTCAACCTAAGCATGCCTATTTATATACACGATATTTTTTTCTGTAGCTCTATTTCAGGGTATTGATTAGGTACTGATTCATTGATATAAAAACATACCCTAAGTCGGGCGTGATGCTGCATGCCTTTAATCCTAGCACTTGGGAGGCAGACGCAGGAGGATCTTCGTGTTCAAGCTGAGTTCACGGCCACCCTGAGAGTACATAGTCAATTCCAGGTCAACCTGGGCCAGGGAGAGACTTTACCTCGAACCCCCCCCCCACCAAAAAAAAAAAACACCCTAAACCATATTTTCAGGAATTACAATAGTCTGATACAAGTCCTCTGCGGACCACCAAGGGGCGCAACATATTTTTTCTACAAGGCAATCCAAACCTACCCCCAAAATTCGCGGAACCTAGAAGCTGAACGTTTGTTGGTGGTAAGGTTGCTTTTTGAAAAGACACATCCGCCTAGCGAAGACGAGTTTCTTCACGTGATAAGGGTCCTTCCATGTCCCACGTTCCGATTGGCCACACTAGCTCTGAGAGGCGGGCTTGCTTCGGGGTCACTCTCTTCTATTGGCTGTTGAGACGGCGGCCGTTTAGAGCGCAAGTAGCAAGTTAGGACGAAGGAGCTGAGGCACGCTGTAGCACTGTCCTTCCATCTCGGTTCTGGTGGGAATCGGAGGACTGGAGCAGGTCTGGGTCCCTAGGGAATGGATCGGGTATGGCGCGCGTGGTTCCGAAAGTGCGTCAAAGAGAAAGGATCGTCTGCACCTGGCTCCCAGAGCATCGTAGTCTCCTGGCTCAACCGGGCCGAGTGGGACCAGGTGACGGTCTATCTATTTTGTGATGATCAGAAATTGCAGCGGTATGCACTGAACCGCATTACTGTGTGGAGGAGCAGGTAAGACAGAAGACAGCCTTCTAACCTGCATGCTGCTAGTGCTTCACCAGTTCCTGTGTCGAGTTCCTGAAAGCCCTAATTATCTGTAGTTCTCCTCTCCAAATTGTCTAATGGTGCCATTCTCCCAGGTGTCTAAGGGAAAGTTACAACCAAACTCTTAACCTGTCTGGGAATGAACAAGACGTGTGTTTCAATAATCCTGTTGTATCTATGAAATTTAATCGTTGCTTACAAAATAGAAAGATTGGGGCTAAAGTAATGGATTAACATTCTAGAATAGTTTTCTGATTCCAGTTAGAAAGGGAGCCTTACAAGAAAAACCATGTTGGTGTGGTGCGGGATGGGCGTGGCTGTTCAATCCACTTGATCAGGACGGGGGCAGGCTAAGAAGGGATTATTATAGGGCTTCTCTAGCTAAGTAGAGTTTCAGAGCAAAATAAAGGGGTGTATCCATACAGTTGTTGAGTCTGGGGGAGGGGCATCCTCTTGTGTGTCTTGTAGCCTTTCAGGCTGTATTATTACTGCTGGATTCCAGCGACATTAGCCATCTCTTTCACCTTGTATCTACTTGTACTCTTGAGCCAGTATGTAATGAGAATATAACAACATTTTTATGATAGTGCTGGACTGTGGCCCTTTAGGTTAGGCAACGAACTCCCCCTGGCAGTGGCTTCTACTGCTGACCTGATACGCTGTAAGCTCATGGATGTTACTGGTGGCTTGGGCATGGATGAACTTAGACTGCTCTATGGCATGGCATTGGTCAGGTAAGGCCTGCATGGGATAAAAGTGGGGGCTGGCTTTGGGAACTGGAGGTGGATAAGCATGTAATAAGCAAAGCTTGGCTTCAAGTGCTACGTGAAACCAAAAGTGCTGGGGGGGGGTGTCCTCTCTGATTATGGGTCAACCTGTGATTGTTTAACTGGACAGCTTTTGTCACCTTGCCAACATATTCTGTTTTCTTTGTCCAGAAAGGATATCTTCTCTCTCTCTTCTTCCCTCCCCTTTAGGTATATGGCAGGGAGGAGGATTCAGATCATTTGGTCTAGGTGGTCCTCATGTGGCTTTGACAGTCTGATTTTTTTCCTTCCCCATTTACTCCCTACTGAGAGGAACATTTCTGAATGGTTCATTTCCCTTGTCTATAACTGTAGATTTTCCATCCTTGCTTCCATCTGTGTATCTAGCACCATCTTTCCTCTATGAAAATAGAGATTGCTGAGTTGTGTAAGTGAAGAAGACATGCACTGGGAGTTCCTGTACTACAAAGTGAATCACACTGGTAGTTTTAGCTATTTCATACATATGGTGGTGTTGCCACTGAATTGTTTCATATGTCAAAACTTTTTCTATGGGCCAGAGAGAGGCTTAGATGGCTTAGTTAAGGCCTGCGTAGCCTAAGGACCTAGGTTTCATTCCCCAGGGCCCACGTAAGCCAGATGCACAAGGTGGTGCTGCATCGGGAGTTTGTTTGCAGTAGCTAGAGGCCCTGGTGTGTCCATTATCTCTCTGTCTCTCTTAAATAAATAAATAAAATATTTTGAAAAGCCCCTTTTATCATTGCATATTGTTCCCTTTTTCTTGATGTTCTTTCCTCTTATTGTCTCTATCATATAGCTGTGTTCCATAAACATCTGATGTAGTTCTAGCATCTATAACATATGTTATGTTATGTTATATCATGATTGTTTATTCTAGACCAAACTTGTCAAGGCCAGAATAGTGTCTTATTCCTTCACAGGGCTTCAGTATGGGAGGAGATCTCAGTAAATGTTGAGGTAGATGGAAGTATACATTAGCTAACACCTACCATAAGTAGAGGTCAGCCAGAAAGGTTGCAGAAATATATAAGGTGTAACTTAGCAAGGTATTTCAGGTAAAATTTTTTTTGGCTCTGCTACTTTTTCTTCCCCAATCCCAGGTTTGTGAATCTTATCTCAGAGAGGAAGACAAAGGATGCCAAGCTCCCCCTCAGATACCTGGCTCAGGAGGTATGTATGATAAAATGGTATTAATTATTCTCTGGCTCTCCAGGAAGGCTCCTTAAGTGGGGTAGGTGGTGAGGTTTGCAAACAAACTATTTCATCCTATCACCACCAGCTGAGCCCAGTGGGCACTCCAGGGTGTTCCAATTTCTTTTTTCTTTTTGAATTTTTTATAGTTAGCATATGAAGAAATATATATATATATATATATGTATGTCATACTTATTCACTCCCCCACTGCCCATCCCTCTCTCCTCTTTTGCCTTTCCTCCCCCTAAATAGTCCTTCCTTTTGTTTGTTTGTCATTTACATTCCATTCAATTACATTCTTTCTTCTCCCCCTTTATACCTCTTCCTGTCCTTTTATAGTCTCCTTTCTACTTTCATGTCCTAAAGACACAAACATGCATATATAAATTTAAGTCTGAATTCTAACATATGTGAGAAATCATGTGTTATACTTCACTTCACATATTGATGTCTAATCCTATCTGTTGCACTGAAAATGTCATTATTTAATTCTTTACAGCTAAATAAAATTCCATTTGTTATATGTACCACATTTTCTATATCCATTCATGTGAGGCTGGTTCCATATGGTAGCTATTATGAACAATATAGCAGTAAACATGAATTTATAAGTGTCTTTATGGTATGCTGACCTAGAATCATTTGGGTATATGCCCAGAAATGATGTAGCTGGATCCTATTGTAATTCTGTTTTTAGTTTTTCCCCCACTTTTCATAATTTTAATTGTGTGTGTATGTGTGTGCATGTGTGTGTGCACCCACACGTCAGGTCTTTTGCCACTTCAAACTCCAGACACATCCACCACTTTGTGCATCTGGCTTTATGTGGATAATGGGGAACTGAAGTTTTGCAAAAATGCACGTTTATCCACTGAGCCATCTCCGAAGCCCCTGCTTGTTGTACTTAAAAAAAATTGTTTATTTACAAGGAGAAAGAGAGAGAGAAAGTATATGAATGAATATGAGCACACCAGGGTCTCTAGCCACTGCAAATGAACTCTAGATGCATACACCATTTTGTGCATCTGGCTTTACATGGGCACTAGGAATCACACCCAGGTGGTCAGGCAAGCACCTTAACCAATAAGCCATCCCCCCTTGTTCTACTTTTTGTTTGTTTGTTTGCTTTTTGTTTTGAGGTAGGGTCTCGCTTTATCTCAGGCTGACCTGAAATTCACTATGTAGTCTCAGGGTGACCTCAAACTCATGGCAATCCTCCTATTTCTGCCTCCCAAATGCTGGGATTAACAGCATGTGCCATCACTCCTAGCTCCCTTGTTCTACTTTCTTTTGTTTGTTTTTCAAGGTAGGGTCTCACTGTAGTTCAGGCTGACATGCAATTCACTTTGTAGTCTCAGGGTGGTCTTGAACTCATGGTGATCCTCCTACCTCTGCCTCCCAAGTGCTGGGATTAAAGGTGTGTGCCACCATGCCCGGTCCCCTTGTTCTATTTTTAACAACTGAAAATAATGTAAATACAACAGGGTATAGTATTTTCCAAAAAGTAATATCCCTTGCCAACTACTTTAGTACATGGGTGAGATTTCTGTGAGTGAGGAGAGCAGGACAGTTACATTTTCTCAGTTGTGATCCCAAAAATCAGTAGTGCCAGAAAAGGTACTGAAAGCTAGCTTGCCCTTAGTAGCTCTCAAATACAACTTAAACTACTATAGGAAAGAAAAGCTTGTTTTCTCCTGGACTATATGGCTGAGTGGGCAAATAACAACTTCCCCAGTCTTGCTTTAGAATTTAGTGAAAGTGTGAGATTAAAGAAATAAGGGGAGGGGCTGTAGAGTTGTCTCAGAGGTCAAAGGTGCTTGCTTTTGCATCCTGATGGCCCAGGTTCAGTTCCCCAGTTCCCAGTGCAAAGTGGTACTTGTGTCTGGAGTTTGTTGGCAGTGGCAGGAAGCCCTGGGGTGCCCATTTTCTCCCTCTGTCTACCTTTGTGTCTCCCCATACAAATAAAAAATTAAGGCCAGAGGGATCATTTGAACTTTATATAATTTTTTGTTTTTAAAAACCGGGGACCATTTGGACCTCAGCTTCTATTATATCAGTATGTCTAACCCAGAGTAGGATCTAACTCGCTAAGTAGCTGAGGATGGCCTAGAACTTCTGATCCTCCAGCCTCCATCTCCCGAGTGCTGGCGTGACAGGTGCACATTACCAGCCCTGTTTAGGCAGTGCTGAGACTCAAAATTGAGCCTTAGGGCATGCCAGGCAAGCACTCTGAAAGAAGCAGAGTTGCTCCCTTGATCCTTATGACTTGTATCTCAGTGGGCTTGGCCAGCCCTAATTCTGGGAGTAGCCCATTGAAGGTGAGGACTCTGAACGTACTACTGCGTAGGGACAAAAAAGGGTAGCAGTTAAAGTGCCTCCTCTCAGAACTGACAGTGTAAGGGAGGAGACTGCCAAGCAGCAAGAAAGTTACAGATATTTCTGCCTTGAATAAGTATTTGGATTGTGTATGGCAGAGGGCAGGTATGGGAAGAATGGAGGGATAAAGGGTATATAGGGAGAGGGAAAAGGCAGAGGGTGGCTGGAGAAGGTAATTGCTAATGCTTACTCACAGAAATCCCTTAAAGCATGGTTGGTGGTTGGATGACTCCTGATTTTCAAAACCATTTCTACACAGCCATAAAATATAATCAAACCCTGGATTTTAATCTTCACATGAAGATTGGAATCCTTTCTCAGGACATGACTTATTCCATCTGTAAAATGGGAGGGATAACCAGGTTAATACATTCTTCAGTTTCTTCCAGTTTTAATATTTTCTGGTTTCTATACTTATCCCTTATCTCCAATCAGGTGAATATTCCAGATTGGGTTGTTGAACTTCGCCATGAGCTGACCCACAAGAAAATGCCACATATAAATGACTGCCGCAGAGGTGAGGTATACTAATTACAGTTAAGTCCAAAGGTTTGGGCTGATGTTATTTGGATTAGAAGAGCAGGGAGGTCTGGGCGTGGTGGTATATGTCTTTAATCAAAGAAGGGCAGGGAGGAAGATCTGTCTTGGCCACAAAATTTAAGGGGTTATCTAAGCTTAGTGATCAAGATAAACACATCTTCATGTGGAAAAACCTTCTACAAGCAAAGTATGAAAAATGAAAAAATATTAGTATTACTGAGTTCTTTTGCTTCAGGCTCCAATATGGCTTGGCAGGGTATTGGGCTGGTATTTTTTTTTAAATTTATTTTTATTTTTTATTTGAGAGCAACAGACTGACAGAGAAAGAGGCAGATAGATAGAGAATGGGCCCACCAGGGCCTCCAGCCACTGCAGACAAACTCCAGACGCATGTGCCACCTTGTGCATCTAGCTTACATAGGTCCTGGGGAATTGAGCCTTGAATCAGGGTCCTTGGGCTTCACAGGCAAATGCTTAACTGCTAAACCATCTCTCCAGCCCTGGTCTTATTTTTTGAAGTAGGGTCTCACTCTAGCCCAGGCTGACCTGGAATTCACTATGTAGTCTCAGGGTGGCCTCAAACTCATGCCAGTCCTCCTACCTCTGCCTCTCGAGTGCTGGGATTAAAGGCATGTGCTGCCATACCTGGCTTTCTGGGTCTTTTTGATAGCTTGATTTCAGGTTTTGTTTTTGCCTTCTCCTAAATTTTGCTTCTGCTGTATACCTCATTAGCCTCACTGCAATAGGGATGGAAGGGGTTTATTGAGAGGAGTAAGCCACAAACATAGTTATGAACACAGGAGTTACTTGGTTATCCATTTCTTCACATTGAAAACAAAGATAACAAAGCAACAACAACAATAGCAGCAACAAAAAACCCTGATCTAACCATCTCCCTTATACTTAGGAAATAGATCTAGAGAAAGGATGAGACTTGGCTAAGGCCTTGTAACTAGCTGGTGTGGCTGGCTTCCAGATCTCCCACTTATCACCTCTTGCTTTATGTAGTATCCCATGTCTAAGTCTAGTATTAGGCTTTGCTTGTTTGTTTTGTGTTGTTTTTCTTTTCTGGGAAAGATTCTGGTGAACAGGAGAAAACAACAGACAGCTTAGAGGGAGAGAAGCTATATATGAATATTTGAGACTTGAGTCTTTGAACTAACTATTCCTTAGGCTTTCCCATTATGTGCACTAGATGAGAATGGAAACCACAGAGCTGGGGACCTGCTAGCTGTTTGCCTTTGGTTGGTCCTATGACATTGCCTTTTTCCTCTCTTCCTTTAGGCTGTTACTTTGTACTGAACTGGCTCCAGAAGACATACTGGTGTCATCAATTGGAGAATAGCATGAGAGACACCTGGGATTTGGAGGAGGACAGAGGACAAATAGAAGAACAAGAGGAAAATAATGTTATTGAAGATGTGGAACCAAAATCAGAGCCTCAGGATGAAGGGAAAGGTGCTGAGTTGAATGTCAGGGGTGATGGAGACAATAAAAGTAATGAAGAGGTGGATTCTCCTTGTGAAAAGACTCTGAGACATAAGGAGTTATATGGTAGGTGTGCATGGAGTAAAAGGGCCCACGAGCTTGGAAATCTCGGGCTTAGGGTTAGTATGAGTTACTCCCTGATTTAGCATATCCTATGGACTGTGGTGAGTCTCAGCTTTAAAACTTAGTTCCACAAACCATCTTCTGCTAGTTTCTATGATGTAGTGGTTACCTCATCTTTCTTGGACTCTGTGAAGTAGATGGGAAAAGAACTGTCCTCAATTTATAACTCAAGAAATGAGGTATAAGAGGTTCAGAATCTTAGCAGGAAATGTGGCTGGGATGGTGGCCCCATCTGTTTCCCCATTCTATTTTCAGAAAGATCCCGAGAATTGCTTGTATCATATGAAGAGGAACAGTTTAAGGTAAGTGCCCTTGACCTGATATACTCTTACCCTCCCTAGCCACTTTTTTTTTTTTTTTTTTTTTTTTGCTTTTGCCAGCTACCTGAGAGAATTCTTGAGAAAATATTTGAAAGAAAAGTGGCAAAGCATGAAGGAATTCCTGGGAAAGTGAGGAGGAGGGGAACAAGGAATGAGGGAAGCAGAGCAGGCTCTAATGACATGACCCACCATACTGATGGAAAGGAGCAGGTGATGAAGTTTGCAGACAGTCTGTCCTATGGGTATAGATAGCTGGGTGAATGGTTGTAGACCTGCAGTTCTGAAGCTGGCCAGCAGATGGAAACTCAGGAGCATCCCTAGATCAGGTGAGCATCAGTATGCTATTTTATTTTTATTTATTTGATTTTTTGAGGCAGGGTCTCACTTTAGCTCAGGCTGACCTGGAATTCATGATGTATTCCCAGGGTGGCCTTGAACTCATGGTAATCCTCCTACCTCTGCCTCCCAAGCACTGGGATTAAAAGTGTGTGCCACCATGCCTGGCCAGCATGCTATTTTAATAGAAAGGCTCAGAAAGAAACCACTTGGCTTACTCTCCCTTTTCACAGACACATTGGAGCTGAGAATGAGTAAAGGGACAGAACCAAGCTCCCATATACAGTTAATGGTAAAACCAGGATACACACCTGGGCCTCTGACTTTTCTTGCTTAGATAAAAATAATTCATTGCCTCCCCTCACTTCTTACTTCTTGGCCCAAATGTCTCTACCTATCTCCAACCAAGTACTCCTATTGGACATCTTTTTATTAAGGTATTTTATGATTGGCAGCCACAGAGCATTTGGGGCAGGAGAGAAGGAAGAGGAGAGAGTGGTTATTTTTAGTTGTTGGGCTAATATGGGAATTGTGGACCCCCCTTACATGCTTTGCTCTGTTTGCTGAAAGGCACTGTTGAAATTCTATGAGAAGGCATTCTGGAGGAATTGAGGTTGGGTTGCCTTGCTGAGTCAGCATTTTGATGGGACCCTCTTTGCCGTCAGGTGCTGGAGAAACTTAGGCATTTACCTCGGGCCATTAAGATTTGGAGTAATCCATCCCCACGTGTAGAATGCATCCTGGCAGAACTCAAGGGCATTTCATGGGAGAACAGGTGTGTAAAACTGTAACCAGGGGCTAGTTAGTTTCTAAGCCAGGCCTTGTTGTGCAGGTCCATATTCCCAGATTGTTAGGAGGCTGAGGCAGGGGTATTACATAATCTGGGTTACAGAATGAATTCAAGGCCACTTTAGGTAATTTAGTGACACCCTGTATCAATATAAATGGTAACAAAAGAAGGCTGTGAATATAGCCCAGTGGTAGAGTGGTGCTTAGTATACACAAGGCCCTGGGTTCCATTCAAAGACAAGAAATCAGTTTCTGTATCCTAGCTTGGTAACTTCTGTTGTAGGAAATCCCTGGGGTAATTCCCGCCCCCCACACAGTTGGCCCTGTTTTCTGCATGTTCTTCTGCCCCCGGCTGTGCCAGCTACCAGTGAAGGTTGCCTGTTGTGTCAGGAGAATGTCCAGAAGCAGGAATTCCCACTGTCATCCATCCCTTGACCAGCCTTGTTCCTCTCTGTTGTGTGTAATACGGCACTGTATACAAGTAGGAAAAGCACTTGATCCTTAACACCTCACTGCTTAGTTCTTGGGTACAGCTAGTTAATGCTTTGAAACAGGTGTTGGAGGGTGTCAGCATCTCTTGAGTAGTCATGGTTGGGGTGGGGGCAGAGGAAGGTCCTTTTCAGGGCTTGGCTCCTAGAGACAAAATTCTTCCTCTTTCAGTATAGCCATGTATGTACCCCTTACTTTCAGTAGGGCTCAATTCCTGCTCTCAGGGGGCATTCTACCTAACTTAAGATAGAAAGGGCTTTGGAGAACTGTTTACTAAGAACTTGTGGAGTCAGGGGTATAGTTCAGTGGTAGAATGCTTGCCTTACATGCATGAGGCCCTGGGTTTGATCCTCAGCACCAGAAGAAAGGAAGGAGAGAAGAAAGAAAGAACGGGAAGATAAGTAAACAATGATATTTTATTGGGGGTATCTTGGAAATCATTTTCTCTAGGCTTGCCAGGAGAGGCTCTT
The DNA here is from genome assembly GCF_020740685.1 of Jaculus jaculus. NCBI lineage: Eukaryota > Metazoa > Chordata > Mammalia > Rodentia > Dipodidae > Jaculus > Jaculus jaculus. Next base: position 58,121,283 of record NC_059125.1, on the reverse strand, counting down.
GGGAAGCAACTAGCTCTGGAGTAGTTAGCTTGCTGCTACTAGTTTAGTTTTGAGCTACATGAGGTTAAGAGATTAACCCTAGAACTAGGGTTTGATTCCCTAGTTCCCACATAAAGCCAGATACACAATGTGGTGCATGCTTCTGGAGTTTGTTTGAGTGATTAGAGGCCCTTGCATGCACATTCATTCTCTCTCCCTATGCAAATAAATAAATAAAATATTTTTGAAAAAATAAAGTTGGCTATCTGAATGCTACCTTGTTTTTGAGAATCCATAGGTCTCTCCTTCCCTAGCACTGGGATTATAGGTGTAGGCTATGTGTAACATTATGGGTGTTAGCAATCTGAACTCAGGTCCTCATGCTTGCATAGCAAACACTTTTACCCACTGAGCTATCTCCCCAGTCATCCATACGTTTTTTTTTTTTTTTTTTTGTGGTAGGTTCTCACTTTAGTCTAGGCTGGCCTTGAACTCACAGTGATTCTCATACCTCAGCCTCCCAAGTGCTGCTCCTGAGTAACTTGGACTACGTACATGTGCCACCATTCCTGGATAAACTAGTATCCTCTTGTTTCAGAAATGCTGTGCTGGATGCTTTTCTGGATGATGGTTTCCTCATTCCCACATTTGAGCAGCTGGCAGCTTTGCAGATAGAGTATGAAGGTAGGGCCCGGGGGGTCCACTGCAACGTTAGGGTTCTGTGTTTCTTGTGTAAGAACACCAGAGGTGGGCTGGGGAGGTGGGGATTGGGAAGCATTAAGTCTCAGCTTTCTTGGTTGAGTGCACCAGGTGGTTCTGCTGATAAGTAGTTGTGGGGCTGTCTTGAGGTTGCTGTGGTTAGGGTGGAATGGGATGGTATGGCATGGGGTGGAATGCATAAAGTGGAAGAGTCTTAATGTTATTGTGCCTTGGTAATTGTGATTTAGCTACTAGCTAAAGAGCTATTAACAACAGTACTGGAAGGGCCTTTGTGAGGTCATCTAGTCCAACATCCTCATGTTACAGATGGTCAGACTGAGGTCCAGAGAGGGGAAAGTACTGATCCAAAGTCACACAGTGAGTTACTGACAAAGTTGAAGCCAGAACCAGAGCTCTTTTTCTTTTACACTTTATTATTTTACATCAGTTGTTGGTTTCTAGATACTAACTGGTTTCTCTTTCCCTGCTCTGCTTTCCTCTTTCCTCTTGTTCTGCGGTGGCAACTGTGTTGTTGGGGCTCGGGTGTGTTCTCTCTTGCTTGTTCGCTCGCTCGCTCGCTCTCTTGCTCCCATCCCATTGCCCTCACAAACCAGAAAACATGGACTTGAATGACGTCTCGGTGCCAAAGCCATTCTCTAAGTTCTGGCAGCCTCTGCTCAGGGGCCTGCACTCTCAGACCTTCACACAGGCCCTGCTGGAGAGGATGTTCTCTGAGCTGCCAACCTTAGGGAACAGTGGGATCCGGCCCACCTACATCCTTAGATGGACCATTGAACTGATCGTGGCCAACACCAAAACTGGTGAGAGAGACTAGCCTTTACCCCAGGCAGGACAATGTCCTCAGCTCTCTTCTGAAAAGCACCAACAGGCAGACAGTTCCCTTGTTACAGGTTTAGGATTGTCCAAGAGGGTCCTGCATGAATCCCAGAGCCAGCTAAGCTGGGCTAGGATAAAGCGATCTGAATGCTTTGAGCATTTAGGAGGTATAGGGTGGGAGATCTAGGGGATGAAGAGGGATACAGCCCAAGGTTTCAAGGTCACAAGTTGGGTGTGGTGGGGGGGTGATTTGGTTTCTTCTCAGACCCTTTTTTCTCTTTCAGGACGGAATGCTCGACGGTTTTCTGCAAGCCAATGGGAAGCAAGAAGGAGCTGGAGGCTGTTCAACTGTTCTGCCTCCCTTGACTGGCCCCAAGTGGTTGAGTCCTGCTTGGGCTCACCTTGTTGGGCCAGCCCCCATCTCCTTCAGCTGTAAGTCTTAAATTCCATCTGGTAAGAGGATGAGGCCTGGAAGCCTCAGGGCCATATAGCCCTAGACTTGCTGAATTGGAAAATCCTTTTGGGGACATCTATTCCAGTCCCCCTCTCAGAGACTGATGGGAGAACTGAGTCCAGAGAGGAAGGGATAAGATATTCTTGCCTATGATCATTCAGCCTAAGATTTGACTGAACTACGTCCAGTGTGAGAATGCTTCACATATGGCTTGCACAGTGTAGATGCACAATAAATGGTAGCTGATGTTCATTTCTGGACCCAGGTCTTCCGATTTAAAGCCAGTACTTTCCAAAACATATGCCTGATAGTTGTGCAAAAGCCTTTAGTGGCTCCCCAATGCCTTCCTGGCAGAGTAAAGCTTAGCCAGACATTCAAAGATCTTTGTGATTCTGTTCCTACCTATCATGTTAAACATATCTCTTGTGAGTCTCCTTTACTCAGTCCTCTTCAGGGTCTGTGTCCAATTAGAATCATCATGCTGGTTCCCATAAATATCTGTGATTATCTCCTTTTCCTTTCTCTGTCATTTCCTGCCTCCAAGCCACTTCCCTCATTCTCATGGAAGCTGTCAGCACCTGATTCTCTTCCTGCTTTCTGGAGCAATTTTTCTTTTCATCTGGGTGATCCATTTGACACTATATTTCCTCAACTCTACAGATTTTCATTCTCTCTTGCATATAGCCATCAGTTTCCATTACTCAGAGGTGTTCCTCCTTGAAAGCTGACACCCCAGCATCCCATTTGGTGACCACCACCTCTTATCCTTTTATTTCTTAACCTCCTATTTTATGACAGTGTTCTATACCTGTGCCCCAACCTCCCTTTCATTTCCTTCTTCCATCTAGTTTGTTTCCTCAGTCAGTCCTGTCAATGGCTGGTCACATCAGTCACTTATCAACACTCATTTCTGCTCATCCTTCAGCCTTGTGGAACTTTCAGATTTTAAACTGGAATTAGTCCTCTCTTCTTCCCTCACTTCTCAGCCTGGGGAACTGAGCTCTTCTGGAGAAAACTGCATAGCTCTGCAGATTGCTGCTACTGCAGAGGTGTAACATTTTTTTTGTTGTTGTTTTTTCAAGGTTGGGTCTCACTCTAGCTCAGGCTGACCTGGAGTTCACTATGTAGTCTCAGGGTGGCCTCGAACTATGGGTGATCCTCCTACTTTTGCCTTCTGAGTGCTGAGATTAAAGGCGTGCACCACCACACCAGGCTTATAATTTTTTTTTTTTTGAGGCAGGGTCTCACTTGAGCTCAGGTTGACCTGCAACATACTCTGTATTCCCAGGCTGATCTTGATCCCACTTTTGCCTCCTGAATCCTAGAATTAAAGGTATACACTTTTAATCTCAGACTTGGCCTCAATTTTTTGTGTCTAGACTTTTTTTTTCTTTTTCTTTTTCTTTTCTTTCTTTCTTTTTTTTTTTTTTTTTTTTGGTTCTTTGAGGTAGGGTCTCACTCTAGCCCAGGCTGACCTGGACTTCACTATGGAGTCTCAGGGTGGCCTTGAACTCATGGCAGTCCTCCTACCTCTGCCTCCCGAGTGCTGGGATTAAAGGGGTGCACCACCATGCCCAGCTTTTTTTTTTTTTTTTTTTTTTTTTGAGGTAGGGTTTTGCTCTAGCCCAGGCTGACTTGAAATTCACTATGCAGTCTCAGGGTGGCCTTGAATTCACAGCGATCCTACCACCATCATCTTTGTCCTGTTGGCTTCCAAATACTTTCCAAATCTGAGATTTGTCTTGCCATATCTACTTATCCAGGGTCTCTTTCTATTAGCCTAAGCTTTTCAAGAGCAAGAGTTCTGCATTAGCTATCTGCTCCAGCACACCACACAAATGCAGACATTAAGCAAGCCTTAGTAAAGATCATTGAATTGAAAGGTATGGTATCAAAGGTATTTCTTTGATTAACAGTGCTGTCCTTGTTAGGAGATGACTCATTGCCTGAGAAATGAATGAAACAGGAGACTCGATGTCAAGACCATCTTAGTTCCCTAACCCCTCTGTTTGATCCAGAAGTCTTTCTTGAACCCTTAGTAGCATTTAAGGCAGAGTATAATTTACAAGGCAAAAAAATATGTGGCCTTGTTGACATTCATTCAAGGTCAGAATTCTAGAAATGAGATTAACCAAATAGGCACATGCTAAATGGGTGGAGCTTTAGAGTAGAAGTGACATGGATGGGTAATAAACTGGGACAAGTCCTAGATGAAGCTGGGGGGGTGAGTATAGACCATTTAAAGGATAGATAGGCTGGAGAGATAGCTCAACAGTAACAGGCGCTCACTTGCAAAATCTGACTATCTTGGCTAATTTTCCCAGGACCAACTTAAAGCCTGACCCAAAAGTGGTGCACACATGTGCAGTGTGTTTGCAATGGCAAGAGGCTCTGGAGTGCCCATACACATGTACACACACACACACACACACACACACACACACACACAAATGAGCAAGTAAATAAAGGAGAGACATTTGAGCATTTCAAGCAGGGAAAATCAAGGAAGTTTTAAAGTGCAAAAGGAATGCCTCATGTGTATGTACTTGAGGGAGGAAGTGTAAAGAGCAATATGGAGATGTTTGGATAGATGACCTTCAAGATACTTTACAATCCTAAGTATCTGCAGGGTGGAAGCTGCTAGTCTTAAGTCCGGACCATAGAGAACTTCCAACCCATGCATACCAGAAGGATGCAGCACATGCCATTAATACAGCAGCTTATTTGGGTATGATCCATTGTGAACAGATCCTACCTTTCTCAGATAATCAGGAATTTAGTTCGAATCACCCCATTATACAAGTGGGAAATAGAGGGAACTTCCTAGGTATGTTGCAAGTCTGCTATAGCCAGAATCCAGGCAGCCTTTCCTTAGTCCTGTGGTCTTCATTTTATTTTGTCTTTATTTATTTATTAGAGAAAGAGGGAGAAAGAGAGAGAATGGGCATGCCAGGGCTTCAAGCCACTGCAAATAAAGTTCAGATGCATGTGCCACCTTGTGCATCTGGCTTACATGGGTACTGGGGAATCGAACCTGGGTTCTTAGGCTTCACAGGCAAGTACCTTAACCACTACCCATCTTTCCAACCCTCTTTTTTATGTTTACAAATTTTAGTTTTTTATTTATTTGAGAGAGAAAGAGGCATATATGGAAAGAGGATGGGTGTACCAGGGACTCCAGCCACTGCAAACGAACTCCAGATGCCTGTGCCACCTTGTGCATTTGGTTTATGTGGGTACTGGGGAATCGAACCTGGGTTCTTAAGCTTCAAAGGCAAGTACCTTAACCATTAGCCCATCTTTCCAGCCCTGTGGTCTTTCATAATGCTCCACTAGTTTATGATAGCAGAAGGCATTTGTTACTAGGTTAATAAAGAACAGTTTTTGTCCGTCCCCCCCACCCCGCCCCACAATCAAAAAATAAAGAGTGCCACTGTTAATTAGTATCAGTCATGGTGCTGTTTTTTCTAACTTATGTAATTATATACAGTATTCTTGGTAGGTAGAAGAATAATACCCTTTGACAAAGAAAATGTGATAAGATAATTACCTGGTGTGTTGATAATGGGACAGGAATCCTAGCCTGTGTCCTATAAGTCTAAGTCTACCTTCTTCCAGCAGTTCAAAGCTGTGACCTTCTCAATCCCAGGCCGTCATCAGACATCCTCAGGAAGGAAGTGCATTTTACCAGTCCTGTCATGTCAGCTGGAGAATAGTGGGTGGGTAATAAGAAGCAGCAGTGACAAGGAGACTTGTCAGTAACAAGTGCCTGGGAATATTTATTATTAATCAAGCTAATGGACCACAGAGAGTAGTTTCTCCCTGGATTTTCTGCTAATAAAGTTGGAAGCTTCTCAGAAGCTCCCCGCAGCCAGCCAATATCAATATTCAATTTGAATCAGTGTCATTTTGGAATGTGAAATAAGCCCTGCCAACAGGGTGTTCCAGTTTAGTGTGCAGACCCCCAGCTCTGCTAGTAGCGTCCATGCATATGTGACCAACCTGCGTGCGCTGTATGAGCTCCTCCAGCACTCACACATCACACTGGTAGGACTAGAAGGATGTCTTCCACCCCTCCACTTTGCCCTGTGTCCAGCAGTGCTGCCTACCTGTTAGGGGCGAGGCTCTGTGAGGTATGCTCTGCCCCTTCCTCCCCAGCAGCCCTGCGTCTGGTACTGGTTTTGCTGCTAGTACTACCTGTTGTGTGCGCAGTATCATCATATTTAGTTCTCTCTGCTGACCCTTCCTGACAGTCATCAAGCCCTGTCCCCTGTCTGTCCACCATCCCTCATAGCTTCTCTCTCTCCCTTGTCTCCCACCAGTGCCCTAGCTCTGCCCTCACTGGCTAGCCTGAATTGTGCCAACAGGTGCCTTCCTGATCTCTCTGCCTTCAGGACGCCCTGCCTAGGCCATTTTCTACATGACCATCCTTCAGGTGGTTGCTACAGGGATCTTCAGAAACGGCAGCTCTCACCTGTTCTCAGAGTTGGCATATGATCTGCTCCGTAACACACATTTCCTTTCCCTTCCCGGCCTTCTCTTCCTCCCCCAGCTCCTCCACATTGGTCTTGCTGTCCTGCAGCCAGGCTGCTCTCGCCACATGCAGCACAGTGCTCAGTCTTATTGCTTGTCTTCCTGATCCTCACCTGCATGTAGCCTCCTTCAGACCCCATTCCTTGTGCTTTCTGCCTCCCCAGCTCCTGCAGTGCCCACAGATCAGTTTACTGTGCTCACTGGGCCTCCTTTCCACATCCTGTTTTGTCTTTCCAATGCTGCTGTTTTTTTTTTTTTAACTATTCATTTATTTATTTACGGGGGGGGGGAGGGGAGAGAGAATGAGAATTGGCATGCCAAGACCTCCAGCCCCTGCAAACAAACTCCAGATGCATGTGCCCCCTTGTGCATCTGTCTAACGTGGGTCCTGAAGAATTGAACCAGGGTCCTTTGGCTTTGGAGGAAAACACCTTAACTGCTAAGCCATCTCTCCAGCCCTGTGTGGTTTTGTTTTTGAGGTGGGGTCTTGCTCTAGCCCAGGCTGACCTGGAATTCACATGTATCCTTAGGGTGGCCTTGAACTCGTGGGCACCCTCCTACCTCTGCCTTCTGAGTGCTGGGATTAAAGGCATGCACCACCATGCCTGGCTTATTTTTTTTTTTTTAACCTTCCCCCTGTTTCAGGCTGGGTTTATAGCTGCTCCCATAAGGAATCACACATTGTGTTCTGGGCAGAAGCCCAGAACATTTCCAGGCATATCCTTGAATCTGAGGACAGATTGCTCAGCTAGGCCCAGAGGATGAAGGATTCTATCATTCTCATTCCTTGCCCATTGGCTACTTTGCACATTTATTTAGCCTTTCTTGCCCTATGGCCCTATTGGCTACATTGTATATTTATTTAGCCTTTCTCACCTTATAAGCCCATTGGCTACTTTATATATTTATATAGTCTTTCTTGCCTTATAAGCCCATTGGCTACTTTCTATATTTATTTAGCCTTTCTTGCTTTATAAGCCCATTGGCTACTTTGTATATTTATTTATCCTTTCTTGCCCTATAGGCCCATTGGCTACTTTATTTATGAGAGAGAAAGAATGAGCATGCCAGGGCCTCCAGCCTCTGTAAAAGAACTCCAGAAGCATGTATCACCTTGTGCATCTGGCTTACATGGGTCCTGGGGAATCGAACCTGGGTCCTTTGGCTTTACAGGCAAGTGCCTTAACCACTAAGACGTTCCTCCAGCCCTACTGGCCTCATTTTAATGAGGGAGAGAGAGAATGAGAATGTGTACATCAGGGACTCTTGCCATTGTAAAACAAACTCCAGATGCCTCTGGCTTTATGTGGATACTGGGGAATTGAACCCAGGAAATCAGGCTTCACATGCAAGCAAATTTAACCTGTGAGCCATCTCTTTAGCCCCCTTGTTTATTCTAATATATATACTACCATATATATATATATATATATATATATGTATATGTATATGTATATGTATATGTATATGTATATGTATATGTTTTTAGAGGTAGGGTATCACTCTAGCCCAGGCTGACCTGGAATTCACAATGTAGTCTCAGGGTGGCCTCAAACTCTGGGTGATCCTCCTACCTGTGCCTCCCAAGTGCTGGGATTAAAGGCGTGCACCACCACGCCTGGCTTATTCTAATTTTTATTATTTAGAAACTTTGTTCTATGGATAAATCATGTGTTCTGCTGTACTTCTTTTTCCTTTTTTTTTTTCTAGGTAGGGTCTCACTGTAGTCCAGGCTGACCTGGAATTCACTATGGAGTCTCAGGGTGACCTTGAGCTCACAGCATTCCGCTTACCTCTTCCTCCCAAGTGCTGGGATTAAAAGTGTGTACCACTACATCCATCTGCTTTTGTAAAGTTTTATTTTATGTATTTGAGAGAGAGAAAGAGGCAGAGAAAGGGGAGAAGAGAGAGAGAGAAAATGGGTACATCAGGGCCTATAGCCACAGCCTCTGCAAACTCAGATGCATGCACTACCTTGTGCATCTGGTTTACGTGTGTCCTGGGAAATTGAACCTAGATCCTTTGGCTTTGCAGGGAAACGCCTTAACCACCAAGCAATCTCTCCAGTCGCTGTTTTTTTTTTTTTTTTTTTTTTTTTAAGGTAGTGTCTTGATCTAGCTCAGGCTGACCTGGAATTCACTATGTAGTTTCAGTGTGGCCTCAAACTCACAGCAATCCTACCTTTGCCTCCTGAGTACTGGGAGTAAAGGTGTGTGCCACCACACCAAGCCTATTGTACTTCTTTATATTTTAAATATTTATTTTTATTTATTTATTACAGATGGAGAGAAGGAGAGAGAGAGAGAGAGAGATAATGAATGAATGGGCATGCCAGGGCCTATAGCCACTAGAAACGAGCTCTAGATGCATGTGCCACCATGTACATGTGGCCTGGAGAATTCAGCCTGGGTCCTTTGTCTTCACAGACAAGCACCTTAACCACTAAGCCATCTCTCCAGCTCCCTCTTGTACTTCTTAACAAAGTTTGTTCCTCTCTTGTCTAAAAGCCATCAGGTGCTTTGATAGGACTTCAGAAGAGTTCCAAAACATAGTTCAAAATTCTAGTTGTTTTGACTGGATCATTTAGGACAAGAAATTCATGACTGAGATGATGTTTCAACATTTTGCTATAGCATGGCATCACCTCAGGGCAAGGACAGGAAAAGTTAGTTTCCAGGACATCAAAGAAAATAGCTTCTTAGTAGAAAGAAATTGTGGAAGACTGGTTTTTGCTCTTGTGCATCTCTAATGAATTAGTGAAAGAAGTCTTTCAGGGGGAAATTGAAACAGGAATACAATACAGACAGCCCAGGCCTTAGAGTACCCCCCCACCTTGGAAAAAGTGTGTCTACCCTTTGCTGGTAGAGCAGCACCCATTACCTCTCCACTTTTGAGTAATTTGTGGTCAGATACTTTCAGGTAGAAGGAGAACTGAGCAAGGCCAACGTAAACCAGTATTTAGCCCACACACAGTAAGAGCCAACCTGTCCTTAAAGAGACCTGTTAGGGGAAAACCCTATTTAGCAGTTTATGCTTATGTACTTTGTGCATGCATATGATTTAAATCAGACACACTATGGTAAAGCACATGTGTAATGAAGAAGGGTTTACATAACCCAAGCCTATCAATCACAACAGGAGACCATTCTTATCCTGTTCCTAACAGTCAATTCCACCTCCTCCAGTAGCCTGAAAATGAAGCCCTAAAATAATCTGAGGTTTTTTGAGCTGTGTACTTGCTCAAAGCCTGCTCTCATCCTGTGGGATTTATTCTCTGCTTTTTCTTTCACTTTTTAATAAATCTATCTATCATTTTAGTACTACTATTAATACCACTACTACTACCACCACATGTCTTGCTCAATTCTTTGGCAAAAAGCCTGAACATTGTGTCATAGAACACTCAAGACCGATTTAGGTTCAGTGGCATATATCTGTAATCCCACTACTTAAGACATGAAAGAAGGAGGATTAGAAGTTCAGTTTAGTTACATAATTTGAAACAAGTCTGGACTATGTACACACACACACACACACACACACACACACACACACACACACACAAAGTAGACAATGGGCCTATAAGGCAAGAAAGTCTAAATCAATATACAAAGTAGCCAGTGGGCCTATAGGGCAAGAAAGGCCCATTGGCTACTTTGTATATTGATTTAAATTTTCAGTACAGATTAGTAGCTATTATTTATTACATGCCCACTATATTGCCACACACTTGCCAGGTGTTGAGTACCATTATTGTCCTCATTTTAATAAGAATGTAAGTGAGTCATGGAGCTGTTTCAGGGTTCATGATTCTGTTGTCTCTGCATTGTTTACTCTTTTGTACTGCCTTTCAGAGGCAAATATAGAAACTCAGAACAAGTTCAAATCCTGGAGAGACATGAGATTTTGAAACTTCCCTACTCCATCCTTCCCTTTGCTCAGTGTCTTCAAAGCCATGGGGCAACTCTTGCCTGATGAGGAACAGGAGAAGCTGCTGCGCATTTGTTCCATTTATACCCAGAATGGAGAGAACAGCCAGACAAAGCCAGCCTTAGGGTCCACTCCCACTGGGAAGTGTCCATACACACCTGACACTCTTAATTGGAGCCTAAGACAAGCTGCCACCAATTGTGGGTCTGGAGATAAGGTCCAGCAGCAGAAGCAGCAGGGCAGCCTTAATGATGTCAAGCAAGAGGAGGAAGAGGAAGAGGAAGAGGAGGAGGAAGAGGAGGAAAAGGGCTTGCAAGACCAGATGGAGGAAGAAGAGGAAGAAGAAGAGGAGGAAGAGGAAAGTGATGATCTGGAAGAGGAAGAGGTGGATGAAGACGAGGAAGAAGAAGATGATAGTGAAGAGGAAGACAGAATGGAAATGGAACCTTTTTCGGCCATGCAGGAATCCTTCACTGTTGAGAATGCTAGGATTATGACCCAGAAAAGAGAAGCTTTGCAGGGTTCAGCATGGCAAGTTAGCTCTGGTAAGGAATCTATACCTACTTTTTGCACTTAATCCTTGGATGGCCCTTCTATTGCTTTTTTGTTTTTTGTGTTTGTTAGCCTCCTGAGTGCTGGGAGCACAGGTATTTGCCATCATTTCCAGCTTCTTGTATTTTATTTTATTTATTTTTGAGATAGGGTATATGCTGCCTAGGCTGTTAGTCTGGAGCTCCTGCATTCAGGAGGTACTTCTACCTCAGGCTCCTAAGTATATGGAACTACAGGTGCATGCTGTACCACTGTAGTCTGCTGGATGGCCCGTGGCCCTTCCCTTCACCCTACAGAATAGGTGAGAAAGTGGCTGGAGGTAGTCAGTGTGAGGTAAGCCTGGGAAGCAGCCAGGTACATGGATGACAAATGACTTCCCTCTTAGGATGGAGTGTGTACTAAGGACCCCTGTCAAATTCCTGGTTGTTTCATTTAGGTAGCATATTGGGGTGGGGGGGGCTGGGTGAGGGCCAGCAATAGCAGAATAAAGTGAGGCTAGGGTGTGTGCATGGGTGTGGTAATGCATGTTTATGTGTGTAGTAAGAGCACATTCTGTGGACACATAGAGGCTGGCTGATGATAAGACAAGATTTTGCTATGTGTGTTAGAAGTAAGGAACCCAGAGGACCCTGCTAAATGCCCTCATTTAGGCTGGGAAGCACTAGCCTCAGCTAGACCTGGAAGAAGTAGTAGGACAGAGTGGTTGTGGAGCAAGGCATATGTGTGTGTGTATGTACACACTAGAGATAGGGGCATGGTCTGTATGCTGAAGTCTGAGGGAGGGAAGGAAAACAGACAAGCCTGGTAAGGAGCAGAATAGAATCATATGTGTCAATGAATGAACTTACAGGGAGAGCCAAACTCCAGGTGGCATGTGCCTAGCATTTTGTCCATCTGCTTTTATGTGGGTACTGTTGAGGTGACCCTGGGCCTTTGCCCTCATGTGGTCAGGTGGGAAAGGACCGGAGCATAAAGACCCCAAGTGGGAATTCTTGGGGTAAAGACACTGTGTGTATGTGTGTCTGTGTTTGTGTGTCTGTCTGTCTTTCTGATAGATGAACCACGGCACAGTGACAGAAATCTCTAGGACAAGGAAGGCTATGTTTGCAGGTCTTTGTAAATAGCAAAAGGGAGGGACATTGGTATGGGGAGAATTGTATTTGTGTTACAGAGGGGAGAGGAGGTGTGCATGTGAGAGAAGCAGGGTCACTGAAAGAAGTCTGAAACAGGCAGTAGTGCAGCTGTTTATACATACATTCGTGGTTGTTTATGTTTCCAGAAGATGAGACTGTTACCAAGACTCATGAGAGCTTGGAGGTATTGGTATTGTGTAAAAGAGAGAAGTGGCAGCAATGAAGATTGGGAAACTAGGGGCTGGAGGGATGGCTTAGCGGTTAAGGTGTTTGCCTGCAAAGTCAAAGGACCCAGGTTCAGTTCCCCAGGACCCAGATGTACAAGGGGGAGCACACGTCTGGAGTTCATTTACCGTGGCTGGAGGCCCTGGTGTGCTCATTGTCTCTTTCTCTCTCTCACTCTCTTCCAAATGTGTGTGTGTGTGTGTGTGTGTGTGTGTGTGTGTGTGTGTGTGTGTGTGTGTGTTTCGAGGTAGGGTCTCACTCTAGCCCAAGCTAACCTGGAATTCACTATGGAGTCTCAGGATGGCCTCGAACTCACGGCAATCCTCCTACCTCTGCCTCCCAAGTGCTGGGATTAAAGACATGTGCCACCACGCCCGGCAATAAATATTTTTTTTTTTAAAGAGTGGGAAACTGAAGAGATGTGTGACTGAGTAGCAAGACAGTCGCTCGGAGGTGGCCTGTGTGTTTCTGCTATCAGTGAGGGGACTTGTACAAGGAAGGATGCCAGGCTAAAGAGGCATGGCAATGATATGCATAGATTTGGGTATGCTAATGATAGAGGGATGGTCAACTCAGTGCCAGACAGCCTATGGGGGTGGCCCCTGTGCTTGAAGGTACCTGGATAATAGGGTGATAAGGTCATGAAGTTAGATAGAAATATCTGTAAGAGCCACAGTTGGGGGAATGGGAAGATAGAGGGATGGTTCTTTTGTGTGTGTTCATTTGTGGGCATCAACCCAGGGCCTTGACCTACTAGGAAAGCACCCTACCACTGAGATACACTCCTAGCCTATCCTTATTCTATTTATTTATTTATTTATTTATTTATTTATTTATTTATTTATTTATTTGAGACCGACAGACACAGAGAGAAAGACAGATAGAGGGAGAGAGAGAGAATGGGCGCGCCAGGGCTTCCAGCCTCTGCCAACAAACTTCCAGACGTGTACGCCCCCTTGTGCATCTGGCTAATGTGGGACCTGGGGAACCAAGCCTCGAACCGGGGTCCTTAGGCTTCACAGGCAAGCACTTAACTGCTAAGCAATCTCTCCAGCCCCTATCCTTATTCTTAATTTTAATTTAGTTTTAAAATTACTTATTTGCAAGCAGAGAGAGATAGAAGAGAGACAGAATGGGTGTGTCAGGCCTCTAGCTGCTGCAAATGGACTCCAGATACATGAACCACTTTGGGCATCTGACTTTTTGTGGGTACTGGGAAATCAAACTTAAGTCATTAGGCTTTATAGACAAGCACCTTAACTGCTGGGCCATCTCTTCAGCTCTAACTTTTATTATATTATTTAAAATTATTATTTATTTATTTTATTTGAGAGACAGAGAGGAAGATAGAGAGAATGGATGTGCCAGGGCCTTCAACCACTGCAAACGAACTCCAGACCTGGGGAATTGAACCTGGATTCTTTGGCTTTGTAGGCTAGCACCTTACCTACTAAGTCATCCTGCCAGCCCTAACTTTTTTTAAAGTATGTTTTAAATTTTTTTTATATTTTTGGTTTTTCAAGGTAGGGTCTCACTGTAGCCCAGGCCCACCTGAAATTCACTATGTAGTCTCAAGGTGGCCTTGAACTCACAGTGATCCTCCTATCTCTGCCTTCTGAATGCTGGTATTAAAGGTGTGTGCCACCATACCTGGCTTGCTGGAACTTCTAATAAGGAATCCTAAATTGGTCATCTGTTATTTATTTAGTTATTGATTTATTTTTTAGAAAGAAAGACAGATAGAGGGAGAGAAAGAATTGGCACCCCACGGCCTCAGCCACTGCATTCGAACTCCAGATGCTTGTACCACCTAGTGAGCATGTGCAACCTTGTGCTTGCCTCACCTTTGTGTGTCTGGTAAAGGTGGGATCTGGAGAGTTGAACATGGGTCCTTAGGCTTCACTGGCAAGTGCCTCAACCTCTAAGCAAGCTCTCCAGCCTAAGTTGAACAGTTTTTAAAAATATTTTTTGGTTTGATTTTTCAAGATAGGGTTTCAATCTAGTCTAAGCTGACCTGAAATTCACTCTGTAGTCCCACACTAGCCTTGAACTCACAGTGATACTCCTGCTTCTCCCTCCCAAGTGCTGGGATTAAAGGTGTGTGCCACTACACCCAGCAATAATTTTGTTAATTGGAGAGATTATGGGCATACCAGGGCCTCTTGCCATTGCAAACAAACTCCAGGTGCATGTGCATGTGCCTGTGTCTATCATTTTGTCTGTCTGGCTCTATATGTGTACTGGGGAACTGACATTGACCCCTGGCCAGCAGGCTTTGCAAAAAGTACCTTTAACCACTGAACCATATCCTCAGCCTTGGATTTTTTTTTTTTGGTTTTTTTTTTTTTGTGTGTGTGTGTGTGTGTATGTGTGTGTCAGGGTATCGCCATCACCTAGGCTGACCTGGAACTCACCCTGGCCTTGAATTCATGGTAATCCTCCTACCTCTGTTTCCTGAGTGGTAGAGTTAAATATGTGAGCTTCCAAGCCCACCTTATGTCTGTTTTTTTTTTTTTTTTTTTTTTGAGGTAGTGTCTTGCTAGCTCGGGCTGACCTGGAATTCACTATGTAGTCTCAGGGTAGCCTTGAACTCATGGTGATCGTCCTACCTCTGCCTCTTGAGTGCTGGGATTAAAGGTATGTGCCACCATGCCTGGCTTCATGGCTGTTTCTTAATTGTAAAATAATTGTACATATTTGTAGGATATAATGTCTAATATGATACAGAGATATGATTGTATTATATATGTAACATATACATGTATAATGTGGGAACAACTCTTGTATATAATATATATATAATCATGTATGTAAATATTACTTGTACATATATACATATATATTATACAGATATGGGAACAATCCTCTTGAGGGGCTTCTCTGTGGGTTGTATAAAAAACTGGTCCAAGGTTGGTACATCACACAATGCCAGGGGCATTATGACAGGGAGATAAAATGTGGAGGAGCTCACCAGGGGATACTTGACAATATTGGAAGCATTTGTGGACAGGGATTTAGTATAAGACTTTTTTTTTAAAAAAGTTTTTATTTATTTATTTATTTATTTATTTGAGAGCGACAGACACAGAGAGAAAGACAGATAGAGGGAGAGAGAGAGAATGGGCGCGCCAGGGCTTGCAGCCTCTGCAAACGAACTCCAGACGCGTGCGCCCCCTTGTGCATCTGGCTAACGTGGGACCTGGGGAACCGAGCCTCGAACCGGGGTCCTTAGGCTTCACAGGCAAGCACTTAACCGCTAAGCCATCTCTCCAGCCCAGACTTTTTTTTTTTTTTTGAGGTAGGGTCTTACTCTAGTCCAGGTTGACCTGGAGTTCACTATGTAGTCTCAGGGTGGTCTGGAACTTATGGTGATCCTCCTATCCTTCCCTCCCAAGTGCCGGGATTAAAGGCTTGTGCCACTATGCCCGGCCCAGTACAAGACTTTTGAAGGTGATGAAGTGGTATAGAACATGGATAAGGAGCTTCTGACATGGTCTGTTCCAAAGTGGATAGTGTCATGGGGAGGTTATATGTTATGAAACAGGAAATCCTAGAGTGCTAGGGTCTTAAATCCTTTCTTACCTTGCTCTCATTCCTTGTATAGGTGTGTATCATACATGGGTAGGTAGGGACATAAAGATTTCTGGGGCTTTATGCCTGCAATTGAGCTGTGGGAAGCAGGGAGTGGAATGGGGATATTAATTGAGTGGGGTTATATATGCTTCTGTGTATATTTTTGGGGGTGAGATATGTGGGGTTCCTTTTTTATGGAAAAGTGTTTTCTGTATGTGCATCTGGGGCAATGAAGACCTTGCAGGGGGCATGTCACACCTGGATGATATTTGCCCCGAGTGGTGGCTTTGGGCATCTCTTCAGGCAAGGCAAGAGCACTAAGAAAGGATTTGGCATTCAAATATATCCAGGGCAGGGGGTAGCATTTGTATAAATGTATAAGAAATTTAGGTCACTCATATTATCCTCAGCATTTGTGGGTTTGGAAAGGGTATCCTGTGAGAGTATTAGGGCTTTTAGGAGGGAGATGGGGTGATAATGAGAGTAAGCTAGCTAGTGACATAATCACATCTGAAGATATCTCTGTTTATGTAGAAACCTACCTTAAAAAGTGGTAAAGAATAAAAATGTCTGTCGTTGTGGGTTGATGTATGTAATGTAAACACACAGAAAGGAAGTGTCATAAACAATGTGTGGTAGAGGTGCTACGTGGAGAAGTACTCATAAGAAGTAGTAACAGTGAGGACAGACCCCATTGTAAATGGGCTGAACATGTAGAGAGCCCATATGGGATAAGAGGTCTAGGCAGAGAGATAGGATGGTTGGATGTGTGCACTAATTGGAGAACCAGCTCACCACCATTGCCAACTCTTTGTTCCACAGAAGATGTTCGATGGGGCACATTCCCCATAGGCCGAATGCCAGGTCAGACTGAGGACCCAGCAGAGCTTATGCTGGAGAATTATGACACCATGTATCTCTTGGACCAGCCTGTGTTAGAGCAACGGCTAGAACCTCCTAAGTGCAAGAGTAGGTGAGTGCCCTTGGCAGCAGGATTTCTCACCCCCTTTGCCTGCCATCTGTTGGAGGGAAAGGAGACGAAGTGGGGTGGGTAAGTGGCAGGGCCTTTGCTAGGACCACGTGCCCATACCACTAGTATGGGGAGAGTTGATTGAATTCAGTGTGTGTGTGTGTGTGTGTGTGTGTGTGTGTGTGTGTGTGTGTAAAAAGGCCCCTGGCTTTCAGTAAATTCTTCAAACATTACTAAAAAGTCTCAGAATATATGCTCGAATCCTGTTCCTGAGTAGAATCCCAGAACGGGAATATGAACAAAGGTGGACATAGTAATCAGGAGGTCTCCCTACACTGTTCAGGCATGTTGGTAGCAAGGCCTGCACAGGGCTCCGTGCTTTCTCTCTAAACTTGCCTTTGTATGGCATGTATGAGAGCCCTTGGGTCATCAGGGAGCCAGGAACCAAGCAGTCCTTACTGAAGGGCTATGTTTGTAACACAAAGGAGCCCATCAAGAGGGCCTATACATTTCCGGAATGCTGGGCCATTGTGACCAGGAGTATCTCGTGAGTATCAGAGAGAGATCCCCTGTGGGCCCCTGAAATTGAGAGTTCATTCTTTTTTTTTTAATTATTAGTTATGGACATAGTTTGTAAACAGCACATGCTGTTATCATCCTTTCCCTCATCCCTGCCCCCTTCCAAGTGGACCCAACGGGACCCACCTTGTTGGGGTTGCTGATCATATCCATGGGGATTGTGGGTCATGCATTGTGGGGGCAGCCGTCAGTTATGGGGAAGAGGCAATGTCTTTGTGCATAATGTCCCAACTTGTGGCTCTAACAATATTATTCTTTTTTGTTTGTTTGTTTTTTTCGAGATGAGGTCTTGCTCTAGTCCAGGCTGACCTAGAATTCACTACAAAGTCTCAGGGTGGCCTTGAACTCACAGCGATCCTCCTGCCTCTCCTCCTGAGTGCTGGGATTAAAGGCGTGCGCCACCACGCCTGGCTTACCATTCTTCTTACTGCTTCTCATATTTGGGGAGAGGGCTCTAGAACCTTGGCCCTGGAGCAGATGAACACAGAAGGTGGTAGCTGGGGAAGCCAGTTGGGAGTGGGATTCACATTGTGAGAGGCCCTTTCTTCCTACAGCCCCTACTAACCTGTTCCTAAGAAAGGCTAACCCAATGATCACTGGGAAACTAAGGGGGAAGTCTTGACTCAGCTTGCATACCTCCTATTAGTAGGGAGGCTTACTCTGCTGCTACAGGGTATACCCAGCCCTGCTTCCTGCTGTAGTTCCAGCTCCAGTCTTAATTTGGCTATATGGTCTTGGGCAAGTCCTTTCTCAACTCTGGATCTCAGTTTCCTTAAAGTTGTGTGTGATGGGAAGGGATGGGACTAGATCATCTCTAGGTTATTTTTTTTTTTTCATCTGCAATTGTGTAATCATAGATCTGCCTGAGGGAAGGATAATGGCTTGACCCTCAGCTTGCTACTTCATCCAGCTGGAAGGAGGACCTTTGACCTTCAGGAAGCGGAAGAGTATTTTGAACTGGGCCAAGGAGAGGGAGGGCAGGTGTCTCCCTCAAGCAGTCTAAAAATCGTGGGATGGAGCTGAACCAGATTATCTTTATAGGCTAAGTCTAGTGTTGGGCTCCTTAACGAGGCTAGCTATTAGATGTGGAAAGAATCTAGCATAGACTCCACTTGGAAAGAACCCTGTTGAAGCAGCCGCTCAGTAGCTTCCTAGGGTTGAGGTGAGGACCCCCATTCCTTAATGTCAATCCATGCAGTTCTGTGTGGGTTTTCACCTGTTTTATGTACTTCAGCTCTGTATAATGCTTCACCTGAAAAGTTCCACCATTCCTTTCCTCCCACCCTCAATGAAGAAATGGCAGACTCAGCCCAGGTGCTCACCTGAAATCAGTTCTCAGATCTGCCTCTGCCCCTTCCTTATAAAGACAAGGAGAAGCGTGACCTCTTCCCATAGAAACACACAAATCAAGTTCTCTTAGCTTCTCTGGAGCATAGAGCCTCCTTTTTTCATGACTGACTGTCTACTTTCTCTGCAGCACCCTGAGCCTAAGCTGTGCTGGAGGCAGTGGCAACTGCACCAACAACAGCAGCAACTTTGAGGGCCTTCTCTGGAACCAGGGGCAACTACATGGGCTCAAAACTGGCCTGCAGCTCTTTTGATGATTGCCCTGATGCAAGTGTTCATACAGCTCTGCTGGGGTAACAGCCTGATGCTCATTGATGCAACCTGGGGGACATCCTGGATCGGCCACCTCCATTCAGCTTTCTATCACAGTGGAATTATGGATATTTTCCCTCTTTTTGTTTTGTTTAAAAAAATAAACACAAAACTTTTGCTTTGGTGGTTGTGAGATTGGGGAGGGATGTGTGCTGTGGTAGACCAACATAGTTCTTCCTTTACCTTGGCATCAGAGAAGGTGAGATCAAGCATAACAAGGCTTTGCATGTAAGAGCTGGGTTCTGAGGCCCCTTGGATCTACCAATTCTAATTGTTCCCCCAACCAGATTCCAGTCATACCTTTGGCCTGGCTCCTTGCACCAAACAGGAATTGAAACCTAGAGATAAGCTTTTTTTTTTTTTTTTTTTTACTTTTATTTTCAAAGTAGGGTCTCACTTTAGCCTAAGCTGACCTGGAATTTACTATGTAATCTTAGGGTGGCCTTGAACTCACTGTAATCCTTCTATGTCTGCCTCCCTAGTGCTGGGATTAAAGGCGTGTGCCACCACATCTGGCTGAGATAAGCCTTTTTTTTATCACCTCTCTGACTTTTGGCCTAGAAGAAATACAAATGCCTAAATGGTAGACATTGGAGCCATAAGAGATGTCTTACAGAATGACTGAACCCCTTTTCTGTGGTCACCCAATTTCCTCAGTCATTTAATCTGAGCGTTTACCCTTAGTTGCTAAGATATAGGCAAGATCTTCTGCCTGATAATAGAGGACAAAATTACTGATGCCTCTGCCAAACACCTTAAGGGATTTCTGCAAGTGGCTGAGCCAAGAAATGATGCTTAGGTATGAAAATGCCAAGGAGGAATTTGGTAGAAGTGCTCTGCCAGAACTCAATTAAACTGTTCCATGTGATCACCCCTCAGCAAGCTAAGGGTAAAACCCAGGGCCTTATGCATTGTAGGCAAGTACTTTATCAATGAGCTACAACCTCAGTCTCTCAACGGTTTTGGTCTATAAGGAGTCCATAACACCTAAAATGATATACTAAGGATCTATGGATGGTTGCTAGCTTTTATTACAGTAGGTTCTAAAAATATCTGCATTCCTAAGAACCCAAGTAATGCTAATTTTAAAAAAATTATCTATACCAACCCTTGCTCTGTGGCCATGAGTAAATTACTCCCATTTTTTCTGCCTTAGCACATAAGTGTACTTAAAATGAAGAGGTGCTAAACCAGAACTATGATTTTCAGATTTTTTTTTTAGCAGTAAAGTTAATTTTCAAAAGAAACCCTATATAGGATTCCAAAACATGCAGTCAAGTCAGGGCTACTCTGGTGAAGTGGAGGGGGGCTGAAAGCTTGTGACACCTGTCTCCCTACATTTTAAAATGTGTCAGAGCACAGGTTTTCAAGTCCCTCCAGTACATGCAGTCTATTTTTTAAATGTTTTTGTTTATTATTTATTTATTTGAGAGTGACAGACAGAGAAAGAGAGAGAGAATGGGCGCTCCAGGGCCTCCAGCCACTGCAAACGAACTCCAGATGTGTGCGCCCCCTTGTGCATCTGGCTAACGTGGGTCCTCGGGAATCGACCCTTGAACCGGGGTCCTTAGGCTTCACAGGCAAGCACTTAACTGCTAAGCCATCTCTCCAGCCCTACATGCAGTCTATATGCTCTTTGAAAACTCTTCTAGCTCTGACATTTCAGTATTCCTTTGCTAAAGGAGGGGGAAGCATTGGAGAGAAACTATTAGCCAGTACACATGACTGAGTCAATGCCTATATAAGTCCACATAGAAAAGCCTATTGGGATAGGCTACAATCCTGTTTGACACACTCCTCTGGTTATTTGGAAGGCAGCTATGCTCACTACTATACCACCAATGCACTGCTGGTTATTTGGATGCATACTCAAATTTGTGATGCACTGGTTAATGGGAAAGATCTTGAGCAAATCTTGTAAGTTTCCTTACCTGAAGAAAGGTTATTTGCCCTACAGACTTGGAAGGATCAAAATGGATAATGGGTTTGAAAGTGCTCTCTGAAACACACACTGTTTTATATGTATGACTAGTGACTTTATAGCAGGGTTGTAAGTCTTGAATTCAGTTACTCAGGGTCTAACATAAACCCAAATGATATTTTTCCCTGGCCCTCAAGAGCTGATTTAAAGGAACATACTACTGAACTTACCTCTAGTGCAGGTCTGGTGAGCCAAAGGTTATTTTTCGCTGGAGTCCTCAAACCTGTGAGTTGTGAGGTTTGCATGGCTTCAGATAATGGGGTAATGATTATAGTAGACAGTTGCCAGGAAGCGGCCTTAATCTAGTGATCTTGGAGTTTGCCCTTCTGATTAGAGATCAGAGTGATTATGAAGTATGTGAAATGCCCCCATTTAAACTTAAAGTTACTCAAGGACAGTAATTGACAGACCCCTCTGCCCCCCTCCCAAAAAAATCTTCAGAGGTGAACAAAATGGTTTCTGTCCCCCATCCAACTCCTTGATGTGAAAGTATATCAACACTATTTTAATAAAGGGGCAAGTAATAAGAGGTATTGAAGATTCTTTCAAGGTCTACCTCAAGGAAGGCCTAGCAGTGACTGGACTAGAAGGTAGAATATCTTATTGCAGGAGGTGACCTTAGTCCTGCATCTTCAAAAGCAAGGCTTTACTTGCCAAACAAGTAGTAAAAGGAAGATCAAAGATTGGAAAGGCCAGGGAATGGTGGCATACACCTTTAATTCTGACAGAGGTAGGAGGGTTGCTATTGAGAGTGAGGCCATCTTGTGACTACAGAGTGAGTTCCAGAACAGCCCTAGCTATAAATGAGACCCTACCTTGACACAAAAACAACAACAACAAAAAAGATTGGAGGGCTTGAAAAGGAGAATGGTTGGGGGAGCCAGAGAAAGGAAAATGGTGGTATGCCTTGGTACATCATGAGGCCAGTGAGGTGAGCTGGGGAAGTCATATGGCCAGATTGTTTATTTTTCACTTAAGGAAGAAGCATTGCATACTGAATTACCCTTTTAAAATTCTGATTGTTCTTAACATCATCTTGCACATGTCCTGCCACTGTCCTCCAAAGAACCCTTAATATATTCATTTAATTTTTTCCCATTTATTTATGAGCAAGAGAGGTGGAGAGAGGGTGAATAAACCAGGGCCTCTAGCCACTCCATCAAACTCCAGATGTATGCACCACTTAGATCATCTGGCTTCACGTGGATACTGACAAATCTAACCTAGATCATAAGGCTTTGCAGCCACCTTAATGGCTGAGCCATCTCTCCAGCCCTCACTTATTCTTTTAGTAGTGCTTCACTCCATCATTAAGAGAGCAAATTTCCCAGACAGGAACTGTTTCTTTTATTTGGTGTGTGTGTGTACATACACACACTTGAATATGAGAAGAAGCAACAAGAATAAAGGAAAGGGGAGACTATATATGAATATTTTTAGTACCATGAAGGGAGGGAAGGAAAGAAAGTTTGAAATTCTTAAATTTACAAGTAGCCCCTCCAAAGGCTTTTCAAAAGGAGGCCACTGTGCATTTAGTGTAAAAAATGAGATTATCGTGGGGAATAAGTGTGGGGTGGGTAGGAAGCCCAAGACTGTAGTATGAGCAAACAGCACTGTGATGAAAGGCTTACTGACCTGGGAGTCCTAAGGTCTGGCCTTCCAGTCTTGCCACTGCTACTAGTTCTTAGACTTGATCAAATCTATTCAGTGCTCTTGGAGCCCTAATTTCCCACATGATAGCCTGCTGCACCTAAATATTCCTTGAGTGTTCAGTGTAGGTTGTTTTTTTTTTTTTCTGGTTCTTCTATTTTGGCTAAAGTTTGACAGATGATGTCTCTGGTCTTGAGGCTCTCAGTGATACATTGTGTATCCAGTCTGAGTTCAGCCAAGCACCTGATTTTAGTTACTAGTGGAAGCCAGTCCTGCCCTGTGGGAAACACCAATTTGACTAGCATTTAGTTGGTTCAGGAGTTCTGTTAGTCTTCCAAAAATAGAGAGCAGCTGAGTGTGGTGGTGAACACCTGTAACTCTAGCACTGGGGAAGGTAAGGCAGTAGGATTGTGAGTTGGAAGCCAGTCTGGGATTCATAATGAGTTCTAGGCCTTGGTTACAAATAAACCATGTCTCAAGAGAAAGAAAAAGAAAAAAAAAAAGGTAGGAAAATTTGCCAGGCATGTGGTGGTACATACTTGTAATCCCAGCACTTGAGAGGCAGAGGTAGGTACATAGCCAGGCCCTCTCTCAAAAAGCAAAGGGTTGAGGATATAGCTCAATGGTAGAATGACTGTCTTGCATGTGCAAGGCCCTGGGCTTGATCCCTAGTATCATAAGAAGTAAATAAAAACTTACAGGGCATATGCTTGTGCTGGTAAAATGCAGGTGAACTCTTTTGGGGGGTGTGGAATCTCTGTCCTTACTGCTTAACTAAAAGGCAAGTTGCAAGGACATGAAGTTGATATTTTAGGAGCAAATTGTTGTGTGTGTTAATGTTTTCTTGACGTTCTTAAAGAAAAAGCGAGTAGCAGTTAGTAGACAAATAGTTTATGCAATAAATAAGTGTGGTTACAGTTCATTGTTGTCAGCCATACAGTGTTTTCCATCACAATTATAGGTAAAACAAATTAAAATCTCATGAAGAAGTAAATCATGGCACATTCATGCTAGTGAGAACAAATTACAAAGAATTACACATGCATTATAGAGGCAGACAAAACAGAAGGGTTATATTTCACTTACCTCATGTTGGCTTTGTGTATTTTGTCATTGAGACTTACATTATGTTTGGGTCAAACAAGAAACCCAAAGTGGTTTTATAAAAAGTTTACAACTATTAAACAGTACTGTTTAATCCCACAAATGGATAAAGCAAACTACTATAGCTCAATGATACACAAACCAGGACTAAAAAATAGTCAATCTGCCTATGTGTATAGCTAGCTATAATACAATAGACATTGGATATACTGTCTTCAGAAAGGCATTGACTACTTTAGATAAGCAAGTTCTAGAAATATACTGGTTTGGTCTCCAATGAAAACTAGTGGTAGTGCCTTTTTGGTTGAAAACTATGCACTCCTCTGTCATACTGGAGGAGAAGCAAACTAAAGGAAGGAAAAAGAAGGATTAGGAGGAAACCTGAGCAGGGCTCTTTGGACAGTTTGACATTACGTTCCCTGTGCAAATCCAGACCTGGTTCACAGAGTAAAACAAACTTGAAATTGTTGGCCCTCAAATAGGGCATTTGTACAAAGTCCCATACTTACCGTATAGGCAGAATGGTAACTGAGTGCCTCTTACAATGAGCTCGTTCATGTTAGAAGAAAACTCTGACAAAGATTAATGGATATCAATGATTGAATTACTATATAAAGATAATTTATTCCAAAATAGAAAAAAAAATTGTGAAGAAGTAATAGTCTCTTAGAAACTAGAAGGGGCTGGGAAGTAAGAGTGAGGGGATAAAATCATGCTATATGTTTCATTACTTAGAAGAAAAGCTTGCAGACCATTTCCATAAGGCATCTATTTCTCCCTTTTGTACCTGGCACCTTAAGAGTGAGTTTAATAGTTCCATGTTGCCTTTGAGCTGTCTTATAGAAAGGGTGCCCTGGATAGACCATGCCGTTCCAGGGTCACATTTCTCCTTTAGGTGGAAATGTACACAATAATAATAAGATCACAAGAAAACAAAGTGCATAAAATCTACAAAATCTAAGGCCTGAACAGGCAAAGACTTGCTATGAGGTCAGAAAATCAGTGAAAGGATCACAATTACAAAGCACCTCTTACAAAGTATACTGCTTTCTGAAATCCACACAAAACACTGCAAGAACACCTGCTGAATGCGTGGAGGTAAATATCCTGAAGGACACACACTTAGCCCCATGTAGGAAGATTGATTTATCAAGGGTGCCAAGCAGATCCCAGTGCTCTTTATTATTTACTATTTTATATTTATAGATAAAATGGAAAAGTCAGGAAATACACAGACCTCAACATAAAGAAAATGTTTCTCTACTAAGTAAGAACCAAGCTGGATTTATGCATTCATTGTTGCTCAGCTCTATTAATGATTCTTATAAATGATTCACTAGGATGGACACTTTTTATTTAAAAAAATCCTTTTCTTGTGCACATACTAAATGTGGCGAGCTAAAGTGAAGTATAATATGTTTCAAATTGTATGCACAATAGCAGTGCACCTAATAGTAAAGAGGCTTTGAAAACACTTTGTCTACAAACTACTGCTGCCCTTTGGAAATAAAAGCTCCCTCATCATCCCTGGGCTACTTTCCTGTGACACATAGTGCCACAAATATGGTGAAAAGCCAGTGTTAAACATAGTTTAAGATGAGTTTCGTGTATTTGTTTCTATACAATCAGGAAAAAAGAGATACAATTTGTATCAACGAAAGGTCATTTCTGGTTATTTGAGGCATTGCTCCTAGCTGCTTTGGTTCATACACATCTTATAAGATAAGAATAGCAGTCATTTTTAGAAAATAAGAAATGCATATGCTACCTTAAAAAGATTTCCTGCCTGGGAGGAACTTACACTATTTTGAGTGCTAACTATGAACATGTTTGAGATGAATTGCATATGAGAAAACAAATCCTGTGTTCCCCTGTACATTGTACAGCTAGTGGATACTGCACTGTCACTAATGATTTTGATAGGAACATGAACTAATTCACACAAAGATCATTACAGTAATCTGAGATTGTCAAAGAGCAAGCTGCTGAAGGTATGAAGTAGTGCCTGTGTGAAATAGCAAACACTGCAGTGGCTACTGTCACTCTCTGGACCTACCTGACAGAATGTACTTTTACACTTTATCAGTGTGCTGGGGAATGGGAAGATTAGAAGGTAGGACATGAATGTGAAATTGTGCTTAAGTGAAGAGAAACAGTACAAAGTGAGAGGGAGGAAGAGAAAAAAAATGTGTGAAAAATGCTATAATGAACTTAGGTATCTATATGTCTATATGCTAAAAAGTGTAATTTTAAAAAGATGTATTATTTAGTTGACAACAGACAGAAAGCAGCATGCAAGCCATTATCAAACCACCAGAAACAACCCTGACTACAGCCTCACATTTGGAGTGTTTCACAGTAAGAAACATTTATAGGCAGTGTCACACCTTCTCATGAAGAAACAAAAGGCCAAGGCCAGGCCTTCTCAACTTTCATGAAAACAAAACAAAATCAAACAAAACACAACTGTAGAAGTTAATACGTTCCAGCTCAAGGAATAGTGAGCTGATCACGGTTCAAAATGTTGAAATATACAATGTATTCAGAAAGGGGGTTCATTTAGTGCAAATTTAACCAATAAACACCTCCTCTAGAGGTATTTATCTACAAAGGATTCCACCCTGAGCAATGTACAAATTGTGCAAATCATGCTGCCCAACCCAAAATTATGCTTCTTTAGTAAAGCATCTCAGAATTATCTAACACCAAGTGCTCCCTCATTGCAGTGATTTGAAGTGCATAACAGAGCCAAAATGCAGCATCCCCTTTTGAAAGCTGCTTTTTTTTTTTTACCACCTAAGAAATCCCCTCGTTTTTCTTCCTAAAGAAATTCTGTTCCATCAATGACTGATCTATTGCCCAAAGGGTGGGCAGCAGGAGAAAGTGGCTTACATAGCTTCACACTGTTCTTCACTACATTTTATCCTGTGATTGTGAATACTGCATAGTTCAGAAGTTCAAAAAGCAACTGTTATTCCCTCATTGTGTGAAGATTTGTCTTCATCATGTAAAGCCATGAGGGTTTGGCCGTTTCTCCTGGGATAAAAGGAATGAACTCTGGTAGTAAGTTCCTTGTCCTAGTGAGAGTCTTCAGTGCTTGTGTAGCATAGACATACTATGTGTGGAACTTGAGTTTCTCTAACAGCTCCTCTGCAGAAGGCTGCAACCTGACCCCAAATTTGCTGAGGTGAAGAGACTTGGAAACTAAGAACTGTTAATAAACATTTGCAGGTAAAAAGTGCAAAGAAAGTAGAGTTGGTTTGTTCTGGAAAGTAAGAAACCAATATTTAGATACTGGCATGTCATTTCACTTTCAAATCTAGTTGGAACTATGAAATGAGACATAAAATCATCAAAGTGGATTAGTCATCTATACAGGTATAAACTTCAGACTGTATAGAATTTACCTTCTCATTATTACTATATAAAAGGTTATATCAGAGATAAAAACACATCTCAAACCAAATATATAAATTCATACATGCAGTGTAGTTGCTAGGAAGAGGGTTCCAATATAGTTGTAGAAGCTTCAATGTGACTCTATAGGTTGGTTAAAGATACTGAATGATCAGATATCCATGCAATAAAGTCTGTTTACTTTTTAAACAGGTTGAAATCTTCCTATTAAAAACCCTAAAAGGTTAACTCATCATACAATCTGATCATGATGTGTTTGGTCTCTAAATTGGATGGACCATCCATACTTTGTAATACAGAATATGTGACTAAGAAAACACTGGTAATGAAATCCCTTGGGGTTTATTACATTTTAGAGTTCTCCCCGTGGGTTGGGTTTTGTCCTTTGTTGCTTCCATGGTGCAGTTCAAAAGGTCATGGGACTTGAAGTCAGAGAACTTAGGTGTATGTCTTGACTTGGTCATTTGTTAATCATGTGATCTTGGCAGATCATTTAATCTCATTAAGCTTCAGCTACCTTTTCTATAAAATAGGATATTACTAAGACCTACCTCAGAGAGCTGTTATGCACTTAAATGATGTAAACACTCTGAAAGTACAACACAGATTATTAATTACTATGATAATAGTACCAGTGTATTATCAGTATTAATATTCATATTTATATAAAGGATTAAGTCTGGTGTTATGTCAACGGGCAGCCCTAAGCTTTGCAACAATCAAGGCTGCCAGCTGCTGGGCATCTGCTGTATGAGGATTCTTCTCCATCACTGCAAGAACGATGTTAGAAGGGAAAATGTTGCAGAGGTTCTTGTAGGTCTGATATTGGTGCTCTGGGATCATATGCTCCCTGGAATCATTGCACATTCCAGCCCAGGGATTCTTCCAGAACTGCTCCATTTTTTCAGGCATGCTCCGTACCATGACTGGCTCATAACATGGTTGCATGAGGCTATTACCTAAGGGATAGGAGTTGTATCCATAGGAGTCAGCTGCACAGGGCAATGGGTCCCAGCTAGCATGCTGCTCACGGCACAGAGGAGGTCGCCTTTGCCTCATTGGGTTGCTCTCATAGAGGCGGGAGTCAGAAATGCTGTCCATCCGAGTCATCACTAGAGCACGGCCTGGCTGGGAGGTTGCCCCTGGGTGGATATTGGGAGGAATAGTGTAGTCTCCAGAACAGCTGGAGTGTCCTCCAGTAGCTGAGTGCTGGGCATGCAGAGTTAAGTGGGATACTGATTGCTTATGGGGGGCTTGCTTGGTATCTTCTGAGCCATAGCTCTGTACTCTTGTTAAGGCTTCATGGTAACCATGAGAGAAAGGTTGAAGATGGTTCTGAGATGCTGAGCGATGCAGCTTCATACTGCCTTCAGGATGGGCATCAGCTACAGCCAAGTACAAGTTGTTATAAGAGGAATAGTTGTCATTCCTAGTATGGCTCATAAGACTGTCAGGACAGAGGTTGGGATTCTGAACATACATCCCCTGGTTTGCTTCAGCCATGTAGTACTCTCGATTATGCATGCCATTGATGTTCAGTTTGGAGAGGTCACTTAACATAGAATAGTAGCCATGGTCCCCCATGGACTCAAACTTTGGGTATTGCTCAGCATAGCTAATAGGGGTCCCATGGCTATTGGTAACCAGGATAGGGGGGTACTGCATGCTGGCCATGTGCTCCAAGGAGGCCTTCTGATGGGGGAAATGAGAGGATCCTGGCACTGGGCTGCTGGCCGACCGGGTGTTGAATGCACCCACTGCATGGCTTTTGGGGGGTGGGATTGTGGGGACACTTAGTGCAGTCACAAGAGAGGGAACAGAGCTGGCCTCAGGCTTACGGGCAATAGACAACCATTCCTCAGGCTCCACAGCCACAGACCGGATGCTGGGATCTGATTGGCGCTTGGGGGCCACACGTTTGACCTCAGAGGTTATCTCACTTTTGGCGCTAGACAGCCCTGTGCCACACTTGGCCAGGGTGTCTTCGCTCATTATTTTCACTGTGGATAGTTTGGCACTGATGCGGAGCTCATCAGCCACCGAATGCTGGGGTTGGTTGGCCCGCTCCGGATGGTAGTATTTGCACTTGTGGCCGTAGGTGCACTTTTTGCCTGGAAAATAATGCCTTGGGGTAAGACTTTCTCTTATAGTGGTGCAACACTCTGTGCCAGAAACTATGGTAACAATCTGGTCACTCCTGTCACTCTTTATACTGTTTGGGATTAAAGTTGAAAATCACCTCTGCACAAAGATGAGAGACAGACAACATCAAGGAGTCATCACACACTGTGAGGGGGAGAGGGAGAAGGTGGAAAGCTGAGGAGGACATTGGCGTGTACAAGCAAAGAGCTGAGCAGTTGACTAGACTTAATTTTCTGGTAATAAACAGCTTTGCCTAGGCACAATCTGTATGCCGAGGCAGCCCAGAATAACAGAAGGTAGCATGGTGCGTTGCAAAGCTCACAGGTTTGGAGGCCAGTCAGACCCGAGTTTTAAGTCCACCTAGGTCCTTTACTGGCCGTGTAACCTTGACAAGTGACTTTATTTTCTAAGCCTCATTTTCTTCTTCTGTAAATAAGGTTGATATCATGTGTATATCACAGGATCATTACAAAGATGAAATGACACAGTAACATGAACATACTTTGATTTCAACATTAATTGAGGACAAAACCAAAAACACTGCCCCCCAACAAATGATAATCCAGAAAG
Source organism: Jaculus jaculus (assembly GCF_020740685.1). Lineage (NCBI taxonomy): Eukaryota > Metazoa > Chordata > Mammalia > Rodentia > Dipodidae > Jaculus > Jaculus jaculus. The sequence continues at coordinate 58,091,296 of NC_059125.1, read as the reverse complement.
AGTACACACTCAAAATAGCCACAGACCAAGTAGTCCTTGTGGCACTGATAGGTTCACAAGCTCTATCAGAGGGATTTTGTTAAGATAACAAAACACTCAGGAAAACTGTATTTTAAAAAGATGAAAATGACATTTAGAGACAGCTGAAAAGTACAAATCAGAAGGAAAATCATATTACTGGCTCATGAAAGATGCAGTCACCTCTCCTGTGGAGCTCAAACCTTTGGCATGGCGTTTTCTGCTGCCATAGGTCAGGTAGGATTCTACATGGCCTTTCGCCCAGCCACACTGCTGAGGACTTAGGCACCTAGAGCACTCCCATTATTTTAACAAGTGACAACTTATCTTCCATTGAATTTTTGTTACGTTTTTCAATGATATTTCTATAAACCCCTGTGAACACATAAATTTAACTTATAGAAAGTGGATTAGCCAAGATTTTCCATTTGAAAGGGAAATACGGAAGAGAAAAGCATTCAGAGTCCTTCTGTTTTCCTTAGCACAGAACTGAGTTCTGCACATAGGTACTCACCATAAGGACATGGCTGCTTCTTATGCTCGGGAATAATAGGTCTCCTTCTTAAGAAATTTTCAAGGCTTGGGCCATGACGTCCTAAAGGATCATCTGGAGGCATAAATCTGAAATCATGCAAACAAGAGGTGAATGTCTTTCCTTCTGCCCACCACTATCACTTGCTAGGAGTTCAGACCATCATTACCAATTGCCTGTGCACTATTGTCTCATCTTCCTAATTATACTTTCTACCTCAAGTGTGTCTTCTCCGAATACAGCATTGCTTCCTTTTACTCCTACTTGATCACAAATAAAGGATTATTTCCTCAGTGCATCATTCATACATGGACTATATTACCATGAATGTTGGTTTCTCTCAACATGCCACCCACTTCCACACCTTTATAGAATTGTTTCCTTCACTTGGTATACCTAGCACTGCTTTTTATTCTATAAACATCATTTCAAAGCAATTTTTTGATTGCTCACTCTAGCACAGGCTGACCTGGAGCTTACTCTGTCATCCAGGCTGGCCTCAAATTCACAGTATCCTCCTACCTCAGCCTCATGAGTGCTGGGATTAAAGGCATGTGCCACAATGCCCAGTGATGAAGTAATTTTTAACACATTATTCATCCATCTATCAGTTCTCTTTTTCTCTCTCCTCCCTTCCACTACATCTTGAGCCCCTTGAGTGTATAAATCTTGGTTCCTATTTAGTTTTTTATCTCCATAGCAACCAGCATTATATGTGGCACATAGTAAATGTTTATTGAAATGAGATATATTTCTACTAGTATCTTGGATATAAGGCCATTCAGAGACCATTGGAAAGAAACGCACTTATCATTCACAAAAGAATACATCAGCAACCGTTCCTCTATAAACTTCTTCCATTCAGGCTTTTCAACTTGAAGGTCTCTGTAGTTATCATTGGACACAATGATGCCATCAGAATCAAAAGCCAATTTGACTATGAACCGGTCATCATAGCAGACTACCCTCCTGCCCTGGACCCTTCGAGATGGTGTGAAGACAAGGATCTTTTCTTTCTCCAGTTTACGTAGAATGTCTTGATCTGTGAAAATATGATTACATGCCATAGAGTAGAAATCATCTTCAGAAATTAACAGCATTAACACTACATTACCAATTTACAAGTTAGTACTAGATGAATAGTTTATTTGTCCTTGGAGAACAAGTATGCTATTATTTCTGACTGTGACATCAAATTGGATTGTGACCTTAAGTAAGTCACATTCCCCATTTGATTTCAGCTTTCCTTCCAATAAAATAAAAGAATTGGATTCAACCATATTTAGTTTTAAAAAACTACCACAAAGAGTGAGAACTAACACTTAGCATTCTTTTTCTTCTTTTTAAAAATTATTTTGAGACAGGGTCTCACTGTGTAGCTCAGGCTAGCCTGGAACTTGAGACCTTCCTGCCTCAGTCCCCCAGGTGCTAGGATTAAAGATGCACACCAACACACTATCTTAGTATTCACAACATTTGTTTTGCCCTATGTCTAAAGCACTACATTGTTTTCTGTGGTGGTTGGGGATGGGGCCCAGGGTGTAGAGCTAAGCAAGTGCTCTACCACTGTTCTACATGCCCAGGCTCAGCACTAGTTTCTTGGCTGTTGAAGAAAACAGGGCACTAGCTGAGGATAAGTCTGACAGGAGTAAAGCATCACTCATGAAGACTTTTCATTTGTGGCTTCTACCTGAAAAAACAAACAAACAAACAAACAAAAACAATGTTGAACAACTAGGAATAGCATTTGAGCAATGGCCACCTTTTCTTTGGTACTTGCGCTTAGGAGAGGAAGCTTGCTTGCTGGGCTTGCGCAATACTAGCATCTTCTCAGACTGAGGTGTGGGCCTGTTCAGCAGATGCAGACCACTCTGTACAGAGCTCAGCCATCTATTTACTAGACTTTCTCATTAGGTACAACAGGAAAGAGTTGGTAAGAGAACTGGGATCAATCTCTGTGTGCTTTAGTACTGTTGGGAGCATGTACTATATGTAGTCCTGTAAGTAAAGGTCTTGACTATAGTGCTATTATTATGACCACGTCATCATTTTTGTAGATCTTAAGCACCTTTGCCTTCAGGAGCTCCTTCCATAAAGAAATAAGAACAGTTCACTTTAGAACTGCATTGATCTAAAGAGAAACATAATCCAGCCAGTGGCATTATTTTATATTCATTTTTTTTTCTTTAAGAGGTAGGGTTTGGCTCTAGCCCAGGCTGATCTGGAATTTACTATGTAGTCTCAAGGTGGCCTCAAACTCACAGCGATCCCCTACCTTGGCCTCCCAAGTGCTGGCATTAAAGACATGTGCCACCATACCTGGATTCTTCTTTTTTTTTTAATTGTTTTTTCAAGGTAGGGTCTCGCTGTAACCCAGGCTGATCTGAAATTCACTATGTAGTCTCAGGATGACCTTGAACTCACAGCAATCCTCCTACCTTTGCCTCCTGAGTGCTGGGATTAAAGGTGTGCGCCTCCATGCCCAGCTTCATCCCTTGATTCTTAATTTTGAAAACATCACAATCATTTCTCTGATACAAAATAAGACCTGTCATGGTATCTTCAGTTCCTTGGAAAATTTAGTCATGCGTATAACCAGATGTATCCTCTGTACCCTGAAATTTATGATCAAATGGAAAAAAGTCTATTTGTTTTGTGAAATAAAGTTTCACTATGTAGTCCAGGCTGGCCTCAAACTTATTATTCTCCTTCTTCAGCCTCCTGAGTGATGAGATTACAGGCATGCACCAGCACTCCCAGCAGAAAAACATCCTTTTTCAGCTATTTACTTCATCCTTTGCTGAATTGAAATCTTTATTTAAATATCATATACCACAAAACAATGATGGTTTTATATAGATCATTAACAAGATGTACTTAACAAAAGACATGTTAAGTATATTTAGCAATTTAGAAAAGTAATTATCTAAATTGGGACTGTCAATGCCTCTACAAACTTGTTAGCTTTGCCTCTCAATGACAAGGAGGTATCTTTGAAATAGTACCTGCAATTGGTGCATCAGGGCGGGACTGCTCCTTTCTCCATGCAGGTACAAATACAGTGATATCTTTATGGCCTTTATCTAGAAACCAATTGACAGCAAGTTGTATTCCTCTGCAGGAGAATTCTTCTTTATTCCCATGGCTTCAGAAAAATAGAGAACAAGAGGCAAGAGTGTTAACAATAGTTTCACTGGAAGCTTTTCCACTAAAATCAGGAACAAGACAAGGGTGTCCACTGTCCTCACTTTTATTTAATATATTTTTGGAAGTCTTAGCCATAGCAATAAGGCAAGAGACACACATAAAAGGGATACAAATTGGAAAGGAAGAGATCAAGTTATCATTATTTGCAGATGACATGATTCTATACATAAAGGACCCTAAAGACTCTACTAGCAAGCTGTTAGAGCTGATAAAAACCTAGGGCCATGTAGCAGGATACAAACTACACACATAGAAATCAGTAGCCTTCATATATTCTAACAACAAACACACAGAGGATGAAATCAGAGAATCACTCCCATTCACAATTGCATCAAAAAAATAAAGTAACTTGAAATAAACCTAACCAAGGAAGTAAAGAATCCCTACAATGAGAACTTTAAAACACTCAAGCGAGAAATTGCAGAAGACACTAGAAAGTGGAGAAATATCCCTTGTTCCTGGATTGGAAGAATCAAATATGGTGAAAATGGCAATCTTACCAAAAGCAATCTACACATTTAATGCAATCCCTATCAAAATTCCCAAAGCATTCTTCATGGAAATAGAAAAAGAAAAAACAATCCAAAAATTCATTTGGAATCACAAAAAACCTCGAATACCTAAAATAATACTGAGCAACAAAAATAAGGCTGTTGGTATCACCATACCTGATTTTAACCTATACTACAGAGCTATAGTAACAAAAACAGCATGGTACTGGCACAAAAACAGGCATTTAGATCAGTGGAACAGAATAGAGGACCCAGATGTAAGTCCAAGTAGCTATAGCCACCTGGTATTCAATAAAAATATCAAAAATACTCATTGGAGAAAAGATAGCCTCTTCAGAAAATGGTGCTGGGAAAACTGGATATATATCTGCAGAAGGATGAAAATAGATTCTTCTCTCTCGCCATGCACAAAAATTAAGTCCAAGTGGATTAAAGACCTTAACATCAGACCTGAAACTCTGAAACTGCTAGAGGAAAAAGTAGGGGAAATCCTTCAATATATTGGTCTTGGCAAAGACTTTCTGAATACAACCCCAATTGCTCAGGCAATAAAACCACAGATTAACCACTGGGACCTCATGAAATTACAATGGTTTTGCACTGCAAAGGACACATTGAAAAAAGCAATGAGGCAACCTACAGAATGGGAAAAAATCTTTGCCAGCTATATATCTGATAGAGGATTAATATCTAGGACATACAAAGAACTCAAAAAGTTAAATAATAAGGAATCAAACAAGCCAATCAAAAAATGGGCTATGGAGCTAAATAGAGCATTCTCAAAGGAAGAAATACGAATGGCATATAAGCATCTAAAAAAAAATGTTCTACGTCACTAGTCATCAGGGAAATGCAGATTAAAACTACATTGAGATTCCATCTCACTCCTGTCAGATTGGCTACCATCATGAAAACAAATGATCATAAATGTTGGTGGGGATGTGGAAAAAGAGGAACCCTTCTACACTGCTGTTGGGAATGCAATCTGGTCCAGCCATTGTGGAAATCAGTGTGGAAGTTCCTAAAACAGCTAAAGATTGATCTACCATATGACCCAGCTATAGCACTCCTAGGCATATATCGTAAGGTCTCATCTCATTTCCTTAGAAGTACGTGCTCAACCATGTTTATTGCTGCTCAATTTATAATAGCTGGGAAATGGAACCAGCCTAGATGTCCCTCAACTGATGAGTGGATAATGAAGATGTGGCACATTTATACAATGGAGTTCTACTCAGCAGTAAAGAAAAATGGATGGACCTGGAAAGGATTATTCTAAGTGAGGTAACCCAAGCCCAGAAAGCCAAGCGCCACATGTTCTCTCTCATATGTGGGTCCTTGCTACTGATGATTATGCTTCTACGTGAGAATGAAAATACTTAGTAGCAGAGGCCAGTAAGTTAAAAAGGAGATATAAAGGGAAGAGGAAGGAAGGGAGGAGGGTATTTAATAGGTTGATATTGTATATATGTAAGTACAATGATTGAGATGGGGAGGTAATATGATGGAGAATGGAATTTCAAAGGGGAAAGTGTGTGTGGGGGGAGGGAGGGAATTACCATGGGAGTTTTTTTTAATAATCATGGAAAATGCTAATAAAAATTAAAAAAAAAATAAAAAGAACAATAGTTTCATATATATCCCATCAGGCTTCTTGTTAGTACTAAAGGATTAACAAAAGACAATTTCTTTCTTTTTTCATACTTTTTTTTTTGAGGTAGGGTCTCACTCTAGCCCAGGCAGACCTGGTATTCACTATGTAGTCACAGGCTGGCCTTGAGTTTACAGCAATCCTCCTGGCTCTGCCTCCTGAATGCTGGGATTAAAGGCATATGCCACCATGCCTGGCTTTCATAATTTTTTTTAATTTTTATTTATTTATTTTTTATTTTTATTTTGTTGGTTTTTTTGAGGTAGGGTCTCACTCTGGTCCGGGCTGACCTGGAATTAACTCTGTAGTCTCAGGGTGGCCTTGAACTCACAGCAATCCTCCTACCTCTGCCTCCCAAATGCTGGGATTAAAGGCATGCGCCACTACGCTCGGCTAATTTTTATTTTTATTTATTTGACAGAGAGTGAGAGAGAGAAACAAAGAATGGGCACGCCAGGGCCTACCGCCACTGCAAACAAACTCCAGATGAGTGTGTCCCTTGTGCATCTGGCTAATGTTGGTCCTAGAGAATAGAACTTGTGTCCTTTGGTTTTGCAAGCAAATGTCTTAACCGCAAAGCCATCTCTCCAGCCCCCACTTTTTTTTTTTTTTTTGAGACAAGGTCTTACTATATAGTCCAGGCTGTCTGGAGCTCACTTTGTAGTCAAGGTGGTTTCTAACGTATGATGATTCTTCTACCTCAGCCTCTCAAGTGTTGTGATTTATACCCTTGTGTCATCATGGTAGCTGACATTTTCTTTCTTGATGGTCCCCAATTTTTTTTCTAGATTGAGAGATCAAGCTCAGGACTTACATAAGCATGTTACCATTGAGCATACCTGTACTCCCAAATCACATATTTATAAAAGAGCATATCAGTTTTTTTTTTTGGGGGGGTAAGGTAAGGTCTTACTATAGTGCAGGATAACCTGGAATTCACTATATTGTCTCAGGATGGCCTTGAACTAACTCACAGAGATCCTTCCTCCTATTTCAGCTTCCCGAGTGCTTGGATTAAAGGTGTGTGCTACCATATTAGCAACTTTAAAAAAGATGTTGTGATAAATACCAGCTTTGCTCAAGGCCACCGGGAGTAATAACAACTTCCAATTTTAAAAGCCATGGTGACTATTTTTTTTTCAAGGTAGGGTTTCACTCTAGTCCAGGCTTATCTGGAATTCAATATGTATTCTCAGGGTGGCCTTGAACTCACAGTGATCCTCCTACCTCTGCCACCCTAGTGCTGGGATTAAAGGTGTGTGCCACCACACCCAGTTTATGGTGACTATTTTATTTCCCATTATTATGCTCATTGTTGTCTTTTTCTGTTTCTACTGATACCTTTTTCTCCCAAGGATTCAGATACTTGCAACAGATTAAAAAGAAGGGACTTTCTCAGAGGTTTAGATAGTTTATATGGAAGCTAGGTGGTGATGAGTTTTACGCACACACATTCACACACTACAGTATCTCAGGCATGTTAGACAAGTGCTGTATTTTCAGCCATTAAGCATACATATTAAGCTTAAAAATTATACTGACAGCAAAAAGAATGATACATATTAATGCTTAACAGATATATTCAATTAAATACAATATACCAAAAAAGTATATTCTTGTAAACCTTTTTAAAAATGTTTCTCTTTAAAATCTTTTAAGATGTACAAAACGTTCATACTATAAGAATGAAAGAGGGATGGAAAAATGGATTAATGTCTAAGGTGCTTGCTTGCAAAGCCAAAGGACCCAGGTTCAATTCCCCAGGACCCATGTAAGCCAGATGCAGAAGATGGTGCACGCATCTGGAGTTCGTTTGCAGTCGCTGGAGGCCCTGACACACCCATTCTATTTCTCCCTTTCCCTGCTTATTTCTCTCTCTCAAATAAATAAAGAAAAACATAAGCCGGGTGTGGTGGCACACACCTTTAATCCCAGCATTAGGGAGGCAGAGGTAAGAGGATCACCGTGAGTTCAAGGCCACCCTGAGACTACCTAGCGATTTCCAGGTCAGCCTGGGCTAGAGTGAGACTCTACCTCAAAAAAACATACAAAAAAAAAAAAAAAAAGAAAGAAAAAGAAAAAAAAATATTTTTTTGGGTGGCCTCGATCTTGAACTCCTGGCGATTCTCCTACCTCTTCTGCCTCTCAAGTGCTGGGATTAAAGGCATGTGCCACCATGCCTGACAAAAAGAAAATATTTTTAAAAAGAATGATGAAAGAAATGCTTGACTATATATACATAATTTCCCTGGACTTAGGCAATAAGAGGCTCAGATTTCCAAGTGGCTGGGATTATAGATGTGTGCCATTGTTCCAAATTTATAATTCTAATTGTATAGAGAAATCTTAATACATAAGCTTAAAATTACTGCAAATAGATACATTAATATATTAATAAAATTTTTGTTATAGGGTTGGGGAAATGGCTCAGTGGCTAAAGCACTTTCTATATAAGCATGAGTACCTGAGTTCACATCCCCAGCTCCCATGTAAAAGCTAGAAGTTCTTTTAGGCTGCTGTAATCCCAGGACACCTATGGCAAGATGGGAGGTGGAGACAGGAGAATTTCTGGGAAGTTTGAGGGCCTGCTTGCCTGGCAAATGGAACATGGTATGATGAGAGCCTCTGCTTCCAACAAGGTTGAAAGCATGGACTGTCACCTGAAAGTTTTCTTCTAACATCCACATGTGCACTGTGGCACAAGCACACCTATACTCAAACATGGGAGCATGCACACACACACTCCCACACTAAAGACATTGTTATGGCCAAGTTTGGTAACAAATGGCTATAATTCCAGCACTGGTGCGGACTGCAAATTTGTAACCAGTCAAGGGTACATAGTAATACTCTGTCAATGGAAAAAGAATCTGAGAAAATTATATGACATACTTTCTTCTTCTAATCCAACATTTACAAAAAAAAATCATGCATTTTGATCTTACTACAAAAAGGACCCTACCAAGCAGAACTAATATATGTGGGCTCAGATGTCACCATGGAGACATTGAGAGGTCATATTTGCAGAAAATGTAACGAATTCAACATGATTCAGGGAAGCCCATCTAGGAATTCAGAAAACATTATCAGGATGTAGAGGTAAGGGTGGTCTGGTCACAAAGTATATGTTTTTTATAATCAGAACATTATACAATAAGAGAAGAAACTCTATTACCATAAACATTGTGCAATTAAAAATAACCAAACAAGTTTCATTTGAAGGGAAATTTGAAGAGGGGAAATTAGCAAATAAATTGAGAAAAGGTACATATTTATTTTGATTTTATTTATTTATTTATTATTGATTTATTTTGGGTTTCTTTAAGTCAGGATCTCATATAGCTCAGGCTGATCTGCAATTCACTGTATAGCTGAAGATGCCCTTAAATTCTTCCTCCCTCCACATACCGAGAGCTGAGATTGCAGGCTTGTGTCACCTTTTTGTTAAATTTAATTTTTAATTTTTATTTTTCAAGGTAGGTCTCACTCTAGCCCAGGGTGACCTGGAATTCACTATGTAGTTTCAGGGTGGCCTCAAACTCACAGAGATCCTCCTACCTCAGCCTCCTGAGTGATGGGATTAAAGGCATGTACCACCATACTCAGCTATTGTGATCATCTATGTAAGTATGTATGCATGTATGTTTGTTTGTATATTCAAGATGAGAGAGAGAGAGAATTTGGGCATGGGTGCACCAGTGCCTCCATCCACTGCAAATGAACTCTAGATGCATGTGCCACTTTGTGCTTCTGGCTTTATTTGGGTATTGGGGGATCAAACCCGGTTTGTTAAGCTTTGCAGGCAAGCACCTTAACCTCTGAACCATCTCTTTAGTCCATATTGTGATTATCAACACTCAAAATCAGAAACTGGGCTAGAGAAATGGCTTACTGGTTATGGCACTTGGCTGTGAAGCCCATGGGCCCATATTCGACTCTCCAGGTCCCATGTAGGCCAGGCCACAAGGTGACGCTAGCGTGCAAAGTTATAGAATTGGGACTTACTTGTTTTGAAAATTATGATATCTTAGCATGGTTTCTTGTGCTCTGACATCTATGCATGCATAAGTACATGAAATTATAGCAACTTGATGACAATAATTAGCATATGAATACCAATTTCATTGCAACCAAGTAGATATTATTTTTATTTAAATATTTTTTATTTTTATTTATTTACTTATTTGACAGAGAAAGAGGGAAAGAGAGAGAGAGAGAGAATAAGCATGTCAGGGCCTCCAGCCACTGCAAACAAACTCTAGACATGTGAGCCCCCTTGTGCATCTGGCTAATGTGGGTCCTGGGGAATTGAACCTGGGTCCTTTGGCTTTGCAGGCAAATGCAAACCACTAAGCCATCCCTCCAGCCTTTTGTTGTTGTTGTTTTTGAAGTAGGGTCTCACTGTAGGCCAGGCTAACCTGAAATTCACTATGTACTCGCAGGCTGGCCTCAGACTCACAGAGATTCTCCCACCTCTGCCTCTCAAATGCTAGGATTAAAAGTGTGCACTACCATGCCCAGCTTCGACATTACTTTTCTTTCTTTCCTTCCTTCCTTCTTTCTTTCTTTCTTTCTTTCTTTCTTTCTTTTGTACTAGTGCTGGCACTTTTAATTAATCCACAGAATGTTCAACATATTTCTTGTTTGGTTTTGCTGGGTCACTAACTATAATATATATTTTATAAATGTGAAATAATTGGCTCCCGACCTACTGCCAGGGCCGGGCTGGAGTGACCTCCCCCCCCCAAAAAAAAAGTCTGGATTTCTAGAAGGTATGAGGTGTTCTGAATGCATTGATTGGGGGGAAAGCGAAATACCATTGCCTCCATCGCTGCTGGTGTTTTGTTTTTCACAGGCTGGTGGATTATCATAGATGCAACTGTTATTTACCCCACCACGGAGGACTTCAACCACTCATACCATGCCTGTGGTGTTATAGCAACCATAGCCTTCCTAATGATTAATGCAGTATCGAATGGGCAGGTCCAGGGCGACAGTTACAGTGAAGGTTGCCTGGGACAAACAGGTACTCACATTTGGCTGTTTATTGGTTTCATGTTGGCCTTTGGATCTCTAATCGCATCAATGTGGATTCTCTTTGAAGGTTATGTTGCTAAGGAAAAAGCCATAGTATATCCTGGAATTACTGTATTTTTCCAGAATGCCTTCATCTTTTTGGGGGGCCTGGTTTTCAAGTTTGGCCTCACTGAAGACTTGTGGCAATGAAGAGTCAAGTTTGGGCAGCACATACACCCTGCATGTTTTTTTTTTTTTTTTTTTTTTTTTTTAAGGCTCCCCCGTCTTTTGTAATGCCTTTTTCTACACTTCTGAGTGTAGTCTCAGCTTCAAGTTGTTTAATGCTAAAATCATGAGACCGCCCTAACGTAACATCTGCACAGCACACAGCGAGTTGTGCACTTGGCCATCTTTGGCAGCGTTCAAGGAACTGTTCCCATGAGTACCTGTCACATGAGTATCATGACATAAAGAGAAGTAAATTATGCAGACATGGTGGCGTCATCTGTATGAGTATTTGATTGGAAGTCCGGCATGTTTGTTAAAACATGGCCTCTTCTGTGTGAGACGTTCATGATGTCTAGACATCTTGTTATTAAAATCTTGTGTGGTCACAAAAAAAGTGAAATAATTTTAATTTTTGAGCATAGGTGTATAGACATCACTTTTCTAGTAGGACTGGTCATAAGGAAAAAAACTGCTTTGTTAATGGGCTAAGTAAGATACTGGTATGAGTCTTCTTACTTTAGATTCCTTGCTCCTCAAAGGTATTCTTTCATTGGATGATAACAGAAATTATCTCCAATCATACATATTGCTCTGTGGGTGGTATATATAATCTCAGGGGGACTATCAACACATGTTCTGAAAAATGTCCTACTATTTTCTTATTCTTCTGGAACACTGCAAAAAATATCCTTTATTAGCATTTCCAGGTACATAGTAATCACAAGTTCCCTAGTATTACCTAAGTTGTAGCACTTAAGGAAAATAAATTATGTTTAACCGTTGATATATTCAAAGCTAGCCTTTGATACAACTAATACTGACTGCTTCTAAAACAACAGCAAGAAAGCCCACAGTGCTTACAGGATTAATACTGGATAAACCCATCATGATACAGGGAGGAAGAAAATATATCCAATTCTGATTTCTCTCACTACTACTTGTTGGTAGCTATAAAGAACATAATTTGGAAAAATAATTTTCATTGAAAGGGAGGATTTATGATCAGATATGGTAGTTCAATCCTGGGAGTGGGAGGGATTAGGATTGAGAGTATCAAAAATTCAAAGATAGTTATGATGATATCTTGGTAATGCAGCAGAATTCTGATTGTGCTGTAGAGAAGCCAACCTTGGAGAACTGAGTATGTACAAAGGGAAAACATTCAAGGCCAGTATGGCTACATAGAGTCATTGTCTCAGTAAACAAGCAAAACAAACATATACAAACAAAGGTGGGCACTGGAGGAAGGGAATGAAATTTTATTTCATGTGGCTTTATAGTGTCTGAAAGGATGATCTTAAACACAGTCTCTAAGTTCTGAAATAAATATAAGAATAACATTTTCTACTGAATACTCCAACTTTATATTTTAGACTACCAACTTCTTTAAAATATTTTTCATTATTATAAACTTATATGCTTATAGTGTAATGTTTATGGAATAAACTGTAAAAACAACCACAAAATATCAAGAAAACAGCTCCCAAGATTCAACTGATTTACTATTACACAGAAAAAGGTGTTTTTATTATTTTAATACATTCAAATTGATATTTTTTTTTGTTTTTTCAAGGTAGGGTCTTTCTCTATCCCAGGCTAACCTAGAATGCACTATGTAGTCTCAGGGTTGCCTCACACTCACAGTAATCCTCTTACATCTACCTCCCAAGTGCTGGAATTAAAGGCGTGTGCCTCCACACATGGCTTGATATTAATTTTTTAACAAATTGAGCATCATGTTTAAAAAATGTAACACACATTCCAATAAAATGTTTCAAAACATGTCAGAGAAGCAGTCTATGAAGTACATCCTAAAATTCTCAGTGAGAATCAGAAGACACATTTCACATTTATCAAGATGGTAGTGAAGATTCACATAAGAGTTCATTGTGCAAAGTTCAGAGTTCAAACAAATGCTTGCAAGATGACCTGTTTTAGTCTCAATCCATAAAATATGACTTTGGAAATCTTGGACCTAAGATCTGTAAGTTACTCCTATGACATGGATATCACAGCATATCTTGGTGATAGTACAGCTCACTTTTTAATGTAAATTGTCTTCAAAGTATGTCATAATCCAGGATCCAAAGCAAAATTTTGCACATCAGATGGGTCCTTGGCCTCTTGCTCTATAATTTCTTTTCTTCTTCCTTCCTTTCCTTCCCTTCTTTCCTTCCTTCCTTCCTTCTTTCCTCCCTTCCTCCCTCCTTCCCTTTCCTCTTCCTCTTCTTCTTTGGTTTTTGAGGTAGGGTGTCACTCTAGCCCAGCCTGACCTGGAATTCACTATGTAGTCTCAGGTGGCCTTGAACTCACAGCCATGCTCCTACTTTTTTTTTTTTTATTGACAACTTCTATATTTACAGGCAATAAGCTATAATAATTTCCTCAACTCCTCCACTTTCCCCTTTACAACTCCTCTCTCCATTATATCCCCACCTTCTCTCCATTAGTTTCTCTTTTAATTTGATGTCATCGTCTTTTTCTCCTATTATGAGGGCCTTGTGAAGGTATTGCTAAGCACTGTGAGGTCATGGGTATCAATGTCAATTTCTCTCTCGGCAGTTACACTGTCAGGAGTGGTGCCCTTCCTTTGGCTCTTACATTCTTCCGTCATCTCTTCCACAATGGACCCTGAGCATTGGAGGGTGTGATGGAGATGTTTCAGTGCTAAGCACTCCACCATCACTTCTTCTCAGCACTATGTTGCCTTTTGGGTCATCCCAGTGGTCACTGCCATCTGAAAATAGAAGCTTCTCTAACCAAAAGTGAGAGTAGCATTAATATATGAATATGAACAATAAATGTAGTGCTTTCAGGGAAGTGAGAATAATATATGCATTTAGTCAGACACGAGCAGGCTTTATACCCCTAAGGCTCATGACCTCCCCTCCCATAGGCTTTAAAAAGTTTTTTTTGGTTTATTTTTATTTATTTGAGAGTGACAGACAGAGAAAGAGGCAGAGAGAGAGAGAGAGAGAGAGAGAGAGAGAGAGAGAGAGAGAGAGAGAGAATAGGAGTGCCAGGGCTTCCAGCCACTGCAGACAAATTCCAGATGCATGTGCTCCCTTGTGCATCTGGCTAAGGTGGGTCCTGGGGAATTGAGCCTCGAACCGGGGTCCTTAGGCTTCATAGGCAAGCGCTTAACCGCTAAGCCATCTCTCCAGCCTGCCATAGATTTTGATTAGGTTTTCAGTACCAGGCATGTATTCCCTCCCATAGAGCAAGTCTACAGTCCAATTAGAGAGTGGCTGGTTTCCCCCAGAGCAGACATGCCACTGTTCAATCTTTGGCCTGTCTGGACAAACTTGAGGCTTCCAGTGTCCACTGTTTTCACCATCAATGACTTCTGTCTCCCATAGGGCTACATGCAGTGCAGCTTTTTCCAGTTTACAGTGGGCTGGTCTACAGAGAGATTTTCAGCTCAGCTCCAGCTTGATTTTTCAGTGATCTTGCTGCCCACATATGTGAAGTCTTCAGCAATACAATCCTCCTACTTCTGCCTCCTGAGTGTTGAAATTAACTGTGTGTACCACCGCACCCAGCTCTCTGTAATTTCTTTAGTACCATTCAAATATTTGAGTTTCTCCCATACTTAACAAAGAGTGTTGTGTTATTTATACTTCAAAACCTTAAGTTACTTAAAGGAAACATATCCCAGAATGAATATACCCTTTCAGATCATAACATATTACTGTTGAAGACTCCATATGCTTGGGCTACAAGTTCAGTGAGAAATCAAGCTAGAGCTGAGCTGACAACCTTCTCCCTGTAGACCAGCTGACAGAAAACTGGAAGAAGCTATGCTGCATGCAGCCTGTGGTGGTTTGATTCAGGTGACCACCTTAAACTTAGTTGTTCTGAATGCTAGGTTCCTGGATGATGGAAATTTGGGAATTAACACCTTCTGGAGGCAGTGTATTGTTGAGGGTGGGCTTATGGGTATTACAGCCAGTTTGCCCTTGCCAGTATTTGGCACACTCTCCTGTTGCTATTGTATACCTTATGTTGGCCAGGGAGTGATGTCCACCCTCTGCTCATGCCATCATTTTCCTCTGCTATCATGGAGCTTCCCCTCAAGTCTGTAAGTAAAAATGAAACTTTTTCCCCATAAGCTGTTGTTGGTCAGGTAATTTCTTTAAATTTTTGTTTTTTTATGTTTATTTATTTATTTGAAAGTTACAGACAGAGAAAGAAGGAGAGAGAGAGAGAGAGAGAGAGAGAGAGAGAGAGAGAGAGAGAGAGCACACCAGGTCCTCCAGCCACTGCAAATGAACTATAGATGCATGTGCCCCCTTGTGCATCTAGCTAATGTGGGTCCTGGGGAATTGAGCCTCGAACCGGGGTCCTTAGGCTTCACAGACAAGCGCTTAACTGCTAAGCCATCGCTCCAGCCTGGTCAGGTAATTTCTGCCAGCAATATGAACATGACTGCAGCAGTAAAGTTGGTACTGACAGGAGTAGGGTCATGCTGCTAGATACCTGACTGTGTAGCTTTGGCCTTTTGGAGCTGATTTTCAAGAGGAATGTGAAAGGATTGGAAACTTTAGCCTAAGTTGAGATGCCTTGCAGTACTATAAGTATGGTTTGATGGACTATTCTGGTCAGAGTTGAAAGACCTGGATGCAATAAGAACTATGAACTGTGAGGATGGTAAGAAAAAGCTTTGCCTGGACTGGACTAGAAGCAGTTTGTGTGAGAGGCTTACTGTGATGCCCATGTCCTGACAACTTGTGCAGGGTTGCTTTTCGTAGAAATGGACTGGTGTGGTCAGAGGGATCTGGCACAGAAATGAAAATTTTGGGACGAAACTTCTGCCCATTCATCTGCAATTGTATTAGAGATTACAACCTTTGAGATTGTGGCAACAGGAAGAATGCAAACAATTATGAAGGGGCCTGAATACTCAAGGAGTGTCCTGTTCTTCAAAGTCTGCTTTGTTCTCCCCTCCCTGGATTAACAAATTGGCACCCTACTTGGTATTACAAAATATAAGAAATGTAAGAAAGAGAGGGTCATTGAATTTGTAACATGTTTTTTTTTGTTTTGGAAGTATCCATGCGCAGTATGAAACATGTCTGTTAAGGACCGCCTGCATGGAGACCTAGTGGAGCCATGACAATGGACTGTGGGTTGCAGTGGAGACCCAGTGGAGATGTCAGGATCATAAGATGGCTGCTAAGGAAAGCTGCCAGCCCCAGATGAAGTTTTCCAGAACTGCGAGTAGCCTAGGTGGAGGGGTGGAATTGGAACTCCAGAGACTTGCTGCTTGTTACACTTATCAGACTTGAAGATTTGTCATTGTCTAGAGTTGTTGTACTTGGAGTTACAGAGTTTGATGATTGACCTGTTTGAATCTTGTATTGATTGAATATTTCTTTGCTATACCAAATGCCACCTTTTGCAGTGTTAATAGTGTATTCTGTGCCATTATGTTTTTTTTTTTTTGGTATTATGGCTTAGTTAAAATATTTTAGACTATGTGAATGTTTGAACATCATTAAGATTGATAAAAAAAAAACTATGGGGACTTTTAAAGTTGGACTGAATACATTGCATTTTACATCTTGGATGGTTAACAGTTTATGGGGCTGGGGTGGAATGTGGTGGTTTGATTCAGGTCTTTCCCATAAACTTAGATGTTCTGAATGCTAGGTTCCCATTTGATGGAGATTTGAGAATTAACGTCTTCTGTAGGCAGTGTATTGTTGGGGGAGGTCTTACAGGTATTGTAGCCAGTTTCCCTTTGCCAGTGTTTGGGACTCTTCTGTTGCTGTTGTTGACCTGATGTTGGTGAGGAGGTGATGTCTACTCTCTGCTCATGTCATCATTTTCCTCTGCCATTATGGAGATTCCCCTCATGTCTGTAAGACAAAATAAACCTTTTTTTTCCCAGAAGCTGCTCTTGGTTGGGTTATTTCTCTATTTTTAAAAAGTATTTATTTATTTATTTGAGAGAGAGAAAGACGGAAAGAGAGAGAGGGAGAATTGGCACACCAGGGCCTCCAGCCACTACAAACTAACTCCAGACACATGTGCCCCCTTGTGTATCTGGCTTATGTGGGTCCTGGGGAATCGAACCATCTCTTCAGTCCCAATAAATGTACTTTTAAAATTTAATGTACATTTGGTATACTTTGCCTGTTTTGATTATTTGTTATAGTTAACTTTTAAAAAATATTTTATTTATTTTTTATTTATAAGAGACAGAGGGGGGGAGGAAGAAGAGGCAGATATATAGAGAATGGACACACCAGGGACTCCAGACACTGCAAACGAACTCCACATGCATGTGCTCCTTGTGCATCTAGATTACATGGGTTCTGGGAAATTGAACCTGTGTACTTAGGCTTCACAGGCAAATGCCTTAACAGCTAAGCCATCTTTCCAGCCCATGGTTAACTTTTGTGAGTTTTGGTATTGTTTTAATCTTTTAGTGCTTCTGTTTTTATTATATATATATATATATATATATATATATATATATTTACCTCAACGTGGTTTTGTTTGTGGCTGTATGCTCCTACGTTATATTTTAGGATCATTTTGTATGTTCCTCTATCTAGTCTATTGTCGGGAAGTCTCTAATACTCTTCCCTAGCAGAACTTTCCTTCTCATTCCAACCTTTTCTCCACATAATATCCTTATTGTCCCTCTTTATACTATATAACGATTTTAGCAACCTCTATAATCTCTTTAACCTAACCACATCCCAACTTTCCCCTAACACTTCTACCTTTCTGTTTTGTAACTTACTATTTTAGTAAGCATGCAGATATTTAGATACCATCCATTATGACATTTTCAAATATATTTTTAGTTTATTTTTGTAGGAAATTCACATGAAGGGAACAACCAGTTGAGAGACCCCAAAAGCCACAGTGGTGAGGGTAAAGGACACTGAGTTTGTCTTTGGCTGGACTCCTGGAATGTGTTCTTTTTTTTTTTTTGGTTATTTTCATTTATTATTATTATTATTTTACTATTAACAACTTCCATGATTATAAACAATATCCCATGATAATGCCCTCCCTCCCCCCACTTTCCCCTTTAAAACTCCATTCTCAGTCGGGCGTGGTGGCGCACGCCTTTAATCCCAGCACTCGGGAGGCAGAGGTAGGAGGATTGCCATGAGTTCAAGGCCACCCTGAGATGACAGAGTTAATTCCAGGTCAGCCTGGACCGGAGTGAGACCCTACCTCGAAAAACCAAAAAAAAAAAACAAAAAACAAAAAAACTCCATTCTCCATCATATCTGCTCCCCCTCTCAATCAGTCTCTCTTATTTTGATGTCATGATCTTTTCCTCCTATTATGAGGGTCTTGTGTAGGTAGGGTCAGGCACTGTGAGGTCATGGATATCCAGTCCATTTTGTGTCTGGAGGAGCATGTTGTAAGGAGTCCTTTCCTTCCTTTGGCTCTTACATTCTTTCCGCCTCCTCTTCTGCAATGGACCCTGAGCCTTGGAAGATGTGATAGAGATATTTCAGTGCTGAGCACTCCTGTCACTTCTTCCTAGTACCATGATACCTTCTGAGTCATCCCAAGGTCATTGCCATCTGAAAAGAGAAGTTTCTCTACCAAAAGTGAGAGTAGCACTAATATAAGGGTATGAATATTAAGAGAAGTGCCTACTGGGCAGTTCAATGAACATAATATATACATTTAGCCAGACAGCAGCAGACGTTACCCCCCTAGGGCTCATGACTACCACTGTTTTAGGTTTTCAGTATCAGGGATGTATTCCCTCCCATGGAGCGAGCCTCCAGTCCAATTGGAGGGCAGTTGGTTTCCACCATGATAGACGAAAGCACATGTTCTTTATATGGTTATTTTAATAATTGGTTGTAATGACTGACATAATATCTAAAATGATAAAAATATTCCTATGTGAAGAGCCAAGGAATCTGTTACTAGGCACTAATATACACATGACACTTTAAATCATTAAAGTGATGTGTTGAAGAATGATGAAAGGTTGAATGACAGGTGAGAGGGTAAATGGCATGTCTGAGGTCACATATCTTTTTATCAATAATAGCAGCTAATATGTAATGAGCTCTTACTATGTGCCAGGCTTTCACTGTTCTAAGCACTTTGCATGATTTATCTCACTTCTTGCAATGATCCTACATAGTAGGTTAGTAGGTAACATTATGCCATTGGACAGAAAAGGAAATTGAGGCACAAGGAACTGGATGAAAAAGGCTGAGATAGGGACTGAGGATATAACTCAGTGATAGAACTGTTGTTCTTTTTATAGTTTAGATTAATTAGCAACACCAAGGACATTTTTTTGTTATTCTGATAGTTCTAAAGAAAATAATAATTGCTGGAGAGATTGCTTAGTGGTTAAGTTGCTTGCCTATGAAACCCAAGGATCTGTTTAATTCCCCAGTAGCCATGTAAGCCAGTTGTACAAGGTGGCACATGCATATGGAGGTTGTCTTCAGTGGCTAAAGGCCCTGGAATGCCTATTCTCTCTCTCTCTCTTATACACACACACACATATACACACACATACTCTCTCTCTCTCTCTCCTAGAGCATCTATTCTCTCTCTTTATCTGCCTATTTCTCTCTCTCTCTCTCAAATAAATAAAGAAATAAAAAATAAAACAATAGTAATACCAAGATAGATTAACTTTTAGCTATTAAAAGCCAAAGCAGAGCAGACATGGGGTTTTAGTCCCTTATAGACACTCAGCTTCTCTTGAATGATTCTGAGTCATTATTTTGTGACAATGAGACATATTTTTATTTCCTCCTCTTCTCTGAAATTCTATTCTCTCCTCCCCTGAATCACCTTCTCCCTCTGTAATAACTTTTTCCCCTTCTGTTTACATATCACAGGAATGGTCATCCATGATGTTACTATTATATGCTGGGAGTAATATGGAAGCCGCATCAGATAACTTGAGCTCCTGAATGGAGGCTATAACTTCTGAACTACACATCTAAGAATATAGCTGGTAAAACAAAAAGGAAATTAAAGCAACTCAATACCTCTAGATATGCAAATTCTAATAAAAATATGAGAAACATGAAAAATTAAGGCAATGTAACTCATCCCAAAATTACTAACTCAGCAGGAATGGCATCCAGAGACAGAATTGGATAAAGTTCCAGATAGAGAGCTCAAAAGAAACATTATAACTATATTCAAGGAAATCAAAGAAGAAATAGAAAATTTCTAGAAGGAATCCTAAGAAAACACAGAAAATCTTTGAAAATCAATGAAAAAAATGGTACAAAATATAAGTGATAGAAATAGGAACAAAAACAAACAAACTGAAAAAGTGTAAATGAAAAACACAATAAGTTGGATTAAAAAACCTGTGGAAAACTTCATCACTAGAACAAAAGGAGAGAACACAGTAACTGAGCTTTAAGACATGGCCGACAAATTGGAATAATCCAGCAAGAATAAGGACAAATTAATAAGAATGTAAGAGGAGGACTTTCAAGACATTTGGGTCATTATTAAAAGATAAAATCTAAGAATTTTGGGCACAGAATGAACAGAATTTTAGTCCAAAGACATAGTAAATATATGCCACAAAATTATAGAAGAAAATTTCCCTAAATTAGGATAACAGATACCAATACAGGTATAGGAGGCATTTAAATCACCAAATAGACAAGACAAGAAGAGAACTTCCCCTCACCTTTTTATAATTAGACTACTAAATATTCAGACCAGAGAAAATATATTGAAAGCTTCAAGCACCTACTCACATACAAAGGTGAGCCCATCAGAATAATAACAGGTTTTTCAACAGAAACATTAAAAGCCAGAAGAGCTTAGAATGATGTGTTTCAAGTTCTGGAAGATAACTGCTAACCCAAACTACTAAATCCAGCAGAACTATCTGTCATAATTGAAGGAAAAAGAACTTTAAATGATTGAAACAGACTACAGGAATTCATGACCACTAAGCCAGTTCTACACAAAATGCCTGAAGGAATCTTTATGTCTGAAGAGAAGGACATATATACAGCCACAGGAAAGAATAAACCATGTGTGAATAATAATAAAGACAAAAGGAATGGGAAAACTCAAAACACAACAAAATCAGCAAAAATGATAGAAATTAACACAAACTTTTCAGTAATGACTCTGAATATAAATGGTCACAATTAATCAAAAGGCACAAAGTAGCTAGGAATGGTGGCACACACCTTTAAGCCCTGCACTTGGGAGGCAGAGGTGGGTGGATCACTGTGAATTCAAGGTCACCCTGAGACTACATAGATAATTCCAGGTCCACCTGGGTTAGAGTGAGACCCTACCTTGAAAATCTAATAGTAATAATGATAATGATGATGATGATGATAATAGACACAAAGTAGTAGAATGGATTAAAAGACAAGATCCTTCAGTCTGCTGTCTCCAAGAAATTCCTCTCTCCATAAAGGACTGATACAACCTTATAAAGAAAGGTTGGATATGGTTTTTAAGCAAATGGGGCTTGGAAACAAACACAGGACACTATCCTAACATCTGAAAAGATAGATTTCAACATTAGTCAGAAGAGATAAAGAAGGACACATTATATTCATAAAGGAAACAATCTGACAAGAAGACATTATAATTCTAAGCATATATGTACCAAACATGGTACACACAATTTCATAAAAGCAACACTAGTATGTGCATAGTTGCAGATTAACCATAGCACAAAAAGTAGTAGCTGACTTCAGTGCCCCATGTTCATCAATTGATAGGTGATCCTGGCGAAACAGAGAATTTTCTGGATTAAATGACATCATAGATCAAATGGACTTACCAGACATTTATAAACTTTCCACTCAAACATTGCAGAATACATATTATTCTCAAGAGTCCATGGAACTTTCTCTAAAATAGTTTATATATTAGGAAACAAAGTTTATATATTAGGGCTGTGATGTAGTCCCCATGTTCCTACTCTCCAGCCAGCCTGTTGTATCTCACTCTATGAGTGTTCTGGCTCTCTCCTGTCCTCTCATGAAAGTCCTGTGCTTACCTGGGTTTTATCCATGCTCAGTACACACTGAGTCCACTTCTGCTAACCGACTCACACTGGCTGTGTGATGCCTGCTTTTACAATTACTAGAAAATGGGCATGTTCATTGTCCTCTTAGCAGCATCACTGTGCACCATTTTCCTTTTGGTTCTTCTCTGCTGCAAATGGACATTGGCCACATTGGAACCAAACCAAATGTCTGACAATGACTTTGTTTTACTCAATCCATTTTGACTATAAAGCAAAAAACACTAGTGGAATTAAACAGTAATGAAAACACAATGGAGCCAAACCAATGAGCTATAATGAGAGCATTTCTAGCCGGGCATGATGGTGCACGCCTTTAATCCCAGCACTCGGGAGGCAGAGGTAGGAGGATTGCCATGAGTTCGAGGCCAGCCTAAGATGACAGAGTGAATTCCAGGTCAGCCTGGACCAGAGTGAGACCCTACCTTGAAAATCAAAAACAACAACAACAAAAAAGAGAGCATTTCTAAAAGGGAAGTTTATAGCTCTAAGTGCCTATATTATTAAACCAGACAGATCAAATAAATAGCTTACGAATACACCTTAGGGCTTTGCGAAAAGAAGAATAAGCCAATCCAAAAATCAGTAAATGGAAAGAAATGATTAGGATCAGGGTAGAAATTAATGAAATAGAAATTTTAAAAAAATCAATGAAACAGATGTTTGCTTGAAAAAATAAGATTGATACACCTTTAGTGAAACTAACTAAAAAAAGGAACAGAAGACAGTGCTTGTGGTGGTATATGCCTTTAACCCCAGCACTTGGGAGGCAGAAGTAGGTGGATCAATGTGAGTTCAAGGCCACCCTGAGACTACATACTGAATTCTAGGTCAGCTTGAGATAGAGCAAGACCCTACTTTGAAAAAATCAAAACAGAGAGAGAAAGAGAAGACAAAATCACAAAAATAAAATCCAAATGGATCACAGACCTTCTTTTTTCAGAAACTGCTAGAGAAAATAACTGCTTTTATTGTTATTAAGTTACATGAAATCAGGAATGGTGATACCGCTAACTTTATTATTTATTTATTTATCTCAAACTTGCTTTGACAATTTGAGGTCATTTGTGCTTCTGAAAGAATTGTAAAATAGTTTTCTATTTCTGTGAAGAATGGCATTAGAGCCTTGATGAGGTCTGAATTAAATTTCTAAATTACTTCTGGCAATATAACATTTCTCCAACATTCATTCCTCCGATCCATGAATATGGGATAGCTTTCCCATTCCTTTGTGTCTTCTTCAATTTTTTTCTTGGGTTTTTTTTATATTTTTAAAAATACCACATTTTATTCAGATTTTGTAAAAGAATGTGGGAAGGGGAAGGCTGAGAGGTATGGGGAAATAAAGTGGGGAGAAGTACATCATGGGGAGCTCAAAAGTCCATGTGGGCCACATGTAGCTCACAGGAGTCCATGTGACCAGATAGGGATCTGGGGGAAAAAAAGCATGGAAAGAAAAGAGGAAATAAAGTTCAAGGAGTTCCTTCCATGTGGGGAGCTAGAGGAAATAAAGAACCTATACAGAGAGAAAGGGCTAGGAGGGGCCCCTCGCAGCTGGGCCTAGGCATGGGCTAGGGCCTAGGCTGAGCCTCTACCAAGCCAGCCCTGGCACAGCTGAGGGAAAAACTTACTCACAGCTGGAAGTTCCCAAGTAATCAGAGTGAGAGAGTCTGCCCTCCCTTTGTAAAGGTATTTATAACCTTAGGGTAGTGTCTTTTGGCCCAGGTGAGTCAGAGGGCCAGCTGGTTGGTTAGGACCAGGGGCTGTCTCAGGAAGAGATTAGGAGTTCAGGGCTAAACCTGACCAACTACAATGTTTAAATCCTATGAAAGACCGCTATCATGGGAGGGTCCTGACTGTTTATGGAAAAACAGTTCTTTGGAATTAGGCAAGAGATAAGAAAAACTTTCCTACCCTTTTTACCTTCAGCGGTCCAGTCACTCTAACTCTACCCCTCACTTCCCCCTCTCATGAGAAGACACTCTACCTGATGATAGAGGACAAAGGGACAATGATGTCAAATCATTAACTATTTCTTGCTGAATGGGGCACAAAGTTGTGGCAGTTAGAGAGTCTCTCCCTTTTTTAAATTCTTGGCTTCCCAATTATAATAAAACATAAGTTGCTACCTGGAGCAACTGTTTTAAAGTTCTTACCTGGTTTGGTCACCAATTTTTGTAATTTCTTACAAATATCAGGTGTTGACTGAATTAAGAATTTATAAGAAGAATTTCCTCCTCCATGGTGTCTGGAGTTACATTAGTATGTTTTCTAGCTGTCTCTTTAAGTCTCTGGAGAGAAGTAATGGTCAATTCCTGTTCATTTAATGTATTATTTAAATGTATTATTTAATGTATTATTTACATGAGCCCAGTTTTTCAGGAGACAGGTTAGCAGAGACTTTTGGGATATCCTGAAAGCCAATTGTCCCATCTGAAACAAAGTGGAGAAAGTGAAGAATCGATTGCCAGGTTATGCCCAATCCTGGCTTGCATCTTCTCAAAGAAGGGGGGCATCATTATGGACTAGATTTGGGAGAAGAAATTAGGGCTTTACAGGAGTCGAGTCCTCACCCAATTTTCCCTGCTTTCTCCCCAAACAGGGACACATAGTGCAGTCTATGTGCCTCTGAGAGCAAGGAAGGTACAGGACAGGATATCTATGCTCACCTTGCCTGGCCAACTTCCAAACACAAATACATCCAGGAATTTCCCAGCCCTGCACATGTCTTACATCATGGCATGTAAGAGAAGTGCCAGGCCCAACTGTGAAGACTCCTGTATCTACTCTTGTCTTGACATCCTATATGCTCTTCTGGGGAAGGGTTTTCTTGGGTCCTCTTTTCCTTTTCCATTCTGTGGGAGCCTGGGATATGGGTGCCCCCTCTATTTGTGAAAGTTTCAGAATGGTCTAAGGACTAAAGATTGTTTTAAAGGTAATCTTTGGTTTTATTACCTTAAATATAGGGAATCCTACCCTTTGTTGATATGAAAGAGAGAGAGAGAGAGAGAGAGAGAGAGAGAAGGAGGGAGAGAGAGAGCATACAAGTAAGGGTTTGTGGCCTCTGCAAAGAAACTCCAGACATGTGCCATCATGTGCATCTGGTTTATGTGAGTGCTGGGGAATCGAACATAGGTATTTAGGCTTCCTAGGCAAGCACCTTGACCACCAAGCCATCATTTACTTGATGCTGTTTAATCATATCTGTTTATACCCTGATATACATTTTAGGTAAGCCTGGTGTTTATCTTAGGTAATGAGTTTGTAACCTGATCAAGTACATTGACTCAGTTTACCTATTTAACCTTTTTGTCTTCTGAGAAATTTCATCTAACAGATTTGACTTTAGGTATTCAAAAGGGAGAAACTATAAAGAGAAACAAAGTTATATCCCATTTGTCATGCCCCTTTCCTTATCAGAGACAATTGGATATTTTTTCTATGGACAGGGTCTGGGGGACACATGGCTTAAACTTGCATGGGGTCTGAGATAAAGGGAGCACCATCCCTTTCTCTAGAGTCCAGCTTGCCATGACTTTAAATAGCATACAACAGTAAGCAAGAGCAAAAGGAAATGACAGAGCAGAAAGCTAAGCATCCTGACATTCCTTGTCTTACTCTGAAGTTGTTTATTTTTACCTAGGATACTTATTTTACTCATTTGTAATACACAAGGTGAGAGGGTCTTCTCTATGTCTAACCTTGTTAGACCTCCAAAGAATATGAATCACATCTGTACTTATGACTTTGTGACACACCTAGCATAGGGCATAAATTGAATTTACATTAAGTCTATATCCCTACATAAACTTCTACACTTAGCCTGAAAGTTTGCTTTCTGTTCCTTAGAAAAGGAAATTAATTTTAGGCAAAATTTGTTTTTTTTTTTTAGATCTCCTATATCCTTTCTGTAAACACACACCTTCATCCACATAAGCATTCTGATCTAAGTTCCATACAAAAAGCATTTTTAAAAAGCATTCTATGTCCTTCATTGAAAAATTCCTTCCCAGTTCCTTCAATCATCTCATCTCAACCCATAATTAACCATCTTTCTTAAAAGACTATTAAGAGAAACTACACCAAATTGATTAATCCTATTACTGACAAAGAGCAAGTAGTCTAGCTTCAAAGAGTTAATTCACCTTACTTTTGGGAATTTGTAGAGAAACAGCCTTAGCAGAAAAACTTACAACTTCCTTAATACTTATGTCACCCAAAATCTCTACTTGACAATCAGACCTCTTTAATAATACCAGTATGTATACCTATAGATTTTATATAACCTATCGATTTGAAATGTCTCCTATTAATAAACCCCATTAAATACACTTTTAAGTTATAAGTCTATGAATACATGCAAAACATGACAACTATTTTGTGGATAATCTTTATCAGTACCTCTAACACATTTGTTAATGCTTTTACTAGGAGTAACTATGACAAATTTTTGTTTCTGTCTTGAGGCAGACTGGCCTAGAACGCAGGCCAGTTGCCTCCTCCTTTTAAATAACAGGACATTAATATATATATAAATATATATAATATATAATATATAAATATATATATTAATATCCTGTTTTATATATATATATATATATATATATATATATATATATATATATATTAGCTGGTCGTGGTGGCACCCACCTTTTTGGGGTTTGTTGGTTTGTTTATTTATTTATATTTATTTGAGAGTGACAGACAAGAGAGAGAAACAGGCAGAGAGAGAGAGAATGGGTGAACCAGGGCCTCCAGCCACTGTAGACAAACTCCAGATGCATGCACCACCTTGTGCATCTGGCTTATGTGGGTCCTGGGGAATAGAGTCTTGAACCAAGGTCCATAGGCTTCACAGGCAAGTGCTTAACCACTAAGCCATCTCTCCAGCCCAGACATTACAATCTTTTAAAATACCTGGCAAATTATACGTCACTACCTCAGAGAGAATTTTGTTGTTTTCAATAATCCTCTATATAAGTTGAAGTTGACCTAGAACATTAATTCATTAATTATATTTATCAGTTTACCACAGGCTTTAGTTAAATATGACTTTTAAAGACACCCCCCCCTGCAAAAAAAATCCTTGAAGTAAATCAAATGCCAACAAAAATTTTAGGAGAGACCTGTTGGACTATTTGGATTAATACAGAAACCAAAAGGTGTCTATAAACAATATCTTATTTGTTTAAAGCACAAGCAAAAGAGAAATATCAGACACAGTTCAAATTAAAATTATATACTTGTTTTAACCAAGCAATTTAAATTAAATACAATTAAAAATGTAGAGTCAGGCTATCATTGGTGATCCTTCTGTCTCAGCTTCCCAAGTAGCTTGTGTCTGTATTTTCAAAGACAGAGTGTGGTTATCTCCCCCACCCATCTGACACACTGCAGGCCTCAGCTTCATAGGGGTTAGGAGTCATGTGTTTGGGACCCAGGCCTGTTATAAAACCCTTTCCAGCCAAGCGCTTAGGCTCTGGGCTTGGCTGGAATATTTTCAGTCTCCCCCTCATTTAGGGGGACAAAACCCCCAGTCTCTGGCTTGCAGTGAGGCTTAGCCCCATGCTGCAGGATGGGCAGAGCCCAGAGCAGGAGTTGGAGTTCCATCCTCCCACACCCACAGACAGCCATGTGTCTTGTGACACAATGGCTTGTAATAGAAAAAGAAAAAAAAAACCCTAGAAAACATTCAGGTCAGGGGTTTTTGGTTTCTGGAGCCTCCATGTGGCCATGACTCCACACCCCCCCCCCCCAGCTCAGCAGAATCAGTTCCCATAATAGCCTTGGAGTCTGGGAAGCTCAACCCATGCATCCCCCTACAAAAGTTGTCACCTTTACAAAAGAGCCCCACTTGTCACTATATCAGTTTGGGCCCTTTGGCCTTGAGAACATATAAATAGGGCTTTGATATCAGCAGGGTGGAGCAAGCTAGGCTGAGAAGCCATGGCAGAGTTAGGGGAGAGAGAGAGGTGGGGGAAGAGCGCAAAATGCAAACCATAAATCAGATTTTAATGGGAGCAGTATTTGGAGAGTATCAGTGGCTCACAGAGGTAAAGTGGGGAAACTGAATACAAATGTGGCTATTTGTATAAAAATCAACCCTAATCCCTGAGTTTATATCTGCAAACTAACCAAATAATTGGCAATTCCATATTCAAGAAAATGATTTTTAAAATACCATATTTTATTCAGATTTTACAAAGGAGTGCAGAAAGGGGCAGGTTGAGAGGTATGGGGAAATAAAGTGGGGATAAGAGAAGTACATCACGTGGGACCCAAAAGCCCATGTGGGTCATGTGTAGCTCATGAGTCCATGTGACCATAGGGATTTGAGGAAAAATGTGGAATTTGTAAGGTTTGAGAGTGACCAAGGCTACATAAATCACTCTGAGGCAAATATTAAAGCTTTTATTTGAGAAAAGCATGAGCTGCCAGGGCTGACTGACAAGAGAGGAGCACAGCCAAACTGAGTTTTCAGGTAGTGGGTTTTATAGGGCTTTTTTAATTGGGGGAAGGTAAAGAAGGAAAACAACTCATTTATTAAGTTGAACAGAGAACTTCTTTTGGGGGGTTCATTACAGTAACCATTTAAAATAGCTAGGGTGTGACACTAGAACAGTGACCATGTAACTTACTAGATAAGGGGGCAGAAAGCCATCACCTTGGGTATTATTAGGCAAGGAGGGGATAAAGACTGAGTTGTTCCCTGAGAAATGTGGATAATCTACTTTTCATGCCTCTGTCACCATTTTGCTGACCATGGTGACTCCATCTTGGGAGCCTGTCCCAACCTAACATTCCAGCCTTTTGTTAATGATAACAGAAAAAGGTAATTTCTCTTCTGTAATATCTTCATGCTTATTGTAGGGGTGATGAGTTTTTATGGGAGAGGCTGGATAATGTGGTCAATGGGTCTCCCTTCAGGGCAGGTGATGAGGAGGCAGTTCCATGGTGGCTAGAGGTAACAGAGTGGTGAGATTGACATGAGCACCCTCTGACAGTGCCAGTGTAGCATGCTGTTATGACTTGGTCCTGAGCGAAACAGAGACATTTCTCATATTATCTCTGTATTGACCTGGCTTTGGGACAGTCACTGGCAACATCTGTTATAGAGAAGGAAGACAGAAGGAAGAATTAAGGAGCTTGTTATCCTTGTCAACAGCTATGACATCAAAACGCCAGGTGTATGGGGGGGGGGGCGAGCACTCAAAGGTGAGGGGT
Source organism: Jaculus jaculus (assembly GCF_020740685.1). Classification (NCBI taxonomy): domain Eukaryota; kingdom Metazoa; phylum Chordata; class Mammalia; order Rodentia; family Dipodidae; genus Jaculus; species Jaculus jaculus. Next base: position 58,061,876 of record NC_059125.1, on the reverse strand, counting down.
AGAGGGCTTGTGGCAAGAGTGAGGAGGCAAAGAGTTATCAGTGTATTCAAGAGGAACATTTTGGGATTGGGGAAGAGCAGGAACATGAGAAAGCTTAAGTTTGAGAGAGCTTGTTGGTGTGGAGGTGTACCTATGCCTGAATGAGGTAGGGTAGGACAGAGGTGACTTGACTCTCTTGAGCTGTGATAGATGGATCCAACTGTGGGTGCCCCCAAGCTCTGCGGCCATGGGAATGGTTAGGATCACCAGATGAGATCTGGTCCAGAGTGGCTTGAGGCCTTGTGGGCAAGACTTCTTAAAGTAGACTTGATCTCAAGGGTTAAGTGAGAGTGTTGTGGCTCCCTCTGATGGTTGGGGAAGAAGGAGGTCAACATGTTCCCAGAGAAGCTTCTGGATAAAGGTAAAAGTTGGTAAGTACATATAGAGAGGAGTTTCTGGTAGTGTGGGAAGGTTGTTTAACAGGAAGGGTCACTCATATATGAGTTCAACAGGGCTAAGGAAGGAGGGTGGCTGAGAAGTAGTTCTGATATGGGCTGAGGCAAGTGGGAGGATCTGGGACCAGGACAGGTGAAGTTTATAAGTCAGTTTAGACAGGTGAGTTTTGAGAGTAACATTTGCTCTTTAACCCTGTGGGGGGAGAGGACAGTAAGTTGTTGCTCAAAATTCCTCTTAAGCCAGAAAAGCAGCTGTGGCAAGAGCACATAGGCATGGTTGCCAACCCAGGGCAGAGGGTTTTTTAGTTGTTTAGAAAGGTAAGCTACAGAGGCAAAGGATGTACCCTTCTTTTGGCCCAGAACTCCCAATGCCACACCCCCTTTTTCTGTGGTATAAAGAAGAAAAGGCTGCAGAAAGTCTGGAAGTGCAAGAGCTGGAGCTCCCAAGAGCAGGCAAGAGAAGGCAGCATCTGTCTCTGACTTAGGGTCTAGGGGTTCATGAAGGTCTTCCTTAGCTTTGTCGTAAAGAGGCTTTGCCAGGAGGGCAAAGTTTGGAATGCACATTTTATGGAACCCAAAAAAGTCAAGAAAAGAGCATATTTACTTATTTATTTATTTATGAGAGAGAAAGAGAGAGAGAGAGAGAGAGAGAATATGGACATGCCAGGGCCTCGAACTCCAGACACATGTGCCACCTTGTGCATCCGGCTCATGTGGGTCCTGGGGAATTGAGCCTCAAACTGGTGTCTTTAGGCTTCACAGGCAAGCACTTAGCCACTAAACCATCTCCCCAGCCTGAAGAGTATTTTTTTCTTAGAGGTGTGTGTGGGGGGTGAGGGAGCAAAGATGTTTGCAGTCTAAGGTTAGTTGTGATGAGGTAGGGGTAAGGAGAAAGCCCAGGTACCTAATTTGTATTAAAGAAAGTTGAGCCTTTTTGGGGGGGACTTGATATCCCTTAGATCCAAGAAATTTAAGAAATGTGGTGTGTCATTTAGATAGACAAAAAGAGTGTAGCCGTGCTACGTCCACGGTGACCTCGCCTGTGTAGCAAGCAGAGATGCTTCTGCACTGGAAGAGAGCTGAGGACAGAGGGCCAGCACTCTTCGGAGGGATGCCCCCGGTGACCCCTTGGCAGTCAGTTACTGTAATGGTTCCTGCTGCCCATGAAGTCACGACGACCTAATTGCTGGTGCCAATGAGCTGTTTCTGCGTTCTATTTCTTTTCTTCTTTCTTCTGGTTGTTTGTCAAAGAACAGCTAGTTCTACGCTACGCTTACTGGTATTCATGCACACAATCAAAGTACAAGGAACAATTTGAGTATTGAATGTGCCCCTCCTATGATTAGGGCAATGGAGGAAATGTATAACTCTACTAGGAATAAAAAATTAACTCTAGAACAGTTTTTAGATGGTGTAGAGTAGAAACAGCTTATGATGTTTTAGAACAATACTGATCCTGAGAAAGTGAAAGTAGAAATGTTAATCGGTAATGTTCATAAGAAGCATGACAGTTCTACAGAAAAGGAGTTACAAAACTTAGGCATTCCCACCAGGAAACTTCCTGGGGGATATGTTCAGTACTTGATCAAGGGCTGTTAGTAGACTCCCAGAGCTGGGAACTACTTAGATCCACTCCCCTATGAGGGAGGATATGATGAATTCGGTAATAGATGAATGAATTATGAAGGAAAAAGGAGGCTATGGCATTCTCTTCCTTTATGAAATGCTTAGCAAGGACACGTAAGCCTTGGTGCTTATATTCTAGACAAGTAAAAAAAGAATTCCTCGAAAACATTAAACCAGCCTTAAAATATTGGTGGTCTTTTGGATAAAAACACTTTTATAATAAATATGAGGATTATATAAATAATCTAATAAGTGGAAAGAGATGGCTCTCTGCTCGGTTTATAAAAAAATAAATAACCTATTGTTCACCTTACATCCCTTACCCCAAGCTTCTATTCATGTAAAGCTATGGTCAATGGTGCAAGACGTCCTTCTTAAAAAATGGGAACATTCCTGCCTGATAAATATTACATGTATACTTAGAATAAAACAATACTTAAGAATGTTTAGATTAATGATTTCTGAGATCACTTGTTGGCTTGCTAAGTTTCCCTGTTCAATCTGTATAAAACCTTCATGAAACCTTCAGTAAGTTGCAGCAGCATACTCAACTTAGAGTGTGTCTGTCTGTCATTTCCTCGCCGAATCCCGAGTTCTCCTTGAGCCTTTGCCCTTGTTCTCCCTCGGTCCTGATCTCCCCGAGAGTCAGTCTGCGGCATAGCCGGGCGTGGTGGCCCACACCTTTAATCCCAGCACTCGGGAGGCAGAGGTAGGAATATCGCTGTAAGTTCAAGGCCACCTTGAGATTACATAGTGAATTCCTGGTCAGCCTGGACTCGAGTGAAACTCTACCTTGAAGAACCAAAAATAAAAATAAAAGATAAAATTAAAAAAAAAATAAAATAGAATAAAAAAATAAAAAAGAGAGGGATCAGAGCAAAAGATCATGTACATATTGTAAAAGTTTGCAGGCAATAGATCCAGGGACATAAAGTCAGTGGAGAGAACTTTACTAAATAGGTGGGAGGGGGAGTGTTTCATATCAGAGTAATGCAAGGGGAATGACTGAGGCAAAGGAGGCTGGCCTGGAGCAAGCAAGAAATAATAGGTTTGAATCCTTGGCGATGTTTAAGTGAGATTAAATATTGAGGATGGCAGAGGAAGGATGTGGGGTCCTTGAGTCTGATGAGGACAGGTGTGTGGTGAGAGGCTAGTGTCAGCAAGAAAGTGTCCCATACTCTGGGATCAACCTCAGAAACAGGGAGGAGGAAACTTTGATTTTTTGGTAAGGGATGGAGCTGGCATGAGGAGGAAGGAAGGGTATGAACGGAAAGTCAGAGAGAGAGAAAGTTTTTGCATAAGACCTCAACCCAGGAGAGGAACAGGATCAAAAGGTATTATGAGAAATGGATGGGGGAGGGAAGTGCCCCAGACTACACAGGGTAAAAGGGGGTGGTGATGCGTGGGGAGTGAGATAGGCCATCAATATCTGGCAGAGATCTGTGAGGGAAATGTTTTACCAGAGTAGGATGGCAGGACTGATCAACAGACTTTCCTTCCAGTTGGACTGTGACCCTGGGCTTCTCCATTGTGATATAGAGAGTGTTGATGGGGGCTGAGGTCGCAGGGCACCATAAAACTTTGGTCGCCAGGCCCAGAAGTTCAGCAATTGGCTCTTGTGGGGGATAAGGGTAAGGGGCTGGCCTATCTTATAGAGGCAAAGAAGAACAGTCCCCCTCCCAGCAATTCCGCAGTGAGGACAAGTTCCTGGTGGCAGGCACAGGTTGTGGCAGGCTTCTGCCTAGTGACCAGTGTGGCAGCACTTGAAGCAGGGTTCTGGTGGTGACCATTATGGCCCCATCCTCTTTGGAGGAGGCCTCAGGGCTGCAGCCAGAAACTGGAACTGCCTCTAGCCACTCTCTCAGTTCATTTCTGGTTCTCTCTGTTGTTAAAAACTTTAAATTCCAGGTCAGGCAGATCTCTCTGAGGAGGATGAGGATCCTTTTCTAAGTGTTTAAGTTTTTCCCTCATGTCAGGGGCAGACTGGGACAGGAAATGGGTATTAAGAACTATCATGCTCTCTTGGGAAGTAGGGTCAAGGTGAGTGTACTGGGTTAGTGTCTCAGTTAGGTGTCCCATAAACTCAGCTGGATTTTCATTAGACCTCTGGATAAGCATCTGGAGTTTGTCAAAATTGACAACCTAATGGGATGCCTTTTGGAGGCCAGCCAGGAGGCAAAGAACCATTCTATCATGGGCCACCCACCTGGAGGAGTTAGTAGGAGCATGGTATTTTCAGCCAGAGTCCTCTCTGGAGATAGCAAGTGTCCCCCACTGGGAAAGTGTTATCAGTTAAGTGAGCTTCATCAGCATGAGCATGAGCAGCCACCCAGACACAATGTCTGTTCATAAGTATTGAGAGTGGAGGAAAGAACTTCAAAGAGATCATGCCAGGTTAGGTCAGGTGAGGCAGTAAAATATTTTGGTATAACGTGTTGGATCAATGGAGAAAGACCTTAGATGTTTCTCAATCTGGGATAAATCAGACATTGAAAAAGGAACATGAACATGAACAATTCCATCAGCGCCTGAGGCCTCATGTAAAGAGTACATTCTGCCCTGTGAGAATTGGTACATTAGGCAGGGGGGAAAGAGGAGGAGAGAAGATGGGACATGGTGGTGGGATGGGTATGGAGCAGAACAAGAGACAGATGAAGCTGTTGGGGCCTGTCATCTATGGTGTCTGAGTTAAAAGCAGAGGGTGAGCATGAGTGTAGGGGAGGGGTTTAATGAGCGCATTCCTACAAGGGGGAAGGAGACCAACACAGAGAAAAATCAATTCCTACCAAATCAGAGAACCAGAGCCTCAGATGCCCCCAACACCTCATCACTGAAGCAGACCAAAATGAACCCAACATGGCTCAGGGAAATTTTGCGGAACAGGGGATGGAAAGAATGTCAGAGCCACGTGTTGGGTCATGTCATGCAGAGACATTTATCTTACCAATAACTGTGGGCTAACTCCACAATGCATGACCCATATACCTCAACAAGGAGGGGCTAATGGGGAGGAAGTAGGTCACGGATGAGCCTAATAATGGTACCAAACTGCCTGTATTTGCTGAATACAAAACTAATTAATAAAAAAAAAAATAGAGCGCATTCCTGAGACCTTGGCTAGAAGGATCTGGTGAGAAGAGCAGGTATAGCCAAAAGAAAAAGAGAAAGAGAGAGAGACAGAGAGAGAGAGAGAGGTGCATGCAGAGTGAAAATTGTCTGAATAGAGGGTATTTTGGACCATCTGTTTGTATGGTGGCAGAAATTTTCTAAATCAGTGAGAATATAGAAATCAAAAATACCATTTTTAGGCCATTTAGACCCATTGTCTAGCTTATACTGTAGCCAGGTAGAGTTTCAGAGATAGATCAGATGACAAAGTTTGATGTCATCCAGGAGTCATAGTAGAAATTGGTTTAGCCCATGGAAGCATGACTGTATAGTAAAGGGGCTAGTGAAAGGAGACAGAGAAAGAGCAAAACAAGGGTAAGAGAAAGAGACCAAGGCTTAAGCTGGATTTACACAGAACACCAATATGACCCCCTGCCCCATTAGGGTGAATGGGACCTGCACCTCCCACGTGGCAGAGGCTGTACAGGTTGGAACTGTCAGCTGTTTAGCCTATTAGTGGGCAAGGTGGATGACTCTGCTTCTGATGGACTAAGCAGCTAGCAGTGAAAGATGGAACTTCAGGAGGTGGAGGGAGAGGAGGGAGGGGCAGAGTTTCCTGAGATGGTACAACCAAACCAAAAGGACCCCTTAGGGTACAGTAGACTGGACAGCGAGAGACCTGAGGTGTTGAGATTGTGTCTTTCTTGAGACCTGGGGTTGGGACCCAAAGGAAGGTGAGGGGTATAGCCTGGCATGCTGGCATGGCTTCCATGAGGAGGAATTGAACCCGAGAGCAGGCTACCCCCAAAAGGACACTTACCAAGAAGGAAGGAGGAGTCAAAGAAGGGAAGAAGAGCAAGGCTAGATTGTGGTGGGTGTGACAGCCTGTATCATGAAGAGATGGTCTGAAGCCTTCAGAGGGTTTGGTCATGGGAAAGGAGGTCTGGCCACTCATTTAGGGCAACCAGATGCCTCCTATTCAAGTCACAACAGTATATGTAAGGTTTGGGAGTGGCCAAGACTGTGCAAATTACTCTGAGGCAAAGATAAAAGCTTTTATTCAGGAAAAGCATGAGGTGCCAAGGCTAATTCACAAGAGAGGATCACAGCCAACCTGAGTTTTCAGGTAGTGAGCTTTATAGGGCTTTTTCAGTTGGGGGAAGGTGAGGAAGGAAAAAGAACTCATTTAATAAGTTGAACAGAGAACTTCCTTTAGGGGAGGTCATTACATTAACCATTTAAAATAGTTAGGGTGTGACTCCAGAACAGTGACCATGTAACTTACTAGATAAAGGGGCAGTTAAACATGACGTGGGACATTGTTATGCAAGGAAGGGATAAGGACTGTGTGGTTTCTTGAGGAATGTGGATAATCCACTTTCCCATGCCTCTGTCACCATTTTGCTGACCATGGTGACTCCATCTTGGGAGCCCGTCCTGACCTAACAGAAAGAAAAGAGAAAATAAAGTTCAAAGGAGCTTGTGCCATGTGGGGAGCTGGAGGAGATAAAGAATCCATGTGGAGAATAAGGGCTAGGGGTGCCCTCCCAGCTGGTACTGGGCCTAGGCAAGAGCCTAGGTCATGCCCCTCCCAAGCCAGCCCAGGCCCAGCCAATGGAAAAACTCACCCACAGTTGATAGTTCTCAAGTGAACAGAGAGCAAGAGACTTGAGGTTTTAATTTTTCATTATAGAGGTTTTTGGCTTCTTTGGTTAAGATTATTCCAAGGATTTGTGTGTATGTGTGTGGGTGTCAGCAATTGTGAATAGGACTGTTTCCCTTATTTCATCCTCAGCATGTTTGTTATAGGTATATAGGAAGTCTACTGATACTTGTGTATTAAATTTGTATCCTACCACTTTGCTGAAAGTGTTATTGATACATGATTTTGGGGTTAAGGAAGTCTACCAGAATTTATGAACCCCAAGTTTTGGGTTCTGTCCTACCTTTAATAAAGAATTAATGAAGACTGACTCAAGAAAGAGAAATTATAAATTTTAAGTTTATTGAGAGGAAATCAGAAATTATGGGGTTTATTTAAGAGAAATTGAGGTATTTGGGGGAAAACTGGAGTAGAACTGCAAGTATGTATGTGGACTTAAGAGAAACCGAGGCTTGTAAAGAGAAATTAGGGTAAAGGTGCAAGCATGTGGATTTAAGAAAAACTGAGTCTCTTAAGGAGAACTTATAGCAAAGCTGCTGGTACTTGGAAAGTAGAATCTAGGAGCTTGTGTAGGGAGACTTAGGAGGAACCAGCATGGCATCTGTCATGTTTTTCTTTTTGTTTGTTTGTTTGTTTTGGTTTTTCGAGGTATGGTGTTACTCTAGCCCAGGCTGACCTGGAATTCACTATGTAATCTCAGGGTGGCCTTGAACTCACAACAATCCTCCTACCTCTGCCTCCCAAGTACTGGGATTAATGGTGTGCACCACCACACCTGTCTCTGCCACGTGTTTTTAGAGAAGAAGACAAACAGTGAGGGTCAGGGAAAAAATGAGAGGACATATATAAAAGGATAGACCAAGAAATTCAGAGGAGAAATGAGTAATGAAGAGAGTTACACTGAGTTTAAAGAAGTTACATAAGTAGCAAGCCAAGAGTTGGTGAGAGCACCCATCTGGTTGATCTGGAGTGTAATAAAATTATGCCTATGGTAGATTCAAAAACCAGAGGAAGGCCCCAGAGCCCCGCGACGTTGGGGGTTGCGCATCGGTGGCCGTGGGTGCCGCGGGCAGAGAGCTAGGGCACCGAGGGGCAGCGCGCCGGGGCGGAGCGCCATGGACGAGGCTGGCAGCTCTGCGGGCGCAGGCTTCCGCCCGGGCGTGGACAGCCTGGACGAGCCGCCCAACAGTCGCATCTTCCTGGTGATCAGCAAGTACACCCCCGGAGTCGGTGCTGCAGGAGCGCTTCTCCCCGTTGGGGGAGATCCAGGACATCTGGGTGGTGTGGGACAAGCACACCAAAAACCGGAGGAAAATCATGGTAATCAAAGTGAGAAGTTACCCCAAGCTATAAAGCAGAGACAAGCAGAAAAGTTTCTCTAAAACAAGAAACAGTTTTATGCTCTGCCCCATTCCCCACCTCACCACAGTGGATGAGGGGGAGGCTAGACTCCTATGTGTCCCTGTGGCCAAGCAAAGAGAGACAGAGACCAGCAGCAGAGTCAGAAAAATAGAGCAGGGCTGAGCGGAGCAGGGTGGAGTTGGCCACATGAAGAAGAGAGGAGTCTTTATAAGCAAAGTGAAGACCCAATTTGTTGGTAGGTTTGGAGAGCACATCCCAGAGACATCACACCTGGACAGTCTGCGTAGGTAGACTATGGGCAGCAGGGAGTGCTGTGGATCACTCTCAATCTGACACAACTTCCATTTCTGCTAAGAGTTCCATTCTTGTGTCAGGGCAAGATGGCATGTGGTATCTCTTAGTTCTTTCTTTGGGCCTCAATCTCTAAAATCCCTACAACTGCTAGTTTTCTCCTATCCTTCATTATGAGCTCAGAAGTTCTCTGGTGGAAACTTTAGTGTCCCATGTATAGAATTGTATCATCTGCATAGAAGGGCAGTTGACTTCATCCTTTCCTATTTTATCCCATTTGCTTCTCTTGGCTTATTGCTTTAGGTAAGACTTTCAGTACTATATTAAATAAAGTATTATGTGAAATGTGGACAGGTAAGAGAGGACAAGAGAAGGGAACATAAGGGGATTATGATAAAAATACATTACACATATGTATTACGAATTGTTAATTTAAAAACCTTACAAAAGAATGGAGAAAGTAGACACCCTTATTTTGATTGAAAATTCTTTGCGTTTTTCCCTATTTAGTATAATGTTGGCAAAAGGTTTGTCATATATAGCCTTTATTATGTTCACATATGTGGGACTTATTTTTTTTTTCCCACAGTAGGGTATAACTTTATCCCAGGCTGACCTGTAACATACTCTGTAGTTCCAGGCTTGCCTTGAACTCACTGTGATCCTTTTTCCTCTACCTCCCAAGTGCTGCTGGGTTTAAAGGCATGTGCTACCATGCCTGGCATTTTTTGTTTTCAGGGCTTTTATCATGAAGGAATGTTTAATTTCATCAAATGCCTTTTTGCATCCATTGAGACAATTGTGTGATTTGTGTTCTTGAGTCCAATTACATTTATTTATTTCTTTTTTTAAAATTTTTATTAACATTTTCCATGATTATAAAATATATCCCATGGTAATTCCTTCCCTCCCCACCCCCACACTTTCCCATTTGAAATTCCATTCTCCATCATATTACCTCCCCATTACAATCATTGTAATTACATATATACAATATCAACCTATTAAGTATCCTCCTCCCTTCCTTTCTCTACCCTTTATGTCTCCTTTTTACCTTACTGGCCTCTGCTATTAAGTATTTTCATTCTCTCGCAGAAGCCCAATCATCTGTAGCTAGGATCCACATATGAGAGAGAACATGTGGCGCTTGGCTTTCTGGGCCTGAGTTACCTCACTTAGTATACATTTATTTATTTATAAAGCTAACTTGATCATGCTGAATGATCTTTTTTTTTTTTTTTTTTTGGTGAGGAAGGGTCTTACTCAGGTCCAGGCTGACCTGGAATTCACTATGGAGTCTCTGGGTGGCCTCGAACTCATGGCGATCCTCCTACCTCTACCTCCCGAGTGCTGGGATTAAAGGCATGTGCCATCATGCCGGCTCTGAATGATCTTTTGATGTGCTTCTGTATTTGGTTTACAAGTATTTTGTTGAGAATGTGTGCATCTATGTTCATCAGGGAGATTTATTTGTAATTTTTCTTTCTTTATTTGAATTTGTTATCAGGATAATTCTTGTTTTTCTTTTTGTTTTTTTGAGGTACGGTCTCACTCGAACATAAGCTGCCTTAGAATTCACTATGTAGTCTCAAGACAGCCTTGAACTCAGTGATCATGCTACCTCTCCTTCCTGAGTGCTGGGATTAAAGACATGTGCCACCATGCTGGGTTTAATTCTTGCTTTAAAAATATTTTATTTTTATTTATTTATTTGACATATAAAAAGAGGGAGGGAGGGAGGGAAAGAGAGAGAGACAGGAAGTGAGAAAGAAAGAATGGGCATGCCAGGGCTTCCACCTCCTGCAAATGAACTCTAGACACTTGGGCCACCTTGTGCGTCTGGCTTATGTGGGTCCTGGGGAATCAAACTTGGGTCCTTTGGCTTTGCAGACAAGTGCTTTAACCACCAATCCATCCCTCCAGCCCAATTCTTGCTTTATAAAAGGAGTTTGACAGTGGTCTTTCCTCTTTTTTTTAAAATTAATTATTTATTTATTTGAGAGCGACAGACACAGAGAGAAAGACAGATAGAGGGAGAGAGAGAATGGGTGTGCCAGGGCTTCCAGCCTCTGCAAACGAACTCCAGACGCGTGCGCCCCCTTGTGCATCTGGCTAACGTGGGACCTGGGGAACCGAGCCTCGAACTGGGGTCCTTAGGCTTCACAGGCAAGCGCTTAACCGCTAAGCCATCTCTCCAGCCCGGTCTTTCCTCTTTTATGAAATACTTTATGAAACAGTAGAATCAGTTCTTATTTGAAGGTCTGCTAAAATTCACCAGTAGGTAATGCAATCCTTAGCAAGAGTCCAATGCCATTCTTCACAGAAATAGAAAATAGTCTTAAAGGTCTTTCAGAAACATGAAAACTGCGACTAACTAAATCAATCGTGAGCCAAAATAGGAAAAATAGTGAAAATAACAGTATGGTACTGGCAAAACCCAAACATCTACAGAATCTACAGAAAAAAGGGAAGCTTTTAATGTAAAACTATATAGCTACAGCCATGTGATTTTTCTTTAAAAATTATTTATTCATTTATTTGCAAAGGGAAAGAGGGAGAGAGAGGGAGAGAGACAGACAAAGAGAGAGAGAGGGAGAGAAAGAGAAAATATGAGAATGGGTGTGCCAGGGCCTCTAGCCACAGCAAACAAACTCCAGATGCATGGGCCACTTTGTGCACCTTGCTCTATGTGGATACTGGGGAATTGAACCCAGACTGTTAGGCTTTGCAGTGCCTGTGTAATAACCATGGAGCCATCTCTACACCCCTCCATACAATTTAAAAAAAATATTTTTGTTTGAGAGAGAGAAAAAGAAAGAACGTGAGCACCTGGAAGTACTAGTGCTGAAAATGAATTCTCAATTGTTTCTTTCTATTACTCTTGAATTTGGTTTGTTCTTTGGGGTACCATTAAGTTATTTATTTGAGTTCTCTGAATTTTTAAAATATAGGTACATAAAGCTTTAAACTTCTCTCTCAGGGTTGTTTCAGTATGCTATTTTTTTTTTTTTTTTTGCTTTTTTGAAGTAATCAATCAGCTATCTTTCTACCTCAACAATCCAAATGCTGGGATTAAAGGTGTGTGCCACCAAGCCTGGATCAGTGTGCTAATTTTATTTTTCCTTCAATTCTAGAGGTTTTTAAAATTATCCTCATGGGATGGAGAGATAGCTTAGCAGTTAAGGTGTTGGCCTGCAAAGCCAAAGGGCCCAGGTTCATTTCCCAGGATCCACAAAAATCAGATGCACAAGGTGACACATGCTTCTGGAATTCATTTACAGTGTCTGAAGACCCTGGCAGTCCCATTCTCTCTCTCTATTGACCTCTCTCTCTATATCTCAAAATAAATAATTTTAAAAATTTAAAAATTCCTCTCTTGATTTTCCGTAAGTTCGTGTATTTTCTGTAAATTTTCTTGTTGATTTTTAGCTTTATTCCATTGTAGTCAAGTAGAATATTTCAATTTTATTTGTTGAGACTTGCTTTGTGTCCTTATGTACAATGCTTGAGAGAAAGACTCATGAGTTGCTTAGAAGAATGTGTATCCTATGGTGTGTGGGTGGAATGTTCTTTAAACATCTTTCAGCTCCATTTGATCGATAATACCATTTTTATTCATTTTATATTATTTTTTATTTATTTGAGAGAGACAGAGTTAGAGAGAGAGAAACCGAAAGATTCAGTGCCTCAGGAGCACCATCTGGTGCAGTTGAACTCCAGATGCATGTGCCACCTTGTACATGTGGCTTGTGTGGGTCCTGGGGAATTGAATCTAGGTCCTTTTGCTTTGCAGGTAAGTGCCTTAACTGCTAAGCCATTCATCCAGCTCCTATGATGTCATTTAACTCCAGTGCTTTTATGTCTCTTTCTTTCTGGATAACCTGAACTGAGAATAGGGTACTGAAGTGATCCACTACTGCTATTTCTTTATTAAATTACACACACCTGTGTTCAGCATGTATTGCAATGTCCACTTCATGGTTTGTTCCATTAACTAATGTGAAGGGACCTTCATTTCTTCTGAATAATTAATTCTATCTTTAATTTATTAACTCCAGATACATGTGCCACCATGTGCATCTGGTTTATGTGGGTCCTGGGGAATTGAACCTGGGTCCTTAGGCTTCACACACAAGCAACTTAACTGCTAAGTTATCTCTCCAGTCCTCTTCTGGATGATTTTAGTTTGAAGTATATTTTGTCAGATATTAGAATATTGATACCTGCTTGCTTCTTGGTTCTATTTGGTTGGAATACCATTTTCCACCCTTTCACTCTCAGGTAGTATCTATACTTGACCATGAGTTGTTTTTCTTAGGGACTGTAAACAGAGGGATCTTATTTTCTAATCCAATTCCCCGGCCTGTATGTTTTGATTGGAGAATTAAGACAATTAACATACAAAGTTATCATTGAAAAGTGCCATTTTGTTGATTCTGTAGTGTTTGATGTTTTCTGAGCTATTATGTCCTTAACAACTCTCCTAACATTTATTTTCAATTTTTAAAATAATTTTCACACATTTACATAAAGTATTTTGATCGTAATCACTCCTAATATTTTCTTTTGCTCTTGCTTTTTGCCCCTCCTACTGAATCCCTTCTTTATTCCAATTAATTCCTCTCCTATTATGATGTCTTTTTTTGCCTTCCTATATCATTCATGATGAAATGTCAATATTATGCAGGTCTTGTGCAGGAAGAGACAGCAGCTGTGAGGTCATAAATGCAATATCCCTTCATGTTCAGAAGCCAGCTTTTCAAAGCAATCTTCTCCATCCTCTGCCTCTAACATACTTTTGCCACCTCTTCCTTAATGTTTCTTGTGCCTTAGAGGGCATGACAGATTTGTGGCAACTAATATTGTGGCTAAGGGTAACTTCCAGTTATGAAAGAAGTTTATATCACAAATATTCACAAAAGGAGAGAAGAAACCATAAAAGAGTAGCATTAATGTCTGAAACAAATACAACATAACAGCTGCTTTAAAAATAATAAGAATAAGTGATGAAGAGATAGCTCAGCAGTTAAAGAATTTGCCTGCAAAGCCTAAGGATCCAAGTTCTATTCCCTAGTACCCACATAAGCCAGATGCACAAGGTGGAATATGTATCTGGAGTGTGTTTGCAGTGGCTAGAGTCCCTGGCACTGCCATTCTCTCTCTGATTGCCTCTTTCTCTCATAAATAAATGACATAAAATAAAAACATAAAGAATTAATAAGACTAGAGATAAACAGTGAGACATTAAATGAGATATCAATGAAATCTTTAAAATCATCATGGCATACTTAAAAAATTCTATTGCATGAAAGTAGAAACTCAGAAATAATTGAAATTCTTACTTATTCTTTCAGATGAAATTCTTTGTCATCTTCTTCTTCTACTTTCTTTTCTTTTTTTTTTTTTTTTTTTTTGGTTTATGGAGGTAGGGTCTTGCTCTAGCCTAGGCTAACCTGCAATTCACTCTGTATCTCAGGATGGCCTCGGACTCAGGGCAATCCTCCTAGCTCTGCCTCCTGAGTGCTGGGATTAAAGGTGTGTACTTTTAGATGAAATTCTTAATTTTTAATTTATTTATGTGTGAGAGAGGGGGGGTGAGGAGGTGCTCCAGGGCCTCCAGACACTGCAAATAATTCCAGAGGCTTGCATCACCTTGTGCATCTGGCTTACATGGTCCTGGGGAATCTAACCTTAGTCCTTTGACTTTGCAGGAAAATGCCTTACCTGCTAAGCCATATCTCTAGCCCTAGATGAAATTCGTTTTAAAATATTTTATTTTTATTTACTTATTAGAGAGAGAATGGGACAGAGAGAATGGGCACACCAGGGCCTCTAGTCACTTCAAACGAACTCCAGATGCATGCTCCACCATGTGTACTGGCTTATGTAGGATCTAGGGTATTAAACCTGGGGTCCTTAGGCTTCACAGGCAAGCACCTTAAGTGCTAAACCATTTCTTTTTTTTTAATTTTTAAATTTTAATTAACATTTTCCATGATTATAAAAAAATATCCCATGGCAGTTCCCTCCCTCCCCACCCCCACACTTTCCCCTTTGAAATTCCATTTCTACAGCTCCATAGATGAAATTACTGATGCATATGAGCTACTATGGTTAAACCAAGAAGAGACAAATAATTTAAATAGTTCTATCAATAACTAATGAGATTGAAGTCTGAAGCCAGAATTAAAAAAAAAAAAACTGATAAAAAGTCCAGATTCAGATGGATTCACTGTCGAATTCCACCAGACCTTCAAAGAAGGACATGCACCTATGCTTCTTGAACTATTGCATAAAATAGGAGAGAAAAAGTGAGGATCATTGCTTAACTCTTTTTAAGAAGCCAGTACTGGCTGAAGAGATGGTTTAGTGGTTAAGGGACTTGCCAGTGAAGCCTAAGGACCCAGGTTCAATTCTCCAGATGCCACATAAGTCAGATGCACATGGTGGAAGATGTTTCTGAGTTTGTTTGCAGGGGCTAGAGGCTCTGGTGTGCCCATTCTTTCTCTCGCTCCTTCTGTCTCTAATAAAAAATTTTAAAAAATTAAGAAGCCAGCACTGGGCTGTAGAGATGGCTCACTGATTAAGGTGCTTGCCAATTATGTCTAATGACCTGAGTTTGACTCCTTACTGGCTTTGTAAAGCCTGATGCACAAAGTGGCACATACATCTGGAGTTCATTTCCCATGGCTGGAGACCCTGGTGCACTCATTCACTCTGTCTGTCTCTTTGCTTGCAAATAAATTTTAAAAAGTATATTTTTTAAAAAGAAGCCAGCACAATCCTGATACCAAAACTGGATAGAGATAGAACAGATAAAGAAAATTATAGACCAATCTCCCTCATGAAAATCAATGCAAAAATTTTTAATACTTGCAAACAGAATGTAAGAATAAATAAAAAAAAATCATTCATTATGATCAAGTTTGATTCATATCAGCGAGGCAAGGATAGTTCAGTATATGCAAAGCAATAAATGTTATATATCACATTAATAGACTCAAGAACACAACATAACCATCTTGATTCATGCAGAAGGGACTTTTGAGAAAATTCAATTATTCCTTCATAATGAAAGTCCTGAAAAACTGGCAATATATGGGGCATATCTCAGCACAATAAATGCTGTGTAAAGCAAACCTATAGCCAACATTATATTAAATGGGGAAAAACTTAAAGCATTTCTAAAAAAATCAGGAACAAGCCAAGGTTGGCCACTTTTCCCACTCTAATTGAATATAGTACTGAAAGTCTTAGCTAGAGCAACAAGACAAGAGATGTAAGTAAAAGTATTTACAAACAGGAAAGGTAGAAGTTAATTTTCATACTTGCAGATGATATAATTTTATATCTTTAAAAGACCTTAAAGACCCCACCATAAAACTCTTACATGGATACACACTTATAGAAAAGTGGCAGAATATAAAATTCATTAATCTGCAGCTTTGTGCTCTCTCTCTCCATATATATATATCAAACTGAGGATTAATCAGGGAAATAACACCTTTTAGAATAGTCTAAAATAAACTAGAAATAAACCTAACTAGGGAAGTGAAGGACATTAATAATGAAAATTTTACATCAAAGAGAAAGATAGATATTGAAGACGACACTTGATGAAAAAACCTTCTACATTCATTGTGGTAGTTTGAATTTATGTCCCCCATAGCCTCAGGTGTTTTGCTAAAGCTGGAGGAGTTGTCACTTGGGGTGGATCTTGGGGTCCAGCCCTAAGATGTGTTGGAGGTAAATCTGATTTCCAGCCCAAAGCTATGCAAGGAAGTCTGAGCTCTGGTGGGGTCCCTGATTCTTGTTTCCTGTTCATGCTTGTTGCTTTTGATTTCTCTGAGCTGTTTGGCTGTTTCTCTCTGCTTGGATATATGGAAGCAGCTTCTTATACCCTGATAGAATTTCTTCCTGGATTTGTAAGCTTGAACTAAACCCATTCCTCCCATAAACTGTGTCTTGTTTGAATGTTCATCCCAGCAGCATGAAACTGACTAAAACACTCATGGAAAAATCAATATTATCAAAATGGCTATCTTATGTACAATAATGCATGCTTTTAATGCAGTAACTATCAAATTCCAATGTTATTCTTCACAGAAATAGAAAAAAATCTTAAAATTAATTTTGAGGGCTGGAGAGTTGTCTTAGCAGTTGGGGTGTTTTCTTGAAAAGCCTAAGGATCCAGGTTATATTCCTCAGTATCCATATACATCCAGATGCACAAAAATAATCACTGGAGAAAAGACAGACTGTAACAAATGGTGCTAGGAAAACTGGATAGTCACATGGGGTAAAATGAAACTAGATAGTTATCTCTTACCCTGCACAAAAATAAACTCCAAATGGATCCAGGGCCTTAACATAAAACCTTAAACTGGTTTTACCAGTACCCTGGCTGATTTACAAGAGGTCACTCATCTTATGATGTGGAGTCAGATATCTTTTCCTATCAAGTTGATGGATTTTGGCTCTCCCCATGAAAACAAACATTTTTAGGTTGGCTAATTTGGTAAAAATGAGGCAGCAGAGCTAAATTATTTTATCTCCTTTGGAGCATCATTGATGTCAAAGCTAACTTCAAAACATTAACAACTGGTAGCAATTTCAAAGGAGAAAGAAAAGTCAAGGGCAGAATCTTTGTAGCCTCTGTTCACCTACAAGAATGCAATACATAAGCTCCACAATAGAAGACAATTTCTATGAACTTAGTATTTTAGAAAAGGAAGAAAAAATACACCAGACTTACCTCATTGCCACATTACTCCCATCAATAACAATTGGCCTCAAATTATCACTATTGTCTATTTCATCTTCAAGAGACAGTTCAGGGCTTGAAATCTCTCTGGAGCTGGCCCCATGGGGCACTAGCAAACTCACGCTGGCTTGCCCTTCTGAGTCACCTTTGTTTCCAAGTCTGACAAGCTCTGCCAGTACATCATTAATAAGTGATTCTGGGCCTAGCTTATTAAGCACTGATTGAATTTGATCTTTGGCATATCCCAGCTTTAGAGCGAAGTCCATCTTGGCTTGGTATTCCTTCTCCAAGTCTATCTTCCCATCCTGTAAAATGCTGCTCTGGGAGAAGCTTGGGCGATCCAGACAAGGTGACCGACAGAGTTGACGATGTGACTTGGAAGGCATCTCCTTTTTCTTCAATTGAACATCTCCAGTTTGGCAGCTCTTTTTGGCACTCTTAAGGCTCATCTGTTCAGTGTCACTCCCAAAGGCTGTCCACTCTCCAGAATCAGCATTGCCTTGCTCTCTGTTATCCTGGTGAGGCTGCTGCTTCTCTTCCTTGGAGGCACTTTTTTCCATTTTTGGTGTTACCACTGCAGCTGTGGCTGTCATCCCGTTCAGTGTAGCCTGATGTCTAATCAGCTATTTTTCTTTATGGCCTGCTTGGCATCCATGTACAGTAGCATTTCTCTATAGTAAAATGTTGTGGTAGCAATGGTGCAAGAGTTTGTTTGGTTTTGTATGTTCAGATGTTACCAGTCTCTACAAATAAACACATATGGAATAATCATATTTAGTAATCTGGAGAAAATATTAGAATATGGAGATTTTCCTAAGAAATTATAGGTTCTGTGACATTTGATTTTCCTGCATATAATGGTACAAAAAGTCTCTAATAATTGTCTAATAATCCTAGGCAAAATTTCGGAAGAGGAAATAAAACTGCAACCCCTAAAATCACAGCTAAAGTTACCTATCATTACAACTTTGAAAAAGAGAAATTGTACTTCAACAGGGTTCGGTAGATGTGTGTGTGTGTGTGTGTGTGTGTGTGTGTGTGTGTGTGTGTGTGTATGTGAATGTCTCCTTGGAAGGACAGTTGCTTCCTATCTGTTAGAAAAGTGTTTCTAGATTCCTCGCAAGACCATCCTTTTAACACTGAGACTCACTCTTGAGAAGCAGATGCTCTCAAATATTGTTCTGTAGGAACTGTCAGTACTCTCATCTACTAAGAAAAGTGGATATAAATTAACATTGTAGACTTCCAGGTAAGATGGCAGCATACTAGCAACACCAAAGCAGGTTAGGGAGGGATATAAGCAGAAACACAGCAAAATGCACTCTTCTACTGAGAAGTGAAGGTGTATAAGTTATATCAAACATGGTAGAGAAGCAGGAGAGACCAAGATCTTCTAAAAAGGAGGAAACCAGCCAGAATCCCAGTGAGGTGCCTGTGACCCTGATCCACTCATCCAGCTGCTGGTGCAGGGAGGCAGGAGAAACAAGGTGAAGGGATTTTACACTCACATCAACTTCCTTGAATATTCAAGAAACTTAAAGTGGAAGACAGCAGAGACCAGCTGAGCAGCTGCTAAAGGAGAATACAGACGGGACCAACTGAGAAGTTCCGGTAGGTCTCCAGGCACCCTGCATAACCTCCCATCCCCCAACCGCCAGGGCCATGAACATCTGAAGAACTTATTCAACCCCAGCCATTTGGCACCAAGAGACCAAAGTGGGCACTGGGCATTGGTGAGTTTGGAAGCCACCCCAAAAGGTAATAGGGCCTACTTCTATAAAACCAGATATGCAGGCCTGCAATGGAAGTGCTAATCTCCCTTTCCATGTCAGGAGAGGTTATTTATCACATTAGAATGATACATTCTTAGTTGACTTTACCATTCTCAAATAAGCTGTATTTTGGTGTTGACTATTGTTGCCTTTGGTTTTTTCCTGATTTTTAGGGCATTTTTCTTTGTCTTCTGTCATTATTAGGGGCAGGATCTGAATGGTCCAGGCTGACTTGGACCCCATTTAAGACCAGAAATCTCAACCTCCTAGTAGACAGGATGAAGTGTGTGGGGCAATACATACCCTTTGGGACATTGGCTTTATAAGATTATTTGTTTATTTTGATTCCTCTGATTGTATAAATGCTCTGTGCTGGTTTTGATTGGATGTGTGTATTATTCAATTGAATTTTAGAATTTTCCAATAATTTTATCTACTCATTCTACCACAATACTTGAATAGCAGGCAAACTCAACATTGAGAGTCACTTCTGATGTTTCTCATGGAGTATAAGAGCTACACTTGGCACCCTAAACTCCTACACTGAAGATATATAAAGTCAGATTTACACAGCTAAGAATATTACAGATAGACAACATAAGTATCAAATTAACTCGATTCAAAAATCTATACATTATAATACAAGAAACACAAAAAGTCAAGACAATACAATTCCACCAAAAATTATAAATCCATCAGAAACGACCTCTAGTGAGACTGCTTTAGATGAAGTGCCTGAAAAATATTTCAAAAAAGTGATTATAACTATGTTCAAAGAAATCAAAGGAATCAAAAAAGAACACAAACTCCTGAAGGAATCACAAGACAACACAGGTAACTAACTTCATGCAATAAGGTGGTCAAAAAAAGACATGAGTAAGGAAATAGAAATAAAGAAAAAAAATACCAATCAGAAATACTAGAAATGAAAAACAGAGTTAGTCACATAGAAAACTCTGTAGAAAGCCTTATCAGTACAGTGGGTCAAGGAGAGGACAGAATTATCTAAACTAGAAGACGAGGTGGCAGATCTCATACAGTCCAACAAAGAGAAAGACAAACTAATAGGAAGGCATGAATGGGAATTTAAAGACATTTGGAACACTATGAAGAGATCAAACATAAGAATCAGGGCATAGCAGAAGCAGAAGAATTTCACTCCAAAGGCGTAACAGGTATTTTCTTTCTTTATTGACAACTTCCATAATTGTAAACAATATCCCATCATAATTCCTTCCCTCCCCCCAAGTTCCCCTTTGATACGCCACTCTCCATCATATATCCTCCCCCTCTCAATCAGACTCTCTTTTATTTTGATATCATCATGATCTATTCCTCCTATTATGATGGTCTTCTGTAGGTAGTGTCAGGCACTGTGAGGTCATAGATATCCAGGTCATTTTTTGTCTGGAGGAGCATGTTGTAAGGAGTCCTACCCTTCCTTTGGCTCTTACATTCTTTCCACCACCTCTTCCAAAATGGACCCTGAGCCTTGGAAAGTGTAATAGAGATATTTCAGTGCTGAGCACTCCTCTGTCCCTTCTTCTCAGCACCATGGTGCCTTCTGAGTTGTCCCAAAGTCATTGCAATCTAAAAAGAGAAACTTTTCTAACCAAAAGTGAGAGTAGCATTAATATATGAGTATGAACATTAGGAGAAATACTTACTGGGAAGTTTGGTAAGCACAGCATATACATTTAGCAAGACAGCAGCAGAAGTTATACCCCTATGGCTCATGACTACCCCTGTTGTAGGTTTTCAGTATCAGATATATTTTCTCTCATGGAGCAGGACTCCAGTCAAATTAGAGGGTGGTTGGTTTCCTTCATAACATACATACTACTATTGCAAACCTTGGCTCATTTGGCTTTGCTGGCCAAGTTTAAGGTTGCAGTATCCACTGTTGAATACCTTCACTGGTGATTTCTCTCTCTCCCCTGAACTGTATGCAGTGTGGATTTTTCCAGTTTTCTGTCAGGTGGTCTACATGGAGGAGGTTTTTGGCTCAGCCCCAGCAGGATTTCTCAGTGACCTTGCACCCCAAGTATTTGGAGTCTTCAGCAATAGGGTCTTACCATCTATTACTGGTGGGAAACCAAGGGCCTTGAAAATGGCCTGTAATGTTTTGGGGGACCTGTAATGTTATGCAGGGACCTCCTGCATAACAGGTATTTTCAACAAAATCATAGAAGAAAACTTCCCCCATGTAGGGAAAGTGATGCCAAAACAGATAGAGGAAGCCTGAAGAACACCAAACAGACAAAATCAAGAAAGAACCTCTGACTGTCATATGATAACTAAACTACAAAACACACAAACCAAAGAAAATATATCAAAAGCAGTTAGAAAGAAAAAAAAAAAAAATCAGATCACATACAAAGGCAAGCCCATCAGGATAACAGCAGATTATTCAAAACAAACTTTAAAAGTCAGAAGTGCTTGGAATGATGTATTCCATGTTATGAAAGATAACAACGGTCAACCAAGATTACTTTATCCTGCAAATCTATCCATCCAAATAGACAGAGAAATAAAGACATTCCAAAACAGAAGCAGGCTAAAGGAATATATAAAGACTAAATCAGATCTACAGAAAATATTTGATAGGATCCTCCAAGCAGAGGAGAAAGAAAACACACACATATGTAACCGGGACATAATAAACCATACTCAAGGGCTGGAGAGATGGCTTAGTGGTTAAGCACTTGCCTGTGAAGCCTAGGGACCCTGGTTCGAGGCTCGGTTCCCCAGGTCCCACGTTAGCCAGATGCACAAGGGGGTGCACGCATCTGGAGTTCGTTTGCAGAGGCTGGAAGTCCTGGTGCACCCATTCTCTCTCTCTCCCTCTATCTGTCTTTCTCTCTGTGTCTGTCGCTGTCAAATAAATAAATAAATAAAATTAAAATAAACCATACTCAAATGCTCATTAATGCAAGAGAGCAAAGGTAAAACCAGAAAAAATACAAAACAAAAAAATGGCAAGAATAAATACACACCTTTCAATAATAGCTTTTAATATGGTCTCAATGCCCCAAATAAAAGACAAAGTTTTTGCAGACTGGGTTAAAAAGCAGGATCTTTCAATTTGCTGCCTCCAAGAAAATCAACATTCCACAAAAGATGGACACTATCATAAGGTAAAAGGTTGGAAAACAGTGTTTCAAGCAAATGGGCCTATAAAACAAGGAGGTGTTGATATCCTAATATCTGACAGGGTAGACTTCAGATTAACATTAGTTAGGAAAGATAAGGAAGGTCACGTTATATTAATTAAACACTCCAACAGGTGGACATTACAACCCTAAACATATATGCACCTAACATGGGGGCTCCCAAATTCATCAAACAAACATTATTACAATTAAGGTCACAGATAATACCAAACACAGTTGTAGTGGGTGACTTCAACATCCCACTTTCATCAACTGACAGGTCATCACGACAAGAAATAAACAGAGAAGCATCTGGATTAAATGACATCATAGAACAAAAGGACGTAACAGATATCTATAGGACATTTCATCCAAATGCTGAGGAATACACATTATTCTCAGCAGCACATGGAACATTCTCCAAAATAGACCATACATTAGGACACAAAGCAAATCTTAACAAATATAGGAAATTTGAAACAATTCCTTGTACTCTATCTGATCACAATGGGATAAACTACAAATAAGCAGCAAGAAACATTATACAGCATACATAAAACCATGGAAACTAAACAATGCACTACTAAATCATAAATGGGTCAATAAATCAATTAGAAAATCATACGAAAAAATGATAATAATAACACAAGATACCAAAACTTTTGGGACACAACAAAGGCAGTCCTAAGAGGGAAATTTATAGTTTTAAGTGCCTATATTAAGAAATAAGAAAGGATGCAATAAACAACTTAATGCTTCACCGTAAGGTCTTGGAAAAAGAAGAGTAAGGCACATAAAAAAATCAATGCATAGGAAGAAATAATAAAAATTATGGCAGAAATTAATGAAGAAGATCCTCCGTTCCCAAATCCAAACAACCAATGAAACAAAAAGTTGGTTCTTTGGAAGGATAAACAAGGATAAACTCTTAGCAAATATGAACAAGAGAAAGAGATAAGAGACACAAATTAATAAAATTAGAGGTGAAAGCTGGGCATGGTAGCACATGCCTTTAATCCCAGCACTTGGGAGGTAGAGGTAGGAGGATGGCCATGAGTTTGAGGCCACCCTGAGACTACATTGTGAATTCCAGGTCATCCTGGACTAGAGTGAGACCCTACCTTGAAAAACTAAAAAAAATAAAATAAAATAAAAATAGAGGCGAAAAAAGGTACCATTATGACAGATACTAAAGAAATTCAGAAAATTATAGGTATATACTTTAAGAACATATACTCTATTGTTTGAAAATCTGAAAGAAATGGATGATTTCCTAGATTTATATGACCTACCAAAATTAAATCATGATGAGATTAACCACCTAAATAGACCTATAAAAAGTATGGAGCAAGCAGTTATAAAAACTCTCCTGACTTAAAAATGTCCAGGCCCAGATGTATTCACTGGTGAATTTTACCAGACCATCATGGAAGGACTTAAACACCAATGCTTCTCAAACTTTTCCATAATGTACAAAAGGAAGGAATCCTACCAAACTCCTTCTATGAAGCCAGCATCACCTTGATACTAAAACCAGACAGGAACAAGACAAGGGTTCCACTGTCCCCATTTTTATTTAATATTTTATTTTCAAAAAGTATACAAATTGGAAGGGAAGAGATGAAATTATCATTATTTACAGATGGTATAATTCTATACATTAAAGGCCCTATAGACTATCAGCAAACTGTTAGAGCTAATAAACACATATAGCAATGTAGCAGGATACAAAATAAACACTCATAAATTAGTAGCCTTCCTATATGGTAACAAGAAATCAAGGAATCACTCCCATTCACAATTGCATCAAAAAAAAAAAATAAATAAAGTACCTGGAATAAAACTAACCAAGGAAGTGAAGGATCTCTACAATGAAAACTTTAAAACACTCAAGGCATAAATTGCAGAATTACACTAGGAAATGGAAGACATCCCTTGTTCTTGGCTTGGAAGAATCAGAATTATGAAACGTCAATCATACCAAAAGCAATCTACCCATTTAATGTAACACCATCAAAATTCCAATGGCATTATTTAGAGAAATAGGAAAAATCCAAAAATTCATTTGGAAGCACAAAAACCCTCGAATATCTAAAATAATTTTAGGCAATGAAAATAAGGCTGGTGGTATAACCATACCTGATTTTAACCTATATTACAGAGCCATAGTTACCAGAACAGCTTGGTACTGGCCTAAAAACAGACATGCAGAATAATGGAAAAAACAGAGGGCCCAGATGGTAAGTCTGGGCAGCTACAGCCACCTGACATTTGACAAAATTGCCAAAAATACTCATTAGAGAAAAGACAGCCTCTCCAACAAATGGTGCTGGGAAAATTGGATGTGTATCTGTAGAAGAATGAAATAAATCCTTCTCTCTCTCCATGCACAATAATTAAGTCCAAATGGATCAAAGACCTTAATATTAGACCTGAAACTCTGAAACTGCTGGATGAAAAAGTAGGGGAAACCCTTCAACATACTGGTATAGGCAATGACATTCTGAATGTAACCCAGTTGCTCAGGAAACAAAATCACTAATTGCTGGGACCTCAATAAATTCTAAATCTTTTGTACAGCCAAGGACACTGTGAATACAGCAAAGAGGAAATATACAGAAAGGGAGATAATCTTTGCCAGCTATATATCTGAGAAATGATTAATATTTAGGATATTCAAAGGACTCAAAATACTAAAGAAATCTAACAACCCAATTAAAAATTGGCTGAAGAACTAAATAGAGAGTACTCAAAAGAAGACATACAGATGGCATATAAACATCTTAAAAATCTTCTACATCCTTAGCTGTAAGGGAAATGCAGACTAAACTACATTGAGATTCCATCTCACTCCTGTCAGAATAGCTATCACCAAGAAAACAAATGACAATAAATGCTGGCAAGGATGCAGATAAAGAGGAACCCTTCTACACTGTTGGTGGGAATGCAATCTGGTTCAGGCATTGTGGAAATCAGTGTGGATCTTCCTGAGACATCTAAAAATAGATTTACCATATGACCTACCTATACCACAAGTAGGTACATATCCTAAGGATTCGTCTCACTACCTTAGAGACACTTGCTCAACCATGTTTATTGCTGCTCTATTCACAACACCTAGGAAATGTAACCAGCTTAGATGTCCCTCAACTGATGAATGGATAATGAAGATGTGATACATTTATACAATACAGTTTCATGCAGTGGTAAAGAAAAATGAAATTACAAAATTTGCTGGGAAATGGATGGGTCTTGAAAGTCAGATAACCCAGACCCAGAAATCCAAATGTCACAAGTTCTCTCTCATATGTGGAAACCAGCTTCAAATGTTTGGATTTCTATGTGAGTTGGAATAAGACTCAGTAGCAGAGGCCACTAAGCTAGAAAGCAAGTATAAAGGGAATAGTAAGGGATGGAAGGAGGAGAAACTTAAGAGGATGGTATTGTTATATACAAATATAAGTAGAAGAATAGATTACTGGCAGTGGAAAGTCCTAAGTGCAGTCAGGGAAGAGACTGAATAAGGAAGGGTAAGAACAAGGTTAATCAAAATCTAAGTGGGTATGAACAAGTTATATTAAAATCTACCTTTTTGGACAATGGTATGCATCTAAAAATCCTCAGATTATTACTAGAAAATTTCCAGCGCCAGTGATGGTATATCTTCCAGTGAGTTGTTGGCCATGGAGGTCCCTGGTACTCCCCAAAACATTACAGGCCATTGCTGAGGCTCTTGATTTCCCACCAGGAATAGATGGTAAGGCCTTATTGTTGAAGACTCCACATACTTGGGCTGCAAGGTTACTGACAAATCATGCTGGAGCTGAGCTGAAAACCTCCTCACTGTAGACTAGATGACAGAAAGCTGGAAAAAAGCTATGCTGCATGCAGTTCCATGGGAGAGAGAGAGAAATCACCAGTCGCAATAAACAACAGTGGTCTCTGCAATCCTTAAATTTGTCCACGCAGGCCAAATGAGCCAACAGGTACCATAGTGTTTGTTATGGGGGAAACCAACTGCTGTCTAGTTGGACTGAAGCTCTGTTCCATGGGAGGGAATACATGGCTGATACTGAAAATTTATGGCAAGGGAAGTCATGAGCCCTAGGGGTGTAATATCTATTTTTGTCTCGCTAAATATATATTTTATGCTCACCAAACTGCCTGCTAAGCACTTCTCTTAATGTTCACACCCATATATTATCTCACCTTTGGTTAGAGAACCTTCTCTTTTCTTTACTTTGGGATGACTCAAAAGGCACCATAGTGCCAAGAAGAAATGACAGAGGAGTGCTCAGCATTACAACATTTCTATCATACCTTCCAAGGCTTAGGGTCCATTGCAGAAGAGGTGGTGGAAGGAATGTAAGAGCCAAAGGAAGGGTAGGACTCCTTACAATGTACTCCTTCGGACACAAATTGGCCTGGATATCTGTGACCTCACAGTGATTTACACTACCTACACAAAACCATCATAATATGGGGAAAAGATGATGACATCAAAATAAAAGAGACTGATTGAGTGGGGGAAGAGGTGTGGTGGGCAGTGGAATTGCAATGGGGAAAGTGGGGAGGGGAGGTTATTACCATGGTTTGTTTTCTGTAATTGTGGAAGTTGTTAATGCATTTATATAAACAACAACAAAAATTAATTAAGATTCCTGTAAGGTAAATAAATAAAAAGGAATGTTCTAGATATATTATTCTATGTGTGCATACTCCTGAATGTATCTGTCACCTCTTATTTTAATCGATAAACAAAAAAGAGCTAGTCATCTGTACAAGGTGGTACATGATTTTAGTCCCATTAACTCAGGAGGCTGAGGCAGGAGGCTCCCTTGAGCCCTAAGAGAAACAGCCCTCCCCATTGGAAACAGGATATATAAATCATATAAATTACAAAATGAGATCAATAAATTGCCTTGAATTATAAATAATATTAAAGTACACATTACTAAAGAGAATAAGTGACAATTTTATTTCTAACCTCTTCCTCTTACCTGTTTTATCTATACTGTAACATTTTAGTTCCAAATTGTTTCCTTTTATTAGAATCTTTTTTTTCCCTCATATGTGAAGTGAAGATATTGATTGCTACCTGACAGAGCAATTTGTAAGCATTACAGAAGTTGAGTGAAAAAAGTACTTAGAAAAGTAAATAATCCGGACATGGTGGTGCACGCTTTTAATCCCAGCACTCTGGAGGCTGAGGTAGGAAGATTGCCATGAATTTGAGGACATCTGAGACTACACAGTGAATTCCAGGTCAGCCTGGGCTAGAGAGACCTTACCACAAAAGAAAAGAAAAGAAAATGTATTAAGCCTAAATATATATAAAAGATGCAACAATGACTATGGTGCATAATTATTTATTGATTGATGTCTTTTTAGATAGTCTTATAATGTAGTCCAGACTGACCTGGAATTCATTGTGATCCACTTATCTCAGCATCCCAAGTGTGAACCACCATGTCCAACTAAAAATATATTTTGAAAAAGTTATTTTCAAATACAGTGAGAGAGAAGAGAGACAGAAAGAACGGGAATACCAGTTCTTCCAGCCACTGCACATGACTTTGTACATTTGGTTTACATGGGCACTGTGGAATCAAGTGTAGGTCATTGGGCTTTGTAGTCAAGGACCTTAACTGCTGAGTAATCTCTCCATCCCTCAAATATAATTTTAAAAAATGTTTGAGCCAGGCATGGTGACACATGCCTTGAATCCTGAGGTAGGAGTATTGCTGTGAGTTCAAGGCCAGCCTGGAACTACAAAATGAGTGCCAGATCAGCCTAGGCTAGAGTGAGACCCTATCTCATCCCCCTACCATAAAGAGTTTGAATAGTAGTACCCTGTGTGGGTAGATAATGTTGCTCCCAGAAGCCATAGGTTGTTATAGGAAAATCCCAGTACCTGTGTAGGATACTTCCCAATAAGTTGTTGGTCAAGGAGGCCATGAGACCCCACCCCAATAATACAGGATATTGCCACTACACTTTTTTAAATATATTATTTAGTTATTTGAGAGATAGGGAAGGAAGGAGAGAGGGAGAGAAAGAGAGAGAGAGAGAGAGAGAGAGAGAGAGAGAGAGAGAGAGAGAGAGAGAGAATGGGTACACTAGAGCATCCAGCCACTGCAAAGGAACTCCAGACACATGGGTTACCTTGTGCATCTTACTTACGTGGGTGCTGAGGAATCAAACCTGGGTCCTTAGGTTTCCCAGGGAAATACCTTAACTGATAAGCATTCTCTCCACCCCCTGCCACTACTCTTGTTTACCATCAGAACTACATAGTAATTCCTGATACTGCAATCTGGCAAAAGCCCATGGATTGGGAAGTCATAGACCATACAGTATAACATACTTCTTAGCTAAACTGGCATGTTATAAAATTGCCTTCTAATTATACATGTTTCTGCCATAAAATCTTTTACATTGCATCTATGCTCTATAATCTTCTATGTTAGTAGTTAAATGGCCAAATAGAGCTATAAAATATTAATTCCCTAATTTACTAAAACATTTGGCTTTCACATCCAAAGATTCCCATTACTTCTCTGAAATCTAAGATCTATCTCTTAAGATAAATTATCATATTATAAAAGAATTTCAGAATAACTCATTAACATATACATAAATGCATGAGCCATCTCTGATAAAGGGAGACATTATACATTATTTTACATAATGTTTAAAATTTATAACTAAAAATTTAGAATTGGTTACAGTTTTTTCATATTGATTTCCTTGGAGAAAAACAACTGAATGAATGAGAGCTACAATTAGATGATTTCATCAATTAATGAAGAAATTACATCAAAGACTCCTGTTGCAGTCAGGTTCACATTGCTGGTAGAAATCAACCAACCAAGAACAACTTGTGGGAAAGAAAGGGGGTTTATTTTGGCTTACAGGCTTGAGGGGGAAGCTCCATGATGGCAGGGGAAAATGATGACATGAGCAGAGGATGGACATCACCCCCTGGCCAACATAAGGTGGATGATAGCAACAAGACAGTGTGCTAAACACTAGCAAGGGGAAACTGGTAATAAAAACCATACGCCTACCCCCAACAATACACTACCTTCAGGAGGCATTAATTCCCAAATCTCTATCAGCTTGGAACCTAGCAGTCAGAACACCTAAGTTTGTGGGGGACACCTTAATCAAGTCACAACTCCCTTTAGCCTGGATGTAAAATGTCCTACCAGGTACTTTTGACCACCTCTTGTGCTGCAAAACAATAGAAGGTAAACTCTTGGATTTGTATTTCTCACCTTAAACTTGTGTCATTTTTCCCTAGTACACATACATGCGGTCTTTAGAAAAGCTAAATAATACTCATCTTCCATTATGTTAGCAACCAAATACCCCAAATAACTGAATTTTAAAACCCCTCAGTCAACATTTTTAATAGCTCTCACTATTTGAAACATATTTCTTTTTTCCAAAATTTTTATTAACAACTTCCATGATTATAAAAAATATCCCATGGTAATACCCCCCTCCCCCACTTTCCCCTTTGAAACTCCATTCTCCATCATATCTCCTCCCTTTCTCAATCAGTCTCTCTTTTATTTTGATGTCATGATCTTTTCCTTCTCTTATGATGGTCTTGTGTAGGTAGTGTCAGGCACTGTGAGGTCATGGATATCCAGGCCATTTTGTGTCTGGAGGGAGCACATTGTAAGGAGTCCTACCCTTCCTTTGGCTCTTACATTCTTTCCACCACCTCTTCTGCATTAGACACTGAGCCTTGGAAGGTGTGATAGAGATATTGCAGTACTGAGCACTGGGGTCACTTCCTTCCAGTACCATGATACCTTCTGAGTCGTCCCAAGGTCACTGCCATCTGAAAAGAGAAAATTCTCTACCAAAAGTGAGAGTAGCATTAATATAAAGGTATGAACATTAAAAGAAGTGTTTACTGGGCAGTTTGATAAGCATAGTATATACATTTAGCAAGACAGCAGCAGACATTACACCCCTATGGCTCATGACTACCCCTCTTTTAAGTTTTCAGTATCAGGGATGCATTCCCTCCCATGAAGTGGGCCTCCAGTCCAATTAGAGGGCAGTTGGTTTCAGCCATGACATACATGCCACTATTGTAGGCGCTGGCTCATTTGGCCTGGCTGTCCAAATCTTCACTGGTGATTTCTCTTTCTCTCATTGAACTGCATACAGAATGGCTTCTTCCAGCTTTTTGTCAGCTGCTCTACATGGAGGAGGTCATCAGCTCAGTTCAAGCAGGATTTCTCAGTGGCCTTGCAGCCCAAGTATGTGAAGTCTTTAGCAATAGGGTCTTACCATCTATTCCTGGTGGGAAATCAAGGGCCTTGGCAATGGCCTATAATATTTTGGGGGCATCAGGGACCTCCCTGGCCAACAACTCACTGGAAGGTATCCCATCCCTGGCACTGCAAATTTTCTAGCAACAATCTATGGCTCCTGAGTGTTCCATTGTCCAAAAAAGTAGGATTCCATTTGATTTATTTATATCCTCTTAGATTGTGATTAGCCCTAATAGGATGGTATTATATACATGTAAGTAGAAAAATAGATTAATGGGGGTGAAAAGGCCCAAAGAAGGTCAGGGGAAGAGATCGAGTAAAGGAAAGGTTGAAGGAAGGCTAATTGAAACACATTTCTTAAACCCTTTTATATTTAGATCTTTTAGAATTTCCCTTGATGTATTTTCCTATATGATGGAAATAATGGTATTGCTTTTACATAAACTACTTTACTTGCCCAGACATTCTACTTTATTTAAACCAAGCATTTGTGTTTTAAAGTTCCAAACTCTTCTGCATTCTTCCCATAAATCAGTTCCAAAGGTCTATGAACCACACGGTCATGCTGACCATAGCAATAGTCCCACTGCGTGATACCAGTTTTCTTTTTTTTTTTAATTTTTATTAACATTTCCCATGATTATAAAATATATCCCATGGTAATGCCCTCCCTCCCCACACTTTCCCATTTGAAATTCCATTCTCCATCATATTACCTCCCCATTACAATCATTGTAATTACATATATACAATATCAACCTATTAAGTATCCTCCTCCCTTCATTTCTCTTCCCTTTATGTCTCCTTTTTAACTTACTGGCCTCTGCTACTAAGTATTTTCATTCTCACACAGAAGCCCAGTCATCTGTAGCTAGGATCCACATATGAGAGAGAACATGTGGCACTTGGCTTTCTGGGCCTGGGTTACCTGACTTAGTATAATACTTTCCAGGTCTATCCATTTTTCTGCAAATTTCATAACTTCATTTTTCTTTACCGCTGAGTAGAACTCCATTGTATAAACGTGCGACATCTTCATTATCCACTTATCTGTTGAGGGACATCTAGGCTGGTTCCATTTCCAAGCTATTATAAATTGAGCAGCAATAAACATGGTTGAGCATGTACTTCTAAGGAAATGAGATGAGTCCTTTGGATATATGCCTAGGAGTGCTATAGCTGGGTCATATGGTAGATCAATCTCTAGCTGTTTTAGGAACCTCCACACTGTTTTCCACAATGGCTGGACCAGATTGCATTCCCACCAGCAGTGCAGAAGGGTTCCTTTTTTTCCACATCCCCACCAACATTTATGATCATTTGTTTTCATGATGGTGGCCAATCTGACAGGAGTGAGATGGAATCTCAATGTAGTTTTAATCTGCATTTCCCTGATTGCTAGTGATGTAGAACCTTTTTTTAGATGCTTATATGCCATTCGTATTTCTTCCTTTGAGAACTCTTTATTTAGCTCCATAGCCCAGTTTTTGATTGGCTTGCTTGATTCCTTATTATTTAACTTTTTGAGTTCTTTGTATATCCTAGATATTAATCCTCTATCAGATATATAGCTGGCGAAGATTTTTTCCCATTCTGTAGGTTGCCTCTTTGCTTTTTTCACTGTGTCCTTTGCAGTGCAAAATCTTTGTAATTTCATTAGGTCCCAGTGGTTAATCTGTGGTTTTATTGCCTGAGCAATTGGGGTTGTATTCAGAAAGTCTTTGCCAAGACCAATATGTTGAAGGGTTTCCCCTACTTTTTCCTCTAGCAGTTTCAGAGTTTCCGGTCTGATGTTAAGGTCTTTCATCCATTTGGACTTAATTCTTGTGCATGGCGAGAGAGAAGAATCTATTTTCATACTTCTGCAGATATATATCCAGTTTTCAAAACACCATTTGCTGAAGAGGCTGTCTCTTCTCCAATGAGTATTTTTGGCATTTTTATCGAGTATCAGGTGGCTATAGCTACTTGGGCTTACATCTGGGTCCTCTATTGTGTTCCACTGATCTACATGTCTGTTTTTGTGCCAGTACCATGCTGTTTTTGTTACTATGGCTCTGTAGTATAGGTTAAAATCAGGTATGGTGATACCACCAGCCTCTTTTTGTTGCTCAGTATTATTTTAGATATTCGAGGTTTTTTGTGATTCCAAATGAATTTTTGGATTGTTTTTTCTATTTCCATGAAGAATGCCTTTGGAATTTTGATAGGGATTGCATTAAATGTATAGATTGCTTTAGGTAAGATTGCCATTTTCACAATATTGGTTCTTCCAATCCAGGAACAAGGGATGTTTCTCCACTTTCTAGTGTCTTCTGTAATTTCTCGCTTGAGTGTTTTAAAGTTCTTATTGTATATATTCTTTACTTCCTTGGTTAGGTTTATTCCAAGGTACTTTATTTTTTTTTTTGATGCAATTGTGAATGGGGGTGATTCTCTGATTTCATCCTATGTGTGTTTGTTGTCAGCATATATGAAGGCTACTGATTTCTGTGTATTTATTTTGTATCCTGCTACATTGCTGTAGGTTTTTATCAGCTCTAACAGCTTGCTAGTAGAGTTTTTAGGGTCCTTTATGTATAGAATCATGTCATCTGCAAATAATGATAACTTGATTTCTTCCTTTCCAATTTGTATCCCTTTTATGTATGTCTCTTGCCTTATTGCTATGGCTAAGACTTCCAAAACTATATTAAATAAAAGTGGGGACAGTGGACACCCTTGTCTTGTTCCTGATTTTAGTGGAAAAGCTTCCAGTTTTTCCCCATTTAGTAATATGTTGGCTGTAGGCTTGTCATAAATAGCCTTTATTATATTGAGATATGTTCCTTCTATTCCCAGTCTCTGTAGGACTTTTATCATGAAGTGATGTTGGATTTTGTCAAATTCTTTCTCTGTATCTAATGAGATGATCATGTGATTTTTGTCCTTCAACCCGTTTATGTAATGTCTTACATTTATAGATTTGCATATGTTGAACCATCCCTGCATCTCTGGGATAAAGCCTACTTGGTCAGGGTGAATGATCTTTTTCATATACTCTTGTATTCTGTTTGCCAATATTTTGTTGAGAATTTGTGCATCTATGTTCATGAGGGAGATTGGTCTGTAATTTTCTTTTTTTGTTCTATCTTTGCCTGGTTTTGGTATCAGGGTGATGCTGGCCTCATAGAAGGAGTTTGGTAGAATTCCTTCTTTTTCTATTTCCTGGAAAAGCTTAAGAAGCAATGGTGTTAGCTCTTCCTTAAAAGTCTGGTAAAATTCAGCAGTGAATCCGTCCGGGCCTGGGCTTTTTTTAGTTGGGAGATTATTGATAACTGTTCGGATCTCCATGTTTGTTATAGGTTTATTTAAGTGATTAATCTCATTTTGACTTAATTTAGGTAGGTCATATAGATCAAGGAAATCATCCATTTCTTTCAGATTTTCATACTTTGTGGAGTATATGCTTTTATAGTATGTCCCTATGATTTTTTGAATTTCTCTCAAATCTGTTGTGATGTTACCTTGTTCATCTCTGAGAAACCAGTGACGACAGTACAAGGTATGATACCAGTTTTCTGTATCAGTTACTTTTCTTTGTCATATTATTTTGGCATTATACAAAAATTTAATTTGGAAAAATTTAATTTGAGGAAATAAATGAGTATTCATATTATATAACAACTCACATAACAATACAGTTTCATCTTAAATCATTTTGTAGCAAAATTGTTCTTTGTCTAAGAACTAAGTATTAGCCATAGGGGTAGAATGAAGAGCTTATATTTTTGAGAAACCATGCTTCCATAGACTTTATGTGAATAATGCAATCTTATTCCTTATGTGACAATCAGAAAGTGTCTTTTAAAATAGTTTGCATCTATTTCCCACTGAGAAGATAGAAGTATTATTTAGTAATTTTTGTTCCTATTTACTTGCACGGACAAACATGAGCAATGGCAGTTTCCTCTACTGCTTTTTCTGGGGGGCTCTGGGGTCTCCCTGAGCAAGAACTTATAGGGAGATATTCTATACCTGGTAGGATTTTTGCTTAATGATTTTTGGCTTCTGGAAGCAGTATTATCCACCTATGCAGGATACTTCCATTAAAACTCCGATTAATTATATTTATTTTTTTCTTGTGTGCGTGTATACATGAGTACAAAGGAACACACATGGAGGACAGAGAACAAAGTCAAGGGTTGTGCCTTGCCTTCAACAGTGCTTGAAATGGAGTCCACTGTTGTATGCTTCTGACCATATCAGGCCAGCTGGGCCATGAGCTTCTTGGGATTCTCCATTTTCCATCTTTCCATTGGTACACTGGGATTACAGATGCATACTACCATGTCCAGCTTTACATGTGTTCTAGGGATCTGAACATAGTTCCTCATGTTTGTTATGCAAGCCCTTTATGCAATAAAATATTTCACATCCCTTAATTATATTTCTTCATTACTTTACAAAGTATTAGTTTCCATATGGCCTGTTTATATAACCTTAATTTTGGTTAACACCCCTTTCCTTTATCCCCCAATCCCCACTTACACATTACAAGCCACAATGTTTATCCCTTTTGCTTTCATATCACATTTGTTCTACTGTCTCCATACTTAAGGCTTCCACCCTGTTTTCATAGCCCCTTAGTGCATCCTACCGACATTCATTCCAATTTAAACACACAAATCTATAAAGTTGAAGGAAGAATATGTATGTGAGAGACAATATGTGGTGAATATCTTTCTAGGCCTGGGTTATGTCACCTGATAAATTTACAGTTACATGCATTTTTCTGCAATTTTCATGATTTATTTTTTAAACAGCTGAATAAAATTCCATTCATATGAATCCCATTTTCATTATCCATTCTTCAGTTGATGGGCATTTAGGTTGACTCCACTTATTTTATTTATTTATTTTAGCTTATTTTATTTGTTGAGAGAGAAAGAAGTACACAGAGAGAGAATAGGTGTGCCAGGACCTTCAGCCCCTGCAAACGAACTCCAGACACATGGGCCACCTTGTGCATCTGGCTTATGTGGGTTCTGGGGAATGGAACCTGGGTCCTTAGGCTTTGCAGATAGTGCCTTAACCACTAATCCATCTCTCCAGCCCTTTTATTTTATTTTTATGATTGACATTTTCCATTATTACAGACAATAAGCCATGATAATGCCCTTTCCCCCTTCCCCTCCACAACTCTGCTATCCATCATATCTCTTCCCCCTCTCAGTCTCTTTTATTTTGATGTCATCATCTTTTCCTCCTATTATCCTACTCTTGTGTAGGTAGTGCCAGGCCCTGCAAGGTCATGCATATCCAGGCCATTTTGTATCTTGAACAGCACATTGTAAGGAGTCCTTCCTTTGGCTCCTACATTTTTCCCATCATCTGTTGTGCAACAGACCCTGAGCCTTGGAAGGGGTGATAGAGATGTTTCAGTGCTGAGCAATCCTCTGTCACTCCTTCTCTGCACTATGGTGCCCTTTGAGTTATACCAGAGGTCATTGTCATTTGAGAATAGAAGCTTCTTGTTGCAGTCAGGTTCATACTGCTGCCAAAAATTCACCCGACCAAAAGCAGATTTTAGGAAACAAGGGGTTTATTTTGGCTTAAAGACGAGGGGAAGCTCTATGGTGGCAGCAGAAAAATGATGGCATTCCAGAGGGTGGGCATCACCCCCTGGCCAACATCAGGTGGACAATAACAATAGGAGAGTGTGCCAACCATTGGTATAGAGAAACTGGCTATAATACCCATAAGCCCATCCCAAACAATACACTGCCTCCAGGAGGTGTTAATTCCCAAGTCTCCATTATCTGGAAAGCTAGCATTCCAAACACCTAAGTTTTGGGAGGACACTTGAATTAAGTCACCACATTCTGCAATGGCCCCCATAAACTGATAACCATCCATGATGTAAAATGCAATGCATTCAGTCCAACCTTAAAAATCCCCACTTTTTTTTTTTTTTTCGAGGTATGGTCTCACTTTGGTCCAGGCTGTCCTGAAATTAACTATGAAGTCTCAGGGTGGCCTTGAACTCACAGTGATCCTCCTACCACTGCTTCCCGAGAAGTCCCCACATTTTTTTTTTTATCAATCCTAATGATGTTCAAACATCCCCACAATCTAAGGTCTTTCAACTGAGCCAATATACCAAAAAAAATCTCCCCAAAGCCCATAATGACACAGAATACACATTCATACTGCAAAAGATGGCACTGGGCACAGCAAAAAAACATTCAACCAATACAAGACTTAAAACAGGGCAAGCATCAAACTCCGTAGCTCCAAGTCCAACAACTCTAGCCAGTGACAAATCTCCAAGTCTGATAATTCTAACCAACAACAAGTCTCTGGAGTTCCAATTCTGCTCCTCCAGCCAGGCTACTCACAGTCCTGGAAAACTTAAGCTGGGTTGGCAGCTTTCCTTAGCAGCCATCTTGTGGTTCTAGAATCTCCACTGTGTTTCCACTAAAATCCATGGTTCATCCTCATGGCCCCATTGGGTTTCCATGTAGGCAATCCTGTTTCATACTGCCCATGGCCATTTCCAAAACACAAGACTACTTTGCAAACTCAATGACCCTCTCTCTCCTGCACTTCCTATACTCCACAATACCAGGCAGGGTGCCAACCTGTCAATCCAGGGGGAAACAAAGCAGACCTTGAAGAAGACACTCCCTGACCATTCAGGCCCCCTCAAAAATAACTGCATTCTTTCTGTTGTTCCAATGCAGGTCAGCCAGCAGAATCTCAATGCCTATAATCCCTCATACAATTGCAGCTGAACAGGCAGCAGTATTGGCCCCAAGATTTCTTTCTAGGCCATATCCCTCTGCTCACACCAGTTCACTTCTATGCAAAGCAACCCTGAACAAGTCCTCAGGACATGAGCACAACAGCAAGCCTCTCACACAAACTGCTTCTAGCCAAGTACAAGCAAAGTTCCCTCTCACCTTCAGAAGCCAAACTTCCCGCTCCATAGTTGTAACTGCGTTCAGGTCTGAGTTTGACCAGAATAGTCCATCTAGCTGTACTTATAGCACTGTAAGGTGTATCTCAGGCCAAGGTTTCAAATCCTTCCACATTCCTTTTGAAAATCAGCTCCAAAAGGCCAAAGCCACACAGTCAGGTGTCCAGTAGCAAACAACATCACTCCTCAGTATAAACACTTCTTTAACCAAAATTATTAATCATTAATATATGGTATGAACAATTAAGAAATGTGCTTACTGGGCAGTTTGATGAGCATAATATATGTATTTAGCCAGACACCAGCAGGCATTATACCCCTAGGGCTCATGACTTCCACCATCCTAGGTTGCCAGTATCAGGCATGTGTTCCCTTCTGTGGAGTGGGCCTCCAGTCCAGTTAGAGAGCAGTTGGTTCCCCCCATAACAGACATGGCACTATTGCAATGGGTGGCTCCTTTGGCCTGGATGGCCCAACCTAAGGCTTCCAGTGTCCACTGTTGTTTATCTCCACTGATGATTTCTCTCTGTCCCATGGAGCTGCATGCAGAAGAGCTTTTTCCAGATTTCTGCTAGCTGGTATACAGGGACTGAATCCATTTCTTAGTTATTGTGACTAGAGTAACAATCAACATGGATGTGTAAGTATCTGTGTAGTAGGACATAGAATCTATTGAGTATATGCTTGCTGGATTTTATAACAGCAAGACAATAACTAATACACAAAGTTGGTACTGAGAGCAGGGTCATTGCTGTGATAAACTTGATCATGTGGTTCACACATGTGGTGGCTTGAATATAAAATCTCCCCAATAGCCTCAAGTATTATTAAGCTTCTTCCTTAGTCCCCAGCTGATGGACCCTTGCTGGAAGAGGTGTGTTGCTGGGAGTGGAACTGGGGATTAGTTAGTCCAGCCCACTGAGTATTATGAGATACCTCATGCTCCCCCACCTCAATGTATGAAGATGTGAACTTGTTGCCATATGTTCTCCACCAGTATGAAACCTCCCCTCAAACTTTAAGGATAAAATAAACCCTATCCTCTCATCAGCTGTTTCTGGTTGGATGCTTTGTCCAAGCAATGTAAAGATAACTGATAAAATGGACATTTGAAGCTGATTGTGGGAGCAATATGAAAGAATTTGGAATTTTGGAATAAAGAAGCCCTACAATGTTATAAGGAGAGGTTGAGTCATTCTGATGTGAGTTTGGAAAGCTGAAATGCTGAGAGGAACATGAAAAATGGAGGCCTGGTTCATGAGGTTTCGTAGGAAAGCAAATATTCTACTTCAAACTGGGCTAAAGGCAGTTTATGTGAATCCTCCTGTTGTGTTTTAAGCTTCCCTACTAGGATACCAAGGACAGTCAAGGGACAGTAGTCACTGGGTTCTTCTTACATAAGATGACAAGTGAAACAACTTCTGTAAGAGATTTTATAGAAGAGGACTTTTATTATTATTATTATTTCCATATATATATATATATATATATATATATATATATATATATATTTTTTTTTTTTTTTTTTTTTGAGGTAAGGTATCACTCTAGCCCAGGCTGACCTAGAATTCACTCTGTATTCTCAGGGTGGCCTGGAACTCATGGTGATCTTCCTACCTCTGCCTCCCAAGTGCTGGGATTAAAGGTGTGAGCTACCACACCCAGCTCTTTTTATAATTATTGACAACTTCCATAATTATAGACAATAAACCATAATTCCCTCCTCCACACTCTTCTTCACAACTCCACTCTCCATAATATCACCTCCCCCACTCAATCAGTCTATTTTTTTATTTTGATGTCATCATCTTTTCCTCCTATTATACTAGTCTTGTGTAGGTGGCGCCAGATACTGTGAGGTCATAGATATCCAGGCCATTCTATGTCTGGAAGAGTGCATTGTAAGAAGTCCTATCTTTCCTTTGGTTCTTTATTCTTCCCGCCACCTCTTCCTCAATGGACCCTGAGCCTTGGAAGATGTGATAGAAATGTTTCAGTGCTGAGCACTCCTCTACCACTTCTTCTTAGCACTATGGTACCTTTTGAGACATTCCAGAGGTCACCCCCATCTGAAAAGAGAGGCTTCTCTAACAAAGAGTGAGAGCAGCTTTAATACATGGGTATGAATATTAAGAAAATTGCTTACTGGGCAGTTTGGTGAGCATAATATATGCATTTTGCCAGATACCAGCAGACATTACACCCCTAGAGATTCTGATTTCCCCAGTCATAGGTTTTCAGTATCAGGCAGGTATTCCCTTCCATGGAACAGGCCTCCTGTCAAATTAGAGAGCAGTTGGTTTCTCCCATTACAGACATGCCACTATTGCACCCATTGGCTCATTTGGCCTGGTTGGCTCAACTTAAGACTTTCAGTATTCACTGTTATTTATCCCCTCTGATGACTTCTTTATCACCCATGGAGCTAGCTGCATGCAGTGTAGTTTATTTTGTTGTTGTTGTTGTTTTGAGGCAGGGTTTCACTGTAGTCCAGGCTGACCTGGAATTCACTATGTAGTCTCAGGATAGCCTCAAACTCACAGTGATCCTCCTACCTCTATCTCACGAGTGCTGGGATTAAAAGTATGCACCACCATGCCTGGCTCAGTGTAGCTCTTTCCAGATTTCTATCAGCTGGTCTACAGGGGAGGAGGTTTTCAGCTCAGCTCCAGCAGGATTTCTCAGTGACCTTGCTTCCCAAGCATATGGAATCTTCAGCAATAGAGTCTTACCATCTCTTCCTGGTGTGAAACCAAGAACCTTGGCAATGGCCTGTAATGTCTTGGGGGCATCAGGACCTTCCTGGGCAAAACTCACTGGAAGGCATCCGATCTTTGGCATTAGAAAGTTTCTACTAACAATCTATGGTTTCTGGATACACTATTGGTCAAAACAGTAGGATTCCATATGACTTATGCATATCCTCTTAGATTTGGTTAACCCTTCTCCCATCCTTCCTTCATTCAATCTCTTCTCCTGACCTCAGTTAGGCTTTTCCACCCCCCAGTAGTTTGTATTTCTACTTACATATATACAATACCTTCCCTTTAAGTTCTCCCCTCTCCTTCCTTCCTTATAGCCCTGTTCTAGCTTACTGGCCTCTGCTACTGAGTTTTACTCCTACTCACATACAAGTCCAAACATTTTCACCTAGGATCCACATATGAGAGAGAACATGCTGCGCTTGGCTTTCTGGGTTAAGTATAATCCTTTCTAGGTCCATACATTTCCCTGCAAAGTTCATAATTTGGAAGAGGTCTTTAAGGTTGGTCTGCCAGTGTCCCAATAGCTACCATAGTGGTAGTTATAGTGGCATTAAGTTTAATCATGAGGGACATTTGTTAGGGTGACAAGTATGGTAGATCATGGAGATAGGAGATAGAGGTGATAGAGTGATACAATTATCCTATTCTTTTTGTTTCTGTAACTATAAACAGCTACTCATTCAAACAAAGCTTCTAAACTGACATCTTATTTGGAAGTCCTTCATATTATCATTCTTCCCATTCCCTAGATTGTGGAATTTTTTTATTCCTTTAATATTTAATTTTTAGTAGCATTGTGACTGTGTTTTTAGACTCTAAATCAGGCTATGGGATCTGATGCATGAGATTTTTGCGTTACTTCTAGGTGCCAAAAGCAGTCCAGAAGATGTTTTTTGGATGTTGAAAAAACTGGAATATCATATTGATCTTGGAGTTTGCCATGTTCACACAAGCTCTAGTGATTCTTGGGTTTTTTTTTTTTTTAATCCCCTATAGGACTGTGGTTACAGGGGAACATGGACATGTATAACTGTTTAATGTGAGTTTGGAGATTCAAACTCCGGCAGTCTTAGGCCCCCCTCAAGCCCTTATATTTGTGAAGGAAGCACATTGAACTGTTAAACCATTTCTCCAGTTCACTGGAATATCTTAATACTTTAAAAATGTGTGTGTGTGTGTGTGTGTGTGTGTGTGTGTGTGTGTGTGTGTGTGTTTGAATGTCATGGCACGTATGTGGAGGTCAAAGGGCAACCTCAGGTACTGGCTATAGTTTAAGGCAGGGTAACTTGTTTATCACTGCATATGCCAGGCTTGCTGGCTCACAGGCTTCTGAGGATTCTTTTGTCTCCGCCTCCCATCTTACCATATAAGTGCTGGGGTTATAGATGCATGATATTGTATCCAGTTTTAAATGGGTTTTAGGGATCCAAACTCCAGTTCCCCTCATACTTGTATGACAATTGCTTTATTCATTGAGTTATCTTCCCAGCCCCTAAAATGGAATTCTGACCATTTGGAAAGGATAGTGTGTGATGGAGTTTTAAATCAATTATGTCTTGGAGTACTTACCTACTATATGAAAAGGATGTTTGAGTCATTGACATTGATGCAGCAGACTCCATCATGATAATGTGAGCCTCCCAGGGAGATTGTTGAAAAGCACTCATTTGATTTCAGTATGTATTGGGAAATACATTGCCTATTGTATGCAAGAAAGGGATTTGAAAAATTCACCCCATTTCACTGCAGAGGTGGACATTTGTTTCCTTTTGGGGTTCTCATTATCATTTCTAAATACCCCCTCCCTGGACTCCTGCTATGGTTTCCATGGCAACTGCCTGAGCCAACCTTTGTCACTGTATAATATGGGATTTCCTGAGCTTGTATTGGAGCAGGAAGTTTAGTCATTGGACAGTGAATCCTGTCTGGCACATTCTCTATATCAATTATGCATCTTCATGTTTTGTGCATATTGATATGTTTTGTTGATATTAATCTTGCTGGAGTAATAAAAAATGAGACAATTAAGCCCTCACTAACTCAAAACAAAATAATGAATACATTTTAAACATCAGTGATGAATGCATTCTGTGTTCTTGTAATTTGTTTATTACAAACATTATGTACCAGGAATGGTCTATCACTTTGGAGGCAGAGGTAGGAAGATTGCTGAGAGTTCAAGGCCACCCTGAGAATACATAGTGAATTCCAGGTCAGCCTGGGTAGAGTGAGACACTATGTCAAAAAAAAAAAAAAAACCACAAAAACATATGCATAGCAATATAGAGAGAAGTATAGACTTATATGTATTATGCCACTTTGTGTTTTACATGTTTTGTTTAGGAATGGAGAATAAACATTAAATGGTCCCCGATCAAGACAGAATAAATTATTAATATATTACTTGGGCACTGGGGAGACAGCTCAGTGTTTAAAGCAATTACCATGAAAACATGAGTACCTGAATGGGTATCCCTAGACTCCATGTAAAAGCCAGATGCCACGGTGAACTTCTGTAATCCTAGCATGCTGACAAATCAAGATTATTTTATAATTTAATGTGTAATGGTCTGATGATAGATTTACTCATTATATATAT
Source organism: Jaculus jaculus (assembly GCF_020740685.1). NCBI lineage: Eukaryota > Metazoa > Chordata > Mammalia > Rodentia > Dipodidae > Jaculus > Jaculus jaculus. Next base: position 58,019,082 of record NC_059125.1, on the reverse strand, counting down.
ATATATATATATATATATATATATATATATACTGAAATTAGATTCATACATATTTATTTTATAATTTTTGTAAAACTGTTTTAAGAGGGCCAAGAAACCAAAAACAGTAAACCAGTTTTTTATACTTTAGAACCCAATTGCATGTTATTAGTATTAATATTTTCTTGCAACAAAGCCACACTCCATCAGAAGACATGACTTATGTTTGACCATGCAAGAATAATAAGTGGATTATACAGTTTAGGGTGGAAAGTCTTTCTTTGGAGGACAGAATCCAAGAAACAGAATTCAAAGCCTAAATATAAGTGTTAATGTGCTAAAATGTCAACAATGATGATGATAATTTTGTGGCCTCTTCCACTGGTCTGGTGTGTTTCATTTAATTTTTTTGTTTGTTTGTTTTTCAAGGTACAGTTTTTTGTTTTTTTTTTTGTTTGTTTTTTTGTTTTTTCGAGGTAGGGTCTCACTCTGGTCCAGGCTGACCTGGAATTCACTATGTAGTCTCAGGGTGGCCTTGAACTGAGGGAAATCCTCCTACCTCTGCCTCCCAAGTGCTGGGATTAAAGGAATGTGCCACCACTCCTGATTTTCTTTTTCAAAAATATTTTATTTATATCTTTATCTATCTATTTATTTAGTTATTTACTTGAGAATAGAGAAAGAAAGGCAAGTAGAGAGAAGGAATGGGCATTCCAGGACCTCTAGCCATTTCACATGAACTCTACATGTATGCACCACTTTGTACATCTGGCTTTATATGGGTCCAGGGGAATTGAATTTGGGTCCTTTGGCTTTAGAGGCAACTGCCTTAACTGTTAAGCCTTCTCTTCAGCCCTTAGGTGTTTCACAGGAAGGAAATTATGAAGCAAAACTAAACTTTCCAAAAATATCACAATGCATTAATTATTCAATTAGGATTTAAAGAAGAAGCCCTAGGCCTATACACTTTTAAATGAGAAGATAGAAGAAAGAAAAATTAAATTTCATAAAATCCATTTTCATAGATTCAATCAAAATATAAATTACCGCCAGGTGTTGTGGTGCACGCCTTTAATCCCAGCACTTTGGAGGCAGAGGTAGGAGGATCATTGTGAGTTCGAGGCCACCCTGAGACTCCTTTGTGAATTCCAGGTCAGCCTGGGCTAGAGTGAGACCCTACCTCAAAAAAACAAAAAAAAAATAAAATTAAAAAAAATATAAATTACCAAGCAATTCTATATATGTACCTTATTTGAGTTTTACAATCAACATATGAAGTAGGCAAATGTGATCTCTCCAAATAAGTAATTAAGAAACTGAGGCTGGGTGTGTTGGCACATGCCTTTCATCCCAACACTTGAGAGGCAGAAGTAGGAGGATCGCTGTGAGTTTAAGGCCACCCTGAGACTATCTAGTAAATTCCAGGTCATCCTGGGCCTACCTCGAAAAACAAAAAAAAAAAACAAAAAAAAAAAAACAAAAAAAAGAAAGCTGAGGTCCTGAAATATAATCTTATTTTTAAAATTTTTTTGGTTTATTTTTATTTATTTATTTGAGAGCGACAGACAGAGAAAGAGAGAAAGAGAGAGAGAATGGGTGTGCCAGGGCCTCCAGCCACTGCAAACAAATTCCAGATGCATGCGCCCCCTTGTGCATCTGGCTAACGTGGGTCCTGGGGAATTGAGCCTCGAACCGGGGTTCTTAGGCTTCACAGGCAAGCGCTTAACCGCTAAGCCATCTCTCCAGCCCATATAATCTTATTTATTCTAAGCCACAAATTTCCAGAATTAGAATATAGTGCTTTTAGTTTTTAATGTTTTCAATGTTGAGGATGGACCCCAGAGCCTTGTTTATGATAGACTAGTGCTTTACCACTGAGCTATAGCCCTAGGCCCTGGAAATCAATTTTTCTTACTTCTGTTACAGTTTTCTTCTACCTCCTTGACTACTTTCATCATACATTTTTTTTTTCTTTTTTCTTTTCGTTTTTTGTTTTTTAAGGTAGGATTTCACTGTAGCTCAGGGTGACCTGGAATTCACTATGTAATCTCGGGGTGGCCTCAAACTCGCGGTGATCCTCTGCCTCTCAAGTGCTGGGATTAAAGACATGTGCCTGGCTTCGTACATTATTTTTCATTCATCCATTGAAAAACTTTAGTTCTGTTTCCAGTTTACAAATAAAATTACTATCAATATTTGTTTGCAATTATTAGTATGGGAATATAGTTTCATCACCCATTATTTAATACCTAGGAATAGAATAACTTGTTAATAGGATATTTGTATATTTAAGTTTTATGTTTAAGAAAAATCTTATCTTTTAATGTAATAGAATCATCATGCCTTATTTTTTATTTCTTTTTCAAGTTGGAAGAAACATAGATACATAGAAGTCTTGTAGCCAAAAAGAACATCTGAATATTTAGATTTATAGTGTCTCTGCAGCTTGGAAAATGCTTATGTATGTATATATATGTATATGTATATGTATATATATATGCATATATATATATACACACATACATACACACACATAGTACATACATATACACACATACATACATGCATATATATACATGTGACTATTCATCAATAAAGACTGTTAAATCTTTGAAGGGAAGGTGTTAACTATCTAACACAGTGACTTTTCTTTTTGAAAAAAAAATTATTTCCTTGTGAGAGAGAGAAAGAAAGAGAGAGAGAGAGAGAGAGAGAGAGAGAGAGAATGTGTGTCCCAAGATCTATTGCTGCTGCAAATGAACTCCAAACACATACACCACTTTGCGAATCTTAGATTTATGTGGTTACTGGGGGATCACACTTAAGCAAGCAGGCTTGACAATCAAGTGCTTTTAACCACCAAGCAACTTTCCTAGCTGCAATCCAGTGACTTAAAATTTTTTAGACATTAATTTCATTATAAAAAAACATTTATTTATTTGAGAGAGAGAAAGAGGCAGGAGAGAGAGAGAGAGATAGATAGATAGAGAGAGAGAGAGAGAGAGAGAGTTAGTTAGTTTTAGGGCCTCTAGCCAGTGCAAAGGAACTCTAGGCACATGCACTACCTTGTGTATCTGATTTTATGTGGGTACTGGGGAATGAAGCTTGGCTCCTTTGGCTTTACAGGCAATTGCCTTAACTGCTAAACCATCTCTCTAGTCCAATCCAGTGACTCAATGTGTTTGGGTCACAATCCCTACTGATAATCTGGTGGTTTGTTACAGATATGTACAAAATTCCCCCAAATTTCAGAAAGTATACCATACTTTGGCCCTTTGAAACCTTTTCCCCTGATACTTTTTATTATTAATTTTTAAAGTTAGCATACAGATTATGAATTTCTTTTGAAATACATTTATGTATTTGTCCTTTTAATCAAGCACTCGAATCTAAAAATTCAAATATAAGAAAACTGATATCAACTCAGTATATTTTTCAAGTACTTATATTTTATACTCTACTTTTCCCATGAAGTGACATAAATAAGGTTGCAAATAATATTTTTTTCAATAGGGATTGAATCTGCAACCTATGCCACATTAAGAGAATGATACCAGAGAGTGAACTAACCAACTTAAGACAAAGAAAGAGCAAAAAACGTGAAAAAAAGAAAATAAGAGTGAAAGGGAGGAGAAATGAAAGAAGTACTCCGAAGAGTAAGGAGAAAGGGCAAAGTCATGGTTTTAGATATTTATAAATTTTAATTTTGTACATTATGCATGTTTTCATGTTTTGATAATTCATAATCGTTTAAGTTACACCATAAGGGAGTAGCTTGAAAATACTACCATCTACAGGAACATGCCATTTGTTTAGAGCCCATGTACAAAATGTTCTTTTGGGAGAAAGACTGAAGGAAATTAAGTATACTAAATTCTTTAAAAAAAAAACTTTATTTTTATTTATTTATTTGAGAGAGAGAGAGAGAAAGAGGTCATGAGAAGGAGAGAGAGAATGGGCATGCCAGGGCCTCCAGCCCCTGCAAATGAACTCCAGGTGCATGAGCCCCCTTGTTCATCTGGCTCACATGGGTCCTGTGGAATCGAACCAAGGTCCTTTGGCTTTGCAGGCAAATGTCTTAATCATTAAGCCATTCTATAGCCCTCTACTAGATTCTTTTTTGTTTTTTTGGTTTTTCAAGGTAGGGTCTCACACTGGTCCAGCCTGACCTGGAATTAACTCTGTAGTCACAGGGTGGCCTTGAACTCACGGTGATCCTCCTACCTCTGCCTCCCGAGTGCTGGGATTAAAGGCGTGTGCCACCACGCCCGGCTCTACTAGATTCTTAGTACACATTTACTAAGTGATTAGCAGCATAATGATTAAGGAACCAGCACACATTTAAAGTAACTAGTCTTCTTTTTGAAGTGAAAAAGTCCTTAACACATTTTAAACATGGTTACACTAGAATGCTTGGAGACCTCTTCTCTGTAGTATCAGTATGGCAGTTTAAGAAAACCACATGGGAATTTGTATTTGCAAATCAGTTGTTGTTTCTTGCATCAGAAATGTTAATTCAATGATTTTGGATGGTATTTTTAAAATTTAATTTCATTATATATAACTTTTATTCTGTCATTTCTGATCCTGTTTCCCTGTAGCCCTCCTCATAAGGTTATGGTATTCCTTGTGGGGTCATGAAGGCCTCACACAGTCCCTATGGGTTAGGGTGGAAGCATGGCTCAGGGTATTCCTACTCACTTTTTGGCTCTAAGAGTATTTCTGGCCCTTCTGCTGCAATGTTCCCTGAGCCATGGCAGGCCTGTTGGCAGTCTGATTTAGTGTTGAGTCCTGTGTATCATCTAGATTTTGGCTTTGATGAGTTTTGGTTGATCATCATGTTTGTCACCATCACCCTGGGGCTGGCTGTCAGGCTAATTTCTCCTGATCCCTGGAAGTTATGGTAGAGTTGGTATAACTAGTGATGGGCAGTCAGCTATTTTTTTTTTTGTCTTATTGATGGGTCTTGGTTCTCCTCTGTTTTGTTTTCTTTCTTTCTTTCTTTCTTTCTTTCTTTCTTTCTTTCTTTCTTTCTTTCTTTCTTTCTTTTTTTTTTTTGAGGTAGGGTCTCACACTAGTCCAGGCTGACCTGGAATTCACTCTGTCCTCTCAGGGTGGCCTTGAACTCACAGTGATCCTCCTATCTCTGCATCCTGAGTGCTGGGATTAAAGGCGTGTGCCACCATGCCCGGCCTCTCCTCTGTTTTCTACGCCTTCTGTAAAACAAAGCACATTCTCCAACCAAAAGTGAGAGCAGCACTGATCCTTCTGGATTTGTTCAGTATTTTTGAAATTAAATTACTTTATTAGCTTCTTTTTTTTGTTTGTAAAAGACATGCTGGGGTCACTATTAATTTCAAGATCCAGCTGAAGAAAATGATGAATTACTCTTTGATGCTTAAATGCCATGTCTGCCAAGAGCTGGAAAAATATGAAACCTGATATGGCATCTGGATCTTTTTCATGTAGAACCTTCTTAATTTTCTCACTAACTAGATTCAATAAAGAAACTGGTGCCTTGAAGAGCTCAGAGTGACCATCTAGGAGAAACCAGATCATTTGTTTAGCCTGTACTGTTTTCAGCCTGTACTTTAAATAAGTTGATCTGTAAGACTGCTTTGGCAAGTTTTCAGGGCCACTGTTTTGTTATTATACAGTTTTTATAATTTTTTAAATTAAAAAATTATTTATATATTTATTGGAGAGAGAGAGAGAGAGAGAGAGAGAGAGAGAGAGAGAGAGAGAGAGAGAAAGAGGCAGAGAGAGTGAGGGAGAGAATGGGTGTGCCAGGGCCTCCAGCCATTGAAAATGAACTCCAGATGCATGCTACCCCTTGGGTATCTGGTATACATGGGTCCTGGAGAATTGAACCAGGATCCTCTGGCTTTGCAGGCCAACGCCTAGACTGTTAAGCCATCTCTCCGGCCCTTCATACTGTTGTTTTTTTTTTTTTTTAAACTTGTAAGCATCAGCTTCTGATGCAATAGCCATACCAGCAATTAGCCAAAGTAACTCTTCTTTATCATTGTGTAACAGCAGTCTTAGATATATTGGAACTGCTTCAAGTAACACTGGTTTTGTAAGTTTGGAATCATTCATTTGGTTCCTATTTTATGGACTAATTTGAGAATCATTGGCTTTTGTTATTTTTTTTAAATAATTTTAATCATTTTATTTATTCATTTTTAAAACATATTTATTTATTTGACAGAGAGGGAGAGAGAGAATGGGCACACCAGGGCTTCCAGCCATTGCATACAAACTCCAGATGCATGTGTCCCCTTGTGCATCTGGCTAACGTGGGTCCTGGGGAATCGAGCCTCGAACCGTGGTCCTTAGGCTTCACAGGCAAGTGCTTAACCACTAAGCCATCTCTCCAGCCCTTATTTTTTTTTTTTTATTTACAACTGTAACTGTTGACAATAACCCATAGTAATTCCCTCTGGCCCCCCATTTTCCACTACTCTCCATCATACTCCTTACCCTCTCAATCAGTCTCTCTGTTATTTTGATGTCATTATTTTTTCCTCCTATTATGATGGTCTTGTGTAGGTAGTATCAGGCACTGTGAGGTCATGGATATCCAGGCCATTTTGTGTCTGGAGGAGCACATTGAAAGGAGTCCTGCCCTTCCTTTGGCTCTTATATTCTTTCTGCCACCTCTTCTGCAATGGACCCTGAGCCTTCGAAGCTCTGATAGAGATATTTCATTGTTGAGCAGTCCTCTGTTACTTCTTCTCAGCACCATGGTGCCTTCTGAGTCATTCCAAGGTCACTGCTATGTGAAACGAGAAACTTCACTAACCAGAGAGTAGCATTAATATGCAGGTATGGACATTAAGAGAGGTGCTTACTGGGCAGTTTGTTGAACAGAGTATATGCATTTAGCCAGACACCAGCAGATGTACACCCTTAGGGCTCATGACTACCTCTGTTGTAGGTTTTCAGTATCAGGGATGTATTTCCTCCCATGGAGTTGGCCTCTGGTCCAATTAGAGAGTGGTTGGTTTCCTCCACAACAGGCATGCCACTTTTGCACCTGTTGGCTCATTTGGCCGGGCTGGCCAAATTTAAGGCTTGCAGTATCCACTGTTGAGCATCTCCACTTGTGATTTCTTTTTCTTCTATTGAACTGCATGCAGCATAGCTTTTTCCAGCTTTCTGTTAGCTGGTCTACAAGGAGGAGCTCAGCTCCAGAAGGAATTCTCAGTGATCTTGCAGTCCAAGTATGTAGAATCTTCAGAAGTAAGTTCTTACCATCTATTCCTGGTGGGTAAATAAGAGCCTCAGCAATGGTTTGTAATGTTTTGGGTATCAGTGACCTCCCTGGCCAACAACTCATGGGAAGGTATCCCATCCCTGCCAATGAAAATTTTCTAGTAACAATCTATGGCTTCTGGGTGTTCCATTGTCCAAAAAAGTAGGTTTCCATATGACTTGCTTATATCCTCTTAGATTTTTATTAGCCCTCCCCTCACCTTTCCTTTACTCAATCTCTTCCCCTGACCTCACAAAGGCCTTTTCACACCCATTAATCTGTTTTTATATTTACATATATACAATACTATCCTATTAAGTCCCCCTTCCCTACATTTCTATTCCCTTTAAGTCCCCTTTCTAGCTTACTGGCCTCTGCTACTGAGTTTTATTCCTACTCACATAGAAGTCCAATCATTTGTAGCTAAGATCCACATAGAGAGAACATGTGATGTTTGCATATCTGGGCCTGGTATACCTCATTAAGTATAATTCTTTCCAGATCCATCCATTTCCCTGAAAATTTCACAATTTCATTTTTCTTTACTGCTCAGTAAAACTGCATTGTGTAAATGTGCCACACATTCATTATCCATTCATCAGTTGATGGCCATCTAGGTTAGTTCCATTTCATAGCTATTGTGAAGAGAGTGTCAATAAACATGGTTGAGAAAGTATCTTTAAGGTAGTGAGATGAACCTTTAGGATATATGCCTAGGACTGCTATAGCTAGGTCATATGGTAGATTTATTTTTAGCTGTCTCAAGAACTTCCACACTGATTTCCACAATGGCTAGACCAGATTACATTCCCACTAACAGTGTAAAAGGGTTCTTCTTTTTCCACATTCTCACCAGCATTTATGGTCATTTGTTTTCATGATGTAGCCTTTTGGACAGGAGTAAGATGGAGTCTTAATATAGTTTTAATCTGCATTTCCTTGGTGACTAGGGATGTAGAACATTTAAAAAAATATTTTATTGTTATTTATTTGTGAGAGATAGGCAGGTAGAGAGAATGGGTGTGCCAAGGTCTCCAGCCACTGTAAACCAACTCCATATGCATGCACCCCCTTGTGCATCTGCCTTATGTGGGTCTTGGGGAATTGAACCTGGGTCCTTCAGCTTCACAGGCAAGTGCCTTAACCGCTAAGCTATTTCTCCAGCCTTGTAGAACATTTTTTAGATTTTTATGTGCCATCTGTATTTCTTCTTTTGAGAACTCCCTATTTAGTTCCATAGCACATTTTTAATTGGGTTGTTTGATTTCTTATCATTTAGCTTTTTGAGTTCTTTTAATATCCTAGATATTAATCCTCTGTCAGATGTATAGTTGGCAAAGATTTTCTCCCATTCTGTAGGTTGTCTCTTTGCTCTGTTCACAGTGTCCTTTACTGTACAAAAGCTTTGTACAGTGGTTTTATTTCCTGAGCAATTAGGGCTATATTCAGAAAGTCTTTGCTAAGACCAGTATGTTATAGGGTTTCCCTACTTTTTCCCCTAGCAGTTTCAGAGTTTCAGGTCTGATATTAAGGTTTTTGATCCAGATGGACTTAATTCTTGTGCATGGACAGAGATAAGGATCTATTTTCATCTTTCTACAGATACATATCCAGTTTTCCTAGCACCATTTGCAGAAGAGGCTGTCTTTTCTCCAATGAGTACTTTTGGCATTCTTGTCTGAGATCAGATGGCTGTAGCCACGCGGACTTACATCTGGGTCCTCTATTCTGTTCCACTGATCTATCTACATGTCTGTTTTAATGTCAGTACCATTCTGTTTTGTTTTTCTACTATGGCTCTGTAATATAGGTTAAAATCAGGTATGGTGATACCACCAGCCTTATTTTTGTTGCTCAAAATTATTTTAGATACTTGAGCTTTTTTGTGCTTCCAAATGAATTTTTGAATTGTTTTTTTTTTTCTATTTCCAGGAAAAAATGCCATTGGGATTTTGATGGGGATTGCATTAAATGGGTAGATTGCTTTTGGTAAGATTGCCATTTTCACAATATTGATTCTTTCAATCCAAGAACAAGGGATGTCTTTCCGTTTCCTATTGTATTCTGCAATTTTTGTCTTGAGATTTTTTTGTTGTTGTTGTTGTTTTGAGGTAGGGTATCACTCTAGCCCAGGCTGACCTGGAATTCACTATGGAGTCTCAGGGTGGCCTCGAACTCACAGCAATCCTCCTATCTCTGCCTCCTGAGTGCTAGCATTAAAGGCATGCACCACCAAGCCTGGCTCTATCTTAAGATTTTTAATGTTTTCATTGTAGAGATCCTTCACTTCCTTGGTTATGTTTGTTCCAAGGCACTTTATTTTTTGAGGCAAAAATAATAAAGATTAGGGCAGAAATTAATAACATAGAAACCAAAAATAAAATCCAAAGCAGTAATGAAACAAAGAGTTGATTCTTTGAAAGGATAAATAAGACTGATAAATCCTTAGCAAATCTGACCAATAGAAAGAGAGAAGAAACACAAATTAAAAGGCACTATTACAAGAGGTACCAGAGAAATTTTAAAAAATCATAGGGACATCCTATAAGAACATATACTCCACTAACTTTGAACATTTGAAAGAAATGGATGATTTCCTTGATTTATATGACCTACCAAAATTAAATCAAGATGAGATTAACCACTTAAATAGACAAGTCACAAGTATGGAGATACAAGCAGTTATAAAAATATCTAACAACTAAAAAAAGTCCAGGCCCAGGTGGATTCACAGGTGAATTTTACGAGACCTTCATGTAAAAACTATCACCAATACTTCTCAAACTTTTCCATAAATTAGAAAAGGAAGGAATTCTACTGAACTCCTCATACAAAGTCAGCATCATCCCAACACCAAAACCAGACAAAGATAGAACAAAAAAAAGAAAATTACATACCAATCTGCTTCATGAACATAGAGGCAAAAATTCTCAACAAAATATTGGCAAACACCCGGGCATGGTGGCACACACCTTTAATCCAGCACTCAGGAGGCAGAGGTAGGAGGATCACCATGAGTTTGAGGCCACCCTGTGACTGCATAGTGAATTCCAGGAAAACTTGGGCTAGAGTGAGACCTTACCTCAAACAAAACAAAACAAAACTTGGCAAACAGAATACAAGGGTATATGAGAAAGATTATTCACCTCAACCAAGTAGGCTTTATCCCAGAGATGCACGGATGGTTCAACAAACGCAAATTGATAAATATAATACACTATATAAATGGACTGAAGAACAAAAATCACATGATCATCTCATCAGATGCAGAAAAAGCATTTGACAAAATCCAACATCCCTTCATGATAAAAGTCCTATAGAAACTGGGAATAGAAGGAACATATCTCAACATAATAAAGGCTATTTGTGACAAAACTATAGTCAGCATAATAATAAATGGAGAAAAACTTGAAGCTTTTCAATTAAAATCAGGAATAAGATAAGGGTTCCTATTGTCCCCACTTTTATTTAATATAGTATTGGTAGTCTTAGCCATAGCAATAAGCAAGAGACACACATAAAAAGGATACAAATTGTAAAGGAAGAAATCAAGCTATCATTATTTGCAGGTGATATCATTCTATAAATAAAGGATCCTAAAGTCTCTACCAGAAAGTTACTAGAGCTTATAAACACTTATATCAATGTAGCAGGATACAAAATAAACACACTGAAATGAGTAGCCTTATATACTAACAACAAACACACAGAGAATGAAATCAGAGAATCATTTCCCTTCACAATTGCATCAAAAAATAATAAAGCTTTTGTTATTCTTTAAAGCTGTTGTGGAATTCTATTTTTTAATTTTTTTGTTCATTTTTATTTATTTATTTGAGTGACAGAGAGAAAAAGAGACAGAGAGAGAGAGAGAGAGAGGGAGAGAGATGGGTGCACCAGGGCCTCCAGCCACTGCAAATGAACTTCAGATGCATGTGCCCCCCTGTGTATCTGACTTATATGGGTCCTGGGGAATCTGGGGTCCTTGGGCTTCGCAGGCTAGTGCTTAACTGATAAGCCATCTCTCCAGCCCCTCATTTGATTTTTTTTTTAACCATGAAAATACTTTTTTTTTTTTTAAAAAAAAAAGAGCTTTCAGGCATAATACACAAAAGCAACAAGTTTATCATTTGATTGTTTTTAATTCAAGGTATCTTTCCTCTTGCAGTGGAGGTGTCTGCAATAATCAGAAAGAACTAGCTTTCAGTGAGGTTGACATTTTCTTCTGTTAGACTGGTATTCAGAACACCAAGCTGTATCTCCATTCCTCCCCTAATAGTTAAGTACTGACTGCAACAACAGTCACTGTCTAGAGATAAACCCACTATGAAAACATAGCAGCATTTGACTATAAAACAATCATACAGTCGGGCATGGCATGGTGGTGCATGCCTTTAATCTCAGCCCTTGGGAGGCAGAGGTACGAGAATCGCCATGAATTTGATGCCACCCTGAGACTACATAGTTAATTCCAGGTCAGCCTGGGCTAAAGTGAAACACCCCCCTCCGAAAAAATTGTATAAAGTCCTTAGAGTATATACCAAGTAATGGTATAGCTTGGTCATATGGTAAATCTATTTTCAGTTGTCTCAGCAACCTCAACACTGATTTCTAAAATGGCTGTACAAGGTTATATCCCCACCAACAACAAAGTTAGTCTTTTATTTATTTATTTATTTATTTATTTATTTATTTTGTTTTTTCGAGGTAGGGTCTCACTCTAGCCCAGACTGACCTGGAATTCACTATGTAGTCTTAGGATGGTCTTGATCTCACAGTGATCTTCCTACCTTTGCCTCCCAAGTGCTGGGATTAATGGTGTGTACCACCATGCCCGGCTGTCATTTGATTTCTTTATTTAAAAATTTTATTATTTATTTATTTCAGAGAGAGAGAGAATGGGTGTGCCAGGGCCTCCAGCCACTGTACCTCCTTGTGCATCTGGCTTATGTGGGTCCTGGGGAATTGAACCTGGGTCCTTTGGCTTTGTAGGCAAATGCCTTAACTGCTAAGCCATCCCTCCACCCCTCATTTGATTTTTTTTTTTTTTCAAGGTAGGGTCTCTCTCTGGTCAAGGCTGACCTAGAATTAACTCTGTCATCTCAGGGTGGCCTTGAACTCATGGTAATCCTCCTACCTCTGCCTCCCAAGTGCTGGGATTAAAGGCGTGCGCCACCACGCCCGGCTCATTTGATTTCTTAATGATAGCCATTCTGACTGGAATGAGATGGAATCTCGAGTTTTAATTTGCATGTTCCTGATGGCTAAGAATATAGAACATATTTTAAGATATTTTTTTGGCTATTTTTATTTTTGATAACTTTCTTCAGTTCTATAGCCTATTTTTGATTGGGTTGTTTGATATTTCATTCTTTAGTTCTTAATATTTTATTATTATTTATTTATTTATTTGACAGAGAAAGAGGGAGGGAGGGAGGGAGAGAGAGAGAGAGAGAGAGGGAGAGGGAGGGAGCAAATGAATGGACATTCCAGGGCCTCTAGCCACTGCAAACAAACTCCAGATGTGTGCACTCCTTTGTGCATCTAGCTAGCATGGGTCCTGGGGAATTGAACCTGGGTCCTTTATATTTGCAGGCAAATGCCTTAACCACTAAGCAATTCCTCAACCCTCATTCTTTAGTTTTTTTAAATTTCTTTCTATATCCTAGATATTAATTTTCTGTCAGATATACAGCTGGCAAAGATTTTCTTGCACTCTGTAGGCTGCCTCTTTGCTGTATTCACAGTGTCCTTTGCTATATAAAAGTTTCTAAATTTATTTTCTGGAGTGATGGCTTAACAGTTAAGGTATTTGCCTGCAAACCCAAAGGACCCAGGTTCAATTCCCTAGGACCCATGCTAGCTAGATGCACAAAGGAGCACACACATCTGGAGTTTGTTTGCAGTGGCTGGAGGCCCTGGCATGTCCATTCATTTGCTCTCTCTCTCTTTCTCCCTCTTTCTCTGTCAAATAAATAAATAAAAATAAAAATATATTTTTAAAAAAGCTTTTTTATTTCATGAAGTCCCAATGGTTGATTAGTGGTCTTATTTCCGAGCAATTGGAGTTCTATTCAGAAAGTCCTTGTCTATGTCTATATGTTGAAGTTTTCCCCCTACTTTTTACTCTAGCACTTACATTCAGGTCTGACATTAAGGTCCTTGATCTATTTGGAGCCAATTTTGTGCATGGATAAAAATAAGGATTGATTTTCATCCTTCTATATATAGATATCCAGTTTTCCTAGCACAACTTGTTAAAGAGGATATTGTAGTGGAAAAGAAGCTGAAAGTTGAACTGATTCACTAAGTTACTGAAAGAGTTAACTGCTGATAAGCTGAACTTATCTTTGTCAGCAGATGAAAAAAATCCCAAAGAGAAAACTGTCCAGAAAGAGCCCAGAGAGGCAATAAGAGGAAAGGACAGTTTAGAGTAAGATAAAATAAAATAGAGGTCATGGTTAGGGCAACCCAACTACAGGAATGATTGATATGCATGGTTTGAAAAATTGTTTTTGAAGTCATATAGACCACACAAACTACCTCAACTAACTGCCACATTTTGCTTCTGTAAAACCCAGCTGCTCTATTTGCTCCTCCCCTTGGCATCTCAGCTCAGGGCTAATGTTACTTCGGAAGCAATCACAACTTTGGTCCCTGGGTAAATAAACTTCTGTACTTTCACTCATGCTGATGTTGAAGTGATCTTTTCAGAGAAGTTCCACAATAATATCTTTTGTACAGTAAGTAATTTTGGGACTTCTGTCAAACATTAGACAGCTTTAGCTGCTTGAGTTTATATGATATACATGTCTGCATTTGTGACTGTACCAAAAACTGTTGTTTACTATGGTTACTTAATATATCTTAAAATCAAGTATGGTGATACCACCAGCCTTGATTTTGTTGCTCAGAAATGCTTTGGCTACTCGAGGTTTTTGGTTCTTCCAAATTAATTTTAGGATTGTGTTTTATTTTTTTCTATTTCAGTAAGAATCCCATTGAAATTTTCATAGGCATTGCATTAAATCACTATTGGCAATATAGCCATTTCACAGCATTGTTTCTTTGATACAAGAACATGGGATGTCATTCCGTTTCCTACTGTCTTCATCAATTTATTTCTTGAGTGTTCTAAAGTTTTCCTTGTAGAGTTCCGTCACTTCCTTAGTTGGATGTATTGCAATGCATTTTATTTCTTTTTTATATAATTTTTTATTTATTTGCAAGCAGAGAGAGATAGAGAAAAGAAAGACAAGAGAGAGAATGGGCACGCCAGGGCCTATATACTTCAACTGAGCTCCAGACACATGTGCCCCTTGTGCATCTTGCTTAAGTGGGTTCTGGGGAACTGAACCTGGGTCCTTTGGCTTTGTAGGCAAACACCTTAACTGCTAAGCCATCTCTCCAGCCCTGCAATTTATTTCTTGAGTCAATTGTGAATGGGATTGCCTGGTTTCATCCTCAGCACAGTTGGTACATAGGAAGGCTACTGTTTTCCATGTGTTAACTTTGTATTCTGCTACTTTGCTGAAAACAATTATAAGCTCTAACAGTTTTTTTTATAGAGTCTTTATGGTCCCTTATATATGGAATCATATCTGCCAATAATGATAAGTTGATGTCTTTCTTTCCTATTTGTGCTCCTTTTTTAAAAATACGGAATGCTTTACAAATTTGCATGTCATTCTTGCACAGGGGCCATGCTAATTTCTGTATCATTCCAATTTTAGTACATTTGCTGCCAAAGTGAGCTATGTCCCTTTAATTTGTCCCTCTTGTCTTACTGCTGTAGCTAAGACTTTCAGTGTTGAATTAAGTAAAATTGGAGAAAGTGAACACTCCTTTCTTAATCATAATGTTAGTGGAAATGCTTTGAGTTTTTTTTTTTCCCATTTAGTATAATGTTAGCTTCTGGATGTGCCATTATCCAAAGAAGTGGGCTTTCTTATGTCTTATTCAGAATATATTGAATTTTCATTGACCCTCTCTCCACCCTTCTCTTACTCAGTCTCTTCCCCTGTCCTCACTTAGGCCATTCCACACTCTGAGATCTGTTATGCTATGTACAAATATACAATACCATCCCTTAAAGTCCTTCCTTCTTCCTCCCTTATAGTCTTCTTCTAGCTTACTGGCCTCTGCTACCGATTTTTTCATTCTAGAACACACACAAGTCTAAACATTTGTAGCTAGGATCCACATATGAGAGAGAACATGTGATGTTTGGCTTTATGGGCCTGGGTTACCTCACTTAGTGTAATCCTTTCCAGATCCTCCCATTTTCCTGCAATTTTCATTTTCTTACCGCTGAATAGAACTCCATTGTGCAAATGTATCACATCTTTTTTAACCATCCATTTATTGAGGGACATCTAGGCTATTTTCATTTCCTAGCTACTGTGAATAGAGCAGCAATAAACATGGTTGTGCAAGTATCTCTATGTTAGTGAGAAGAGTCATTAGGATATATTCCTAGGAGTACTATAGCTTGACCATATGGAAAATCTATTTTTAGCTGTTTCAAGAACCTCCACATGGATTTCCACAATGGCTGTATCAGATTACATTCCCACCAACAGTGTAGAAGGGTTCTCCTCTTTCCACATTCTTGCCAACGTTTATTGTCATTTGTTTTCTTGATGGTAGCCATTCTGACAGGAAAGAGGTGGAATCTCAAAGTAGTTTTAATTTGCATTTCCCTAATGGCTAAAGATATAAAACACTTTTTAAAGATGTTTATATGCCATCTGTATTTCTTCTTTTGAGAACCCTCTATTTAGTTCTATAGCCCATTTTTAAATTGGGTTGTTTGATTTCTTATTTTTTTTTTTATGAGTTATTTGTGTATTCTGGATCTTAATTCTCTGTCAGATATACAGCTGGCCAAGATTTCCTCCCATTCTGTAGGTTGTCTCTTTGCTCTATTCACAGTGTTCCTTACTGTCCAAAAGCTTTGTAATTTAATGAGAGCCCAGTAGTTGATTAATGGCTTATTTCCTGAGCAATTGGGGTTATATTCAGAAAGTCATTCCCTATACCAATATGTTGGAGGGTTTCCCCTACCTCTTCCTCTAGCAATTTCAGAGTTGAGTTTCAGGTCTGATATTAAGGTCCCTCATCATTTGGACTTGATTCTTTTGCGTAGAGAAAGATAAGGATCTATTTTCATCCTTCCACATATAGATATCCAGTTTTCCCAGCACCACTTGTGAAGAGGCCATCTTTTCTCCAGTGAATATTTTGACTTTTTTTTTTTGTCAAAAATCAGATGGCTGTAGCTGCCTATTTGTGTTCTCTATTCTGTTCCACT
Source organism: Jaculus jaculus (assembly GCF_020740685.1). NCBI lineage: Eukaryota > Metazoa > Chordata > Mammalia > Rodentia > Dipodidae > Jaculus > Jaculus jaculus. Next base: position 58,002,532 of record NC_059125.1, on the reverse strand, counting down.
GATCTACTTGTCTGTCTTTGTACCATGCTGTTTTTGTTGTTGTTGTTTCAAGGTAATTTCTCACTCTAGCTCAGGCTGACTTGGAATTCACTATGTAGCCTCAGGGTGGCCTGAAACTCATAACAATCTTCTTACCTCTGCCTCCCAAGTGCTGGGATTAAAGGCATGCCCCACCACACCCAGCAATGTATTGTTACTATGGCTTTGCAATATAGGTTAAAATCGAGTATGGTGATATCATCAGCCTTATTTTTGTTGCTCAAAATTGTTTTGGCTATTCAAGGTTTTTTTGTGCTTCCAAATGAATCTTAGGATTGCCTTTTCTATTTCTGTGAAGTATGCCATTGGAATTTTAATGGGGATTGCATTAAATGTGTAGATTGCTTTTGGTAAGATTGATATTGTCACAATATTGATTCTTCCAATCCAAGAACAAGGGATGTCTTTACATTTCCTAGTGTATTCTGCAATTTATCACTTGAGTGTTTTAAAGTTCTCATTGTAGAGATCATTTACTTCCTTGGTTACGTTTATTCCAAGGCACTTTATTTATTTATTTATTTTGAGGCAATTATAAATGGGAGAGATTCCCTGATTTTAAACTCTGCATGTTTGGTGTTAGTATATAGGAAAGATACTGATTTCTGTGTTTATTTTGTATCCTGCTACGTTGCTAAAAGTGTTTATCAGCTCTAACCATTTGCTGATAGAGTCTTTATGGTCCTTTATGTATAGAATCATATCATCTTCAAATAATGAAATTTGATCTCATCCTTTCAAATATGCATCCTTTTTATGAGTGTCTCTTGCCTTATGTCTATAGCTAAGACTTCCAAAACTATAGTAAATAAAAGTGGGGACAGTGAACACCCCTGTGTTGTTCCTGAATTTAGAAGAAAAGCTTCAAATTTTTCCACATTTAGTATTATGTTGGCTCTATATTTGTCATAAGTAGCTTTTATTATGTTGAAATATGTTCTTTCTATTGCCAGTATCTGTAGGACTTTTACCATGAAGGGATGTTGGATTTTTTCGAATGCCTTTTCTTTATTTTTTAATTTTTAAATTTTCATTAACATTTTCCATGATTATAAAAAAAATATCCCATGGTAATTCCCTCCCTCCCCACCCCCACACTTTCCCCTTTGAAATTCCATTCTCCATCATATTACCTCCCCATTACAGTCATTGTAATTACATATATACAATATCAACCTATTTAGTACCCTCCTCCCTTCCTTTCTCTTCCCTTTATGTCTCCTTTTTAACTTACTGGCCTCTGCTACCAAGTATTTTCCTTCTCATGCAGAAGCCCAATCATCTGTAGCTAGGATCCACATATGAGAGAGAACATGTGGCGCTTGGCTTTCTGGGCCTGGTTTACCTCATTTAGTATAATCCTTTCCAGGTCCATCAATTTTTCTGCAAATTTCATAACTTCATTTTTCTTTACTGCTGAGTAGAACTCCATTGTATAAATGTGCCACATTTTCATGATCCACTCATCAGTTGAGGGACATCTAGGCTGGTTCCATTTCCCAGCTATTATAAATTGAGCAGCAATAAACATGGTTGAGCACGTACTTCTAAGGAAATGAGATGAGTCCTTTGGATATATGCCTAGTAGTGCTATAGCTGGGTCATATGGTAGATCAATCTTTAGCTGTTTTAGGAACCTCCATACTGTTTTCCACAATGGCTGGACCAGATTTCATTCTCACCAGCAGTGTAGAAGGGTTCCTCTTTTTCCACATCCCCGCCAACATTTATGATCATTTGCTTTCATGATGGTGGCCAATCTGACAGGAGTGAGATGGAATCTCAATGTAGTTTTAATCTGCATTTCCCTGATGACTAGTGGTGTAGAACATTTTTTTAAATGCTTATATGCCATTCGTATTTCTTCCTCGAATGCCTTTTCTGCATCTAATGAGATGATCATGTGATTTGTGTCCTTCAGTCCAGTTATATAGTTTATTACATTCATTGATATGTGTATGTTTAAACATCCCCACATCTCTTGGATAAAGCCTACTTGGTGAGGGTGAATAATCTTTCTGATATATTCTTGTATTCGTTTTGCCAACATTTTGTTGAGAATTTTTGCTGAGTAGAATTCCATTGTATAAATGTGCCACATCTTCATTATCCACTCATCAGTTGAGGGACATCTAGGCTGGTTCCATTTCCCAGCAATTGTGAATTGAGCAATAAACATGGTTGAGCATGTACTTCTAAGGAAATGAGATGAGTCCTTAGGACAAATGCCTAGGAGTACTATAGCTAGGTCCTATGGTAGATCAATTTTTAGCTGTCTTAGGAACCTCCACACTGATTTCCACAATGGCTGGACCAGATTGCATTCCCAACAGCAGTGTAGAGGGGTTCCTCTTTTTCCACATTCCCGCCAGCATTTATAATCATTTGTTTTCATGATGGTAGCCAATCTGACAGGAGTGAGATGGAATCTCAATGTAGTTTTAATCTGCATTTCCCTGATGACTAGTGACGTAATTTAGATGCTTATATGCCATCTGTATTTCTTCTTTTGAGAACTCTCCATTTAGCTCCATAGCCCATTTTTTAATTGGCTTGTTTGACTTCTTATTATTATATCTTATCTAGATATCAGATATATCTATCAGATATATAGCTGGCAAAGATTTCTTCCCATTCTGTAGGCTACCTCTTTGCTTTTTTCACTGTGTCCTTTGCAGTATAAAATCTTTGTAATTTCATGAGGTCCCAGTGGTTAATCTGTGGTTTTATTGCCTAAGCAATTGGGGTTATATTCAGAAAGTCTTTGCCAAGACCAGTATGTTGAAGGGTTTCCCCTACTTTTTCCTCTAGCAATTTCAGAGTTTCAGGTCTGGTGTTAAGGTCTTTAGTCCATTTGGATTTAATTCTTGTGCATGGAGAGAGAGAAGAATCTATTTTCATTCTTTTTTTTTTTTTTTTTTTTTGGTTTTTCGAGGTAGGGTCTCACTCTGGTCCAGGCTGACCTGGAATTAACTCTGTAGTCTCAGGGTGGCCTTGAACTCATGGCAATCCTCCTACCTCTGCCTCCCGAGTGCTGGGGTTAAAGGCGTGTGCCACCACGCCCGGCCCTTATTTTCATTCTTCTACAGGTACATATCCAGTTTTCCCAGCACCATTTTCTGAAGAGGCTGTCTTTTCTCCAATGAGTATTTTTGGCATTTTTATCGAATATCAGGTGGCTACACCTACCTGGACTTATATGTGGGTCCTCCATTCTGTTCCATTGATCTACATATCTGATTTTGTGCCAGTACCATGCTGTTTTTGTTACAATGGCTCTATAGTATAGGTTCACATCAGGTGTGGTGATATCTCCTGACTTACTTTTGTTGCTCATTATTATTTTAGATATTCGGGGTTTTTGTGATTCCAAATGAATTTTTGGATTGTTTTTTTTCTATTTCCGTGAAGAATGCCTTTGGAATTTTGATGGGGATTGCATTCAATGTGTAGATTGCTTTTGGTAAGATTGGTGTTTTCAAAATATTGATTCTTCCAATCCACAAGGGATGTTTTTCCATTACCTAGTGTCTTCTGTAAGTTCTTGCTTGAGTGTTTTATAGTTTTCATTGTAGAGATCCTTTACTTCCTTGGTTAGGTTTATAATAAGGTACTTTATTTTCTCTGATGCAATTGTGAATTGGAGTGATTCTCTGATTTCATCCTCTGTATGTTTGTTGTTAGCATATAGGAATGCTACTGAATTCTGTGTATTTATTTTATATCCTGCTACATGCAAGGGATGTTTTTCCATTTCCTAGTGTCTTCTGTAAGTTCTTGCTTGAGTATTTTATAGTTTTCATTGTAGAGATTCTTTACTTCCTTGGTTAGGTTTATAACAAGGTACTTTATTTTCTCTCATGCAATTGTGAATTGGAGTGATTCTCTGATTTCATCCTCTGTATGTTTGTATGTTTGTTGTTAGCATATAGGAATGCTACTGATTTCTGTGTATTTATTTTGTATCCTGCTACATGCTGTAGGTGTTTATCAGCTCTAACAGTTTGCTGGTAGATTCTTTAGGGTCCTTTATATGAATCATGTCATCTGCAAATAACTTGATTTCTTCCTTTCCAATGTGTATCCCTTTTATGTGTGTCTCTTGCCTTATTGCTATGGCTAAGACTTCCAGTACTCTATTAAATAAAAGTGGGGACAGTGGACACCCTTGTCTTGTTCCTGATTTTAGTGGAAAAGCTTCCAGTTTTTCCCCATTTAGTAATATGTTGGCTGTAGGTTTGTCATAAATAGCCTTTATTATATTGAGATATGTTCCTTCTATTCCCAGTCTCTGTAGGACTTTTATCATGAAGGGATGTTGGATTTTGTCAAAGGCTTTCTCTGCGTCTAATGACATGATCATATGATTTTGTCCTTCAGTCCATTTATATAATGTATTATATTTATCGATTTGCATATGTTGAACCATCCCTGCATCTCAGGGATAAAGCCTACTTGGTCAGGGTGAATGATCTTTCTGATATCTTCTGGTATTCTGTTTGCCAATATTTTGTTGAGAATTTTTGCATCTATGTTCATGAGGGAGATTGGTCTGTAATTTTCTTTTTTGGTTCTATCTTTGCCTGGTTTTGGTATCAGGGTGATGCTGGCTTCATAGAAGGAATTTGTTAGGATTCCTTCTTTTGCGAGTTTATGGAAAAGCTTAAGAAGCAAGGGTGTTAGTTCTTCCCTGAAGGTCTGGTAAAATTCAGCAGTGAATCCATCTGGGCCTGGACTTTGTTTTAGTTGGGAGGTTTTTGCTTGTTATAGGTCTATTTAATTGATTAATCTCATCGTGATTTAATTTATGTAGGTCATCTAAATTAAGGAAATCATTCATTTCATTCAGATTTTCATACTTTGTGGAGTATATGCTTTCATAGTATGTCCCTATGATTTTTTGAATTTCTCTGTCATCTGTTGTGACGTTACCTTTTTCATCTCTAATTTTATTAATTTGTGTCTCTTCTCTCTTTCTTTTGGTCAGATTTGCTAAGGGTTTATCAATCTTCTTTATCCTTTCAAAGAACCAACTCTTCACTTCATTGATTCTTTGGATTTTTTGTGGTTTGTTTCTGTTTCATTAATTTCTGCCCTAATCTTTATTATTTCTTCCCATCTACTGATTTTTGGTTTGCCTTGTTCTTCTTTTTCCAAGGCTTTAAGGTGAAGCATTAGGTCGTTTACTTGTGACTTTTCTAATTTCTTAATATAAAAAAGTTATAAATAAATTAAAGCTATAAATTTACCTCTTAGGACTGCGTTCATTGTGTCCCAGAGATTTTGGTATGTTGTGTTCTCATTATCATTTGACTCTATAAATTTTTTGATTTCCTTCTTGATTTCTCCACTGACCCATTCATCATTTAGTAGTGTGTTGTTTATTTTTCATGATTTTGTGTATGCTCTATAGCCTTTGTTGCTATTGATTTATAGTTTGATTCTATTGTGGTCAGATAGAATGCAAGGAATTATTTTAATTTTCCTGTATTTGTGAAGATTTGCTTTGTGTCCTAATATATGGTCTATTTTAGAAAATGTTTCATGTGCTGCTGAAAATAATGTATATTCATCAGCATTTGGATGAAATGTCCTGTAGATATCTGTTAGGTCCATTCCTTCTATGACTTCATTTAGTCCAGATGCCTCTCTGTTTATTTTTTCCCAGGATGACTTGTCAATTGATGAGAGTGGGGTGTTGAAGTCACCCACTACCACTGTGTTTGGTGTTATTTGTGACCTTAGTTCTAATAGCTTTTGTTTGATGAATCTGGGGGCCCCCATGTTAGGTGTATGTATGTTTAGGATTGTAATGTCCTCCTGTTGGAGGGTGCCTTTAATCAATATATAGTGACCTTTCTTATGTTTCTTAACTAATGTTGGACTGAAGTCTACCTTGTCAGATATTAGGATTAGATTTAATTTTGGTAGGTCATATGAATCAAGGAAATCATCAAGTTCTTTCAGATTTTCAAACTTAGAAGCATATATATTCTTAAGGTATGTCCTTATGATTTTCTGAATTTCTTTGGTATCTGTTGTAATGGTACCTTTTTCATCTCTAATTTTATTATTTTTTTTTGTCTCTTCTCTCTTGTGGTCAGATTTGCTAAAGGATTATAAGTCTTGTTTAACCTTTCACAGAGCCAACTCTTTGTTTCATTGATTCTTTGGATTGTTTTTCTGATTTCTATTTCATTAATTTCTGCTCCAATCTTTATTATTTCTTTCTGTATACTGATTTTTTAAAATTTTTTTTGTTTATTTTTATGCATTTATTTGAGAGTTACAGACAGAAAGGTGGGGGAGAGAGAGAGAGAATGGGCACGCCAGGGCTTCCAGCCTCTGCAAACGAACTCCAGACACATGCGCCCCCTTGTGCATCTGGCTAACGTGGGTCCTGGGGAATCAAGCCTCGAACTGAGGTCCTTAGGCTTCAAAGGCAAGCAATTAACCGCTAGGCCATCTCCCCAGCCCTGTATACTGATTTGTTATTTGCCTTGTTCTACTTTCTCCAAGGCCTTATGGTAAAGTATTAAATCATTTACTTGTGAACTCTAATTTCTTTTCTTTTCTTTTTTTTGCATGGAAACCCGTCTTTATTTTATTAGTAAGGAACAACAGGTCACTCCAGGTTCCTGCCAGGCATTCCTACTGGGGACACGACAGAACCCAGTGAGCACACCCTGCCCACCTGTTGTGGAAGTCCCTTCCTTTTCAGGTCATAGAAATAAAACGCAGTGTCCTACTTATTCTTAGCACATCACCAAAAAACAAAACAACAACAACAACAAAAACAACATGAGCACCAAGCTGGGTACAGTTAAGTAGTATTTTCACACACTCAAACTCAGCGAGCCTCAAATCCATGGCTGTTGTAGAGAGTTCCATAAAGCTTGAGGAAGGAGTATTTAATACACAAAAGTACTATAAACAGCGAGGGATGATGGTGGAGGGACAAGAATAAATAAGGAGAAAGTGAGAGAGGGGACCCTAGAACTAATGTCCCTTCCCCCTCACAATGACTGAGCCTGGAAGATCTGTCTAATGTCTATGAAGAATATATACACCTTGTTGGTAGAGAAGGGGATTAGCCCCAGGAAAGCCCCTCAGCAGGTTGAAGAAGCAGCAAGACAGGCTGAGGGGAGTGTGGGGTTCATGCTATAGTGGGAAGAGGGGAAACCCCTTTGGTCCAATGTGTCACGAGGTGGGAATGTGACAACCGGACACTAGCATGTCCTCAATCCCACTCGGACACAGGTCACACAATCTGGGTCAAGGAGATGGAGGAGCCCTTATGGTCATCAAAGCGATCCATAGTCTTGAGGCTGAGGATCATGTGCAGGCCATAGGTAAAGACGAACAGCATGAAGAGGGAGGTAAGCAGTCCCATCCAGATGCCAGGGGAGAAGCCGGCACAGTCACTGGCATAGGAGAACTGCTCACCTGTCACATTGAAGGCCTGGATCTGGAAGTCATGAAGAGTTATCTGCCAAAGGGAGGGCTGCATCTCACAAGGAGATTGCCTTTCTTGGTAAGAGTGCTGACGTACTCACAGTGGAAGGAGTAGATGCTGGGCCCTGTAACTTGGGAAGCATTGAAGTAGACAACAGAGCCATTGCTGTGGATTTCGAAGCTCTCCATAGTAAACCAGTATCTCGCAGACACTGGGTAGAAGCGGTTAGCAAGAATAAACTTGAATGTTACCGTGGTACCAAAGAGCTGTTCATAGGTCAGCGAGAGCCTGGCAAAGGAGTCATTCCAGAAAGAGCCAGTCATGTTGAGTGTCTGTACCCCAAAGGTGTGGGAGGTCAAGTGTTCCCACTGGTCCTTGTATGCCACAGAGAAGTTTTGTGCCCAGAACTGGATGAGTGGAACAGTGTCATTGTAACTCACAGGAGGATAGATCACAGGTGATGCCACCTGTTTTTGAAGCAGCTGGCGACCTAGACCCCCGGCCACCATGGCTACATCACGGGTCACCCTGGAGGGGCGGACTGCTGTAAGAGCTGCTGTGTAAGGGACATCTTCAGACTTGAGTGTGCTCAATACCTGCCCAATGACCTCATCATTTCCTGTGAGAACTTCTCTAGGCGCCATCAGTCCGGAGCTGGCTGTGTAGGGCAGGTGGATGAGCAGCAGGGCAGGGAGGGTAGCACTGAGCTTTAGCTCCTGGAGGGTGGCCAGGTCCACATGCAAGGGACTGGCCCCAAGCTTCTCCTGCAGGTAGATGGTCAGAGTGCTGACTGCATACCAGTCCACAGCAGGAAGCACCAGCGAGGAGGGGGCCAGGTCCAGGGCATTCTCCAGGTTAGAAAAGGCGCTGTCCTGCTTGTTTCCAAATACACCACCATATGCCGTGAAATCCTCAATGCTCAGCTTTCCTCCTTATGGCTTACATGGCCTTCCCTCCTTTCCTGGTGACCTGGGACCATCTCTTACACCTTTCCCACAGTGTGCTCCAGCCACACCAGCACTTTCTGAAAGCCATCAAGAGCACTCTCTAATTTCTTAATATAGGCACTTAGAGCTATAAATTTCCATCTCAGGACCAAAGGTTTTGGTATGTTGTATTCTCATCATCATTTGATTCTATGAGTTTATTGTTTTCCATTTTGATTTCAATTACTCATTCAATAGTGTACTGTTTAGTCTCCATGAATTTCTGTATGCTCAATAGTTTTTGTTATTGCTGATTTGAAGTTTAATCACATTGTACAAGGGATTATTTCAATTTTCCTGTATTTGTTAAGATTTGATTTGTGTCCTAATATATGGTCTATTTTAGAGCGTGTTCCATATGCTGATGAGAAAAAAAAAAAGTATACTCTGAAGCATTTGGGTGGGTTGTTCTATAGATATCTGCTAGGTCCTTTTGTGCCATGACATCATTTAATCCAGATGTGACTCTGTTTACTTTTTGCTGGAATGACCTGTCAATTGATGAGATTAGGGTATTGAAGTCATCCCTTACAATTGTGTTTGGTGTTACTTGTTACCTTAAGTCTAATAGTGTTTGTTTGATGAAACTGGGAGCTGTCATGTTAGGTGCATATATGTTTAGAATTGTAATGTCCTCCTGTGGGAGTGTTCCTTTAATCAGTATAAGGTGACCTTCTTTATCTCTCCTCACTAAAGTTGGTTTGAAGCCTATCCTGTCAGATATTAGGACAACAACCCCTGCTTATTTCTTTGGGCCATTTGCTTGAAATACCGCTTTCCTTCCTTTCACCCTAAGACAGTGTCTATGTTTTATTGAGTGACAAGCTTCCTGGAGGCAACAAATGTCAAGATCCTGCCTTTTAACCCAGTCTTCAAGCCTGTGTCTTTTGGTTGGGGCATTGAGGCCATTGCTGTTATTATTGAAAGGTATGTATTTATTCTCTCCATTCTTCTTGTTTTGTAGTGTTTCTTGTTTTCCCTTTACTCACTTGTTTTAGCTGTTATTTGAGTATGTTTTACTATTTCCTCATGTGTGTTTTCCTTTCTCCTCAGAGTGAAGGATTCCTTCAAGTATTTTCTTTAGAGCTGGAGTAGTTGTCATAAATTCCTTTAGCTTGTTTTTTGTTGTGTAATGTTCTTATTTCTACATCAATTAGGATAGGTGGATTTTTAGGATAAAGTAATCTTGGTTGACAGTTGTTATCTTTTCAGAACTTGGAATACATCATTCGATGCCCTTCTGGCTTTTAAAGTTTGTGTTGAGTAATCTGCTATTATTCTGATGGGCTTGCCTTTGTAGGTGACTTGCTTTGTCTTTGTAACAGCTTTCAATATATTTTGTTTGGTTTGCGTGTTTATTCGTTTAATTATAACATGACAAGAAGAGTTTCTTTCCAGGTTTTGTCTTTTTGGTGTTCTAAAAGCTTGTATCTGCATTGGAATTTCTTTCCCAATTTGGGATTTTTTTTTTTCTATAATTTGGTTGAAAACACCTACTATGCATTTGAAGTGAAATTCTTCTCTTCATACTCTACCCTGAATTCTTATGTTTGATCTTTTCATAGTGTCTTGAATATCTTGAAATTCCCATTCATACCTTCCTATTAGCTTATCTCTTTCTGTTTCTTGGACTGTATTAGGTCTGCCACCTGGTCTTGTAGTTTAGATATTCTGTTCTCTACTTCATCCATTATACTGGTGAGACTTTCCACAGTGTTATTTTATTTGACTGACTGTGCTTTTCAGTGCTAGAATTGCTGCATAGTTTTTTTTTTTCTTTCAGTATTTCTATTTCCTTACTCATGTCTTATAATGACCTCCTTATTTCATTAACCTTGTTTCCTGTGATCTCTTTCAGGAGTGTGTTTTCTTCTTTAATTCCGTTGCTTTCTTCTTTGATTCCTTTGATTTCTTTGAGTGTAGATGGAATTGTTTTTTTGAAATTTTTGTCAGGCATTTCGTCTAAAACAGTTTTATTGTGGGTCATTTCTGATGGATTTATAATTTTAAATGGGGTTACCTTGATTCTTTGTGTTTCTTGTATTATAATGTAGTAACTTTTGCACCCTGAGTTGATTTGATGCTTGGATTTTCTATTTTTCCACAGTTTTCTTAGATGTAGAGATCCAACTTTATATACCTTCAGAATATGAGGTTAAGGTGCCAAGTGTAGCTCTTGTACCAAACTCTCACTTCAGAAGTAATCTTAGGTGTTGAGTTTGCCTGCTATTTAAGCATTGTAGTGGGCTAGTTGGAACAATTTACTGGTAAATTTTAAATTTCAACTGAGCAATATACACAGTCAATAAAACCCAGCACAGTGTATGCAACTGTGAGGATTAAAACAAATAGCCTTATAAAGCCAAAATCCTTCAGGGTATGTGTTGCTCTACATCTTTAATCCTGTCAACTGGGAGGTTGAGATTTCTGTTCTGAATTGGGTTCCAGATCAGCCTGTATCTGAATCAGACCCTGCCCCCAATAATGACAGAAGCAAAAGACAAAGGCCTTATAAATCTGAAAGCATAAAAGGCAACAATAAGTCAACCCCCAAATATAGCTTAATTGAGAATGGTAAAGCCAACCAAGAATATGTATCCCATAACCTGCCCTGACATGGAAAGAGAGATTAGCACTTTCAGTGCAGGCCTATGCATCTGGTTTTTGGTCAGTCAGCCTTGTTACCTTTTAGGGTGGCTTCCAATCTCACTAATGCTGAGTGCCCACCTTGGTCCCTCCATGTTGTATTGTGGAGCTGGTGTTCTGATCAGCTGTGCTGGATGCCCTGCCGCTGAGGGCTGAATGTGTTGTCTGGAGGTTCATGGTTCTCATGGTTGGGCAATGGGAGAGTGCAGGAAGCCTGGAGTTGTAGTGGAACTGCTCAGTTAGTCCTACCTGTATCTCTTTCAGCAGCTCCTTAGGTGATCTCCACTGTCTCCCCTTCAGGTTTCTTGACTTTGCAAGGAGGCTGATGAGGTTGGAAAATCTCCTTGTTTGGTCTCGGCTCCTGCAGCTCAGCGCTGGGCAGATGCCGCCAGGCAGGTGTGCAGATTGCGTGGATCAGGGTTACTAGTGCTTCAGCAAAATTCTGGCTCTTTCCCTCCTTTCTGGTGGACCTTGGTCTTTCCTGATTCTAATTGTTGGCTAATAAAAACCTATACATCTCCACTTTTCAGAAGAAGAGTGTATTTTGCTGTGGTTTTCCTTAAATCCCTTGTTAGGCTGCTTTGGTGTGGCTCCTATGCCACCAATTTATGGGGTAGGTATATATATATATTAATTCATTTCTTAAAAACAGAAATTCCTAGCCAAATAATATAAAGCATTTTAAATTATTTGAAAGTATGTACACTCTTTGTATAAGTAAACCTTTGAAACTGTACAGATTTAAATGAATATTCATTTAGCAAACAAGTTGAATCGTTATTACCCACCTAGCACTTTGTAAAGTGTTTTGAGTGTTTCAGAAACAAAAGATCAAAACACAAAGACAATTTGGGGTATATATTTTTAAGGTATGTCATTATAATTTTCTGAGTCTTATCTGCTATAAAGGTACCCACCTCATCTCTAATTTTATTAATTTGGGTCTCTCCTCTCTCTCTCTCTCTCTTTAGTTTTTCAAGGTAAGTTCTTGCTCTAGCCCAGACTGACCTGGAATTCACTCATAGTCTCAGGGTGTCCTCAAACTCATAGCAATTCTCCTACCTTGGCTTTTCAAGTGCTAATATTATAGGTGTGTGCCACCATGTCTGGCATTTCATTCTCACTTGATTCTAGGAATTTATTGATTTCCTTCTTGATTTTTCACTGATCCATTCATCACTCAGTAATGTATTTATAAACAAATATTATTTATTTATAATCAGAGAAAGACAGAAATGAGACACACACACACACACACACACAGAGAGAGAGAGAGAGAGAGAGAGGGAGAGAGAGAGAGAGAGAGAGAGAGAGAATGGGCAATCCAGAGTCTCCATCACTGCAATCGAACTCCAGATTCATGCACCACTTTGTGCATCTGGCTTTATATGGGAAATTAAGAATTGTGCCCAGGTCATTAGGCTTTTAAGGCAAGTATCTTAATTGCTGAGCCATCTCACCAGTCCTCAGTAATATATATATTTTTTTATTTCCCATGAGTTTATGTTGTTCTACAGTCTTGTTTGCTATTTATATGTAGTTTAATCTTATCGTGATCTAATAGAGTATAAGAAATTATTTCAGCCAGGCGTGGTGGCACACGCCTTTAATACCAGCACTCGGGAGGCAGAGGTAGGAAATCCTACCTCAAAAAACCAAAAATAAATAAATAAATAAATAAATAAATAAATAATTTCAGTTTTCCTGTATTTTTAAAGTTTTTCAATATAATCTATTTTAGCAAAAGTACTATGTGCTACTGAAGAGTGGACTCTGCAGCATTAGGATGGGATGTTCTGTAAATTTCTGTTAGGACCATTTGTTCTATGATGTCATTTAATCCAGATGCTTCTCTAGTTATTTTTGCTACAATGACTGATCACTTGGTGAGAGTGGGATACTGAAGTCACCCAGTACTATTGTACTTGGATGACTTTGTGACTTTACACCTACTATTGTTTGTTTAATGAAATTGGGTACACCAAAGTTTGGTACATATATGTTTAGAATTGAAATGTCCTCTTGTTGGGTTGTTCATTTAATTAATATAAAGTGACTTTCTTTGTAAACAAGCACCTTTAACCACTGAGTTATATATATAGCTTTCAAATGACTTTCTTTATCTCTTCTTCCTAATGTTGGTTTGAAGTATATCCTGCCAGACATTCAAACAGCAACAACTGCTGGTTCCTAGGCCCATTTGCTTGAAATACTATTTTCCATCCTTTCACCTGAAGGTAGTTTCTCTCATTTTTTTTTCTTTTTTTAGTTTTCCAAGGTAGGGTCTTACTCTAGCTCAGGCTGACCTGGAAGTCACTATGTAGTCTCAGCCTCAGGGTGGCCTTGAACTCATGGTGATCATCCTACCTCTGCCTCCCAAGACCTGGGATTAAAGGCATGCACCACCATGCCTGTCTTAGTTTCTGTCAGTTTTGATTATTTTTATTTATTTATTTGAAATAGGGAGAGAGAGAGAGAGAGAGAGAGAGAGAGAGAGAGAGAGAGAGAGAGATGGGGGAGGGAAGGGAGGGAGATAATGGGCATGCCAGGGCCTCTAGCCACTGCAAACAACTCCAGATGCTTGTGCCACTTTGTGTGTCTGGATTTTCGTGGGTACTAGGGAACTGAATCCAGTCCACCAGGCTTTGTAGGCAAGCACCTAAATTGCAGAGCCATCTATTCAGTCAAGTTTCTGCCTTTTATGGAGAGGTTAGTTGCTTGAAGGCAACAAAAAGAATGATCCTGCTTTTGAAGGTAGTCTGAAAATCTGTGTCGTTTGGTTGGACATTAAGACCTCTCACATTAAAAGTTATTTTTTGAGGGTGGGAAAGATGACTGAGAGGTTAAAGATGTTGCTTGAAAAGTCTAATGGCCTGGATCTGATTCCCAAGTACCCATGTAAAGCCAGATGCACAAAATGGCACATGCATATGAAGTTACTGCAGTGGCCCAGAAATACCCATTCTCCTTCTCTCTCTGCTTGCAAATAAAATTTAAAAAAACTTTAAAGAGTTATTATTGAATGGCAGTTATTATTCCTACCATTCTTTTTTAAGATTTTAGCACTTGTGTTTTCTTTGACTGTCTTGAATTATTATTCAATCATGGCTTATTCTTTCCTATGGTCTCATGTGTATGCTTTTCCTTCTCTTTAGTTCAAAGGGTCCCTTCAATTATTTTCTCTAGAGCTGTTTACTGGCCATGTGTTACTTTAGTCTTTTTTTTTTATCATGGGATATTCTTATTCCTCCTTCAATTATGATGGGTAGTTTTGCTGGATATAGTAGTCTGGGTTAGCAGTCATTGTCTTTTAGAACTTGGAAGACGTCATTAAATGCTCTTCTGGCTTTTAAAGTTTGTGTTGAATAGTCTGTTGGTATCCTGATGGGCTTGTCTTTTTAGGTGACTAGGTACTTTTCTCCCACTGATTTTACTATATTTTCTTTGGTCTCTGTGTTTAGTAGTTTAATTATAATATGATGAGGATAGTTGTATTTTTGCTCTTCTGTGCTTGGTGTTCTAAAGGTGCTGTATCTGTGTTGGCATCTCTTTCCCTATTTTGGGGAAAATTTTCCTCTATGACTTCATTGAAAGTACTTACTAAAATTATTCTCCTTCTTCTATACCCTGAAATCTCCAAGGTTGGTCTCTTCATGGTGTCTTGAATATCTTGAAAGTCCCATTCACACTTTCTTATTAGTTTGTCTTTCTCTTTGTTGGTATGTTTTAGATTATCCACCTTGTCTTGTCTCCAGTCTCAGATATTCTGGCACCTTCTTATTTATTTTATTTATTAAATTTTCAAATTTTTATTAACAACTTCCATGATTATAAAAAATATCCCATGGTGATACCCTCCATCCCTCCACTTTTCCCTTTGAAATTCCATTTTCCATCATATACCCTCCCCATCTTAATCAGTATCTCTTTTATTTTGATGTCATCATCTTTGCCTCCTATTATGATGGTCTTGTGTAGGTAGTGTCAGGCACTATGAGGTCATGGATATCCAGGCCATTTTGTGTCTGGGGGGAGCACGTTGTAAGGAGTCCTACCCTCCCTTTGGCTCTTACATTCTTTCCGCCACATCTTCCACATTAGACCCTGAGCCTTGGAGGGCGTGATAGAGCTATTACAGTACTGAGCACTCTGGTCACTTGTTTCCTGCACCATGATGCCTTCTGAGTTATCCCAAGGTCACTGCCATCTGAAAAGAGAAGATTCTCTACCAAAAGTGAGAGTAGCATTAATATAAGGGTATGAACATTAAGAGAAGTGCTTACTGGTCAGTTTGATAAGCATAATATGTACATTTAGCCAGACAGCAGCAAATGTTACACCCCTACGGCTTATGACTTTAAGTTTTCAGTATCAGGGCTGTATTCCCTCCTGTAGAGCAGGCCTCAAGTCCAATTAGAGGGCAGTTCATTTCCACCATGACAGATGTGCCACTATTGCACCCATTGGCTCATTTGGCCTGACTCTCTGGCCTCTTCTTGATCTATTTTATTGGTGAGACTTTCTACAGTGTGTGTGTGTGTGTGTGTGTGTGTGTGTGTGTGTGTGTGTGTATAAAATTAATATATCTTAAATATATTTTATTTATTTATTTGAGACAAAGAGGAAGAGGCTGATAGAGAGATAGAGAATAGGTGTGCCAGGGCCTCTAGTCACTACAAATAAACTCTTGGTGCATGCATCACCTAGTGCATCTGACTTTATGTGGGTACTGGGGTATTGAACCAGGGTCCTTAGGTTTTATAGGCAAGCACCTTTACCACTGGGCCATCTTTCCAGCCCTCCACAGAGTTTATATGACTTACTGATTTTTTCATTTTCAGTGTTTCAGATTTGTATTTCTATTTCCTTCTTCATATATTGTAGTGACCTCTGTATTTCATTGATTTCCTGTGTTCTCTTTTCAGGAGTCTTTTTTTTTAAACTTATTTATTGACAATTTCCATAGTCAATATACCATGATGATAATCCCCTCTGACACCCTCCCTTGCCTCCTCCCAACCCCTCTCCTTTTCAACTAGTGTCTTTTCTATGTTGATGCCATCATTTTTCCTCCTGTTATGCAGATATTGTGTAGGTAGCATCAGTCACTGTGAGGTGATAAACATTAAGGCCATGTTGAGTCTGGATGACAGCATTGTAAGCAGTCCTCCGCTTCCTTTGGCTCTTATATTCTTTCTACTGCCAATTCTACAATTGTCCTGAGCCTTGGATGGTGTGACAGAGATGTTTCACTTAGTGCCGAATACTCCACTGTCACTTCCTAGCACTATGGTGAATTTTGTGTTACCCCACTGATCAGCACCATCTGTGAAGAGAAGCCCCTCTAACCAAAAGCAAGAGTAGCATTAATATATGAACATAAACATAAGTGTTTAGAAAGCAATTTAGTTGGCATAACATATGCATTTAGCTTGACAGCAGTAGTTGTTGTTCCTCTAGGGCTATGACCTCTCTAGCCATAGGCTTTTGACTAGGTTTTCAGTACCACACATATATTCCTTCCCTTGTAGCAGGCCTCCAGTCCAATCAGAGTACTTGGTTTCTTCCATAATAGGCATGCCACTATTTCACCAGTTGGCACATTTAGTCTGGCTGGCCAGGCATAAGGCTTGCAGGATCCACTGGTATTTAACACTATTGGTGATTTTTCTCTCCCATAGGGCTGCATATAGTACAGCTCTTTTCAATATTCTGACAGTTAGTCAACAGGAGGAGGTTTCCAGTTCAGTTCCAGCTTGATTTCTCAGTGATTTACAATACAAGCATATGGAGTCTTCAGCAATAGGGTCTTGCCATCAAGTTCTGGTTGACAACCAAGAGCCTTGGCAATGTTTTGGGGGCAGTAGGAACCTCACTGACCAACAACTCATTGGAAGGTACCCCACCCCTGACACTGAAATTTTTCTATGACAATCTATGGCTTCTGAATGCACAATTATCCAGATCCATAGGATACTTCTGCCCAAACTGTTTTCTTTGATTCCACAGATTTCATGTTTGATTTATTTGAGTGTTTTTATAATCCTTATTTTGAATCCTCTATCTGACACTTAATCTAAATAAGCCTCACTGTAGGTCATTACTTTTGTATTTATAACTTTTGGAGAAATTACATTGTCTTGGTTTTTGTTTTATATTTTATTGCAGCTTTTTGCATCTTGAGATATTTCAATGTTTGGGTTTTCTAGTTATCATCTCTATTCTTGTTTGTGTGGATCATATGTTATATCTCCAGGATAGGATCTCAAGGTGCCATATGTGGCTTCTATATTTCTCCCAGAGTAACAGCCAGAGTGACCCAAACTGGTGAATATGCCTGCTATGCAAATATCCTAGTAGTGAATTAACAAAAATGTTCCTTATGATTTCAATAATTGCTGGTGGTTAAATGAACAGGGCTGGTATGAAGTATGCTTGGGTTATGGTTATTTAGAAGTGGGAGCAGTGGGGCTGGGAAGATGTCTCAGCAGTCAAGGCTCTTGTCCACAAAACCTAATGACCTGGGTTCAATTCCACAGTACCCATGTAAAACCAGATACACAAGGTAGGACATGCATCTGAAGGTTGTTTGCAGCAGCTGGAGGCCCTGGCATCTCTCTTCTGTCTGTCTCTCTCTGTTTTCAAATTACATAAGAAAGAAAGAAAGCAAGAAAGCAAGCAAGTGAGCAAGATAGAAAGAAAGAAGTGGGAGTAGTATAGGGGTGCTAGTTGGAGGACTACTACTAACATTAAAGAGCTAGAGCTGGCACAAGTGTCTGGGAGAGTGAAGTTGGGGTATTGTTAGTTTCCACAGATTTTAAAGGTTGTTGAGGTTATGGAAATTTTAGTTATGCAGAATAAAGAGGATCAGATAAGGAAGAAAAATATGGAAGAGAGTTTGAAAAGACATAGAAAGTAAATAAATTGTGTGTGGGAAGAGTCATACAACGATCCCAATAGGCTGGGTGGAGAAGAACACTGAACAAAGGTAAAATCCAACTGAGCAAAGTACAAACACAAACAAAGCTAGCAAGGCCACTGTGAGAGGGCAAATCCATTCCCAGTTGTTTTACTTTTCTGGCTCATGCAGGGCCTAGGGAGAAGAAGCACTTTATAGTGGCCTCAGGCTGGATCCAGACCTTTTTTTAAAAAAAATTTTATTTATTCATTTGAGAGCGACAGACACAGAGAGAAAGACAGATAGAGGGAGAGAGAGAATGGGCGCGCCAGGGCTTCCAGCCTCTGCAAACGAACTCCAGACGCGTGCGCCCCCTTGTGCATCTGGCTAACGTGGGACCTGGGGAACCGAGCCTCGAACAGGGGTCCTTAGGCTTCACAGGCAAGCGCTTAACCGCTAAGCCATCTCTCCAGCCCCCAGACCTTCTTAATTATTTCATAGCATTTGCTTGCTGTTGTTACAGAGCTTTTTGTGTCTCATTTCAATATCATTTGCTGTCCTTGGGCTTTTCATTGCTCTTTTACACCTCTTTTTGTATTTCAAGGCTGGTTCTTTTGGGGACTCTGCTCCTCCATTGATCAACCTTTTATTTTCTGGCCTCAAAATCTCTGGTATGTTTGGGCCTTTCCAAAAACCTCTGTCCATCTCATTTACCAAAAACTCCAGACCAGGACAGAGGGATTTTTCCCAGGGCTTTTGCCTTGACCTCTTAGGCCATGAGGCATTACAGCTCCAGTTTTGGTTCATATTTTTTCTAAAAGGTAATGAGAAGGAGACCTCCAGTATTTCTTTTATTTTCCAGACCAATTTCACTCACCAGATAAAACTCGCAATAGTATCAAGGCAATCCTAGCCACCTAAAGATTTTCTCTTGGACCATCTTACTCAGAACCTTATGAAAGCGTCCTTGCATAAGAATTTTCTTCTACCTTTATAGCCACCTCCACCTCTTCAATCATGTACTTTAGTTCAGATCTACTACTCCATGCAAAATCCACTGTATCTAAAGATCTAAATCCCCAACACAGGGAACCAAAGCTTAAATCAAAACGTGCCTCTCCTCCCTCTAGATCCTGCAGGCTACTGGCTCCCCCATGCTACCCTTGCCATTGCTTAATCTCCTCTCATCAATCGTGGCCCCACCTAAACCAGTTGCCTATCAAACCAGTCTGAACCTCCAATGTCTCACAAGGGCTCTCACAACATTTGTCTCAATATCTTTCCCTGTATGTCTACACAGTATCCAAACCTTATACTTGCAGTCTCCCCACCAACACTTGGAATAATGAACTACATGATACAGGCTCCCAGCTCCCCTCCACACCAAGGTCTCTCATCTCTGGGCACTGAATTCAGACAGCCAACTCCTAACCCCCCTTTTCTTAACATTATTAACTATATGACTTCTCATCCTAGCCCCTATCATTTCTTCACTAACCACAGACATAACAGCTCAATTTTTCCACCCTCCTGCCTTGTCAATAACTACTGTAGGTCGCTGGAGGAGACAGGCTTCTGAATGTACACATGCATTTTTTGCTCTCTGATATTTCTTAGATTAAAAACTCTTTGGCTAGAATGATGGCTTAGTCGTTAAGGTGCTTGCTTGCAAAGTGTAAGGACCCAGGTTTGATTCCCTAGTATCCATATAAGCCACAGGCACATATGTCTGGAGTTCATTTGTAGTGGCTGGAAGTCCTGGTGCACTCATTCTCTCTATCTGCTTCTCTTTCTTTCTCAAATAAATAAATTAGATATTTTTAAAAAAGAAATAAAAAATAATAAATATAATAATAAAAAATTTAAGAAATAAAAATCGGTACAGAAAACTGGATTTAGTGAACCAGTGTAGTGGCTCACTTTTGTAATCCCAGAACTTGGGAGCATGAATTGCAAGCTAGTCTGGGCCACAGAGTGAGTCCCAGATCAGCCTAGGCTGCCTCAAAATAACAACAAAAAATTCTTGGTCTCATTCTCTGAGGACCCTCACCCAATATAGAAAGGAATTTCAACACTTTTCACACACTTAGCACTAAACTTATTAGTATATTTATGTAATTATTTCATCTATCACTGCTGAAGAAAAGGTCCAAGTTGGGCCTTCAGCAATAGCTTTTACAGACATTTTTCATAGTCAGGGGCACCATTTGCTATGCTAGCAATAATGAAGTAGTGCCATCTACTGACCTGAACTGGAATTACCAGCCTGGCTTTACTGGTTTCATAATCTGCTTAATAAAAGGGATTTTTTTTTAAATGTTGTTCTTAAAGATGTTAAAAAAATTAAAAAGAATATAAATTAATACAACTACTATGCTAACTATTATGAATATTTTTAAAGTATTTAAAAACAGAACTACCATATGAATGAGTAATGCCACTGCTAAGTACATATCCACATGGAGTAAAATCTGTTGGTTAAAGAGATTTTATTTAAAATATGTATTTTTTATTTTTTAGTTTTATTTTTATTATAATTTTCTAACTCAAAATACTAAAGAGGGCTGGAGAGATGACTCAGCAGTTAAGTCATTTGCCTGCAAAACCTAAAGACAAGAGTTCAATTTTCCAGTGCCTATGTAAAGCCAGATGCACAAAGTGGTGCATGTATCTGGATTTCATTTTGTGGTGGCTAGATGCCCAGGCAACCTATATTCATTATTTCCTCTTCTCTCTCTGCTTGCAAATAAATACATAAAATATTTAAAAAATCTTCACCCCCACCTTTCTTGCAGCAATGTTCACAATAACCCAAACTGAAAACTTTAGTATTTATGTAATAAATTATGGTATGTATAACATAATAAAACACTTAAAAAGAAAAACAAAGAATTAAATAGGAAGTGATTCAAATCACCCAGAGAACCAAGGAAAAACCCAGAAGCCTTTATGAACTGTCTTATAGAGGCATTTTTTTCTTAAAATTATGATTTATTAAGTTTCTTTAAGGAGATATCACAAATTGTGGTGGTTAGGAAACATGCTTTCATGTGGAAATACAGCATAGTTTATAAGGTTCATTTAAGAGAAACTGAGGTTTTGGGGGAGAAATTGGAGTAGAGCTGTAAGCATGTGGACTTAAAAGAAACTGAGGCTTTTAAAGAGAAAATTAAAGCTGGGCGTGGTGGTGCACATCTTTAATCCCAGCACTTGGGAGGCAGAGGTTGTGTAATCACCATGAGTTCGAGGCCACCCTGAGACTACATAGTGAATTCCAGGTCAGCCTGGACTAAAGTGAGACCCTACCTCAAAAAAATTAAAAAGAGAGAAAATTAAAGTTATAGGCATGTGGATTTAAGAGAAACTGAGGCCTGTTTTTTTTTTTTAAATTTTTATTTATTTATTTATTTATTTGAGAGTGACAGACACAGAGAGAAAGACAGATAGAGGGAGAGAGAGAGAATGGGCGCGCCAGGGCCTCCAGCCTCTGCAAACGAACTCCAGACGCGTGCGCCCCCTTGTGCATCTGGCTAATGTGGGACCTGGGGAACCGAGCCTCGAACCGGGGTCCTTAGGCTTCACAGGCAAGCGCTTAACTGCTAAGCCATCTCTCCAGCCCGAGGCCTGTTTTTTTTTGAGGTAGTGTCTCATTCTTGCCCAGGCTAACCTGGAATTCACTATGTAGTCTCAGGCTGGCCTCAAACTCAAGGTGATCCTCCTACCTCTGCCTTCTGAGTCCTGGAATTAAAGCAAGCACCACCAGCCTGAAACAGGCTTTTAAAGAGAAATTCAAGTAAAGCTACAAACACATGGACTTAAGAGAAACTGATGCTTTTAAAGACAGATTAGAGTAAAGCTTCTGGCATGTTGAAAGTAGAATCTAGGAGCTTGTGTAGGGAAACTTGGGAAGAATCTGCATGGCATCTTTTAGAGAAATTAAGAAGGCAAATGGTGAAGCTCAAGGAGAAAAAATGAGAGGGCAGATATCAAACCAGAGACCAAGTGATTTAGAAGAGAAATGAGTAATGAAGGAAGAGTTACACATGGTTATCCTGAGTTTAGAGAAATTACACAGGTAGCAGGGCCTGGAGTTTGTAAGAGCACTCATGTAGTAGATCTGGAGTGTAAGAAAAGTACACATGGTAGATTTAGAATCCTGATGAAAATCATGCACATAATCAAAGAGAGAAGTTATCCCATGCTATAAAGCAGAGACAAGCAGAAAAGTCATCCAAATCAAGAAACAGTTGTATGCTCTTCAACCAACCCAGCCAGGCTGGGTAAGGGGGAAGTTGGACTAAGTGCCGCTTGAGACTAGGCACTGAAGACTGATGCCCTGGTTCAGGACCCCCAACCACAACTGCTATCATGAAATCTGAAATCACATTGAATATTACAGTAGCTTGTAAACTGACCTCATTCTTATTGGACTCATGGGCTGTTATTTGGCTTTAATTGAATATTTTGGAATACTGGCCTTTTCTACTATCTGTATTATGGAAGTAAATGGTACTATCACCAAACCCTTAAAAAAGCTCTGCCACTCACCTGTGTTCGACACCAACCATTATACATTTCTTATTAATTATTCCCTCCTGTCCAGCCCTGCTTCTGGGATGGGATATTCTTTTATCCACACACTACAATTTCTAGTCACCTCCCTACAACCAAAATGAAAACCCTTACACGGGCACTATTCTCATACAATCCTTTATGATCAATCCTATTAAGAACTCAACTTAATTCCATAGCCTGGGACACCAAATATCCCTCAGTTACAGCCACCCAGCACTCCACTGTCCAAATAACCCTAGAATAACTAAATCTCTTCTCCAATAGGGTTCACTACTTTTTTCTGTCAAAGTATTACAGGGCCCCCAACAAATCATTGATAAATTCTAGTCTTTTCAGGCCAACTAACTGCCCCATTCCAAATATAACTATCTTTACTGCTAAACAAATGGCTCTTACTACCTACTTTAACACTTTAGGACAATTTTTTTTTGTTATGAGATAAAGTGTTAATCTCAGTACCTTATTAAACATCAAACTTAAATTATCATGATGTTTCATGATTTTCAGCACATAAACTTCAATTGTTAAAGAGAGTACTGTAAGGTTCAGGAGTGACCAAGAACCATAGAGACCACTCTGAGGCAAAGATGAAAGTTTTTATTTGGGGGAAAACACGAGCTGCTAGGACTGACTCTCAAGAGTGGAGCATTCAGTTTGGGGTTACAGATAGTGGGCTTTATAGGCTTTGCAATTGGGGGAAGGTGAGAAAGGGAAGTAATTTCTTTGTTGGGGCAGTAAATCTCTGTTCTTTACATTAGCCATAGGGTGAGGTCAGAAGTGAACCAGTGAGAGATAAGGGGGCAGTAAATCTATACCTGGAGCCTTGTTAGGCAGGGGAGGGATAATGGTTGGGCAATTTCTTAAGGAATGTGGATGACTCCTCTGCCACCCTCCTGCTGTCTGCCCTCCTGCAGTCCTGGGTGACTCCATTTTGTCCTGACCTAGCAAGTACCACCATTAGAAGTAGGCCAGCTGTTCTGCATTGAGACAATTTGAAAGATTCTCTGAAGGTGAAATCTAATACACTAAAGTCTCAAGATAATAAGAATACAAATTCTTTTGAAATGAGGGGGTCATAAAAGTAAAAAGTTGAAGAGGTATACTGTTCTTCAAGGTCAAGCTTTATTCCTTCCCTAGATTTACAAATCTGATGTCAAGTCCCCATGGTACTGGTTTAGGACGGTGGGAAATACAGAAAAGAATTGACAGAAAGTGTACAGGGTTCCAAGAGCTGCTGAAATGCAGCATACAAAGCAGTGTTGGAATCTTTGCATGGCCACCCTATGAGAGGACACTGCATAAAGCTATGAAGATTAACTGTAGTTTGACATGGAAATTCCAAGATTTTAGAGATGGCAGGACAGTGAAAAAACCCCCAAGTTTCTCACTCTGTCTTGGGTGGATTTTCTGGAAAATCAAGTAGCACAATAGAGGGTCAAGTTGCCAACTTTCTGGAGCTGAAAATTTCAGATGCCACATGTGAATCTGCAGAATTTGATGTTTACCCTGTTGGATTTTGATTGTGCATTGGGCCAGTTTTTTCTTGTTATGCATTCTTTTTTGCAATGTGTATGTGTATTCTGTGTCATTATATGTTGGAAGTATACAACTTGTGTTTTGACTTTATAGGGGTAAAGCTGGCCTGTGGATTACTCCATTCAACCTAGATATGGCCCCAACACTTAAACCTATACCAAAAGAAACACTGTCAGAGTCACCCCAAAGTCGATGCTGTCTCCTTCTGTGGTTTCCTGGTAGACTTCAAACTACTATTAAAAAAAAACAAAAAACAAAAAACAAAAACAAAAACAGGTAAGACCACTCCCTCTAATATCTCTACATTACAAGGTGGAGGAATTACTTCAGGCAATCCTTTGGGAGCTCTCTTTGTCCATGAGCATCAGGGGCTGAAATTCATGAGTTGCTAGATTTCATATCTGAGTGTTGGTTAAAGGGGGGTCCTATAGGCTTCATGCCACTTGAAATCAAGTTTTTCCTAGTTATTCTTACGATTTTAGTTTACTCTGATTAAAATATGAATTGTTCTCTGCTTTATTCTCTCCTTTTACTCTATTTTGGATGTTTGGCTTCAATTAAAGAAGTTCTTATCCCAAGAACATTCTCTCAATCTTTCCCAACATATGCCTAATACTTTAATATCTTCTGGCCAATGACTATTTGCTATGTCTCCTCCTCTCAACATCTGCATACACTGAGGTTTTCATCCTTTTATTGGCATCATATGGGTAAACTGATAGGGATCAAGCATACTAGACCTCAAAGTAAAAATGACCCACTCTTTCCAACTAGACACCACTATTCTGAGTGACATTTGGCACATATATCCAAAATATATATATTCAATGGGGTCCCAAGCATCAGGTGTACCATCTATACCTTCCTGGTGGTTTGGACTGCTCTCCTGCTTTATAACATACCCTGTCCAGGAAGGTATTTCTATCAGTGGCTTTCTCTTTTTTTTTGGTATTTAATTTTTATTCATAATCATAAACTTAACTCTGCAATCCAGCTAGACTTGGAGGAGAATAAGGAAAATATGGAACCCCAAAGAACTGCAGTGAGAGCACAGGCTACAGGGTATGGTGAGCAGATGGGGAGTGCAGGGTGCTCTCCTGAGCTACAGAAGGAATGGTTTGGTGGTTAAGATGGAACAATCACAATCCACAATCAGCGATGGTGACCATCTTGCTAGTCTTGCCGTTCCTAGACCCAAGGCGTTCCATTTCTTCAACAACGTTCATGCCTTCTTCCACTTTCCCAAATACCACATGCTTACCGTCCAACCATTCAGTCTTGGCAGTGCAGATGAAAAATTGGGAACCATTTGTGTTTGGACCAGCATTTGCCATAGACAAGATCCCAGGACCTGTATGCTTCAGGATGAAGTTCTCATCCTCAAATTTCTCCCCATAGATGGACTTGCCACCAGTGCCATTATGGCGTGTGAAGTCACCACCCTGGCACATGAATCCTAGAATAATTCTGTGAAAGCATGACCCCTTATAACCAAATCCTTTCTCTCCAGTGCTCAGAGCATGAAAGTTTTCTGCTGTCTTTGGAACTTTGTCTGCAAACAGCTCAAAGGAGACGCCCATTGACCGCGATGTCGAAGAACACGGTGGGGTTGACCATGGCTGACAAGAACCTACGACCCAGAACAGCGGCGTCTGCAAAGCAGCCAGTGGCTTTCTCTTTACTGGTACAAAATATCTGACCAGCTTATGAATGGGAAGGGTTTATTTTAAGCTTACAGTTTCTAGTGGAAGTTTCAACATGGTGGAAAAGCAGATAGTTGGCCACCATATCTTCACATCAGCAGGGAAGTAGTAGTGAGGTGAAAGAGCACCAATCAGGGCTAGACTATAACACCCCAGACCCACCAGCAAGGCTCCATTGCCTAAAGGTTTCCCAAACTTCCCAAACAGTGCCAACCACACACAACTTACTGGTTTTCTTCTACTACTTAGACTGGATCATAACCATTGATCTAATTTCAAGCTCATAGAATTTCTGTATCTCTTCAAACCTGCTGTTGGTCCCATACAGTTTCTTTTGGCATTTTGCTTGTTAGCTCTAGAATGTTTATTTGGTTCTTTTATATAATTTATAGCTTATTTTAAGTTCATTAAAGATGAAATTTAAATTTATTTATTTATGAGATAGAGAAAGAGAAAGAGAGCACACAAATGTGCATATCAGGGCCTTTAGCCATTGCAAACAAACTCCAGATGCTTGCGTCACCTTGTGTATCTGGCTTTATGAGGGTATTGGGGAATCTAACCTGGGTCCTTTGGCTTTGTAGGCAAGTGCCTTAACTGTTAAGCCATCTCCCCACCCAAAGACAAATTTTAATATATATACTTGCGGTTTACAATGTTGTATTTAATGTTATGATTCAGAAGGGATTATTATTTTCTATAATTTGGTGGCTATTGTTCTGGTTGGTTGAATTATTATTATCTCATTTCTGTATCTTCTGTTATTATTTGGACTTTACTGGTTTGCTATTTGCTATGAGATTATTACTTCTAGATTCATCTGTTCCTATGATGAAGCATATTCTTTGATGCACACTTGTGGATGAAACTGTGTTTCTTTTTCTGCTGAACTCTTTCATTAAGAATTTCCTGTAGTGCTAGCTTGTTACAAATTCCTTTACCTGTGGCTGTCTTGAAATATTATTTTTTTCATTAATTTTAAGAGATGATTGCTAGATATAGTAATCTTGGTTTATAGTTATTTACTTTCAGGACAAGAAATATATGATTTCATGCTTTTCTGGCTTTTACAGTTGCTGATAAGCAATCCATTTTCATTCAGATGTTTCTTTGCTTGTATATGAATCAACATTGCCTATAACATGTAGCTTTTAGTATGGTTTCTTTTTAAAAATATATATTTACTTATTTATTTTGAGAGAGAGAGAAAGAGAGAGAGAAGGAGAGAGGCGAGAGAGAGAGAAAGAGGGAGGAGGAGAGAAAGAGAGATTGAGAGAGAATGGGTGTCCCAGGGCCTCCAGCCACTGAAAACAAACTCCAGATGCATGTGCCCCCTTGTGTATACGACTTATGTAGGCCCTGGGGAATCCAGCTGGGGTCCTTTGGATTTGCATGTAAACACCTTACCTGCTACGCCATACCTCCAGCCTTGGTTTCTTTTTTTTTTTTTTTTTGATAACTCTCTATGAAGTCATGGAGAGGTTCTTCTATGTAAGGTCATGTCTATTTGGCACTATAAATGACTCTTGGATTTACATTCCTGTGGTGGTTTGATACAGGTGTCCCCCATAAACTTAGGTGTTCTGAATGCTAGGTTCCCAGCTGATGGATATTTGGGAATTAATGCCTCCTGGAAGGAGTGTATTGTTGGGGGCGGGCTTAAGGGCTTTATAGCCAGTTTCCCCATGCCAGTGTTTGGCACACCCTCCTGTTGCTGTGTTCCACCTTACGTTGGCCAGGGGGTGATGTCCACCCTCTGCTTATGCCATCGTTTTTTCCTGCCATCGTGGAGCTTCCCCTCGAGCCTGTAAGCCAAAATAAATCTCTTTTTCCCAGAAGCTGCTCTTGGTTGGGTGATTTCTACCAGCAATGCGAACCGGACTGCAACAATTCCCATTTATTTCTCTAAGATTGAGAAATTCATGGACATAATTTCAGTGGACAAATTATCTAAAACTTCCTACTTTATTTTAGCTCCTTATTCTACCCCCATGGATTCTAACATTTGGTCTCTTGAACATATGCCAAAGTTCTTGGAAGTTTTAGCCATGCATACATACATACACAGAGAACACGTATATGCATACATGCATATACATACACACATGTGTGAGTGTGTGTACATTGACCTTGTTCTCCATCCCTGAAATTCACTTTTCTTCTTGGTCTTGTCTATTGATCATGCTTTCTGCTGTGATTTTTTAAAAATTTGATTAATTTCTAGAATTTATGTTTTGTTCTTTTCAGCATCTCAGTTTATTTGCTGATATTTTCCTATATGTTTATAAACTTTCCCCTACAAATTACTGTACTTTTCATTTACTTTGGCAATGTTCATGTCTAGATTTTGAATTGATTCCCTAACTCCATTCCTCTGGTTGGTCAAGAAATTTATATGGTCATTGAGCCTTTTGAAAAGTAGGACTATGAGATCTTTTTTCTCCATTTCAGCCATTTCATTTTCATTGCTTTCAATATTGAGAACTAGTACTCTGTGGAAATGTCATAATGAAATGTTTTCTCATTTTTTTTGTGTGTTCCTTTGTTGCGTTTTGTTGATCTGTTGGGAAGTACATATACTCCTCCCTTTCCCCACTATGTTTGTTTTTGTTTTGTGTTGGTCATCCTTGTGAGCTGGTTTTCCTTGGGTCTATGTTTGGAAGGAAGCCAACTGAAGTAATCAATATAATGGTTTGACATCAGTCCCGGTATTAATTGTAGGGGAAGCCACTTGTCCACTTCACTTTTGTCCTTTATGAGCTTCAAAGACAGCAGCACAATGGTGCTGCCTTGAGAAAATGTATTTTATGGCTAATGGTATCAATATTAGATAGTGACGTGAGACAGAAATGAGAATGTGAAATGGAGGGGACAAAGAAAGAATGATAACAAAAATATATGGTTTAGGTGGATGAAAAGAAGTATAGAAAATATTGTACATTAAGATTATATGAAGGGTTCAGACCTGCCTGAGCACTTGAGAACTTCTAACTATTGATGAGTTTCCCCTTGGCTTGACCCAGGCCCAGCTGGGACCACAAAAGCCAGCTGGGCTAAACCAAGGGGAGAGCCCCTTAGCCAGTTACTCTCCACATGAGCTCTTTACCCCCTCCAGATTCCTACATGGCAGGAGTTCTTTCAAATTCCTCTCTCCCTCCCCTCCTCCTCCTTTTCTCTCTCCTTCTCTCCTTCCCTCCCTCCCTCCT
Organism: Jaculus jaculus; assembly: GCF_020740685.1. Lineage (NCBI taxonomy): Eukaryota > Metazoa > Chordata > Mammalia > Rodentia > Dipodidae > Jaculus > Jaculus jaculus. The sequence goes on along the minus strand of NC_059125.1, from coordinate 57,973,487 downwards.
TCCCTCCCTCCCTCCCTCCCTCCCTCCCTTCCTTCTTTCTCTCTTTCTTTCTTTCTTTCCTTCCTTCCTTCCTTCCTTCTTTGAGGTAGGGTCTCACTGTAGCTCAGGCTGACCTGGATTTCACTATGCAGTTTCAGGGTGGCCTTGAACTGATGGTGATCTTCCTATCTCTGCCTCCCAAGTGCTGGGATTAAAGGCGTGGCACCATGCCCAGCTTTTTGAAATTTCTTTTCTCTCTTCTTTCCACGGTTTTCCCAGGCCCTCCATGTGGGGTCTCTAGCAATGTGGGTGCCAGTCATTGGCTGTATATGTCTCTCAATAAACATAATAATTTATTAATTATACTTCTCAGTCTATTTTATTCAATTCTTTGATTAAAAATAAGACATGCCCCTAGGGTTTAGGGTTCAAGGACTTTCCTGAACCCCGAGCACCCTGTTACATATTGGTGGCCTCTATGGGGAATATTTTGAGGAGGAATTTATAATTATGGAGGGAAATGTGAAGCACATTTTATTTTTTTTTTTGGTTTTTTGAGGTAGGGTCTTTCTCTGGTCCAGGCTGACCTGGAATTAACTATGTAGTCTCAGTGTGGCCTCGAACTCATGGAGATCCACCTACCTCTGCCTCCCGAGTGCTGGGATTAAAGGCGTGTGACACCATGTGCAGTTTGGGAAGCACATTTTCTACCTGTGAGCATGACTTAGGGTTTTTCTTTTCTTTTTTAATTTTTTTATTAATTATGGACAAACTTAGTATGTATACATCACGTGTTGGTACCATTCTTTCCCTCATCCCTGACCCCTTTCTGAAGGGGCCCCTCCTCATTGGGGTCACAGATTTCCCCCTTGGTGGTTGTAGGTTATATATTGTGGGAGCAGCAATCAGTTACTGGGGAGAGGAAGTACGTCCAGGCATGATGTCCCAACTTGTGGCTCTAACAATTTTTCTGTCCCCTCTTTTGCAAAATTTAACAGGGTATTTCTACTGCTCCTCTCCAAAAAAAATAGCTTGTTTTTCTTTTGCTGGGGCGAAGATCACTATCTCTGGCTAAAATGTGGGGAATGAATGGGGCACAGCTTTGGTGACCTCTGAGGTGGGCCAAGCTGGACTTCTCTTCAGATCCCCATTCCCTGCAGCCCCCACGCGCCAGGCTACCTAGCCCCCAGATCCGCCTGTGGATGCAGACATTTGATTAAGCACCAGCAGGGGCTTATACAAAAGCCAAAAGCCACAAACCACAGTAGTGAAGCCTCTCCAGTATGTTGACAGCAAGCCATATGCCTGAGTCAGGCGCTTTGCCTGTAGGCGTGGCCTGTTGCGATTGGGAACAGAAAAACTTCAGTGTTTCTTTTTCTTATCTCCTGGTTTAGCTCATTGCCTTCTTGTTGCTATGGGAACCTAAAGGAGGGATATATAACCCAGCCCTTCAGAGGGTACAGGGAAGGCTTCAATGTGATAGGCAGACCACACATTTAAAAATCACGATTTAAATTGCTTGGTTGAAATGTGTACATAATTAAAAAAAAATTTTTTTGTTTTTATTTTTTTTATTTATTTGAGAGCTACAGACAAAGAACGAGGCAGAGAGAGAGAGAGAGAGAGAGAGAATGGGCCCGCCAGGGCTTCCAGCCTCTGCAAACGAACTCCAGATGCGTGCGCCCTCTTGTGCATCTGGCTAAAGTGGGTCCTGGGGAATCGAGCCTCGAACTGGGGTCCTTAGGCTTCACAGGCAAGCGCTTAACTGCTAAGCCATATCTCCAGCCCAAAATGTGTACATAATTTTAACTTGATGTTTTTCAAATTACTTAATGACTAAAAAGAACTCATTAGTAACTGTACTTGCTATTTTCTTTTTTGTTTAGGCTTTAAACAAATAAGATGTTATTTATAGACGACTTTTGCCTTCTGTATTATGTGTGATAAATTACAGTATGGCTTTCCTAATCCAGTCTCCTCAAGTTTTTGTTGACATTTGATTTATTTCAAGGTGATTTTTAGGGGGGGCGGGGAAGAGTTGTCTTTAAAAGTCAGAGTTGGGCTGGAGAGATGGCTTAGCGGTTAAGCGCTTGCCTGTGAAACCTAAAGACCCCGGTTCGAGGCTTGATTTCCCAGGACCCACGTAAGCCAGATGCACAAGGGGGTGCACGCGTCTGGAGTTCGTTTGCAGTGGCTGGAGGCCCTGGCATGCCCATTCTCTCTCTCTCTCTCTCTCTCTCTCTCTCTCTCTCTGCCTCTTTCTCTCTCTGTCAATCTCAAATAAATAAAAATGAATATTTTTTTTAAAGTCAGATTTTACTAAAGCCTACAGTGACCCGAAATTATATAAACATGCCATAATTTGTTACATGATATCATAAATATAATTACTGAGTTTATATTCTAAGTCAATGTCTACCTGCATAGAAGACTATTGGGAATAATGTGGTGGCTCATAAGTTGCCAGGTATTTTAAACGATTGTAATGGTCCTGTCACTTAAAAGGAGAAGGCAACTGGCCTGCATTCCAGGCCACCTGCCTCAAGACAATAAAAATCTGCTTTAGCTACTCCTAATAAAATCTTTTACAGGTGTGTTAGAAGTATTGATAAAAATTATCTCAAAATAGTTGTCATGTTTTGCCTGTATTTGTAAGATTATACCTTTTTTTTTCTTTTTTTTTTTTTGGTTTTTCGAGGTAGGGTCTCACTCTGGCTCAGGCTGACCTGGAATTCACTATGTAGTCTCAGGGTGGCCTTGAACTCACCGTGATCCTCCTACCTCTGCCTCCTGGGTGCTGGGATTAAAGGCGTGCGCCACCACGCCCGGCAGATTATACCTTTTAAAAACATATTTCATGGAGTTTATTAACCGTTTCTCAAATCAATGGGTTATATAAATTATATATATATATATTAAGACAAGTATGGCTGTCATTTTTCTTAATGTAGAGATTTTGGTTATATAACAATAAGGAGATTCTAAGTTTTTTTTTTTGATAAGATTGTTTGTCTACAATTTGCAATAATAAGATAATCTTTTGAGGCTAGACTACTTGCTTCTTTGTTATTGGATCATGAGATAAGTCAATTTTCTGTAGTTTCTCTCTTTTTTTTTTTGTTTTTTTTTTTTTTGAGGTAGGGTCTCACTGTGGTCCAGGCTGACCTGGAATTAACTCTGTAGTCTCAGGGTGGCCTCAAACTCACGGCGATCCTCCTACCTCTGCCTCGCGAGTGCTGGGATTAAGGGCGTGCGCCACCACACCCGGCTGTAGTTTCTCTTAATAGTCTTATAAGGATGATGGTTAATTGTGGGTTAAAAAATGAAATGATTGAGCCAGGTGTGGAGGCGCATGCCTTTAATCCCAGCACTCGCGAGGCAGAGGTAGGAGGATCGCCGTGAGTTTGAGGCCACCCTGAGACTACAGAGTTAATTCCAGGTCAGCCTGGACCACAGTGAGACCCTACCTCGAAATATCGAAAAACAACAACAACAACAAAAATGAAATGATTGAAGCTGGGCGTGATGGCACACACCTTTAATCCCAGTACTTGGAAGACAGAGGTAGGAGGATTGCCCTGAATTTGAGGCCGCTAATTTTCAGGCTAAACATAAGCACCATGCTTTTCAACTGTTTACAGACTCTTTTTATTTTTATTTTTTTAATTTTTTTTTGAGGTAGGGTCTCACTCTGGTCCAGGCTGACCTGGAATTAACTCTGTAGTCTCAGGGTGGCCTTGAACTCATGGCGATCCTCCTACCTCTGCCTCCCGAGTGCTGGGATTAAAGGCGTGCACCACCACACCCGGCCAGACTCTTTTTAAAGGATGATCTAAAATGTTTATATAGGGACACAGACTTAATCTAAATTCAGTTTACATTAGACACAGGTGATGTTCTGGCTTGGATGGGTCACAAAGTCATAACCACAGATGTAATTCACATTTTTTGGAGATCTAACCAGGTTAGACACAGACAAGACCCTATCACCTTGTGTATTACAAATGGGCAAAATAAATTTCCTAGATAAAAATAAATAAACAATTTCAAAATAGGACAAGAAATGTCAGGATGCTTAGGTCTCTGTTCTGCCATTTTATTTTGCTCTTGCTTATTGTTATATGCTATTTAGAGTCATGAAAAGCTGGACTCTGGAAAAGGGATGGTGACCCTTTTATCTTAGACTCCATGCAGGTTTAAGCCATATGTTCTCCAGATCCTATCCAGAGACAAAATGGCCAATTTCTTTGACAAAGAAAAGGGAGTAACAAACAGCATATTACTTTGGTTCTCTTTATATTTCCTCTCTTTTGAACACCTGAAGTCATCTCTGTCCAATGAAATCTCTCATTAGACAAAAAGGTCAAATGGGTAAACCGAGTCAAGGTATTTGATTAAGTTAAAAACTCCTTACATAAGACAAGCATCAGACTGACCTAAAATGTATATCAGGGTAAAAACTGACATGATAAAAAGGCACCAAGTAAGTGATCTCTCTTATATCTCTCTCTCAAATATCAACAAAGTATAGGATTCTGCTGGATATGACAGGTCGTACCTCTAATCCTTATATTTAAGGTAACAAAACCAGATATTACCTTTAAAATAAAACCAATTTAGTCCCTAGACCATTATGAAAGTATTCACAGATTGGGAGGGACCCATATTCCACAATCCCACAGAGGGGATAAGGGAAAGGGTTCCCAGGATTCCCCCACTCACAGTAGGGCATCTAAGCTATCAAGACAGGAGTAAGGGCAGAAGTCTTCATGATTGGGCTTAAAATGCCAGTGGCAGTCCTTATATGCCATGATGTAAAGCACTTGCAGGGGCTAGGGGAAAAGTCTGGAGGAACTCAGTCTTGGGAGCTGGATATCCTATCTTGGACCTTTCTTGCTCCAGGAGACATATAGACCATGCTACACGTCACCCTTTGGGGAGAAAACATGGAAATTTGGGTTAGGACTCCTATACGAAGAAGATAAAAACAAAACAAAACTCTAATTCTTCTCCCAAATCCAGCTAGAGGGATGCACCCCTCCGATGAGAAATTGACACAGGATGGGGTATAACCTGACTCTATATTCTTCTTTATATTTTCCTCCATTTCATTTCAGATGGGACAATCGGCTTCTAAGATACCCCAAAAGTCTCTGCTAGCCTGTACCCTTGAGAATGGAGCTCATTTAGATAATATAGGAAGTACAAGAGTTGCCCATTACTTTTCTTCAGAGACTTAAATAGACAATTGAAAATATTTTAATTTAACTGCACACACAGTGGAGGATAAAAATTCCTTTTTAGCCAGGCGTGGTGGCGCACACCTTTAATCCCAGCACTTGGAAGGCAGAGGTAGGAGGATTGCCGTGAGTTCGAGGCCACCCTGAGACTACATAATGAATTCCAGGTCAGCCTGGGCTAGAGTGAGACCCTACCTCAAAAAATCAAAAAACCAAAAAAAAAATTCTTTTTTAAAGATAAATGTTCACCTCAATGAACACCTGATATTCATTAAGAAGTTACAAAAATTGGTAGCTAAAGCCAGGTGTGGTAGTGCACATCTTTAATCCCAGCACTTGGGATGCAAAGGTAGGAGGATCACCATGACATTGAGGCCACCCTGAGACTACATAGTGAATTCCAGGTCAGCCTGGATGAGAATGAGACCCTAACTCGAAAAAATAAAAATAAAAAATTGGTAGCCAAACCACCTAAGAGCTAAAAACAGTTGCTCCAGGAGACAACTTCTGTTTATGACAGTTGCAAAGCTCAGAGACAAAAAGAACAGAAAGGGAAATTTAAAAAAGGATAAACATCAACAGGAAATCACTACAGTAATAAAGGTTGCTCAGGAGAGGAGCCCTCCTTTCAAATACTTAATTAGATAAAATCAAAAACATGTTTACTTGATGCCAAGGTTTAGCCAGTAGAAAAACTGAGTCCAACAGTTTACTATGTTCATGATTTAAGGGTTATAAAACTGGCTTTAATGCTCTCAACAAAGTTAACTATGTTTCTCTATTGGCCAAAACATTAACTATTAGAGAAAATTAGTTTTATGGTTAAGGTTCACTCATTACCAGTTCACTGATGCTAATTTTCATGGTTTAGAGATATAAAAGTTGGCTTTAAGGCTCTAACTAAAGTTAAGTATATTTCTATATTTGCCAAGATATTAACTATATAACTGAGTCTTAAGTTATAGTTTCCCTTATTTTGACTTTAAAGGTACCTCTTATTTTATTTATGCTAATTCTATCAAATGGTCATCACTAGGCTTATCACTTAGGTTTAAGTGATTTAATTTCAGTCACTATAACTTTTATCCTCCTGTTAGATAAAATATGTTGGGGTAGCTTACGTAAGCTTTATCAATTTTAAGTCATGGGTAAGACATAAAATTGCTTTAAAATATTGGTTGTCAAATAGCATTTTCTCTTTTAAAACAGATTTGTTAAGGGTGGTATTAGAGCTCAGCTTTTTTGACTCAACAATAACAAGGTTCTACTCTATTATGTGTAATCAAATTGTTTAAATCAAGATGTTGTTTAAATGACTGTCTCATTTTTAATATCCCAAGAATATTGCTTATAAGAACATTAACTCTTAAGACATATTCCTTGCTTTAGGGTGCAAACAATGGTCCTCATCTGAGAGAAATAATTTCAAGCTCCATGGTTCCGTTTCCAACATTCCCTGTGTAAATGGTACCCACACAGGTATCTAAACTAACCAAAGATGTTTTCATTCTTCTTCTTCTTCTTTTTTTTTTCCCCAAGGTAGGGTCTTGCTCTAGCCCAGGCTGACCTGGAATCCACTACGTAATCTTAGTCTGGCTTCGAATTCATGGTGATTCTCCTACCACTGCCTCCCAAATGCTGGGATTAAAGGCATACACCATCACATCCATCTGTGAAAAAGATAATTTAGTGGGCTGGACAGATGGCTTAGCAGTCAAAGCATTTGCCTGCAAAGCCAAAGGACCTTGGTTTGATTCCACAGGACCCATGTAAACCAGATGCACAGGGAGGCAAATGTGTCTGGTGTTGGTTTGCAGTGGCTGATGGCCTGGTATGCCCAATCTCTCTCTCTCTCTCTGCCTCTTTCTCTCTCAAATAAATAAATAAAAATAAAGTTTTTAAATTATTAGATAGATATATAGATAGAGAAAGAGAGAGAGAGAGAGAAAATGAGCATGCTAGGGCCTCTAGTATTGCAAACAAACTCCAGATACATGTGCCACCTTGTGCATCTGGCTTATATGGGTCTCGGAGAATCAAATCTGGGTCCTTTGGCTTTGCAGGGAAGTGCCTTAACAGCTAAACCATCTCTCCAGTCCAGTCCCACAGACGTTTTCAAACACAGGTGCCAAGACTTTATACTGTCTTACTTGTCTTTTTGAAAATTTTTATTTATTTACTTGAGAGAGAGAGAGAGAGAGAGAGAGAGAGAGAGAGAGAGAGAGAGGGAGGGAGGGAGGGAGGGAGGGAGGGAGGGAGGGAGGGGGAGGGAGGAGATAGAGAGAAAGACAGAGAGAATGGGCATGCCAGAGCCTCCAGGTGCTGCAAACTCCAGATGCACGTGCCACTGTGTGCATCTGGCTTAGGTCCTGGGGAATCAAAGCTGGGACCTTTGGCTTTGTAAGCAAATGCCTTAACTGCTAAGCCATCCCTCCAGCCCTTGCCTTTTTGCTGATAATTTCTAGGTTAAATTAATTGGTTTAGATTTGTATTGGTTTCAAGACTAGTAACAGGTTCTGCCTGTATTTATAGCTATTAGATATTCAAAGGATAAAATGTGCCTACTTTCTATGTTTCAGATATGGCCTATGCTGCCACAAGACAGATAAAGTTACAGGTTGGGCAAAATAACTCAAAACATTTGTGTCATTCTTAACCTGGATATATTTTGATATATTTTACTAATCAAATGTGCTACATATGTACACTCTTCAAGGTTGGTCTAAATTCCTTTGTAAGTGTTCTAATAACCTATTTGTAGAAGACAAAGCCAGTTGGATTTATTGAAGCTAAAATGTGCCAATATTTTGGCCTGTGCTCCCAGGTCATGAGGCCACTGGAGATGATGGGACACTTCTACACTGGTCCCATAGTAGGTCACATGTCTTCCTGAGCAGGGAGGATATGGAGACACCAAAACAAAACAATAATAGGTGTACAGTCTGTACAACTGAGGAAAAAATAGTTCTTTTGGCTTTCCAAAGGAGAGAAGAACTTGGCCTGCATGGCCCTGACTCATCCTAACAGACACCAGTACTGAACAAGCCATAGTGCTCCATCCATGTCACTAGATTCTCCTTTGGGGAGCCATTAATGACCTCTAAGATACTGGGAACAATAGTGAGTCCTTTCTAACTTGTGCCAGGACATCATTAAATAAGTCCCGATGCAGTATATTTCTACAGCCTCCAATGATATCCAATGGCTCTATGGTACCAACTTTGGCCCTGGCTTCCCCCAGGACAGATAGAAATAGGTACATTCTTGGAGGCTATCATAAAACATATGGAATATTCACCATAATCAAAGTTAAATGTGTATATATTCCTGATCATTCTGCCAATATCTCATCTGCTTTATAAGCCATACAGGAACAGATTCAGACATGTCAGGCTCAACTGTGCCATTCTACGAACAGTTCTTGGAGAAAATCTCAGCCGGCTCATGTTAAGAAGATCCTGAGATAATCCAACTCCATCTGCTTGGATTCCCTCAAATGCTCCCCAAGACCTAGAAGTTCACAAGAATGGAAACCCTAAAGGTGACCAGTTTACTGTGTGACCACTTCTCATTAACTCCTTGCTTTTATTCTTTTTTCCCAACATTTTCCAAAACTATCTTCCTACACTCCATCAATAAACTTCCAGGGTCCTTTAGAATAGTTTCCTTCTCTTGGAGAGACTCTCTAACTGCCACATATCTACACCCCTGTTCATCCAGAAGTAGTTCAAGATCTGATGTCATTGTCCCCTTTCCTCTAACAGCAGTTAGAGTATCTTCTCAAGAGCGCAGGGAATGAGAGGAAGTAGACAGTTAGGGTGACTGAACCCATGAAAGTACAAAAGGCAGGAAAATCTTCACTTGCTACAAATCAAAGGATGATCTGGTTCTTATCTCTTACCTATACTTATTTTTCCACAAACAACCTGGACCATCCTGGGAGGAGGGTCTTTCATAGTATTTAAACATTATGGCAGGTAAAGTTCCGCCCCGGAACTTGGTGTCAGGGCTAGTCTCTTCTTGGGACAGTCTCCAGCCTTAATCAATCAGCTGTCTCTCAGGTACACATGAGCTGCAAAGTAGGGCCCACCACCATAAGTTTATAAATGCATTTGTGAGGGGAGTGCATGCTCTCTATGCTGACTGACCACACAGGGACTTCCAGTTGTTGATGAGTTTCCCTTTTGGCTTGGTCCAGGCCCAGCCCGGCTAAGCCAAGGGGAGGGCCCCCAGTCCTTACGCTCCAGCTCTATACATGGCAAGAGCTCTTTGAAGTTTCTTTTCTGCTTTTTTTCTTTGCACAGTTTTCCCAGGCCCTCCATGTAGGATCTCTAGCCATGTGGGTGGGTAAATTTCCTTGGTTCTGTACTTCCCTCAATCAATTAAAAAAATTAGAGGAAGTAAGAAAAGATATATGCTTTTGCAGTGAGATACATGTTATAGCACAACTCATCAATTAAAGCCCCAAAATGGCTGAGAGATGACCCAGCAGTTAAGGTGCTTGCCTGCAAAGCCAGAAGATCCAGATTTGATTCTCTAGGACCCACATAAAGCCAGATGCACAAGGTGGCACATGAATTTGGAGTTCATTTGCAGAGGCAAGAGGCCCTGGTGCATCAATACTCTCTCTGCCTGTCTTCCATAAATAAATAAATAAAAAAACAAAATATTAAAAGAAGTTAAAAAATATAAATACAAAAAAAGAATGAGAGGATCTAAGATTACAGGCAACACTCAGGCACAGTCTGCCAGAATTTCCCCAGAATAATCTGTGGAAATATGAAAAATAGCTACCACAAAAAGACACAGACACTCTAAATAGCTGCTCAAAAGGCCCTAGTCCAGAAAGCAGCAGTATTAGCAGGAGAAGCTAGGAAAGAGGTCCTCCCTTTGGTACTGGGTACTTAGCCAGCACTGGCAACTGCCGAGTCAGAAGTAAATCACCATTTTTTAACAAAATATATTTTCTTTATTAATTTGAGATAGGGACACACACACACACACACACACACACACACAGAGAGAGAGAGAGAGAGAGAGAGAGAGAGAGAGAGAGAGAGAGAAAATGAGTGTGCCAGAGCATGCAGCCACTGCAAACAAACTCCAGATGCATATGCCACCTTTGTGCATCTGGGTTACATGGGTCCTGGGGAATTGAATCCTTTGGCTTTGCAGGCAAATGCCTTAACTACTAAGCTATCTCTCCAGCCTATAACTCACCATTTTAAAATGACTTCTGCTATTGTGATGTCTCACCAGCCCAAGATCTACTGTATGGCATTCTCTTGGGAAACTCAGACAAGGATCATGGGAGTATATGCTGAAACCTAAGAAGTAGAATAATATAAGACTGTGAAAAAAAAACAAGCATTGGCTGGGTAGTGGTGGTATGCACCTTTAATCCCAGCACTTGGGAGGCAGAGGTAGGAGGATCACTGTGAATTTGGGGCCAGCCTGAGACTACATAGTGAAATTCAGGTCAGCATGGGATAGAGTGAGTCTCTACCTCAAAACAACAACAACAAAACCCACCAAAACAAGCTTTGAATAAGATCTTCACTACAGTTGGTAAGCTGAAAACCTGCTAAGAATCAAAGTATACATGGTAACTGTCATATGGACTCCCACTCCAATTTGCTTACAGAGGTTTTCAAAAGCTGTGTAGAGATGGGGCCAGCATTCAGAAGCAGAACCATGAAGATAGTTGCAGAGATGTGACCAGATCTGAGATTTTGCCTGTGAGCCACTTCACAAAGTCCAGTACTGTATCAGTAATCTGACCACCAAAAGAAAGACCCAAGGGGAGAATAGACTACCAATCACAGAAGATTCCAGAAGCCAGGGGAGAAATACTGGAGTATAGACAAAATCCAGTAATCTAGCTAATCAGATTTCATATATTTGTTCTCATTTCATATATTTCTCAATCAAGTTTTCTCTCTATACATCTACTGTTTTTATTTAATACTCTACTTCGTTTTAGCAAGCCAGATCAGCCCGCATGTTGTCTAGCCCTATATAGTTTTGTAAAATCCATACTTTCAGCTAAGTGTAGTTGTGAATGACTTTAATTGCAGCACTTGGGAGACAAAGGTAGAAGGATCACCATGAGTTCAATGTCAGCTTGAAACTACAGACTGAATTCTCAGTCAGCTTGGGCTAGAGTGAGACCCTACCTCAAAAAAACAAAAACAAAAACAAAAACCATACTTTCATGTCCCCCAAAGAACACAGTCTGGCCTGGACTGCAAGGTCTCTATGACACAGTCTCATGAGAGATAGGACTACTATACATTGTGTGATAGCACATTTTTAACTCTCTTGTCAGTCAATCTTTAGCCAATTCTCCTTCATTGCCTTCTAGTTTCTGCTTCTACAGGTTTCCCTCCTCTGCTTTTTCTTTATCATTGCAATGCTAATCATGAGTCTTTCTGGTTTTTTTATTTTGATTTTTTATTTCCTTTCCAGTCATACCTACAATATCTAATATAGTATCAGACACAGCACTATCTATGAAATAATGGTTCCTTTATTTTTTTTTTTATTAACTAGTTTTGTATTCAGCAAATACAGTCAGTTTGGTACCATTATTAGGCTCATTCGTGACTTACCCCCTCCCCTAGGTCCCTCCTTGTTGAGGTATATGGGTCATGCATTGTGGTTCCTTTATTTTTTAAAGTAATTAGTACTTACAGGATGATTGTTTTGTAGTTGATGTTTATTCCATTTTTTATAGTAACTAGTAACTATTGCTGCAAATAGTATTCTACTTTCAGGGGAGGTCTGGGAATAGAGCCTAATACCCTAAGCATTCGTTTAAAGAAGAAAATGACATCTTAACCCTATTATAATGTAGGTTCCGAATATCTCAAACAATTCTACTTGTAGGAGAAACATGGCTTAAATGAAAAAAAAAAGGCAATAGTTAGGTCTTCATGTGCAAGTACCAATGCGGAAACATAAGTTACATACATGAAAGTTACATGAAAAATCAAGACAACATATCTGTTCTAAAATCTATCAATTCCCAGATTAATAGCCCCATTAGAGTAATGTGGGCAAAATTCCAGACAAACAATTAAAAGAATGATGAGATATATGTACAAAGAAATGAATTACAGCCAGGTGTGGTGGCACACACCTTTAATCCCAGCACTCGGGAGGCAGTGAGTTCCAGGTCAGCCTGTGATAGAGTAAGACCCTATCTTGAAAAAAATAAAACTACAACAAAAGGAAATGAAAGTGATAATAAACTCCAGAATGAATTCCAAGAGAACACAAATGACAGCTTAATGAAATAAGAAGGTTAATATAGGATATCAAATGGAATTCAGTAATGAGAAACACAAGAAAAACTGAGCTGAATTCCAATCAGAAAGCAATTGGTTGCTTCCACAACATTCATGCCACTACTGTACCAGTGGGCACATCTTGCCTGGTGGGTTGGTTGTAGAATACACAGTGTCCATAGCTAGGCAGGGCTGATTAAGACTTTTCTCCCACAGTAGCTAGCATAGCACCTTCTGGTATGATGAAAGCTAGCCAGTATAAAGTTTCTAGCTCAGTTCCAGTTTGGTTTTTCTATTTCCTATAACTGAATTGTGGCAACTTCAGCAAGAGTAATTGAATCTCTCCACCCCCCCATAAAATTCAAAGCCCAGCTGAATTCACTGCAGAATTCTACCAGAAATTTAAAGAATTAACATCAATCTGTCTTATATAATTCCATAAAATAAAGGAAATGAATGCTTTCAAACACCTTTTATACAGCCAGTATTACCATGACACCAAAACAAGATATAATACAACAAAAAGAGCATTACATATTAATCATGATGATGACCTTAAACACAAAAATTCTCAATAAGATACTTGTGAACTAAATTCAACAACACATCAAAAAGATCATTCTCCATGATCAACTTAGCTTAATTCTAGAAATTCTATGCCACCCTTGGGCCTACACACAAAGGTACTACTACAGAGATATGTGCACATCCATGTTTATTCCAACTTTATGCACAATAGAATGGAAATGGCAGCAGCCTATATAGAAGTGGCCTACATGTGCATTAACTGATGAATGAATAATGAGAATGTGGTACAATACACAATAAAATTTTATTTAGTCATAGAGAAAAATGAAATTATGTAATTTTTAGGAAAATGGATGGAGTTGGAAATATTATATTAAGTGTGTTAACCCAGGCTCAGAAAGACCAACAGTGTGTGTTTTCTCTCATTTGTGGATACTAAGTTTTAATTTTTTAAACAAGTAAATATATGTAGCAGTGAGTGTTTTCAGAGTTCAGGAAACTAAGAGTCCAAAAAGAGGGTAAAAAGATTTTTAACTTGGGGAGTATAGTAGAATATATGTGATATTAAACTGGAAAGGGGCATACTGGGAGTAGAAAAATTTAAGTAGAGAAGGGAGCCTGGAGATGAGGAAGAATAATGGGTGGAGAGGAGGGTCATCCAGAACTAATGGTGCATAAAAAGGCCATAAGAAACATCTGATACTTGCTATCTGGGAAGATGGTTTAGCAGTGGTAAGATCTACTGACCCCAGCTCAATACTCTCCAGTACCCATGTAAAGTAAGACACAAAGTATCTTTGATCCTAACTTGTCTATGACAACAGAAGGTGGAGGTTCATAGGCTAGCTAGACTGGCATTTATAGCAGCAAAATCAAGAAGAGACACCCTGTCTGAAAAGAAGGTGGAAGCAGGTCTCTCTGGGTCCCTAGACCAGCATGTCCAGGAAACTTCTTTTAGCAGATGGCAGTGACAACTGAGGAGACCCAAGACTTGTGAAGGTGATGAGAAATAATGGCAGCACTGGACAAGACATGTCTTTCATACCTGCCAGGGCACAAGGAACAATGCAGAGGAGATAGTGAAAAGAATATTAGTGATGCACTCACCACCAAAGAAATTCCTTTTTGGTAATGGCTGTGGATACTGCAGAGTGTCAAAACTGATCAAAATACTGAAAACAAAAGGTACTTGAGAGTTGAGTACTACAAAAAACAACATATCTATTACACCCTCCAAGACTCAGGAAACATTGCAGAAGGGACAGAAAGAATGTTAAGAGCAACAGGGTGGGAAGGAGTACTTTGGGGCATTGTCCTCTGATGCAGCGGCTGGTGCTTTCATGTCCTCACATTGGAGGTCACTACATCCATAAGATCTACACAATGTTGAGCCCATCAACATTTTGACATAGATGATGGAGGAATTGAGTTAAAAAAAAACCCAATGTGATATCCAAATAGAGGAACCACATGGCAAGAGGAGGGGGGTGAGTAGAATTGGGGCTAAGGAGAAGATCTAATGAAGGTAATGAGAGGGGATTATGCTTGCACTACAGTATGTTCAAGTATTAAAATTCTCAATAAAAATAAATAAGAGATAGCTAAACACTGGGGAAAAAAAAAAGAAAAATCAATGAATCAGGTTGAAGAGTGATTCATTTATTTACCATCTGCCGTTGTACCAGGAGATGTAGTACCTGATAAGCAGCCTATAAGCCTAGGATTCAGCTTCTTACACTGAGGGTCACAACCCCAAATTTGGCAGCAGTAAAAGTTTTCTTAATGTGCAACAATAAAAACTAGTTCAAAATCAAACATCATGAAGTTGAGATGATTCTTGCCATGCTTGTTTGTTGTTGCAGTCAGGTTTGCTTGGTGGTAGAAATCACCCAACCAAGAGCAGCTTCTGGGAAAAAGAGGTTTATTTTGGCTTACAGGCTTGAGGAGAAGCTCCACAATGGCAAGGGAAAACAACAACATGAGCAGAGGGTGGACATCAGCCCCTGGCCAACACAAGGTGGACAATAGCAACAGGAGAGTGTGCCAAACACTGGCATGGGGAAACTGGCTATACCACCCATAAGCCCGCCCACAACAATCCACTCCCTCAAGGAGGCATTAATTCCCAAATCTCCATCAGCTGGGAACCTAGCATTCAGAACACCTAAATTTATAGGGGACACCTGAGTCAAACCACCATACTTGTGTTACTTCACTGCAGCCTTGGTTCTGAACAGATAACATGAGCATTTAACACCATGAAAATCTCCATAATGCCAGTGAACACTTCCTGAAGCACCTTTGTTCAAATTCTAAACTACTATATGTTATGAACTACAGTGACTTTTTACTGTACATACAGCTTTCTGCTGTTATAAAAACATAATGGTTTAGTTATAGAAAGAAAACTTTTAACATTTTCCTGCCATTATTCCTCAGAATGTAAGATTTTAAAATTTGCTGTTTGATGCTGTTCATTTGAATTTCTCTCAGAAAATAGTTCAGTAAATGTTGGCATGTGAATAGGACAGAATTTCTAACAATTTCTGAAATGAACCTAAACATATTTATGTGAAATGGCATTCCAAGTGTTGGCGTTACCTTCTTGTTGAGGAGACAAAACATCCTACCAAAAGCAGCTGATGGGAGGAAAGAATTTATTTTCACTTATAGCCTTGAAGGGAATCTTCATGATGGCAGGTAAAATCATGGCATGGGCAGAACTGGACATCACTTCTGTGATAACAGGTGGCAAACAGCAGCAAAAAAGTGAGGTAAGCTAACGTTGCAAGCTAAAGCCTAATGAAATTCAATTCAAGTGCACTAACACCAACACACCTTCTCCAGCAAAATTCCACTTCCCATGTTGCCACCAGCTGGGAACCATGCATTCAAAACACTAAAATTTATGGGATGCATCTGATTCAAACTACCACACCCAGTATTAATTATTATAAAATCAAAATATTGACAAACTGAAAACTGTTGACAATGCAATATTTAGCCAAGTTTTGCTTCTTTATGTGAAAATAAGCAGCACTTTAATCTCATTGGTATATACATTTTTCTTTGATCTTTAATAAATTGTAAGAATATGTATATAAAAATTATTTTATTTACCATAATGCTGATAAGAAGTGACAGAGGAGTGTTCAGTATGAAGACATCTTTATCACACCTTCTAAGGCTCAGGGTCCATTGTGGAAGAGGTGGAAGAGAGAATGTAAAAGCCAAATGAAGGGTAGGACTACTTATCATGCAATCTTCCAGACACAAAATGGCCTTGATATTGATGACCTCACAGTGCCTGACAATGCCTATACAAGACCTTCATAATAGGAGGGAAATAAGATGACATCAATATGGAAGAGAGATTAATTGGAAAGAAGAAGAGATTCAATGGCAGTTGGCTTTGAAAGGAAAAGAATGGAGGTCGCAGAGGGAATTATCAGGGTTTATTTCTATACTTAGGGAAGCTGTCAATAAAAAGTTAAAAAATATTTTAAAACTTACTTATTTATGGGTTGCTATTTCAAAGAAGAGTATGGCTGGAGAGATTACTCAGTGGTTAAAGGCACTTGCTTGCAAAGCCTGATGGCCTAGGTTCAATTTCCCAGTATCAATGTAATGTCAGATGCACAAAGTGGTACGTATCTGGAGTTCATTTGCAATGGCAAGAGGGCCTGCTGCAACCACTTCCCTTTCTCTTTCTTTTTCTCTCTCTACTTGAAAATAGATAAATAAAAATATCTAAATCAAAACAAATATTAAAAAAAGATGGAAGGAGGGTACAGACAAATCAAGATTATTCTGTGATCTCCATATGCTCATAGTGGCACACACATGCACACACACACACACACACACACACACACACACACACACACACAAACACACACTAAATAAATGAAAAGAAAATTTGATGCTTGGTAAGCAAACAACACAATAAATTTTAAAAGGAGTTTGAATGGACGTACCTTGTGTGGTTGGATGAAGCTGCTCACAGAAGCCATGGATTATTAAATGAAAATTCTAGTGCCCTAGGTGGGATACCTCTCTATGAGCTGCTGGGTAGGAAAGCCCCTGAGGCTCCCAAAACAACAGGCACACCAGAACCTCTTGCCATTGCATGTGAACTCCAGACACATGTGTTATTTTGTGCCTCTGGCTTTTATATGGGTATGGGGAATCAAATCTGGGCCAATAAGCTTTGCAAGCAAGTACCCCTAACCAACAAGCAATCTCTCCAGCCTGCTACTTCTCTTGATTGCTCACCAAAACTAGATGTTAAGACCCTGTTACTGAAGACACTACATGTCCTACAACATTCCCTGGTCACAGTACATAAAGAAATCAAGCTGAACATTAGCTGGAAGTTTCTTTCCTGCTGTCCAACCCTCATGGTGGAAGGTGAGATGCAGCCTACTGAAGGAGAACCATCATCAATAGTCTTACACAGCTGTGGACCCAGATGTAACACTATTGGCCAGACATTAGTGTCAAGTCTGTTATGGGCATGACCAATTACTTTCTTACTGGATTTGAGGCTCATTTCACAGGAAGAAATTCATGCCTGGTTCTATAAACCAAATTAAAAGGTCATGGCTGAGGAGTTCATGGACCCAGTGAGGGAGCTTCTTCTGTTGGTTGGCTATAGACATAATGTTCTTGTAATTGTGCCTTCTAAATAACTATGTTTATGCCCATAGATTAGTGCTGCTGTGAGCTTTTGTCAGAGAAACTTTTTCGGAGGTAGGGTTTCACTCTAGCTCAGGCTGAATTCACTGGAATTAACTATGTAGTCTCAAGGTAGCCTCGAACTTGTGTCAATCCTTCCACCTCTGCCTCCCAAGTGCTGGGATTAAAGGTGTGTGCCACAACAATTAATAGCAATAATGGCAGAGATTCATAACAGATCACAGGGCCGATAATATGTTTGCTGAACATTCAGCCATAAATGGGACATATATATCACCCCCCCCCCAAAGGCTCAGGGAACATTATAGAAGAAGGGGTGGAAAGAATTTTAAAGCAGGAGGAAAGCAGGGCATTGGTGTGGAATGTTGACTTCTGGGCATAACATGGCTATTGCACTCTTGAATTCACAGCAACTGTGATTACCTACAAAATATATGCATGAGATTGGGCTTCACCATCTTGTCATGGAGGGGAAGGGATGGACATTTTCTTTAATGTTGGAGCTACTGTTAAGGTGTGATGCTTCTGTAAAAAAAGTGTTTTTCAGTGCTCCTATAAGCAACCCTAATTAAAATCATTCAGCCAAAAAATGTAAAAAAAAAACAAAAACAACCAAGACATGAAAGTTTGTAAGAAGAAGGGGATTAAGTGGGAATGAGAGTAATGGGTGTTAAATATGATCAAAATACATTATGAACATATATGAAATATCTTAATGAATCCCATTGTTATATGTAATTAATATATGCTCATAAACAGGAAAATATAAAGATTAAAATAATAAAAATAAGCAATAAAATGAATTCAAAATTATCTCTCAGTCATTGTTTCTTCCTGATTGTGGAGATATGACTTCTCTAGCCCTTAACTATTTTTTCAAATCAGATGCTGCAGGTGGGGAAGGTATAGTAAGTATCAGTAATTCAAACAAATAAGTGTGTCCTTTTAGAAGAAGGACTTCTTTTGGCTGAAGAGCACGTTCTGTCAGATAGCTTCTGTGTGATTGCTTCAAGTTGAAAATTACAGCCTATCTCTGGTGCTTTGTGGGTCACTGAGCCACAGAGAGGTTGAATCTCTTAAAGAGTGCTGAGGGCTCACTCACTATGGTCAACTCTTTTTCTTGGATGTGCAGGATACTATAGCAAATTCTACCTCAAGCTTCCAGTAATCTAGATCCCATATAATTTGTTCTGATTATAACAAACAGGTGATGAGGTGTGTGGTTGGGAATGTCAAGTATCTCTCAGCTTCAGACTTCCTGGTCACTCTTCATTGCCATCTTCATTATCTATGCTGCCTGGTATCTGGGAATCTCCAGAACTCTTCCCACAGGCCAGATTCTTTGCTCTGCTGGGAAATGGCAGTGGTGAGGAGGGCATGTTGCAGTTGCCCCAAGATCAGACACTTTCCTCTCCAAACATGCTCATTTCAGCCTCCAATTTAAGTTTCCAGGAATGAGAACTCTCCCTATCTCCCATCTCCACCCTTCCACAGCACTCAGAATATCATATACAGAATCCTTTTAAAAATATATTTTATTTATTTATTTATTTGAGAGAGAAAGAGGGAGGGAGGGAGGGACAGAAAGAGAGAAGAGAGAGAGGGAGAGAGAGAGAAAGAGGGAGAGAGAATGGACATGCCAGAGCCTCCAGCCACTGCAAAGGAACTCCAGATGCATGCGACCCCTTGTGCATGTGGCTTACTTCAATGCTTAGGCTTTGCAGGCAAACACCTTAACCACTAAGCCATCTCTCCAGCCTAATATACAGAATCTTTGGACACACTTCCTTGGAAGGACCCAGCTCAGCATGAGCATCTTGGTGATTTTCTGGAGATGCTGGCTGGTTTCATTACAGAGAAAATCCCACCTAGTCTTATTTATAGTTATTTTTGTAACCCTTTCTCTTATTTCTCTATTGGTGGCTTTTATCTTGACTTTCTCCAATTCAATCTCATGATCTCAAAGACAGCTTCTAATCTGTCATTTTATGCTAATTCTTGGGTAATCTTTTGACCTTTTGATGTGTTTTTGAATTCAGTTTGACATTTTTTGAAGATTTTTGCATAAATGTGTATCAGAAATACAGGTTTATAATTTTCTAGGCATCAAGGTGATACTTGCCTTATAAAATATACTTAGAAGTGTTCCATATGACTCTATTTTTCAGATTAAGAGGAAATGATAGGAAATCTTTGAATCTTGGGAAGAATTCAGCCATACTAACTTGTTGCTTGTAAATAAATAAACTTAATTATTTATTTGCAAGAGGGGGGTTGGGGGGAGAACCAATGCACCTGGGCCTTTAGCCACTGCAAAGGAGCTCCAGATGCATGTGCCACTTTGTGCATCTGGCTTTATGTGGGTACTGGGAATGAGCCTAGGTCATTAGGCTTTGCAGGAAAATACCTTAAATGCTGAGCCATCTCTCTAGTCTCTCGCTTTTCTATAAGAAGTTCTTTTTTTCTTTATATGTAATCATTTATGCACTTAGTTTTGGTTAAGCCTCCTCCTTTGCCCCATTTCCCAGCTCTCTACCTTAGAAATATTTAAATAAACTTATTCAATATCTTTATTTGTTATTAGTATGTTCCAGCTAGTCTTTTTTTGTTTGTTTGTTTTTTGAAGTAGGGTCTTCTTGCTCTAGCCCAGGCTGACCTATGTAGTATCAGGCTGGCCTTAAACTCACAGTGATCCTCCTACCTCTGCCTCCTGAGTGCTGGGATTAAAGACATGTGTCACCATGACCAGAAAGCATGTAATATTTATTTTTGTTTTATTATTGTTAGGTTATATTTTGTAGGGAATTGTCAGTTGTTTTTTGGTTTATCAAAATTCTGGCAGATAAGTGTTCATAATAGTTCTGTATGATTCTTTTTTATATTATATTATTTACCTAAGAGAGAAAGAGACAGAGAGAGAATAGGCATGCCAGGGCCTCCTGCCACTACAAATGACCTCCATAAGCATGCACCACCTTGTGAATCTGGCTTTATGTGAACATTAGGGGGGATCAACCCAGATCATCAGGCTTTGTAAGCAAAGGCCCTTACCCCCTGAGCAATCTTTCCAGTCTCTTTATGATTCTTTCTATTTGAGTTGTTTATTTCAATGACTTGTCTGACTCCCATTTCTTTTTTTTTTAAAGATTTTTATTTATTTCTTTATTTATTAGAGACAGAAAAGGAGGGAGAGAGTGAATGAGACTGGGAGTGTCAGGACCTCTAGTCACTCCAGATGCATGCACCACCATGTGCATCTGGCTTATGTGGGACCTGGAAAATTGAACCAGTATCCTTAGGCTTCGCAGGCATGTGCTTTAACCGCTAAACAATCTCTAGCCCCTGACTTCCATTTTCTCTTTCCTATTAGTCTAGCTAGGACTTTGTCAATTTGTTGTTTAATGTTACCAACACATGATTTTAGTTTTTTTTCCCCCATCAGCATACATTCATTGTACAATGATGGTGTGCTACATACCAACATTTTATTACCAGGATATGATGTACTTTGAGAATATTTCTCTACATATCTCTTCACCCTTCCCATGTGT
Organism: Jaculus jaculus; assembly: GCF_020740685.1. Classification (NCBI taxonomy): domain Eukaryota; kingdom Metazoa; phylum Chordata; class Mammalia; order Rodentia; family Dipodidae; genus Jaculus; species Jaculus jaculus. The sequence goes on along the minus strand of NC_059125.1, from coordinate 57,952,202 downwards.
CATCTTCCTCCCCAGTATTCTTTGTTCCCCAGACTCTTTTGTTTCTACTGCCATGTCATATATACATGCCTGATTTTATGTATCTATATAAAATGAGTAACCACAAATAAGAGAAAAATATGTTTGTCACCAGTTTTATCTATTTTTCTGAAAATGACAACATTGTTCTTTACAGCTAAAAAATTATATGTGTTCATAAAACACACTTTCTTTACATGTTACTCTTATGAGACCAACAGCTATTCTGAATTGTGCTGCAATAAACACTGATGTGCCAGTATCTCTGTGATATGTTGACTTAAGAGTCCTTCAGGCAAATAGCTAGTATATATCTGGAAGCTCTAGTTTTATTTTTATTTTTTTAATTTTCTTTATTTATGAGAGATAGGAGAGAGAGTGAGAAACAGAGAGAAGGAGGGAGGGAGGGAGGGGAGAAGTAAATGGGCATGCCAGGGCTTGAAGCCATTGCAAACAAACTCCAGACACATTTGCCACCATCTGCATCTGGCTTTTGTGGGTTCTGGGGAGTCAAACCTGGGTCCTCAGGCTTTGCAGGCAAGAGCCTTAACCACTAACCCTCTCCCCAGCCTCAGTTTTACTTTTTTGCAGAACCTAAGCAATGTGTTTGGGTTCTTTTGTCAACCTCCTTGCCAGCATTTGTTATTTGTTTTCTTAATGACTGACATTCTGACAGAACATATATGGAATTCCAATGTAGTTTTGATTTATATTTGTCTGATGACGATGATGAACATTTCTTCATACAATTATTGACCATTTGCATTTCATCTCCTGTGAACTGTTTGTTCATTTCATAAATGGATTATTTTTTATTATTTTGTTTTCTGTACATTGTAGATATTAATATTCTGTCCAATATACAGATAGCAAAGATTTCCTTCCATTTGGTGGGCTTTCTTTTCTAAAATAATTTATTTATTTATTTATTTTCAAGCAGACAGAGATAGAGAGAACAAAGACAGATAGAATGGGTGCATCAGGGCCTCCAGTCACTGCACACAAACTCCAGATGCATGCACCACTTTGTTCACCTGGCTTTATATGGGTACCGAGGAACCAAAATGGGGTTCTTAGGCTTTGCAAGCAACTACCTTAACCACTGAACAATCTCTCCAGCCCTCAATTGTTGCTTTTGTTGTGAAGAAACTTTACAATTTTATGAAATTCCATCTATCAATTGTTGGCTTTATCTCCTGAGAAACCACAGACTTGTTCAGAAAGTCCTTGCCTGTCCCTATGTCTTGAAGTAGATTCTCTACTTTTTCCTGTAACAGTTTTAGACTTTCAGCTCTTACATTAAGGTTTTGATTCATTATATTTGATTTTATACAAGCAGAGAAATAGGGATCTAATTTTATTACTCTATATATTAATATGATTTTGTCTCAGCACCATTTGTTGAAGAGTCTGTATTTTCTCCAATGTATATTTTTGTTAACTTTGTCAAAAACAAGTTGGTTGTACCTGTGTAAGTTTACTTCTGGGTTCTCTATTGTATTTTTAATTTAACTTATTTATTTGAGAGAGAAAGAGTCAGACAGAGAGAGAGAATGGATGTGCCAGGGCCTCCAGTTGCTGCAAACGAACTCCAAACACATGTAACACCTTGTGCATCTGGCTTATATGGGTCCTGGGGAATTGAACCTGGGTCCTTTGACTTTGCAGGCAAATGATTTAACTGCTAAGCCATCTCTCCAGCCCCACATTTTAAATATTTTACTTGTATTGATTTTTATTTTGAGGGAGAGAGAAGGAGAGAGAAAGAGGAAGATAGAGAATGAGTATGCCAGGGCCTTCAGCTGCTGCAAATGAATGTCAGATTCATGTGCCACCTTGTGCATCTAGCTTATGTGGGTTCTAGAGAATTGAACGTGGGTCCTTTGCCTTTGCACACAAGCGCCTTAACTGCTGAGCCATCTCTCCAGGGCCTCTATTGTAGTTTATTGATCTATATATTAGTCTGCTTTTGTATCAAACCATGCTGTATTTTTTACAATTTTTATTTATTTATTAGACACACACCCACAGAGGGAGAGAATGGGCATGTAAGGACTTATAGCCACTGGAAACGAATTCCAGATGCTTGCACTAACCAGGTGCATCTGGCCTACATAGCTCTGGAGAGTTGAACCTGGGTCCTTAGGCTTCTCAGGCAAGTGCCTTAATCACTAAGCCATCTCACCAGCCCCATGCTGTAGCTATGGCTTAGTAGTATAAATTGAAATCCAGCATTGTGATACCTCCAGCATTTTCTTTTTGCTCAGGATTTCTTTGGTTTTATTGGAATATCCATTTTGAACTTCCAGATGAATTTTAAGGTATGTTTTCTAGTTCTGTGAAGAATAGCATTAGAATCATGATGGGAACTGCATTAAATCTATAGATTATGTTGCAGTCAGGTTCACATTGCTGGCAGAAATCACCAGACGAAGAGCAGTGTATGGGGAAAAAAGGCTTATTTTGGCTTACAGATTTGAGGGGAAGCTCCATGATGGCAGGGGAAAATGATGGCATGAGCAGAAGGAGGACATCACCTCCTGGCCAACATCAGGTGGACAACAACCACAGAAGAGTGTGCCTAACATTGGCAAGGTAAAACTGGCTATAATAGCCATAAGCCCATCCCTAACAATACACTGCCTCCAGCATTCAGAACACCTAAGTTTATGGGGGACACCAGAATCAAACCACCACAGGTTGTTTTGGTGTTATAGATCCTTTCATAGCACTAATTCTTCTAAGCTGTAATCATGGGAATCTTTCCATCTTCTATGGTCTTCCTAAATTTGTTTCTTTGGTATGTCATTTACTTTCTTGTTCTGGGGACAAAATAACCAGGACAACTCTTGGAAGGCAAAAGGATTAATTCAGCTTATGATTTCAAGGGAAATTTCATTATGGTAAGGAAAGCATGGCAGGCCAGCCTGTGTTACATTATACCATTAGCAGAGAAGAAGTAGGATTGGACTGCAAAAGCTCAAGGCCTACCCACAGGGACACAATTCTACCAGCAATACTCCTTATCCTAAAAAATTCATAACCTTCCTAAAAAGTGCCACTTTGCTGGGAATCAAGTGTTCAAACACATGAACCTATGGGAGTCATTTTACATTCAAACAACCATGTTCTGCCCCTGGCCCCCATATGTTTCATGGTTATTTCATAATACAAATTTCACTCAGTCCAACTTTAAAAGTCCCCATAGTCTTTACCAATCCCAACACTATTCAAAAGTCAAAAGTCCAAATACTCTCTGAGACTGAAGGCAATCTCTTAACTGTGAGCCGTGTAAAATTAAAACACAAGTGACATGCTTCCAACATATGATAAACATTTCCATTCAACAGGGAAGGAATGGGGGAACTGTAAGGAAAGACTGAGTCAAAGCAAGACCAAAACCCAGGAGAACAAACACCAAATTCTGTAGCACAAAATTGGTCTCATCAACATTCTGATATGGGTGATGGAGGAAGGTCAAGATTTTTTTTGCTGTTTTTTTCGAAGTAGCGTCTCTCTCTCTGGTCCAGGCTGACCTGGAATTAACTATGTAGTCTCAGAGTGGCCTCAAACTCATGGAGATCCTCCTTCCTCTGCCTCGCAAGTGCTGGGATTAAAGGTGTGCACCACCACGCCTGGCTACAAGATTTTATTTTATTTTATTTTTATTTATTTATTTATTTTTTTAATTTTATTTATTTATTTGAGAGCGACAGACACAGAAAGGCAGATAGAGGGAGAGAGAGAGAATGGGCGTGCCAGGGCTTCCAGCCTCTGCAAACGAACTCCAGACGCATGCGCCCCCTTGTGCATCTGGCTAACATGGGACCTGGGGAACCGAGCCTCGAACCGGGGTTCTTAGGCTTCACAGGCAAGTACTTAACCGCTAAGCCATCTCTCCAGCCCAAGATTTTTTTTTAAATAAAGACATCAGGGCTGGAGAAGTGGCTTAGCGGTTAAGTGCTTGCCCATGAAGCCTAAGGACCCCGGTTCGAGGCTCGTTTCCCCAGGACCCATGTTAGCCAGATGCACAAGGGGGCGCATGCGTCTGGAGTTCATTTGCAGTGGCTGGTGGCTCTGGTGCGCCCATTCTCTCTCTCTCTCTCTCTTTGCCTCTTTCTGTCTGTCTGTTGCTCTCAAGTAAATAAAAATAAACAAAAAATTTTTAAAAAGACATAAAAGTAGAAGAGGAGCTTATTACAAAGAAGAGGTTTGAGGGGGATGGAGTAGAGAATCAACAGCATGTAATGGGAAGGAACTATGATCAAAATACCTTATGTATACATTTAAAATTATAAATTAAAAAGTAAGTTTTTTATAAATAATAATAATAATTTTATATATTGTTTTCTTTTATGTTCCCTATGTGGATCAAATTTTCTCATTTTTGCATATTTTGGTTTTTGTTCAAACCCAGAAAATTTGAGTATTATCATAAGGCAAACCCGGAAATCCATTTTGTGCTTGCTTTCTTTTGTAGATTATGGGCTTTTTGCTTGTTGAAGACTTTCATAAAATAATTTTGTGAACTCAATAATATAATACCTTTCAAATAAAAATAATTTAAATTAATTTAGACCATAGAACTAGGAGACACTGTGGAAGGAACATAGCCATACTTTCTTTTTGGAAAATTGAAAACATTGTAAGTATATGCATCTATTTTCATGCATTATGTAATGCATACCAGACTTTGCTATGTTCGGGAGATGGTGCCTCAAATAGCAGTGATGTTAGCACAAACTAAACACTGAATTTTCATTAAAATTCCTACAAATTTGAGAGGCAATATCATGGGCTAACAATTGTATGCCAGCATGCAAGCTATGACCATATGATTTATTTTACATTTTCATTTATTTAAAAACTTGAGGTACAATATTAGCTGGCTGTGTGCTCTTGAGTTCCTCAATCTCTCTTTTTTAGAAAACTCTATGAGATACTTATGTCACCTCACTGGCCTTTGAATTCAAAGTCAGGTGGCCTAGTTTCACTTTGATTTCCAAATTTTATTATAATGCAAATAAACTGTGATGAGATTTTTTGGGGGGTGTGTAAAAGGTTGGGGTTATATTTTCTACCTTAGTAGATAGAATATACATATTTATGCTCAATATTTAGCATAGTACATGACACTGAATATATGTTAGTGACCATAATTAGTTTGTTTGGAGTTTGCTTTACCTAACCTAATGTAACAGCATCAAAGGTATCTGAAGTCCTGAATTCAAGCCCTGGTTTTGCCATAGTCTTGCTGTATGACTAAGGGTAAATATGACTTTCCTATCCATATACTGAATAATCTCAAATCAAATTTTTATATGCTATGATTTTATTTAGTTGGTGGAATCCTTGTACTAACTAAATAAGAAGGGATATTTTATATACATATATATATAATATATATATATATATAATATATACATATATATAATATATATAATATAATTTTATATACATATATATATATAATTTATTTATTTATGAGAGAGAGAGAGAGAGAATGGGCACACCAGGGCCTCCAAACAAACCTCAGACACATGCGCCACCTTGTGCATCTAGCTTATGTGGGACCTGGAGAATCAAACCTGGGTCCTTAGGCTTCACAGGCATGTGCCTTAATGGCTAAGCCATCTCTCCAGCCCTAGAAGGGATATTATTATTATTATTTAAATATTTTATTTTATTTACTAGAGAGAGAGAAAGATAAAGAGGCAGATAAAGATATAGAAAGAGACAATGGATGCACCAGGGCCTCTAGCCACTGCAAATAAACTCCAGGCACATGTGCCACCTTGTGCATCTGGCTCATGGGTACTGGGGAATCAAATCTGAGTCCTCAGGCTTTGCAGGCAAGCACCTTAACCACCAAGCCATCATTCCAGCCTAAGAAGGGATATTACTGAGCCACATAACAATGATTTTTCCCCTAATCTCAAATAGTTCTACTATCTGGAATGTACTATAGCAGAATGTACACCAGAATTTTAATTGAGAGTTTGTGGGAACAAGCCTTGCTTTTATTACTGAAAAGTGTATGGCTTCCACTTTTCTAGGATTCAGTTTCTTCATCTGCAAAACTAAATAATATTAACCACTGTCTTATTCACAAATTGGCAGCATGATATGATACAATGAATATAAATATACTCAAAAACTGTCAATGTTCGATAAATACTGATTATTTAGAATAATATTATTAATTATTAATAATATTATTAATTATGTCCATGTTCCTTCTGGTATTAGAAAGAAATGTGGGTCAATTCTCCATAGATAAAAATTTTACATATAGGAGCTTGCCCCCCTGGTTTACATAAGAGACACCAATCAGCACCCATAGTGAGCTGGATATGATCCCACAAACCTGGTCCATAAAGGAGAACACAGCCACCATCTCATGGGAAGCAAGCCCTGACCCGTATTATCTGAACTGGGAGGAAGATATCTAGCAGTATCCAGAAGGAAGAAAACTACAACCACACATAACCAGTCTACATAGGAAACAGTAGCCAGTGCTCAGCAGGATGTAGGCGCTAAACCCACCTACCCAGTCTGCACAGTAGATAGTAGCTAATGATGGTGGAAATCATGCACTTAGCCCACCCACCTGACTCAAACAGAGTATGTTGAGCAGTACCAATGGGAAATGGGCCCAACCTCACCTCCTCCATCTATATGGGAGATGCCAGCTTGTACCAGACAGGACCCTGGTCAATGTGAGAGATACCAGCTAGAATTTAGCAGCAACAAGTCATGACCCCAACTACCTGGTTGCACATGAGACACTACCCCTTCACTCCTAGATAAGAAGGTGCTCTGAGGTAAGTGTTTTACTTGGGTTCTACCACCACACACAAACCAGCATCAGTCCTCTGCCAGAAAGATTTGCCCAGGGTCACAAGTATAATAAAACATGTTCTTCAGCTGGGCATGGTGGTGCATGCCTTTAATCCCAGCACTTGGGAGGCAGAGGTAAGAGGATTTCTGTGAGTTCAAGGCCACCCTAAGACTACACAGTGAATTCCAGGTCAGCCCGGACTAGAGTGAGAACCTACCTTGAAAAAACAAAACAAAACAAAAAGTTCTTCAATAGCTATATTCAACCAGATTTGCTGATAAATAAATAGGGGTCACAAGTGCTATTTAATCTAACAGCTGTAAGTAATATAATTGTTAGTTTGTTGGCCTGTAGAAAGTCCCTCCAAAAATGAAATAAACCACCAACAAGAACCGGAAAAGGGGACAAATTAAATTTGTAACAGCTGCAAAAACACAACAAAGCAACAGAGGGAATATGAAGGAACATACCACTATGGCTCATTCCTATAAAAAAGTCAAAATAACCAAGATTAGGACAATGTCAGAGAAACAATTCAGAATTCCACTTCTAATGAGTAGAGTCCTGCTTAATAAAAGAGCTGATGAGCCAAACGTGGCGGTACATGCCTTTAATCCCAGCACTTGGGAGGCAGAGGTAGGAGGATTGCTGTGAGTTCAAGGCCACCCTGGGAATACACAGTGAATTTCAGGTCATCCTAGGCTAGAGTGAGACCCTACCTCGAAAAACAAAACAAACAACAACAAATTGATGAATGGACTAAGGAAATCCATTCAAGATCTTGAGAAGACAATCTTAAATGTAAATAATACAGTAAGCAAACTGCAGGAAAAAGTACAAAACATGAAACATAAATTCATCAGGTAATATGACTGGAGAGATTGCTTAGTGGTTAAAGGACTTGCCCGTGAAGGCTATGGACCCAGGTTTGGTTCCCAAGTACACACATAAGCCAGATGCACATGGTACATGCATCTGGAGTTCATTTGCAGTGGATGGAGGCTGTGGTATGCCTATTCTCCCCTGAACCTTAAACAACATTTTTTTTTAAAATTCAGCAAGTAAATAAAAACATTGAAGACAGCAGGAGATATGGCTCATCAGTTAAGGCACATGCTTGCAAAAGCTGATGGTCCAGGTTCAACTCCCCAGTACTCACAAAAGTCAGATGCACAAAATGGCACATACATCTGGAGTTTGTTCTAGTATGTCTTTCTTCTTTCTCTCTTTCTCCTTGCAAATATATATATTTTATTAGAGAGAGAAAGAAAAATAATTGGTGCACCAGGGTCTTCAGTCACTGCAATTGAACTCCAAACATGTGTACCACCTAGTGCACATGTACAACCTTGCATGCTTGTATCACCTTGTGCATCTGGCTTACCTGGAGAGTCAAATATGGTTCCTTAGGTTTTGTAGTCAAGCACCTTAATTGGTAAGCCATCTCTCCAGCCCAATAAATTATTTTAAAAACACTGAAAAACATTCTAATAGACATGCTGGAAATGAAATGACAGAATTATTCAAATAAAAATGGCAACAGTGAAAATCACCAACAGATAGGACCATGCAGATGACAAAATTTCAGAAATGGAGGACAAAGTCCAGACAATAATATACTCAGACATATATAAAGGGAAAAGTATCAAAGAACATAAGAACATAAACAAAACTTACAGGAAGTCTGGATACATTCAAGAGACAATACCTTCCAATTCATGGGATAGGAGAATGAGCAGAGATAAAGTCTAAAGGAATTGAAGGATTACATAATGAAATCGTATCAGAAAACTTTCAAAACCTAGAGAGAGAAGTTAATATGCAAAGACAAGAGGCATTGAGAGTCACAGACATTCATGACTAGAGAAGACCTGTTCCATGACACATCACAGTTAAAATACAAAGTAAACAAACAATAATAAAAGCTATAAGGGAGAAACACCAACTCACCTACAAAAGCAAGACCATGACAATAACTGCAGATCTTTCAGCAGCAACCCTAAAATCTATAAAACCATGGGACAATACATATCAGGCCCTTAAAGTAAACAACTTTTAAAATTGGTAGAGTAAGAAATTCCAAGACAAACATAAATTAATGCAATTCATTATAACCAAACCAGTTCTACAGAAAAAATTTAAAAAGAATATTACATAGGTGTTGAGGTACTTAGGGTGACAATGCCCCTGAAAATAAAGACATGAATGTCCTTAACTCTATCCTTGCAATCTGAACTTTATTAGAGATCAGAGAAGGATCTTTCATCGCCTTATCTCTTGACTGAAGAACTTATCTAGATCTGTTTTCTTTTTTTGTTTTGTTTTGTTTTTTCAAGGTAGGGTTTCACTCTAGTATATGCTCTCTCAAATACATAAATAAAAGTAATAGGGCTGGAGAGATTGCTTAGCGGTTAAGCGCTTGCCTGTGAAGCCTAAGGACCCCGGTTCAAGGCTCGGTTCCCCAGGTCCCACGTTAGCCAGATGCACAAGAGGGCGCACGCGTCTGGAGTTCGTTTGCAGAGGCTGGAAGGCCTGGCGCGGCCATTCTCTCTCTCTCCCTCTACCTGTCTTTCTCTCTGTGTCTGTCGCTCTCAAATAAATAAATAAAAAATTTAAAAAAAAAGTAATACATCTTTAAGTTCATAAAACAAGAATCCAGGGTACCTTAAATTTATTGGTGTGTTGGCTTATGGGTATATTGGCAAGGAACCTAAAAATTTCCATTTCAGCCTCAAGGGGAAAGACAATAGTATTCATGTGAACACATTCAAGAATTCTCACCAAGAAATCAATAAGAGAACAAAGATGATTTGGAAATGATTCAAATGATTCAACCATATTCAACACCGTACCAGGAATCCCCCCAAACTAACAGGGGCACTAAACAAGGAATAACAAGAATATATCCATCTAAAAAGCCATCTAACAAAAATCATAGAAAACACTGTCAATAATAACTTTCAGCTTAAATGGACTCAACCCCCAAAAGAATCACAGGCTAACTGATTGGATTGATAGGAAGATCCAACTATCTGCTGCCTCCAAGGAACACACACTTGATGAGCAAAAAGTATACAAACTGATCATCAAAGGATGGAAATCAGCCTACCATACAAATGGAAACCACAAACAAATAGGCATATCTGATAAGGTGTACAAAACTAGTGAAAATAGACAAAGAGGGCCAATGCATATTATTAAAGGGAACAGTTTATCATGAAAACATGTGTTCAGAGGTCATGTGATCCCAGAGTCTGTTCCATGACCCCCAACAGCACCATACAGGTACCACATGGGAGGTCAAATATTATGTGAACCCATGCCAAATTCATGAATGCCCTCTTCTGCACCATGTGGACTATGCATATGAGGCTATAGGCCATGTGACCCCTGAGTCCACTCTCCTGCTCCAATTGCCATGTCATGCAGAATTTACATGCAAAGTCAGATGCTGTATGACTCCTACTCTCACTCCTTGGGCACCCTGCTGCAGCACATGGACTCACTCCACTCATGAAGTTAGAGTTTGTGCATCACTTGCACTTGTGCCCAGGCCACCATGCCATATTGCATGGACTCTGCCTTTGAGGTCAGATACTGTGTGATCCCCTATAGCTGCCATGGGTTCCCCTCACACTGGGAAAAGTCTGCCTGTGAGGTCAGAAGCTATGCAGCCCTATGTATGTCCCAGAAGAGGAGAGAGGCCATGAAACCCAGGATGCCCATTTCCATAATACTAACTGTTATTCCATGAGGTCGCAGGCTGTGGGACATCTACATTTACTCCTGGAACACTCCATCTAGTGCATAGATTCAGCCCATGAGATAAGAAGCCAGAAGCTTCTTGAGATACTTTCCACATACTCCCCTGATAATCCTGCCACAATGAATGGACTCTTCCCGAGAGGTCAAATGTCATACAACAACTGTGACAGCTCCCTGAACTCCCCCTCCATACCAATTGGATTCCTAAGGTCATGTGACCACCACACACATTAATAGTCTCACTATGTTGCAGTGTACATTTTGCCAAAGAGGTCAGAGGCCATGGGATCACCACATATACTGATAGTACAATGTTCTCACTTCCTGAAATCTGGATGTGAGGTCTGTAACCATGTGACTCCTGATTCCAATTCCAGCAAAACATCCCTATCTGACTGCACAGATCCCAACTCCAGAGGTCAAAAGAGATGTAATCCTTTTGAAGATACCCCTATTACACCATATATACCCCAGTCTGGGTTTTTAGAAGCTAGGTGTATCTCACTCACCAAGCATAGCTAAAGTGAAAGAACGCCAGAAGCAGTGTCAAATATTCACTCAACACAGGTGTGTTAGAATGACTTAACCAACAGAATAGTTTCAAAAGTATAATTCAACACAAAATACAACATGAAAAAACAAGAAAAGATGTCTACTGCAAAAATTACCAATCTCATAATAATGATACCCAATCAGAATGACTTAGAAGAAATTTCAAAGAATTGAAAAGATTACAAATATATTCAAATAAATATAAGAGGACACACACTAATGAATAAATACAAAAGAGAACATGAATGAATCCCAAGAACACACAAATCAATAATTTTTTTGCTTGTTTAGAGGCAGGGTCTCACTGTAGCCAAGGCTGACATGGAATTTACTCTGTAGAACAATGACGGCCTTGAAACTCACAGTGATCCTCCTAGTTCAGCATACAAAGTGATGGGGTTAAAGGCATGAGCCACCATGCCTAGCTTGTGACATTGAAAAATTTCAATAATGCATATCAAAGGAACACACAAGATCTTTGACACACCATGGAAAGACAAAAATCTACAAATTATGGATTTAGAAGTAGAAAAATTCCATTTCAAAGGTATATGTAATAGTTTTAGCACAATCATAGAATAAAATCTCCCCCATATAGAAAAATCTAGGTACAAGAGGCTTATAAAATACCAAATAGACAGGACAAGAAATACCACACATTGTCTTAGTCAAAACACTAAATATACAGAACAAAGAAAGGATTTTAAAAGCTACAATTAAAAAAAAAGCCACATATAGTCAGGCACATCATAAGAACAGATGAATATTCAGTGGATGTTCTAAAGGTCAGACGGGCTTGGAATGATGTATTTAAAGTTCTTAAAGACCACAGATATCAACCTAGACCACAAACACATCAAAACTATCTTTAATAATTAAAGGAGAATAAAGCAATAACATGATAAAATCAAGCTAAAAGAACTTATGGCCACTAAGCCAGCTCTACAGAGGTTACTGGAAGCACTGCTTTGGACTGAAGAAAAAGATGAATACATTCAAGTGCGTATAGGAAAAAACAAAATGAAACAAGGGCAGTGGCTTAGCAAATGAATTCAAATAACACATCAAAAATTACAAAATCAACAAAATGATAAGAATTGATACATACATATCACCAATATTTTTAATATTTGATGTTCTCAATTTTCCCATAAAAAGACACAGAGTAACAGATGGATCAGAAACAGGGTCCAGGGTTTTTGCTGTCTCCAAGAAAATTACCACACCATCAAAGATAGACACTACCTTAGGCTGAAAGGATAGGCAAAGGTATTCTAAGCAATGGAACCATTAAACAAGCAGGCAGTATTACTCTTCTAATATCTGAAAAACTAGTCAAAAAATATAAAGAATGTCATTTCATATTGATTAAGGAAACAATCCATCCAGAAGATATTACAATTCTAAACATATATGTAGTAAACTCAGACATCCAATTTTATGAAATACTACTAGACAAAAGGGCACATATTAACTTCAACACAAAAACAGTGGATGAATTTAGTATCCCACTATCACCAAAAGACAGGAAACTTAGACAAAAAATAAAGAGAAACACTGGAGATAAATTATATCTTTCAAATGGATCTAACAGATATCCACAGAACACTGCATGTAAACACAGAGAATAAACCTTTTCTTCAACAATCCATGAGAATTCCTAGAAAATAGATCACAAATGAAATACCAATGAAAAAACACAAAAAGAAAAATGGAACAAAGTGTTGATTCTTTGAAAAGAAAAGCAAGATTGATAAGACATTGGCAAAATTAACCAAAAAAAGAAAAAAGACTCAAGTTACTAAGGTTAGAGATAAAAAGGAAAGACATTTTAATAGATAGCAATGAAATGTTGAAAATGTAAGGGCATACTTTAAAAACCTACATTCTACCAAAGTGGATAATCTAAAAGGAATAAATGAATTTCTAGATGCATATGAAGAACAGAAGTTAAACTAACATGAGCTTAATAATTTCTACTACTCTATAACAAGCAATAAGATCAAAACAGTAATAAAATATCACCTGATTTGGTAAATTTTACCCAAAGGTATAATAGTGGCACATAAATTATGGGGGTAAGCAATTGCTCTGATTAGATATGAAACCTGCTCAGCAGGAAAGAATTCATGCCTGGTACTCAGAACCAAGTCAAAAACCTAGAGTTTGGAATGTCAAACACTCTAGAGGGAAGCTATCACTGTTTTGGCTAAATGGAAAGTTAATACCCATCAAAAACCTTCTAAATGTATGTGTTTATGCCTTTGACTATGCTTTTACTTTGTTTAGAGAAAGCTTTTTGTGAGAAAGCTTTTTTTCACATATGACAATGAATACTGGGGAAATGTGTGATTCATCACAGTCACAACAAAGAGAGAAAGCCCACTGCTTAGCACAGGGTAAGTCATCTCTATCACACCTGCGAGGGCTCAGAGAACAGTCCAGAGGAAGTGGCAAAATGAATATGAGTGGTGTTCCCACTGCTAGCCAGAGAAGCTTCTACACAGAAATGGCAGTAGACACTGAGGAGACTCAAACTCATCAAAGCAGAATAAAAGAGGCTACAGAGAGCACAACACTAAGAGATATCTATTATGCCTTTCAAGGCTCTAAGAACACCGTGGAAGTGGAAACATTCAGAATATAAAAACCACAGTATAGAAAGGAGTATTTTAGAGTACTTTAGTCCTCTTGACATGAACTAAATGGTACATTCATGACCTCACAAGAACTGCACTGTTCTGAGCCTATCATCATTTTGACATGGAAGATGGAGGAGGAAGAATGAGTCAACAAAATAGAGGAAGAGCTACCAAAAAGAGGATGGCAGGAGAGAGGAGACAAAAGAGGATATCAGGACAGTAATATGATCAAATTACTGTATGTTCATATATTAAAGTTCTCAATAAAAATATCTCCTGATTTAGGCCTGGAGAGATGGCTTAGCGGTTAAGGCATTTATTTGCCTGCAAAGCCAAAGAATCACAGTTTGATTCTCCAGGACCCATTTAAGCTAGGTGCACAAGGGGGTGCATGTGCCTGTAGTTCTTTTGCAGTGGCTGGATGCCCTAGAGTGCCCATTATCTCTCCCCCTTTCTCTCCCTCAAAATAAATAAATAAATAAATAAATAAATAAATAAATAAATAAATAAATAAATAAATATTTCTTCTTTAAAAATAAATCCCAGGTCAAGTTAGCATCAATTCTACCCCCTTTAAAGAATTAAAATCAATGCTTCTCAAATTATTCCATTAACAGAAAAGGAACACTTCTGAACTACTTTTAAGAAGTTAGCATTACACTGACAGTGAAATCAGATAGACACACACACAATCAATAGCTCATTCTCTCTGATGAGAATAGATACTAAAAATCTCAATAAGATACTTGCAAACAGCATATATAAATATTTTCACCATGATCAAGTTGGATTACGGAGAAGCAAACATGGTTAAATATGCATTAATAAATAAATGTAATTCATTACATAAATTGATACAAGGACAGGAATCACATGATCATCTCAACAGATGCCAAAATGTCCTCTGTCAAAATCCAACATCCCTTCATGAGAGACTAGGGATGGAGGAAACATAGCTCAAACCAATAAAGTCTACATATGACAAACTTGTAACATCATGCTAAATGGAGAAAAACTCAAAGAATTTGCACTAATATTAGGAACAAACATAGGTATTCACTCACTCTAATTCAACATAGTGCTTGAAGTTGTAGCTAGAGCAAAAAAACAAAGATGAAAATAAAGATAGAAACAATAAAGGAAGACTTCCAACTAACCCCCCTTTTTTGCAAATGATATGATTCTATACATAAGAGACCATAAAGATTATAATAGAAAATTCCTAGAGCTGATAAATACTTTTAGCAAAGTGGTAGGATAGAAAATCAACACCCAAAAAAACAGTGGCCTTCGTATATACCAGTGACAAACATATAAAGAAATCAGGGAAACAATACCACTCCAAGTAACCTCAAAAAAGAAATAAATGAACTTTGAATACATAAAGTAAATAAGACAAAACTATATAAAACTATGTAATTGAATGTCTTCTATATTAAATTAATTGATATGAGTGTTATATAAAGTGAATACAACCATTTGATGCTTACTATCTACCAAGTATTAAAGTAGTAGCTTTCAATATATTTGCTCACTAATTTAATATTCAAAGAATGCTCATTAAGTAGATATTAATAATCCTACTTTAGGGAAGAGACTTTACAACTTATAAAGGAAACCTGTTCACTATTACAAGCATAGAAAAATGAATACCAGAGACAAATTTAGGACTAAATATAGTTAAATTTTCCTTCTCCATGAGTTATTCTAATACTAAATTATCTTTTTATTTATATATTTTTTATAAATAAAAGCACTATTCAGCTACATTTCTTCACAAGCTTAATGTATTTTTCAGGTGTTGAAAATATATTTTATATTTTTGCTATAAACTTTTCAAGGTAGATCTTTGGTTCATTCATTACCACAGTGAAAAAGCAGAAGGGAACTACTCAGTGGATCTGAACCTTTCTCTCTCTCTGCCTCTTTCTCTCAAATAAATAATTTTTTTTTAAAAAAAGTGTAGGAAAGGAAAGTTCAGGAGCAGGAACATTCACTATTGGATTGTGCCAAACATTTACAGAATTAATATCAATCTTTTATAAACTCATTAAAAAATGAATAATAGGACACCTTCTAATTCATTCTATGGAGACAAGCATTTCCATGATATTTAAAATAGATACTAATCTCACAAAAAAAGAAAATTACAGAGCAATGTCACTTGATGAGATAGGCACAAAAGGCTGGGCATGTAGTTTAATGCTTAAGTGGTGTTGTGGATTTCGGCTCCCTGGACAGAACATGGCCATTGTTGTCTTGAACTTAGAGCAGTTGTGATGAAGCAGTACAAGAAGTGGCTCAAATGGGGCTCACAAGGCACTGCTGAGGACATGATGCAGAAGAGATTTCATGGGTTGGGTACAAGACAATCTCCCCTTCCTGAAGATATATAAGTAGCTATAAATTACCATGAGAAAGATTCTTATCTGTGAGTCAGCTACTTGTGAGTTTCCCATGAGTCTGTAAGTAACTTCTTATCCATGCTCCTGAATATAACCCCATTTAAACTCACTGGTTCACCACATTGGACTTCAGAGGAAACATTAGTTGGTCTGTCATGGGGTCCTATCTGGGATGAAGAGACAATTGTTCAAGTCTTTCTGGGAAAATCCATACAACATGTAGCATGTGCAAGGCACTGGTTGATCCCCACTACTTCAAAACACAAAATAACAACACATCCTCAAACGAAATAAACAATTCCCCAATCAAAATCAACAAAACCTCCCCAAAGCACTTTTTAAAAGTAACTCACAACAGGCACATTTTATGGAATTAACTTTGGTGCCCATCAATAGATGAAATAATAAAGAAAATATAGTATATATGCACAGTGGAGTTTTAGTCAGCATAAAGAATAAAGCAGTGTTGATTGCAGAAAAAAATGTATGAAACCAGACATCATGTTAAATAATTTATTCAAACTCACAAAGGCAAGTATGACATGTCTTCTCTTTTTTTTTTTTTTTTCGAGGTAGGGTCTCAGCCTAGCCCAGGCTGACCTGGAATTCACTCTGTATTCTCAGGGTGGCCTCGAACTCACGGCAATCCTCCTACCTCTGCCTCCCGAGTGCTGGGATTAAAGGCGTGCGCCACCACGCCTGGCTCAATGTCTTCTCTTATATATGGTATTGCAGTCAGGTTCACACTGCTGGTAGAAAACACCCAACAAAAAGCAGCTTGTGGGGAAAAAAGGATTTATTTTGGCTTACAAACTCAAGCAGAAACTCCATGATGGAAGGGTAAAATTATGGCATGAGCAGAGGGGGAAAATCACCTGCTGGGAAACATCAGGCGGACAACAGCAACAGAAGAGTGTACCAAACACTGGCAAGAGGAAGCTGGCTATAATACCCATAAACCCGACCCTAACAATACACTTCCTCCAGGAGGATCCAATTCCTAAATTGTACCTAGCATTCAGAACAAATAAGTTTGTGGGGGCCACCTCAATCAAACCACCACATATGGAATTTATGGATGAAAGGTAGATATCTATAAAAGGGGGGCTATTAGGGATATGGAAGGGAAAAAGAGAATGGGGACAAGAAAATGTAATATGATGTGAATATGGTCAATATATGGGAATGTTATGATTATTAAACCTTATTTTATAAAATTAATATACAATAAATAATAGACATGCAAAAATGGTTAACAAAACACTTGGAACCTGGAGACAGCAGCATACTAAAAGTATGCACCATAAGGAAATGTCATTTATTCTATAAGTGCAAGACTTTTTCAACATAAAATTAATAAATCACACTAATACAATGAGGGAAACCACAAAATCACCTCAATGTAAAAAAGCAGTTTGACAAAAATAAAATACCTTTTCATGATGGAAATACTTGACAAACTAGGAAAAGAAGGGAGTGTGCTCAAAATGATAAGAGGCATTGGCGAAAATCCCATTATTAACATGATACTCAATGGTGAAATACTCTAAACAATTTCTCTATGATCTGGAATGAGAATAAAATGCCTGTTTTTCTGTATTGTATTAGAAGGGATAATCAGAATATTTCAAGAAAAAAATGATATTGAAATTAGAAATAGATAAATTTTCTATTTCTAGGTGGCATTATCTTATATAGAGAAAAACCTATACACATGCACACACATGTGCAAACACATGAGGCAATAAGCACATTGAGAAAATTGCAGCATTAAAAATGTCATTGACAAATACTGCATCTACTCTCTCATCTGCAGTTCTTTTTTTTATTTGAGAGAGAGAGAGAATGGGCATGCCAGGGACTTCAGCAGCTACAAATGAACTTCAGATATGTGTGCCTCCTTGTGAACATGTGCAACATTGCATGCTTGGGTCACTGTGTGTCTGGCTTACATGGAACCTGGAGATTTGAACATGAGTTCTTAGGCTTCACAGGCAATCACCTTAACTGCTAAGCTATCTCTCCTGCCTTCATCTCTGGTTCTTAATTGTTATCAGTTGCAGATGAGTGCAAATGGTAGTAAGCATCAGGAATATGGGCATAAAACTAAAATGAAATCAGGAGGGAGATATGAGAGGAGTATTTACCTAACAGTTTAGGGGAGGGACAGAATATCAGAGATGGGAGGGGCTTGGAGGGGTAGAGATAGAGGGTAGGAAGGGTGAAGAAGAAACTACACAAAAGATAAGACAGCTGGGTGTGGTGGCACACACCTTTAGTCCCAGCACTCAAGAAGCAGAGATAGGACGATTGCTGTGAGTTCAAGGCCACCCTGAGACTACGTAGTGAATTCCAGGTCAGCCTGGGCTAGAGTGAGATCATACCTGAAAAAAAGTTAAGACAACATGAACCATATCCATAGAAATCCTCATCCTGGCTAGCATTCTATAAGATTCAACTACCAATAAAGGGGGAGGGGAGACAGTCCAGGCAGAAGGTGTAAAAAGCGTAACCTTAAACTACTGACACTGGCTGGTAAATACCAGATTCAGAATTGGTCCCCCCCCCAGTGTTCTATTGTCCAGGGAGACCCAGGAGGTCCCCAAAACAATGTAGACAATTGCCAAAATACTTGATTACCTGCCAGAGCTAAAAGGTAAGACCCTATTGCTAAAGACAGCATAGGTTGCTGTCACAGAACATTGGAATACCATGCTGGAACTGAAAGGGAAACTAGCTCCTCCTTGATAACCCTCATAGAGCCGGAAAGCCCTATGTATGGGAGCTGCTGGAGGACAGTGGTCACTAGCAAGATGAATAAGCAGGGGACCCTGCAGACTATAAAGTCAACCAGCCAAACAAAAAGTACACACTCATGCAATAGTGACACATAGCCTCTATGTGTAACCAGCTGTTTTCTGATTGGTCATGAGGCTACTCAGTGGGAGAGAATTCATACCTGGTACTGGAAACCAAGTCAGAATTCCATTGTCAGGAAACCCATAGACCTCAGAAAGAAGCCCCCACTGCTCTCTGGAGAAGAAGAGTGGGTCTCCACACCAAAAATATCTTCAATAACTTTGCATATCCCCTTTAACACAAGCTGCTCTTAGTTGGAGAATCTGCTTTATTTTACAAATGGTAGAGAAAATAGAATAGAGCCAAGATCCATCGATAAGGCAAGAAGACAGCAGGCTGCCCATCATGAAATATACCACCTGTACTACAACGCCGGGGTCCAGAAGAAATTTCAGTGGAAGCAGTGACATGAATATTGCTCCTAGTGCTAGTCTGACAACAAGCTCCATGGTGATGGTGACAGACATGGTGACCAATCAAATCCTGTCAAAGCAGAAATCCAGAGGCTATAGAAACTCAACACTAAGTCAGACTGACAATAGGCCTGCCATAGCCCAGAAACGTAGAGGAGGGGGTAGAAAGATTGTAAAAGCCACAAAGTAGGTAGGAATACCTGATGCATGGTCCCAAACTGCTACCCCATAGGGACTGAATGGGCCCCACAGTAAGTACCATAACCCCAGTGAAGGGTTCCACCAGGATAACAGGAGACAGGGCAAGGAGACATATAAGTATATCCTGTTATAATATACATAAAATTAAATTTTAAAAATTGTCACTTGAAAATTAGCTATTTCCATATACTAAGAATATATCTGGAGTTCATTTACAGTGGCTGGAGTCCCTGGCAAGCCCATTCTGTCTCTCTCTCTGTCTCTTTCTCTCTCTCAAATAAATAAATAAATAAAATATATTTTTAAAAATTCTTAGGAGAAAACATAGGGGGATGACATTGGATTTGACAGCGATTTCATGGACAGACAACAAAATGATAGTAAGAGTTGGGGAAGATGACTCGGTGGTTAAAGATACTTGCTTGATAAGTCTGTTGGCCTGGGTTTGATTCACTATCACCCATGTAAAGCTGGACACAGTGTGGTCTGATACTTTTTTTGCAGCAGCAAGAGACCCTGGGTACAGCCTTACACATTTGTATGCAGATAAATAAATAAATTTAGAAAACAACAAAAAATAGATAATATTTAATTTATTAAAATTATTCTAAAGACATCATCAGCCAGGGTCAAAATATAAACCATAAAAGAAAACCTTTTCTTTTTTTTAATTTTTTTAAAAATTTATTTATTTGAGAGTGACAGACACAGAGAGAAAGACAGATAGAGGGAGAGATTGAGAATGGGTGTGCCAGGGCTTCCAGGCTCTGCAAACGAACTCCAGACGCATGCGCCCCCTTGTGCATCTGGCTAACGTGGGACCTGGGGAACCGAGCCTCGAACCGGGGTCCTTAGGCTTCACAGGCAAGCGCTTAACCGCTAAGCCATCTCTCCAGCCCAGAAAACCTTTTCAATCAACATATCATACAGGGGACTGAAATCCAGAACTTCTTCAATTCAATAGCACCAAACACCAAGAAAAATGGACCAAAGACCTGAGCAGGCATTTGTAGTACATGACTTCAGGTTGCTGTGATGAACTTCCAAACCAGGCACAGTTTATAGGAGGAATGGAATTTATTTGAAGTTTGAAAATGCAGGAGAAGTTCCATAATGGCTGAAGAAGCTGACTCCCCTTTCACAGATCTACACATAGTGAGAAAAGCAAACACCACCAGCACACTTGAGAAATCCTGGGCAAAATTGAAGCACTCTGAATATCTTAGGCTGGAAATCAGATCCACCCCCAAACACCTAAGGACTGGATGCTAGGATCTATCCACAGTGACACCTCTTCCAGCCAGGCAGCTGGAAATCCAAGAAGCTTTAATAAAACTGAATCTATTGGGGGACATACATTCAAACTACCAAAGCCTTTCTCTAAATATATACAAATGATCAATAAGTACATGAAAAGATGGTTAACATCCCAGAGTCATTAGATAGGCAAATCAGACCCACACTGACCTAATATTTTACATCTATTAGAATGGCTATGTTTTAAGATGGAAGAGTGAATCTATGGGGTAGAGAGGTAGCTTAGAGGTTAAGGTACTTGCCTATGAAGCCCAAGAACCCAGGTTCGACTCCCCAGAACCCACGTAAACCAGATGCACAAGGTGGTGCATGCATCTGGAGTTCATTTACAGTGGCTGGAAGCCCTGGTGTACCCATTCTCTCTGTGTTTCTTCTCTCTATCTCTCAAATAAATAAATGAAGCCAGGCATGGTGGTGCATGCCTTTAATCCCAGCACTCAGGAGGCAGAAGTAGGATCGCTGTGAGTTCAAGGCCACCCTGAAACTACAAAATGAATTCCAAGTCAGCCTGGGTAGAGTGAGACTTTACCTCCAAAAACGAAAATAAATAAATAATATATATATATATATATATATATATATATATATATATATATATATATATATATATATATATATATTTTAAAGTGACTATCCAGTTTCAAATTAACATTTTTTTAAAAAATTGTTTAGTTTTATTGGCACACAGAACATTAGATTTCCTTATGTTATGTTTCAAAGACATTTTATTGTTTTTCTTCAAAGTTTTCTGTTTCTTCCCCTCCTACTTGATGCCATGCCCTGCCATAGCTTCCTTTCCACTTTCATACTATATTTTCCCTTTTGTTCTCACTTCTTTTCTCATCACCTCTTGTTACTGTTGGGTGGTCTCCTATCTTGATTCATGGTCTATGCTCTCACATCTTCTTATTTACTTATGCACAAATATGAAAAATGAGGATCCACATATGAGAGAGAAATTATAATTTGTCGTTCTGAGCCTGACTTACCTCACTTAGTATATCTTTTTCAACTCCACCCATTTTCCTGCAAATTTCATAATTTCATTTTACTTTATAGCTGAATAAAATTCCACTGTGTAATATGTGCCACACTTGCATTAACCAGTCATCAATGGAGGGACATCTATTTTGATTCCATTGTGAATTCTAGTATGAACTGAATAGCAATGAACAATGATGTGCAAGTAATTCTGTGGTGGGATAGTGTTATTTGGGTATATGCCCAGGAGTGGTATAGATATGTAATATGGATATTTAATTTTGAACTTTTTGAGAAACATCCACAATAATTTCTATAGTGGCTATATAAGCAGTTTCACAACAGTGAAAAAGGGTCCCCCTCCTCTTCCCATAAGGTTGCCAGCATTTGTTGTCATTAGTTTTCTTGATGATAATCATTCTGGCTGGGTTGAGATGAAATATCAAGGTATTTTTAATCTGTAATTTCCTGATGGCTGAGGATGTTGAAGATTTTTTTTTTTTTACCATATCTGTTGGCCATTTGTGTTTCTTTTTCTGAGAACTTTCAGTTCATTTAACTATCCCCTTTATTCATTGGCAGGTAGGGTATTTTTCAGTGTCTCATTTTTACAGTTCTTTTTAGGTTCTGGATATTAACCTCCTGTCTGAGAGGCAGATGGCAATGATTTTTCTGTCATTCTTTCTTTTTAAAATTATTAATTTATTTGAGTGAGTGAGAGGAGAGAGAGAGAGAGAGAAAATGAACAGGTACACTAGGGTCTCTAGCCATTGCAAACAAACTGTAGATACATGTGCCACCCTGTGCATCTGGCTTTATGTGGGTACTGGGGAATCGAACCTGGGTTCTTTGGCATTGTCAGCATACACCTTAACCACTAAGCAACCTCTCCAGCCCTTCTGTCATTCTTTCTGTAGGCTTTCTGTTTGTTTTCCTGATAGTTTCATTTGCTATGCAGAAACATTTTAATTTCAGAGTCCCACTTATTGATTCTTGGAACTATTTTCTGTGCTACCAGAGAGCTACTCAGAAAATTCTCATTTATTCCTATAACTTGCAGGGTATCACCTATGTTTTGTTTTAGTATTTTCACTACTTATGGTTTTATTTTAAAATTTTAAATTAAATTCTATAATGTCTCCTCTCTCTTAATAAGCATCAATATTATTTTATGGGCTCTGTGATAGAAATATATCAGTTAGTAAACAATTACACAAGATATTTTCATCTGGGGCTGGAGAGATGGCATAGCAGTTTAGGGTGCTTGCTTTCAAAGCCTGATGGCCTGAGTTCGATTCCCCAGTACCCTCAAAAGTCAGAATCACAAAGTGGCACATGCGTTTGGAGTTTGTATGCATTGACAGGAGGCCATGGTGTGCCCATACTCTCTCCCCACCACATAAATACATAAATATATATCTTTTAAAAAATCACTTTATCCATGTAGGCAGAAATTTTTCCGTTAAAAGCAGAATAGGCAAGCAGGCCCCAGCACCCCGCCCACTAGGCCTGTGTGGGAGATGACAGTCTGTGCCTGGCAGGAAGCAATCTCTGGCATCTTGCCCACATAGCCCACATGATAGAAGCCAGATAGAACCCTGGTTCTGAAAAGGTCCTGGGCAGGCCCTGGCATCCAACCAACCAGGCCCACACAGGAGATGCCACCCAGAACCAGGAAAGAAGCAGATCCTGGAATCCAGTCAATCAGGCCCACTCAGGAGATGCCAAATAGTTGGGTGAGGAGTAAGCTCTAGAGGCTATATAGTGAATATCAGGTAAGCCTTAGAGTGATACCCTACCTTGACTCCCCCCACAAATCCTAAGTTTACAGTAACCTAATGATGTAAGTTAAGGTACTAGTAAAACAACAAGAAGTCAATATCCAATGCGGTAGATGGCAAGAAATAATAAAGATTAAGGCAGAAATTAATGAAATAGAGACTAAGTACATAATACAAAAAACTCAAGAGTTGGCTCCAAAAAAGTAAAAGGTTGACAAACCCCTAACCAAATTAACCAAGAGTAAGTGACAGAAAATCAAAATAAATTAAAAAAAAGAAGCTGGATGTGGTAGTGCATACCTTTAATCTTAGGACTCAGGAGGCAGAGGTAGGGGGATCATTGGAGTTTGAGGCCACTCTGAGGCTTTATAGTGAATTCCAGATCTGTCTGGGCTACAGCGAGACCCTACCTTGAAATAAAGAGAAAAAAGAAAAAAAAAGAAAACCAAAATAAATAAAAATAGAGACAAAAAGGGGTTGTTACAAAAGATCTGGGTGAAAAGCCGGGCGTGGTGGCGCACGCCTTTAATCCCAGCACTCGGGAGGCAGAGGTAGGAGGATCGCCATGAGTTCAAGGCCACCCTGAGACTACAGAGTTAATTCCAGGTCAGCCTGGACCAGAGTGAGACCCTACCTCGAAAAACAAAACAAAACAAAACAAAACAAAACAAAAAAAGAGATCTGTGTGAAATCTAAAAGATCATTCAGGAATGCTATGAATTCCAAAATCTGCAAAATCTTGAAGAAATGGATGAATATTACACATAAAAATTGAGCTAGGGATGGAGAGATGGCTTAGCAGTTAAGGTGCTTGCCTGTAAAACCTAAGGACCCCTATTGACTCTCCAGATCCCACATAAGCAAGATACAAAAAGGTGAGGCAAGCGCAATATCACAAAATGCCCACTAGGTGGCACAAGCATCTGGAGTTTGATTACAATGGCTGAGGCCCTAGCACACCAATTCTCTCTCTCTCTCTCTCTCTCTCTCTCTCTCTCTCTCTCTCTCTCTCTCTAGCTCTCTCTCTAAAATATTTAAAAAATATTAAAAACATTGAAGCTAAACAGACCCATACAAGCAATGCTTCTCTGAACAAAGAAAAGCCCAGGTCCAGAGAAATTCACAGTCAAATTCTATCAAACATTTTTTGTTGTTTATTTTTAGTTATTTATTTGAGAGCGACAGACAGAGAGAAAAAGAGGCAGAAAGAGACAGACAGAATGGGCATCCCATGGCCTCCAGCCACTGCAAACGAACTCCAGATGCATGCGCCCCCTTGTGCATCTGGCTAACATGGGTCCTGGGGAATCGAGCCTCGAACCAGGGTCCGTAGGCTTCATAGGCAAGTGCTTAACTGCTAAGCTATCTCTCCAGCCCCCCTACCAAACTTTTAAGGAAACTCTACTATCAACATTTCTCAAACTGTTAAACAAAACAGAAATGGAAGAACTATAACCAAATTCATTCCATGAAGCCAACATTATCCTAATATTGGATAAAGACAAAACAAACCTAAAAAGGAAACTACAGACCAATTTCTCTGATGAACATAGACACGAGTATTCTCAACAAAATACTTGCAAACCAAATTCTAGAATGCATTAACAAAATTACACATCATGACCAAGTTGGTTTCATCCCAAGGATGCAAGGTTTTCTCAACATATTCAAATCAACAAATGTAATTCTCCATATAAATAAACTCAAGGAGAAAAATCATACAATCATCTCCATAGTTTCAGAAAGATATTTTACAAAGTTCAACATACCTTCATGATGGAAGTGTTATAAAATTTAAGAATATATAGAAGAGTGCTTGCTTTGGCAGCACATATACTAAAATCGGAATAATACAGAGAAGATTAGCATGGCCCCTGCTCAAGATTGACATGGAAATTCATGAAGCATTCCATATTTAAAAAAAGAATGGACAGCAGAGGGCTGAAGAGATTGCTCAGTGGTTAAGGCACTTGCCTGCAAAGCCCAAGGACCCAAGTTCAGATCCCCATCCACATATGCACAAGTGGCACATATATCTGGAGTTCGTTTGTAGTGACTAGAGGCCCTGGCATGCCCATTCTTTCTCTCTCCCATTCCATCTGCCTCTCTCTCTTTCACTCTCAAATAGCCAAATAAAATATTTTGGGGAAAAAGGGTTCCTTTCCACTGAGCGGATCTGTTCCAAGAGCAGTTGGTTACCCACCATGGTTGTGTGCCACTATTGCACTTGTGTGAGCATCACATCAGGTTATTTATTTCTGAGTAGCTTAGACCTCGAGTTGTTTGGACAGATGTTGGCCAGTTTCCCCCAGCAACTCATGTAGCACCTTCTAGCACAGACAGGCTATCTGGGGACTGGCTCTCCTCCAGATTCCAGCCAGGTGTCTCCATGTTCTGTACCGACCATTTATGGTGTCTTCAGCAATAGTGTATTACCATTAACCTCTGGTGGGTTGTCAAGTGCTCTGGCAGAAGTCTGTCTTCTTTTGGGAAGCCTTGTAGGTCTCTCTGATCAATAGCTCATTGTGGGTATAAACCACACCCTCATACTGGGACTTATATACCAGTTGTCAAGAGAAAAGAAAGAAGAAAAAGAAAGAGAGAGAGAAAGGAAAGGAAAGGAAAGGAAAGGAAAGGAAAGGAAAGGAAAGGAAAGGAAAGGAAAGGAAAGGAAAGGAAAGGAAAGAAAAGGAAAGGAAAGGAAAGGAAGAGAAAGAAACATGAGAAAATTAAGGTTAGGCTTTGTCTCACCCTCTCCAGGGCCCTATGATTCAGGTGTCTGGAACTGAGAAACAAGTCAGAATCATATCCAGATAATGAGTTTGCTCTCCAATATCAAGCTCCCACCAACCTTGGGCTATAAGAGAGCCTACACCCATTAAATTCTATCTAAACTAACATGGTTATCTGATTTAACCTGTGCTGACTTCACTCTCCGTTGAAGAATCTGCTTCTCTTTTTCAGATGGAAGCAGGACCCAAGGGGAGAAATAGCCCATTGTACTGCACCAGGGCCCTAGCTAAAACCATAGAGGAACTGGAGAAATGAGCACAAGTGCTGCTTTCTTAGTGAACCTGCTATCATCACAAGGGTGAAAGAGATAGACACTGACAGTCAACTCCTACCAAATGAGAGATCCAGAGATAGAGAGGCTCCTAAGAGCCCATCACTGAAGTAGACTTAAAACAAACCCAACATGGCTCAGCAAATTTCACAGGAGCGGGGATGGAAAAATTGTTAGAGCCACAATTTCGAATGTTGTGTACAGATTACCTTTGCCAATCCAGAAGAATAGAAGTCTATCCAACACTGGGTATTTTATTTCTTTTTCAGAGTCATAGAGTTTTCTTTGTAGAGGGCTTTCATGACTTTTGTGAGGCTTATTCCTAGGTACTTAGGTTTTAGGACCTATTGATAATGGGATATTTTCATAATCCCTCAGCAAGTTTATTTTTGGAATATATGAAAGATACTGGTTTTGTATCCTGCAACTTTGCTTAAAGTGTTTATAAAATCTATGAGTATATTGGTAGAGTTGATCTCCAGGAACTGGTGTTTGTCCTGGATTTCTGTCTTGCTGTAACCTGATTTTTTTTTTTTTTTGCTATGCCCCCAGTACTCCATTTTGGAATGGGAATGTTTACTCTACGCTACTGTATACTAGAAATATGTAAGATTATTTTTTAAAATATTTATTAATTTCATGTGTGGGGAAGGTGTTCCAGGGTCTCTTACCACTACAAACAAATGTTAGGCACAAGTGCCACTTTCTGGCATCTGATTTACTTGAATAGCTTGGGAGTTGAACCTGGACTGGCCAGTAGACTTTGCAAGAAAACACAATTAAGTGCTGTTCCAAGTAAATTTACAGTAAAAATTGGGTATCACAAATATACTCCTTATCAACTTGACACCCAACCATATGTCTTTATGCCATACTTAATTTCCAAGTAAAGACAATAACAAGGTCATAATTCCACCTAACATTATATAACAATTCTATGTACAACTAGAAATGCATGATTCTTTATTCTCAAAATTATGGCAAAGTCCCTTAAAGAATGCTTAGTTTAAGTATCCCATAACTTAAATATAACATAGATTTAACAAGTAATTAATGATTTTTATTTTTTTATTAATTAATGATTTTTATCTCAATCAATATTGCATAGTAAATAAATAACAAAAAAAACATAAGATTCTTAGCTGGGTGTGGTGGTGCATGCCTTTAATCCCAACAGAGTTAGAAGGACTGCTGTGAGTTCAAGGCCATCCTGAGACTACAAAGTAAATTCCAGTTTAGCCTAGGATAAAAGGACACCCACCTCAAGAAAAGATTCCTCTGAATATATGCGCACATATACACAAAGATGCTTAACAAACTAGGACAGAAACATGCATGGAATCTGCAATCCTCACTTCTGCAACCATTCACATGGCCTTCACTGGTATTTGTAACTAACTTCTCCCCATTCTGTATTTCCTTCATCTCATCAAGCACCTCAGCCTATCTTGGTTCTTTACTTGTAGGGGTGACCCACACCTTCATTCCTGAAAGGTCTATATCATTCATTACCCTGCCTTGATTGTATTGCTGCAGTTTCATACTGACCTTAATCACAGGGCATGGTAATACCAAAATGCAACTTAATGGCTCTCCTGTACTCTAAACATACTCGTCCTCCCCAATGTGGATAAGCAGTTTGATTTCATTTCGGTGGTCTAGACCAATCACCCCTGCTAGCATTATAACTCTTTTATTAGCCTGTTGACTCAAGGACATCAGGAGCCCAAAGTGGCTAGGGGGAAGTCTTAGATTCTAGTTCAATGGAATGTTTATTGTACTTCTTGGGAGAAGCTTTCCTCCTTGTGGGAAACCACGATTTCTCAGCCACCACAGTATAAGGTTGTGGGAACAGGAAGCAAGTATTTCACTAAGGGGTCATGATGATGTTGAATGGAACCATTCCCATTTCTCCCCCTTGATTCCTGGACCTGTGGAATGTGGCTATAAGGAGAACAGTACCATTCTGTGAATACTGATTCAGAGGGACAAAGCCTTATGAAGAACCCTTGCAAAGCTCTCCAAGATATTGCCATACATTTGAGATATAATTATGTCCCTAATGTCATTACATTAAGACAGCTGCTTCAGGATTGTGGAGAACATGGTAAGACCAGTGAATTCCATGTGGATAAGCCCACTGCCCCACTTCTTTGACTTTGAAGTGAGTTCACTGGTCAGAAGGAATGCTCGGTGGAATACCATTACTGTGGATAAGGCATCCTGTAAGTACAAGGATGGTAGTATTGTTAAAAGCATTACATGAAAGAAAGGCAAATCCATATCTAGAATAAGTATCTATTACATCCATGAAGGAAATAGTCTAGTGTAGTCAGTCTTCTGGCATATTGTTGGATGGCCACCCAGGGCACAGTACCATATTAGGGCCACAAATGGTATTGGTCTCTGATGCTGGAAGAACTGGCATTGAGCAGCAAAACCAAGCCAGCCTTGGTTACTGAGCCCCTTTTCAATAGGTCATCTTATATATTTTATTATTAAAGTTTACCTCTGGGCTGGAGAGATTGCTTAGTGGTTAAACCACTTGCTTGTGAAATCTGAGAACCACGGTTTGATTCTCCAGGTCCCACGTAAGCCAGATGCATGGTAGCACATGCATCTGGAGTTCGTTTGCAGTGGCTGGAGTCCCTGGCATACCCATTCTATCTCTCTCTCTCTCCCCCCTTCTCTCTCTGTCTCTAATAACCAAATAAATCTCTTTAAAAAAAAGTTTACCTCTACTGAGGCCACCTTTCCATGAGCATTTCCATAGAACACAAGTATATTTACATCCACTATGCATTTGGAGAGGAGTATCCACAGATAACACTCCACATGTCTTTCTTACCATGTTCCCAATTGAGTTCCTTCCAAGTCCAGCCAAACTACTGGCTGCAGTTTATGAATCAATATATATTCACACATCTGTATATATTTTATTCTAAAAACAGAGCACAATCCTGTGCCCCACCCAAAGTTCTGCCCATTGTGAAGCTTTCCCTTCACCACTGACTTTCAGGATTGTCTCAGAGAGGGACTATAATGACTAGGGAAACAACTCCCATGAGACCACAGAGATGTATGTTTAGGGATAGAAGGCATCACAACAGTAATAGGAACCATAAGTATTTGGGCAACTCTTTTTTTTTTTTTTTTTGAGGCAGACTCTCACTCTAGCCCAGGCTGACCTGGAATTCACTCTCACTTTTTAGTCTCAGGGTGGCCTCAAACTCACGGCAATCCTCCTACCACTGTCCCTCAAGTGCTGGGATTAAACGCATGTGCTACCATGCCTGGCTTTGGACAACTCTTTCAAGCAACTTAATTTTGCCTTCGGGGCATGCTCAGGATGACTCACCTATGTACCACTTCCACTTAATTATGGCCTCCTGCTGTGCAGACCAACTTTATGGATTAGTGGATTAGACAACACCTAGCTCTTGATGGGCAACTCAGAATACCTGGTAACTTGGTGGCCCATTGTTCAGTGTTTAGTTTCTACTTTGGCTCAATAGCAGACCAAGGGCAGTATCTCAAAGGGTGAATAATTGCATATAACAGTGGAACCTTGCTCCAAAATTCCAAGTGCCTGCACTGTAACTCAGCAATAGGGGCCAGTGAAAGGTTCTAAACAACATAACTAATTGATACTGACACCTAAAGTACCATCAGGTCTGCTGTATCATATGGTCCAAAGTGTCTGAACTGTCTGTAAAGTGGCCTGGGCCTATTGAAGAGCCTTGACCTGTTTTGGGTTCCACTGAAAACTAGTAGCTTTCTGAGAAACTTTACCAAGTTACTTAGGGTAACACACAAAAGTAAGGAATGTGCTGCCTACAAAAACCAAATAAGCCTGCCAGGCATTGTGCTTTACTTTCTTAGTGATAGGTAGGGCCAAGAGCAATAAATTATTTTTCACTTTTGAAGGAGTATTTCTGTAAGCCCCATACCACTGAACTCCAAGAAATTTCACTGAGGTATAAGGCCCTTGAGTTTTGGTTTGGTTTATTTCTCATCCTCTAATTGATATATGCTGTACCATCAAGTCTTGAGTACTTTTTACCTTCTACTCACTTGGTCCAATCAGAATAATATCATCATTTTATTACACAAGTGTTATAAATGGGGGATGGGACAGGCAATCAGTGAACTAAATTATGACACAAGGCTGGACAATTAAAAGAGCTTAGAGGTAAAACAGAAAAGATGTTATGGTGGTTTGGTTCAGGTGTCCCCCCCATAAACTTAGGTGTTCTGAATGCTCCCAGCTGAAGAAGATTTGGGAGTTAACGCCTCCTGGAGGCAGTGTATTGTTGGGGGTGGGCTTATAGGCATTATAGCCAGTTTCCCCATGCCAATGTTTGGCAGACTCTCCCACTCCTGTTGTCCATCTTATGTTGGCCAGGGGGTGATGTCCACCCTCTGCTCATGCCATTATTTTCCCCTGCCATTGTGGAGCTTCTCCTTGAGACTGTAAGCCACAATAAACCTTTTTTTCCCACAAGCTGCTCTTGGTCATGTATTTTCTGATTGCAACAGATGTAATGCTCACCTTTCCAACTGAAAGCACACTGCTTCTGTTGGTCCTTATGAGCAGGTATGGAGAATAAAGCATTTTCAAGATCAGTAGCTGCATACCAAGTACCAGGAGATGTGCTAATCTGCTCAGGTATGGAAACCACATTTGGTACAACAGCTGCAATGAGAGTAACTACTTGATTAAGTTTCTGATAGTCAACTGTCCATTTCCACAAAATCCTTCATGGGTATGGGCCAAATAGTATATTCAAAGGCAGATGTGTTGGCAACCTGCATCCCTGCATCTTTTAACTCCTTGATTGTGGCACTAATCTCTGTGATCCCTCCAGGGATGTATACAATCTTGTTTTTGGTTTGCTTTTCCCTGCCAGGGGCAGCTCAAATGACTTCCATTTGGCCTTTCCAACCATAATAGCCCTCATTCCACAGGTCAGGGGACCAAGTAGGAGTTCTATCAAGTTTGTCCTATCTACCTATATAATCTAATCTCCCTATCTATATCTGTCTGTCTGTCTGTCTGTCTGTCTATCTATCTATCTATCTATCTATCTATCTATCTATCTATCTATCTATCATCTATCATCCTCTTTTTCCTCCTATTCCTCCTCCTCTTCTCATTCTTTCTCTCTATTCATCATCATCATCTCCCAATTTCTGGGATTGAGAATGTAATTGCAAGATGAATTTGGGAACTTATTGCATACATTGTTAGTAGAACTTTGGCTACAATTCCAATTGATCATCTGACCTCCATTAGCTTCTACTTTACCTAGAGAGCCATGATACTTTTTGAGGTCTCTGGGAGTCAGTGCCTATTTGGCCTCAAAACATCTGATTATTTTCTTTTCCTCAAAGTATTTATCCTAGTAAAAGACCATAGTCTTCTTTGGGAAAGTATGAGAGAAAGATTAATATTAAAATTTTTCAGGCAGGAGATATGGCTCATTAGTTAAGATGTTTGCCTGCAAAGCCCAAGGATCCAGGTTCAATTCCCCAGTACCCATATAAAGCCAGATGTACAAAGAGGCACATGCATCTGGAGTTCATTTGCAGTGGCTAGAGGCCCTGATACACACATTCTATTTATCTGCCTCCCTCTATCTCTCTTTCTCTCGCTCAGTAAGTCAATAAATAATTAAATAAATATTTCTTAACAAAACTTTTCAGTATTACAGCAAGGTCCTTCACCAACGGAATTGGCCTACCTGTCTTTCAAGGGATTCTGGATCTGTAAAGTGGTTCAAAGATAGAAACTGGTTAAGGGATTGTGATTCTCTGTTGCTGATTCAAGGTAGACTTTTCTTCACTTTCTCTAGGAATTTTCTGCTTATAAATATTGAACAAGAACTTAGCTGGCTTCCTGTATATTTCACTTTTGTAAACATCATGACTAAGTAGCTAGTGTCAAAGGTCTACATGAATCAAATACAAACATTGCTTTTCGTATACTGTCCATTTATAGTAAGTTCTCCAATTAAATGATTCAATATAGCCACTTGATCCTTATTACTCTGGGATCCAAATACACCTTTTACATTTAAGTTATCAAATTGAGCAGTGAAGGTTCTCACTGTAAGGTGTGGCATACATAGAAAAATGATAAAAGATCTCTTCATGTATGCTGATGTTCCTATAACAAATCTATATCTGATGGAATAAGTAAAGGAAAGGCATATCTTCTGAATCTCCCATCATGGATAATTAGTCTTTACATAGCAAATCCACTCTAGCATGCTGATTTCACTGAGCCTTTGAATTGCTTCTTTAACATTAAACAAGGAATATCAGGCATCTTCAACTCACTCATAATAGATTATCTATTGACCTACACTTCAGCCAACAAATTTTAAAAAATAAAACTCTTAGCTGGGTGTAGTAGCACATGCCTTTAATCCCAGTACTTGGGAGGCAGAGGTAGGAGGATTGGTGTGAGTTCGAGGACACCCTGAGGCTCCATAGTGAATTCCAGGTCAGCCTGGGCTAGAATGAGACCCTACTATGAAAAAAACAAAAACAAACAAAAAAACAAAAACAAAAACAAAAAACCTCTTCTTAGCTTTTATAATTGCATGACCTACAACACTGAAACTAGGATCTTTGCCTAATGGGCCTACATCAATAAACTCAGTCTTATTTAGTTTTATATTCTTTATCCCATCATTCCACATCCTTAAAATATATACCTACACATATTTTCCATATTTTCTTCTTATATGAGTTAGAAAACACAACTTTATTTTGAGACA
Source organism: Jaculus jaculus (assembly GCF_020740685.1). Classification (NCBI taxonomy): domain Eukaryota; kingdom Metazoa; phylum Chordata; class Mammalia; order Rodentia; family Dipodidae; genus Jaculus; species Jaculus jaculus. The sequence continues at coordinate 57,918,578 of NC_059125.1, read as the reverse complement.
TAGCATACCTCCACATGGGTTACACTTTCTACCACATTTCTAGGGTTATAGAGGCAATTATGATTGGGTACTGAGTGGCTTCATCATTATCTTGACTGGTATATTCATAGAATGTCATTGCTAGTTCCAGAGACAGTGCAAAATTAGTTCTCTCAGGCAAGAACAGAGAGGGCTGTATTGCAGGATGTGGGACTAGGGACCCATCCTCTATCAAGGGTGAGGACACTGGTTCCTCAGGCAAAATAAGCCAATCAGAATGAGAGTTCAATACCTTCAGCTTCCTCAGGGTCTTCCCATACATTTTAAATTTTTTTTTTTTATTTGAGAGCAACAGACACAGAGAGAAAGACAGGTAGAGGGAGAGAGAGAGAATGGGCACGCCAGGGCTTCCAGCCTCTGCAAACGAACTCCAGACGCGTGCGCCCTCTTGTGCATCTGGCTAACGTGGGACCTGGGGAACCGAGCCTCGAACCGGGGTCCTTAGGCTTCACAGGCAAGCGCTTAACCGCTACGCCATCTCTCCAGCCCTTCCCATACATTTTAACCCAAGATACAGGGTCCCACTTTCTTCTGATCAGTGCTCTAACTTAAACCTTAACACCCTTCAAGGGTGGTACTTGAATTTGCATTGTAAGTCTGACAATCATATGATGAAGGCTTGGATTTGGCTGCCAGGGGAAAAGTTCCTTCCAGGGAACACTTAGAAATCTTAGATTCTTTATGCATACCTCAACTTGAGAAATTTCATCTCTGAGCTCATTATTTTCCTTTGCCACTTTAAACAGACTCACTATTATAGTATTTTTTTCCTACAAATAATCAGCAGTTTTTATATAGAATTACTAAACCTTGGTCATCACAAGAGATGAATTAGGATCATCAAATGCATCTATCTATCTTATATAGTTCTTGAAATATTTCATACAATGGATTATCAATGTTTTCCCTGCTACCAGGAGTGTGTTTAATACTATAGGTTTAGTTGAGTTGGTAAGCCAATTCCAAATACCATCAAATGTACTAGAGAAATTATTCTTTGCAATTTTATTTCTCTAGAACCATTCCTAGTACCACAGTTTATATTAATGAGGGCTCTCTAGAGGAATAGAACCAACAGAATGAACATATGTTACAAAGGGGACTTATTTGGTTGACTTACATAATACAGGTTGAACACTCCTCCAATGGCTTTCTGCAGGCAGTAGAGTCTGAGAATCTGTTAGGTGCTTGGTCCACAGGACATGGCAGTCCCAGTCTGGTGCAAAAGGCCTGGAGGTTTCCTGAAGAGACACTGGTCTGCAGGCCACACTGGAGGAAAGGCCAAAGAAGATGGGTTGCAAAGTCAGTGAAGAATGGCAACAATAGGGTAGATGCACTCACCAGCAAAATGTAAAAGCAAGCAGGGACAAACAAAGGGATGTTCCTCCCTGCTCCCCTGGACCTCTTTATATATAGGCTGCCACAGGAAACTCTGACCATTCTCATTCTTCACCATTCAGTCTTCCCTTAAAATGTGTTCACAGGCCTTCCCACAAGGCATGTTTCTTCTTCATACCTGATCCAAGTTAAGTTGACAATAGAAATTAACTGTCACAGGCAATATCATTGCCAATATTTTAAAACTTTTTTTGATTTTTTGAGGGAGGGTCTCAATCTGGCTCAGGCTGATCTGGAATTAACTATGTAGTCTCAGGTGGCCTCGAACTCATGGTGATCCCCCTACCTCTGCCTCCTGAATGCTGGAATTAAAGGTGTGTATCACCACGCCTGGCAAAACTTGTTTTATTTTTTATGCCATTCTGACTTAAGTTAAATAGAAAGTCAATATATTTTTAATTTTCATTATTGTGACGGTTAGTGATAATGGAAATTTTACATATGTTTATTGGACATTTATATTTCATGTTTGAAGACCTATACATACATTTCATTAGTCCACTTATTGATTGGGTTGTTTGGTTTGATAGTATTTAGTGTTTTGACTTCTTCATCTGTGGTAAGTATTAATCATCTTCCAGATATGTAGTAAGCAGAGATTTTTCTCCTATTCTATAGGCTGTCCCAATATATTTGTCCTTTTGTATCTAATTTATTAATAAAATAATCTTTAGTTCCATTCAATTGTTTCCTATGTGCAAAAGTCATTTTTGTTTATGAAATTCATGACTGGTTAGAGTACTTTCCAGAAAGTCCTTACATATGCCTATATCTTAAAATCTTTTTGCTAATTTTTCCTCTTACCATTTCAGGGTTTCTGGTCTTATATTAATGTCTTTGTTCTATTTTGAAATGATCTTCATACATAATGATTTCTAGGATGCTTGACAAAAATCAGATGCTTTTTGGTTTATATATGTGTTGTATCAGTTACTTTCTCAGTGTTTGGACAAATATACAAACAAAAACTTATGGAAGGAAAATGGTTTAATTTATATTTCAGTTCCAGAGGGTAGAGTCTATCATATTTGGGAAAGAATAGCAGGGGTAGGAAGCTGGCTCACACTGAACAATAGCAGGGACAGAGAACAGCAATCAGGTTAAGGCTGTAACACCTCAAAACCCACCCCACTGACACACTTCATCCAGCAAGTCTCTACCTCCTAAAAATTCTACAACCTTTCCTAACAGTGTCACCAGTTGGGGATTAAGTAGTCAAATACATTAGGCTATGGAAGCCATTTTACATTTAAATAACCACATTTTGCCCTGGTCCCTATAGATTCACAGACATCTCATGATACAAAATGTATTCAATTAAATTTGTTAAGTTCTAGTAGTCATTACCAGTCCCAAGTATGTTCAAAAGTACAAACTTCAAGGTCTCATCTGAGACTCAAGGCAGTCTCTTTAATTGTGAGCTCTTTAAAACAAAAACACAAATTCAAAAATTACATACTTTCAATATATAATGGCATACAATAAACCTTTCCATTCCAAAATGGAGGAATGGGGGCACAGTAAGGAAAGATAGGAGCAAAGCAAGACTTCAAACCAGCAAGGCAAATATCAAGTCCTACAACTCCATATCCAATATCTGAGACTCACAAAGAAATCACCTGGACCACATAATACTTGGGTAGCTCTACTTCTTCAGCTGTGCTACCTGTACTCTCTGCCTCACAGGCTGAATCCTCCTTGAGCCCCATAGCTTTTCTTGGCAGATTTCCATATTTATCCCATCTCTATAATCCTGAGGTCTCCATTGCAACTCATGGTTCAATTTCACAGATCCATGCAATAGCCTCACAAGGCATTCTTGCAGAGACTTTAACCTTTCTTCACATCACTTTGACTCAGTAGCTTTCTGCAAATTTATTGTAGTACTCTAGGTCCTCATTAATCTTGTGTCTTTCAAAAGCAATACCCCATGGACAGTACTTCCAAGTTCTGCAGCCAGGTCAGGATGAAATCTGGAACCCATAGAACACAGATGCAGAAGCCTCTGAATGCTGACCTCAAGAAGTAGAGACCTTCAACATTCTTCCCTCAGGCTTTTCCCTTTCAATGGAATTTGTATTCTTCCTATCTTGAGCCTTCATTGTATTGGATCTTGCCCTTAGGGCATCTTTCCTATTGACCCACAATAAAGCAATTGGCTTATGTTTATTGGTGATAATATCTTTAGCAATTTTAGTGCAAGTGGCTGAGGTTTCTGTGCCCATGACTTTAAATTTGGTCACATTTATTTCCCTGCCAAACTGCCACATTTTTCTTATCTTTCAGCTCTTTATTTTGCTCTTTTACTGTACATCTGAAATTAGAGCACCTATAAGAGTCAATGTCACAGACTCAATGTTTTTCTGTCTTGAAATTTCCTCTACCAAAACCATTAAGTTTATTCATTTTAAATTCAACTTCTCTCAAGTTTTCAAGACACGAGAAGGATATAGTCATATTCTTTGCCAGAATATTACATAACTTGTCTCTATCCCAGTTTCCAAGAGAGTCCTTACTCCCCTCTGAAACCTCATGATCTCAGCCTACAAGGACCATATTTCTCCCAGCTTTCTAATTTTTCAAACACTTACCAGAACGGTCCATTAAGCTCTGCTTATAGAATTGTATGATTTCCCTAACCCAAAATTCTAAAGCCTTCCACATTGTTCCTGCAAACTAGATCCAAAGACTACGGTTTATTGCATCAATGACCCATTTCTCAGTACCAATTTTTTATACCAGTAACTTTTTTTTTCAAACTTTTTTGTTTATTTTTATTTATTTATTTGAAAGTGACAGAGAAAGAGATAGAGAGACAGAGAGAGGGAGAGAGAATGGGTATGCCAGGGCCTCCAGCTACTGCAAACAAACTCCAGACACGTGCTCCCCTTGTGCATCTGGCCAACATGGGTCCTGGGGAATCGAGCCTCCAATTGGGGTCCTTAGTCTTCACAGGCAAGTGCTTAACCATTAAGCCATCTCTCCAGTCCTACCAGTAACTTTTTGTTGCTATATGACAAATACCCAACCAGAAGCAACTTATGAAAAGGGGTTTAATTCAACTGAAAGATCCAGTCTATCAAGGTATGTTAAATATTATATAATCAGGAAGTCACCACGTATCATAGCCCAGCAGGGATGAATAGCAAGCAGGTACAGGCTCTAACACCTCAAGGCCCAGTCACATTGGCACATTTTCTCCAAAAAGGCTCTAGATTCTAAAGGCTCCACAAACTTCCCTAACAGTGTCACTAAGTTGGGATTAAGTATTTAAGGCTTTAAGAGTCATTTTACAGTCAGACTACCTGATGGGACCTTTACTGTATCCTACTAATCTATATGTCTGTTTTGTGCTACTACCATCTGTTTTTGTTACTATGGTAATTTGGCATAACTTGATATTAGATATGGTTGATACTTCCAGTACTGTCCTTTTATTCTGAAGACTGCTTTGGGTAGTTAAGAGCATTTTGTAATTCCACCTGAAATTTATGATTTTTTTTTCTATTTCTGTGAAGAATTTCATTGGAATTTTGAGGGTGATGTACCAAACCTGCAGATTACTTTCTGCAGTAAAACCATTTTTACAATATTAATTCTTCCAACCCATGAAAATGAGAGTTTTAATGGTTATTGGTCATATCAACTTGATGGGATTTAGAATAATTGTGGCAAAAAATTTCTGAGCCTGTCTGTGGGGGAATCTCTAGATTAGGTTAATTGAGTAAAGAAGACTCACCTTAAAGGTGGGTACATCATTGTACGGCCTATCAGTCTTCAACATATACAAATAAGAAAGTGAGCTCAGGGCTGGAGAGATGGCTTAGTGGTTAAGGTGTTTGACTGCAAAGCCAAAGGATCTCAGTTTGATTACCCAGGACCCAGGTAATCCAGATGCACAAAGTAGTTGTATATGTCTGGAATTCATTTGCAGTAGCTGGAGACCCTGCCATGCCCATTCTCTCTTTCTCTCTCTGCCTCTTTTTCCTTTGTTTTCTTAAATAAATAAATACATTTTTTTTAAAAAAAGAAAGTGAGCTGAGAATCAGCACCCATCCTTCCCTACATCCTTACTGAAGACACAACATGACCAGCTGCTTCATGTTCCTGTTATCATACCTATCCCACAGTTATGAACTATTACCTTGAATTATAAAACTCCTTAAGTTGCTTTTTTAAGCTATTTTGTCACTGTAACACAAAAGGTAACTAAAGCAGAATATTGGTACCAGGACTTGGGTAATTATACTAATAAACATGACCAGATGATTATTAGGCTCCTGAAACTGTTTTTTTGGTGGGATGTGAAAGTGTTTGAAATTTGGGGTGGAAAAGCCTGCGAATACTGTTAATAGAGCTTAATGGATCCTGGTTGGATCTAGGAAGAATAAGTATTTAATAAGTATTTGGGATTTTATCTAATTCACTTTCATTGAGAACCATTAATGTGCAAATGCTATTGTTTGGAAGGATAAAGTTTCTAGAATTTCCAGTTTGGGAATTGTATATCTGTGATAGCTTTATAAAATATCCACCATATATGTTTATTTGAGATGTTCAAGTAGAACAAGATTGTAATGAGGTTGAGGTGTCATCTTTCACCAATGGATTGGAGTATATAAAGTAGGCAAACCCTCAGTCCACAAGCTGGGACACCAGAAACAATACACAACACCATTCCAAGATAAGAATATTAACTGCAGCAACCATTACTGCTTGGTAGGCACACAATGCAACTATCATAATAGTTAAAAATAGTCATCCCTTGAAATTTAGTACCTATTTGGACATAAAGGAACAAGTACACTATAGTGTTAGTAACATAATAATTACTTAACTTAAAAAAGAAAGGGAAGTAGGCTGAGTAATGGCAGGGATTAGCATTAGATCAAATGAGAAAAAAAATGGGGATGGAAATGTAGAGTGAAGGAGAAATTCAAATATTGTTATGATCCAGAAATTTGAAGTTATGGGAAGTTATAATCAAGAAGTAGGGGGCTGGAGAGGTGGAATAGCAGTTAAGGCATTTGCCTGCAAAGCCAAAGGACTTCAGTTCGATTCCCCAGGGCCCATGTAAGCCAGATGCACAAGGGGGCACATGCATCTGGAATTCATCTGCAGTGACTGAAGGCCCTGGTGTGCCCATTCTCTGTCTCTCTCTCTCTCTATGCCTCTTTCTCTCTCTCTCTCTCCCAAATAAATAAATAAAAATAAAGTTAAAAAAAATCTTAAAGAAGTAGGGCTAGAGGGATTTCTTAGCAGTTAAGGCACTTGCCTACAAAGCCTAAGGACCCGGGTTCAATTCCCCAGTACCCATGTAAGCCAGACGCACAAAGTGGTACATGTTTCTGGATTTTGTATGCAGTGCCTGGAGGCCCAGGAGTACCCATTCCTCTCTCAATGTGCTCCCCTCAAATACATACATACATAAATAAATAAATATTTTTTAAAAAAGAAGTAAAAACACATAGGGATGGGGAAGAGAGAGGGTAATGAAGAGAGGTAGCAATGAAAGGAAAATTATATGGGTTGTATATAGGAAGAACAGTAAAGAATATATAACTGAATGGGTGCACAAATAATAATCATAAACCCTAATCAAATAATACAAGAACCAAAGCAAGATTATTAAGACATTTATGCAAGAGTAAAGATCTAACAAAAATAATACTTAAAATAAAATAGATAAAAATATAGCATCTGTATTTTTCTCCTTGGTAGGATCTATTTTGAATTTCTCCTCTCCCTATGATGTTTCATGTAGCAAACTGTAAAACCAAAAAAGGTGAAGTTTTGAAGCTCCAGTCAAAACTTTTTCATAAAACCAGAGTTTTGGGTATGCATTACCTTTTGGGTTGAATTTATGTTCAGTCTGCAGTAGGTGTCAGACTTTATTTTGGTTTTTTCCAAGCCCTCAGCATGAAATGATGCTCTTGGGAAATTTCCAATTGTGATTGTCCCAATTATACTCGTTGATCACTTTTCACCTACCTGTGTTTCTAAGAAAGAAGTATTGCTATAACCATGCACATATGATTGCTTACCTTTTTGGCTAGAAAGTTTCATTTTACCAGGACTTTGCTACTTCTGGCAACAGTTTTCTGCAGTCTCTATGAAATTTCAGATCACTCTAACTCACATGTGGTGACAATGTGGATCTGGCACCACTGTGAGGATATCAGCAGTATACTTCTCCATTCCTGCATTGTTGCTCATCCAGGCAAATGCAAGGATTTTCCTTCTTGATGCATTTCCTTCAGGGTACCTGTAAAGAATCTTAGCTTTAGGCTCATATACAATACTACAGCCTTCATCTCCATGGCTTGCACTGATCTAGCACGTGATCACATGTATGTAGATGGGTTCGTCTCTTTCTAGCTCCCTGTTTTCATGATGCCTGTGTGTTTCTGAATAATTGATGCTTTTCTAATAAGTTTTAACCTGGGACCTTATTACCTATGAGATCAAGATGCTTCATTATTTAAGTAATTTTATGTATATTAATTTAATTATTATAATTTTTATAGAAGTTATAATGCATTTGCATTGCATACTTTTACCTCTCAGATATTTCCATCTACAAAATAATGTATGACCACAGAACAATATATTTTAATAAAGCAGATTTTTACCAGCAAAACTGTTTTGATGTTATATAATGCACTATGAATCAATAATGGATACTTGAAGAAACCAAGAAAGAAAGTTTAAAAAATTCCTAGAAACAAATAATAAAAAACACAACAAATCAAAGTTTATGGGATATAATGAAGGTAGTCCTAATGGGTAACTTTATAGTTTTAAATGCCTATAAGAAAAACATTGAAAGCAATCTCATATAAATAACTTAATGATATACATTAAGACCTTGGAATAAGAAGAACAAACCAAACAAAACATAAAGTATACTGATATAAATAATCAATGTCAGAGCAGGGGTTAATGAAATAAGATAATATAAAGAATCAATGAAACAAATTTTGGTTATTTGAAAAGATAAACAATATTTATAAACCATTAAGTAAAACTAGCCAAAAAGAGAGCTAAGAATCAAACTAACAGGATAAAAGGTGAAAAGGGATCCATTATATTAGAAACAAGTCATAAAATCATAAGAACATACCTTAAAAATATATACTTCACTAAATTGGGAAATCTGAAAGAATTTAATTTCTAGATACTAGTGTCCCACCAAAATTAAACCAAGATAAGATAAGCAGACCCATAACAAGGAATGAGATTGAAGCAGTTAAAATAGATATCTCCCAAATTAATAAAAATGTCCTGGGGCTGGAGAGGTTGCTTAGGGATTAAGGTACTTGCCTATAAAGCCAAAGGACCCAGGTTCAATTCCTCATGGCCCATATAAGCCAGATGCACAAGGTGGTGCATGTGTCTGGAGTTTGTTTACAGTGGCTGGAGTCCCTAGTGTACCCATTCTCTCTCTGTGTGTCTCTCAAATAAATAAACAAGTAAATAAGTCTTGTAACAGATGGATTTGCTTGTGAATTTTTTAAGATCTTCAAAGAGGAAAAAAAAATACTAATGCTTTTCCAACTATTTGACTAATAGGAAATGAATTCTACTAAACCCCTTTTATGCAGCAGCATTAACCCAATAGAAAAGCCAGATAAATACACAATAAAAAGTAAGTACAATCCAATATACTTCATGAATATAAATGTAAAATTTTCTCAAGAAAATATTTGCAAACAAAATATAGGAATACATCAGAAAGATCATCCAACATGACTAAATTGGTTTTATTCCAGAGATGGAGATATGATACAACATATGCAAATCAACAAATATAATGAGCCATATAAATAGCCTCAAGGACAAAAAGATAGAATTCAACATGCTTCATGACAAAAGCCCTGAATAATATCAGAATGGAAGGAAGATAATATAATACATTATATAATATAAACCAACAGTTAACATTACACTAAATGGCAAAAAATGAAAGCATGGGATCGTGGCATGGATGAAATATGGGTTTCATTGGAGACTCCAGGAGTTCTGGATATATCAGGACTATAAAATGACCACCAAGGAGAGCTGCCAGCTTAAAACAGAGTTTTTCTTAGACTGTGAGCAGCCCAGTTGGAGGAGTGGAATTGGAACCTCAGAGACTTTGTCACTGGTCACAATTGCCAGATAAGGAGCTATAGAATTTATTGGCCTGTTTGTTTTAGAGTTTGCATTGGTTCAAATCTTTCCTTGCAATGACATCTTTCATAATGTGAATGTTTACACTCTGTGCCATTATGTGTTTTTGATTTTGCAGGCTCGCAGGTAAGAGACGTTGTACTGCTGGCATGTTTAAACAGTACTAGGATTGAAAAAATCACAGGGACTTGACTGAATGCATTGCATTTTACATCACGGATGGTCATGGGTTTATGGGGACGAGGTACAGAATGTAGTGGTGTTACAGTCAGGTTCACAATGCTGGCAGAAATCATGCAACCAAGATCATCTTGTGGGGGAAAAAGGTTTATTTGGGCTTACAGACTTAAGGGGAAGCTCCACGATGGTAGGTGGAAATGATGGTATGAACAGAGGATGGACATCCCCTCCTGGCCAATAGCAGGTGGACACCAGCAGTAGGAGAGTGTACCAAACACTTGCAAGGGGGAACTGGCTATAATGCCCATGAGCCCGCCCCCAACAATACACTGCCTGCAGGATGCGTTAGTTCCAAATATCCATCAGCTGGGAACCTAGCATTCAGAACACCTAAGTTTATGGGGACACCTGAATCAAACTACCACATTCTGCCCCTATCAAATAAAGAATGTTGTGGTTTGAATGAGATGTTCTCTATAAACTCATTTGTTCTGAATGTTTGTTCTTCAGCTGATGGAAATTTGGGAGGTATAAACTTACTGAAGGGGCTTATTTTGAGAGGGGAGGGGTGATATGGGCATTACAGCCAGCTCTCCCTTACTAGAATCTGCCTCAACTCTCCTGCTGCTGTTTTCCACATGCTGTGTCAGACATCATGTCAAACCTCTGCTCATGCTATGATTTCCCCTGTCAATTTCCTGTTAGCTGCTTTGGGTCTGGTTTTATATCCCAATAGAAGGTGACTACTTCATACCTGTCTATTTTCTAGTTCTCTTTGCTTGAAATGCATTTTTGCATTCTATGACCCTTTATCTTTGCTGGTTAATTGTGTTTCTTGTAGCAAACAAACAGATGGGCCCTGTATTCTAATCCAATTTGCTAATCTGTATATTTTGCTTAGACAATTAATACCATTAGCATTCAGAATTATTTTTGTAATACACATATTAAATATTGTCATTTTGTTGTTCTGTAATAGCATTTTTTCCTTAATCTTCATTTACATGTATTAGTTCCTGTTCTAGTGTAGTTTATTCTTTCCTGTGATCTCAGAGATCTTTTTATCTTTCTCGTTACTATGTAGGATTTACATAAATATTTTCTGTAATGTTTGTTTTTGCGGTCATGAACTTCTTTAGTTTCATGAAAAGTCATTCTCCATCACTTGTGAAGGATAGGGTTGCTGGATATATTAATCTGATTTGGTAGTTATTTTCTTTCAGAGCTTGGAGTACATTTATCCATGTCCTCCTGGATTTTAGATTTTGTTGGTAAATCTGATGCTATTCTATAATATGACTTGTGCTACTCTACTGCAGCTATCAATATTGTTTCTTTGTTGTGTATACTTAATGTTTTAAGTGTAATAGGATATAGGGAGTTTCTATTCTTGTTTGATTAATGTTCTAAATGCTTCCAGTGCCTAGATAGCCATCTATTTCACTAGATTTGTAATTATTTTGCCATTATTTTATTGAGAATTTATCTATGCTTTTGTCATTGTTAATAAATTTGATCTTTTAATGGTATCCCATAAATTTTGTGCTGTGCTAATACTTTTGTGTTATTATTGCAACTTAGTTGTCTGAATGCTTTAATTTTTTTTATTTTTAAGATATATTTTATTTATTTGAGAGAGAGAGAAAGAGAATGGGTGTGCCAGGGCCTCCAGCCATTGCAAATGAACTCCAGATGCATGTGCCCCCTTGTGCATCTGTCTTATGTGGGTCCTGAAGAGTTGAGCTGGGATCTTTTGGCTTTGCAGGCAAATGCCTTAACCATTAAACATCTTTCCAGCCCAGATTTAATTCTTATATTTTGACAATAGGTAGTGATTGTCTTCTACTTCATCCATTTTATTAGTAAGGCTTTCTACTGGTTTTTTGACTTACTGATCTTATCATTTTTAAAATTTAAAATTTGTTTTTCCAATATTTCTAACACTTTATTGAATTTCTTTCTCATATATAGTATTTGGAACTTTATTTCATTTTGCTCTTTATTTGTATACATTCAAGTGTTTGTTTCCTTTGTGATATTGTTAAGCATTCTTAATTCACTCTCATTGGAATCCATTACTGTGGAATTGTTAATTTTCAGAAACTCATGTTTCCTTGGATCTTCAAGTATTTCTTTTTTTTTTTTTCCAGATTGCAGATTGCCCATTTTTAATTATTTCATTTGGATTTTGTTTTACTATCTCACTGTATATTGACTTTTAGTGGAAATATTTCCAAAATTTAAGTGGGACTTAGTTCTAGTAAGGTTGAGGTATTGATACTCCCTACTGAAGTAGGAGCATTGTTCAATAGCTAAACCCTCTGTTCAATTTACTTACAGTACTGGGCATAATCTGTACCACTCTGAGAGCAGAATGCTTACTGTGAAGGCAACCATAACTGATGGATAAGACCCCTCTTAGTAAGAGAACCAAAGATTTATATGAATGCCCCATTCAAGCTGACCTAAACTGGAACTTAGTGGGGTAAATTTACTCAAATCAATACCAAGAACATACTGACAGCAGATAACCCAAGCACTGGAAAGATAAATATATTCAGATTATATGTAACCAATAGTGTAGAAGTGTCCACATTAGGGCTTCAGACATTTAAATCCATACATGGATAGCACAACCATGCAGCACACATGGAAAAAAAGTGTTGACAGATCCTCTAGAGCAGCACTCCATACTGATGGGATGGGAAACTTCTAAGGGAGTGTTGACCCCTACTGATGCCTTGGCAGAATATCAACCCAACAAGTAAAACTGAATTCCAGGGAGATGCTACACAGCAACCAACCTGGTCTAAAAGGTTAGAACTGCAGAAACAAACAGCAAATCTCCAATCATTACAGTTTTTTATTGACAACTTCCATAATTGTAAATAATATCCTATGGTAATTCCCTACCCCCCGACTTTCCCTTTTGAAACGCCACTCTCTTATCATATCCCTTACCCTCTCAATCAGTCTCTTTTATTTTGATGTCATGACCTTTTCCTCCTATTATGATGGTCGTGTGTATGTAGTGTCAGGCTCCGTGAGGTCATTATAGTTTGATAAAGCTTTTAATTATCTCAAAAGTGAAAAGCAAACTGAAGAACTAGGGCCACTGTTATTAGGCTTGTATTAAATTCTATTATCTTTTTAACATTACCCACTAGAGAGTAAACTTAAATGTAATATCCCCATGAGACTGTGATATATTCAAGAGCTTATCCATTCAAAAGCTAACACAGTAGTTGGCACATTATAAATATTCAATAGCAAGTGCTTGTAACTGAAATTTATGTTTTTTTTAAATTCACTGTTCCCTGAAGTGATTAAAGTAAAATTGCATAATAATAAAAGGTCTGGGTTGTAGTGTTCAGACACCTACCTGTGAAAGAACCTCCGGTGTAGCCACCCCTCTAGTGTGAAGTGGGTCTTGGTCCCCTCAGTCCCAATGTGAATCTGGCTCCTGACTGACAGAGCAGGAAGATAAGTCACTGAGTGTGGAGCAGCCTGTATACACCCACCCCAAAGGATAATGATAAGTAAACATCAATCCTGGATATGCTTCTGAAATCCAGAAACAATGGAATGCCCACTTCTTGAAACTTTTTGAAATCAGGCATTCAACATTTTCTAGAGATTTTGATATCCCATTTGGTATGTGATGGATGAAACATCCAGGTAGAATGTGAGTAAAGTGGAGTTTAGTATGCTACTACCTGAGCACAATACCAGTTTCTTCTCACAAGCAACTCTCATTACCTCTGGGATTTATTGTCAGAGAATGTTAGAATGATTTTCTGAGAATATCAGATGACGCCTTTAGGAAGGCCAGTTGTCCAGAAAGAGCCATGAACTTCATTGACAATGCCCCACAGTGGTTTGTTGTCTCAGTTTCCAGTGGAATCTCAATTATGTCCCAACATGCCTTATTCTGGACCCTCAACAGTACCTTTTATTGCAGCCTCCTTAACACAAAATGTTACTGGCACCAGACATGCCTTACACTGACGCCCAAGATATGTCCCCTTCTACATATCATATGTTGTACCCCTTAGGATAATCATGTTTGGATCCCAGTCACTGATGCCTTTGAATTCCCAGGACTAACTTGTGAACCAGTAAGACTGCCAGGAAGGCTTCTTCTTAACTGAACATTTCACACCTGCTACACAAACAGCAGAGAAATATGAGGGGCACCTAGGATGGAATTCTCAGTTTCAAGGCCTTTCTTCTGCCAGTACAACCACTGTGGAGAAGTTTCTATGAAATGTTCCTACCTCACAAGCCACCAATGTAAATTCACAGCCAAGAAGATCCAAAGATACAATTGGGAAGGCTACACATGGTCTTTCTCTCATTCTGATGAGCTTGGATGATACATACAGATACACATCAACTATTAGACACAGAGATGATAAGTGAATCCAGCAGTTTTTGATATCTGGCTACCTTAGGCAACATCAAAGGATTAATCATCAAATGCTAGGACCCCTAGAATTCAGGCAATAGATTGCAAGAAGGTTTTATTGCTCTCAGCCTTTCTTCTTCTCCTTTTGTCTTCTCTAACACAAGATCCTGATGCCTCAAACCAGCTCATTTCTTAGGTAGGTGAAGGTTTAGATGAAAATAGGAATATTAGGAAGTGCTATTAAAACCCAAATGAAGCTCTAGACTCTGCCAGGGATTCCTCAAAACACTCAAAAATTGTCTCTGATATCAATGTCTCATAGTGACCACCTACTTCTTCCATAGAAGATAGAGCACAAATTTTGAGTATTATTTAAAACCTTGTATCTCATTTCACTCCCCAGCTTGAAACTTTTCAGTGACTCTCCTATTCCTGCTCCATAAAATCCACATTGTTACTTTAGTTTTCTATGGTTCACAGGGCTAGACTATGTTCACATCTCATCATTATCACTCACTAGCAATATGATCTTGGGAAACGGTTCAATCCATTTACATATTTATAGATTAATCAGTTTTAGGACAGGGGATTTGTTGTAAAGACAGTTCACTCATTTGCTCTCTCTCTCTGTGTGTGTGTCTATTCTTTATAGACACCATGAGGTGAGCAGTTTTACTCCAACACATGCTTTAATAATGTACTACTTTGCACAGGCCTTAAACCAAACATGCCAGCAATCTTTGCCTGAAACCTTTGAAACCAAGAGACAAAATAACACTTTACTCCATTAAGTAGATTTCTCTAAGGTACTAGATCAAAGTGATGATAATCCACCAGAATAAAGCAGGACAAGGAAGATATAGAGGTGGAGACATCAAAAAGAAAGAGCACTGACGTTTCCAAGTGTCAGATACATGGCAAAATGGGATTATCTGTGACTTGTCTCCTAACAGTACTATCAATTTAAAAAATTATCCAAGCCGGGTGTGGTGGCACATGCCTTTAATCCCAGCACTCAGGAGGCAGAGGTAGGAGGATCACCATGAGTTCAAGGCCACCCTGAGACTACATAGTTAATTCCAGGTCAGCCTGGACCAGAGTGAGACCCTACCTCGAAAAACAAAACACAAACAAAAAAAATTATCCATGCACCAAAATGCCTTCAGAAGACCTAAGGAAACCAAGTGGTGTAGCAAGTAGGTGAAACAGAAAAAAAGAAAACATGCATTAAAGAGGGTAGGAAGGGCATATTCATCCTACCTATGCCATTCCTCTCCTAACCTCAAGCAGAATAGCTTGCAGCAAGACATTATCTGTGTGGAGAAAGAAAAGAACATGAGAACTAGACTTTGCTTTGGACCCAAAGACAAGACTCAACAAAACACAGAACTGGGAAGGGTTCCATGGTCTGAGACTCTGGTGTATTACTCCTATAACAAGTCACCAAGCTTCACATGGGATTCTGAAGTCCAAGCCTCAGGGATGCTTTGTAGACTTGATCTCTAAAATGCTCCACCATGAGGTCAGTCTCCAAGGACTCAGCTTCTTGGTATGTCCAAGGTTTCAGACTAGCCCAGAGCTAGGTGTGCATCCATAGCCACAGGCTCCAGGCCTACTACAGACCTAGCTTCTAGGCCAGCAATCATATGCTGCCAGTGCTACATGCTACATGCTCAGCCTCTTGGCAACCACAGCAGAATGAGGCTCCATTCCAGATTAAGTAATCCATGTCGTAGGATAGAATCAACTAATATAAGACCTAAATGCAAAAAATACTGTGGAGGCTTAGATTATTGGGCCAGAAAGAGTTTGTGTGAGTGGCTGGGTGTGCTTTTCCAATGTCCTGAGAACTTAAGCAAAGTAAAACTTAAAAGTAATGAGAAGAAAAAAGGGGGGATTATAATGGTTTATTGTCTATAATTATGGAAGTTGTCAATGATAAAAATAAAATACAATAAAAATGGGAAGGGAATTATCAAGGTTTATTTTCTATAATTATGGAAGCTGCCAATAATTAAAAAAAAAACAGAGAAAAAGTAATGGATTTGTCAATGTGAAGAACATAGAGCAGAAGGATATGAAAGATATAAGTCAGCACAGAAAGAAATGAAAGTTTTGGGCTGGAGATTATATCCAGTTCAGCTGCAATTGTTTGAAAGATTACCAACATTGAGATTGGACTAGCTGTTGTGCATTCAGACAGTAAAAAAATCCTGACTCTTTTGAAAGGAAAGGGCCTGAAATAAGAATAGTGAAGGAATGTCTTGCTTTTGTGGTGGTTTGATTCAGGTGTGCCCGAGAAACTTAGGTGTTCTGAATGTTAGATTCCCAGCTGAAAGAGATTTGGGAAATAATGCTTTCTGGAGGCGGTGTATTGTTGGGGGCGGGCTTATGGGTATTACAGCCAGTTTCCCCTTGCCAGTGTTTGGTACACTCTCCTCTTGCTATTGTCCACCTTATGTTGGCCAAGGGGTGATGTCCTCCCTCTGCTCATGCCATCATTTTCTCCTGCCATAATAGAGCTTCCCCTCAAGTCTGTAAGCCAAAATAAGCCCCTTTTCTCCCACAAGCTGCTCTTGGTTGGGTATTTTTCTGCCAGATGTAAACCTGACTGCAACAGTAAAGTTGGTACTGAGGAGTGGGGTCATGTGCTGCTAGACACCTGACTATGTGACTTTGGCTTTTTTGGAGCCAATTTTCAAGAGGAATGTGGGAGGATTTGAAATCTTGGCTTAAGAGACACCTTGAAGTGCTGTGAGTACAGCTTGATGTACTATTCTGGTCAGAGTTAAAAGACCTGAATGCAGTAAGAACTAGGGACTGTGAGGTTTTGCTTATGAGGGTGAGAAAGAGCTTTGCTGGGACTCGGATACAAGCAGTTTGTGTGAGAGGCTTGCTCTTATGCCCCTGTCCTGAGAAGTTGTGCAGGATTGCTTTGCATAGAAAGGGACTGGTATGAGCAGAGGAATAGGGCACAGAAAAATAAAATCTTTGGGCTAAAACTTTTGCCTGTTCCACTGCAATTATATGAGAGGTTACAACTTTTGAGATTGGGCCAACTGACCTGTGTTGGGGCAACAGGAAGTATGTAGACTCTTTTGAAGAGGCATGAATGCTCAAGGAGTGCTCTGTTCTTCAAAGTCTGCTTTATTCTCACCTGGATTAATGAATTGGCACCCCTCCTGGTATTATGGAGTATAAGAAATGCAGGAAAGGAAGGGTCATGAATTTGCAACACAGTCTTATGTTTTGGAAATGGCCATGGGCATTGTGAAGCAGGTTTGCTGGATGCCTGCATGGAGACCTGATGGAACTCTTAGTATGGAGTGTGGTTTGCAGTGGAGACCCAGTGGAGATACTGGGGCCATGAGATGGCTGCTAAGGAGAAGTGCAGGCCCCTATAAAGTTTTACAGGACTGTTAGTAGCCTAGCTGCAGGGTCAGAATTGGAACTCCAAAAACTTGTTGCGGGTCAGACTTGGAGACTTGTCATTGACTACAGTTGTTGGACTTGGAGCTACAGAGTTTGATGTTTGCCCTGGTAAATCTTGTATTGGTTAAATATTTATTTGCTATACCCAATGCAATCTTTTGTAATGTGAATTTTTATTCTGTGCCATTATGGTTTTTTGAGGGAATTTTTGGTATTATGGCTTAGCTAAAAGATGGACTCTGGGGATGTTTGAACATCATTGAGATTATAAAAACTATGAGGACTTCTAAAGTTGGACTGAATACATTCCATTTTATAGGATGGATGGTTATCAGTTTATGGTGGCCTGGGACAGAAGGTGGTGGTTTGATTCAGGTGTCCCTCATAAAGTTAGGTGTTCTGAATGCTAGGTTCCCAGCTGATGGAGATTTGGGAATTAATGCCTCCTGGAGGCACTGTATTGTTGGGGGCAGGCTTATGGGAATTATAGCCAGTTTCCCCTTGCTAGTGTTTGGCACACTCTCCTGTTGCTGTAGTTCATCTGTTGTTGGTCAGGAGGTTGCTATACACCCTTTTCTCATGCCATTGTTTTGTTCTGCCATGATGGAGCTTCCCCTAGAGTCTGTAAGCCAATTTTTTTTTTCCCCCACAAGCTGCTCTTGGCTGAGTGATTTCTACCAGCAATGCAAACCTGACTGCAACATTTTTCAAAGTTGGCTTCATCCCTCCTGGATATACAAATTTGGCAGTGAAGCCCATCTGGTACTGGTTTTGGAAGTATGATGAATGCAAGAAAGATAAAGTCATTCGATTTGCAATACTGGATGATATGGACCAGGATAACAGTCTCTGAATGTAGGTCATGAAGGACCAATGCATGGATTTTTGAGAATGAACTATGGGTTGTAGTAGATAACCCAGGATTTTGGTGATGCTAGGACTATGGGATGGAATCCAAGGAGAGCTTCTGGCTTTGGGAGGATTTCCCCCTGCCTATATACCGCCCAGCTGCAAGGGCAAAATTGGGAGCCCACAGACCTCATCACTGGTCCCAGATACCAGACATGGAACTGCAGAATTTGATATTTTCCCTGCTTGTTTAAGATCTTATGTTTCAATCTTTTGTTGAAATGCCTTCTTTTTTTTTTAGTTATTTTTATTTATTTTTTTTTTAATTTTTATTAACATTTTTCATGATTATAAAATATATCCCATGGTAATTCCCTCCCTCCCCACCCCCACACTTTCCCGTTTGAAATTCCATTCTCCATCATATTACCTCCCCATTACAATAATTGTAATTATATATATACAATATCAACCTATTAAGTATCCTCCCCCCTTCCTTTCTCCACCCTTTATGTCTCCTTTTCAACTTACTGGCCTCTGCTACTAAGTATTTTCATTCTCACGCAGAAGCCCAGTCATCTGTAGCTAGGATCCACATATGAGAGAGAACATGTGGCGCTTGGCTTTCTGGGCCTGGGTTACCTGACTTAGTATAATACTTTCCAGGTCCATCCATTTTTCTGCAAATTTCATAACTTCATTTTTCTTTACCGCTGAGTAGAACTCCATTGTATAAATGTACCACATCTTCATTATCCACTCATCTGTTGAGGGACATCTAGGCTGGTTCCATTTCCCAGCTATTATAAATTGAGCAGCAATAAACATGGTTGAGCATGTACTTCTAAGGAAATGAGATGAGTCCTTTGGATATATGCCTAGGAGTGCTATAGCTGGGTCATATGGTAAATCAATCTCTAGCTGTTTTAGGAACCTCCACACTGTTTTCCACAATGGCTGGACCAGATTGCATTCCCACCAGCAGTGCAGAAGGGTTCCTTTTTTTCCACATCCCCGCCAACATTTATGATCATTTGTTTTCATGATGGTGGCCAATCTGACAGGAGTGAGATGTAATCTCAATGTAGTTTTAATCTGCATTTCCCTGATGACTAGTGACGTAGAACATTTTTTTAGATGCTTATATGCCATTCGTATTTCTTCCTTTGAGAACTCTCTATTTAGCTCCATAGCCCATTTTTTGATTGGCTTGTTTGATTCCTTATTATTTAACTTTTTGAGTTCTTTGTATATCCTAGATATTAATCCTCTATCAGATATATAGCTGGAAATGCCTTCTTTTTGTAGTAGTGACATATACTTTGTCCTATTATAGGTATTTAACTTGTGCTTTGATCTTATAGGCTCACAGTTAAATGACAGTCTCATATAAAAATATCTTTAAATTTTCCAATAGTGTTGGTACTGGTAAACACTAAGGGATCTTTTAAAGTTGGACTGAATGTACTTTTCATCAGGATATGGCTGTCTATGAGGGCCAGGAGCAGAATATGGCAGTTTAAATTATATTTGCCCCCCCCCCACCCTGCATCTGGCCTACATGGGACATGGGGAATTGAACCAGGGTCCTTAGGCTTCGCAGGCAAATGCCTTAACTGCTAAGCCATTTCCTCAACCACCTATTAGGCAAATGGCACAAATAAAAGTGACACAAATAGGAAAGGAAGTAATAAAATTATTCTTACTTGCAGATATGACTCTATAAATAAGAACTACTAATAGCTCTAAGAGAAATCTGTTAGAGTTGATAAATATTTTCAACAAAGTGGCAAGATACAAAAGTAACACAGAGAAATACTATATTGCAATGACAAAACATGCTGAGGGCAAAACCAGGGAAACAATCCTATTCACAATTTAAATACCTTGCCATAAACCAAGGAAATGAAAGACCTTTAAAATGAAAATTTTAAAAGGCATGAGAGAAACTGAATAAGACACAAGGAAATCAAAAGACATCCCATGTTCATATATTGGAAAAATCAATGGAATTCCAAAATCATTCTTTACAGCAATAAAACAAAACAAAATCTCAGATATCCAAAGCAATCCTGAGGAAAAAATAATAAAGCTGGAGGAATAACTATACCTGATTTCAAGGTATATTAAATAGACATACTAACAAAAATAATATGCTACTGGCACAAAACAGATATAAAAATCTATGCAATAAACTAGAAGATCAATATATAGACCCATGCATTTTCAGCCATTTTATTTTATTATTTTATTTCCGTTTTATTTTTTGAGGTAGGATCTTGCTGACCTGGAATTCACCATGCAGTCTCAGACTGCCCTCAAATTCACAGAAATCCTACAACCTTGACCTCCTGAGTATACCACCATGTGCGGCAGAGATCAGCCATTTTATTTTTAACAAAAGTCCAAAAGTACCCATTGAAGAAAAGATAGCCTCTTTATCAAAGGGTGTTGGAATAACTGAAAATCTGTATGCAGAAGAATGGAACTATATTTTTATCCATTTCCATGCAAAGCAATCCACTTTAAATGGACCAAATACCTTAATGTAACACTTGAAACTCTGAAAGCGTCTGAGAGTAAAGTAGGATAAATACTTTAAAATAATGGCATAGGTAAGGACTTTTGGAATAGAAGTCTGGTTACTTTGGAAAAAATAGGCCAATAATCAACAAATGAGATCATAATACAATTAAAAATCTTATGGACAGATGGGCTGGAGAGATGGCTTAGTGATTAAGCACTTGCCTGTGAAGCCTAAGGACCTCGGTTCGAGGCTCGATTCCCCAGGACCCACGTTAGCCAGATGCACAAGGGGGCACATGCATCTGGAGTTCGTTTGCAGTGGCTGGAAGCCCTGGCATGCCCATTCTCTCTCTCTCTCTCAAATAAATAAATAAAAATGAATAAAATTAAAAAAAATCTTATGGACAGAAAGGATACAGTTAATAAGTAAGAAGACAGCCTACAGAATGGGAAAAATATTTTCCTGCTATATCTCTGACAGAAGATTAATATCTAATGTATAAAAATAACTCAAAAAACTATACAATAAGAAATCCAGCTGGGCGTGGTGGCACACGCCTTTAATCCCAGCACTCGGGAGGCAGAGGTAGGAGGATTGCCATGAGTTTGAGGCCACCCTGAGACTACATGGTGAATTCCAGGTCAGCCTGAGCCAGAGTGAGACCCTACCTTGAAAAACCAAAAAAAAAAAAAAAAAAAAAAAAGAAATCCAACAACCCAATCAAAAAAAAAAAAAAAAGAGCTAGGGACTTTCACAAAGAGTTCTCAAAAGAAAGAAAGAAAGAAAGAAAGAAAGAAAGAAAGGAAGGAAGGAAGGAAGGAAGGAAGGAAGGAAGGAAGGAGGGAAGGAAGGAAGAAAGAAATATAAACCAGGTGAGGTGGCAAACACCTTTAATCCCAGTACTCGTGAGGCAGAGGTAGGGAGATCGCTGTGAGTTCAAGGCCATCCTGAGACTTCATAGTGAATTCCAGGTCAGCCTGAGCTAGAATGAGACCCTATCTTGAAAAAAAAAAAAGAGGGAAGAAATACAAATGGCTAACAAATATTTGAATAAGTGTTCAATATCCTTAGCAATCAGGAAAATGCTAATTAAAATCTAAGATCCTATCTCACTCTAGTAGAATGGGTATCACTAGATAAAAATGAGAACAAATGCTTTTAACCATGTGGGGAAAGAAGAACCTTAATCACTGTTGGTGAGAGTGCAGCCTGATATAGTGATTATGGAAGTCAGTATGGAATTGTCTCAAAAAGCTAAAAATAGGCCTATCATATGACCCAGCTGTAACACTGCTGAGCATATACCCTAAGGACTCCATATTATACTACAGAGATACTTGTTCATCCATATTTACTGTTGCTCCATTCACAATAGTTAGGAAACAGAATTAGCCTAGATGTCCAGAAATTAATGAATTGATAAGGAAATATGGTAACATATCCACAATGAAATTGCTTAGTTGTAAAGATAAATGAAATTATGACATATGCAAGAAAATGAATGGATCTAGAAAATATACTTAGTGAGGTAACTCAGGCTCCGAAAAACAAATGGAATATGTTATCTCTCATATGTAAATTTTGGCTTCAAATTTTTAGATATGTATGTTAGTTGAATTGAGGCCAGTAAGCTTGAAAGGGGCCACAGGGGGTGGGGAGTGGAAGGAGGAAGATATTAAGAAAAGGGAACAATAGATAGAATACATGTGATATGAAAATAGAGGAACAGAATACTGAGGTTGGAAAGATTTAAGTGGGAATGGGGGTGGTGGATTGGAGGCGTGGAAGGCTTGGGGAGGGGTAACCAAAATTAAAGTCGTATCAAAAAGCCATATGGAAACCTACTTCTTTGTTAGCTAATTTAAAAATATAATTAAAAAAGAATTTGAACAGACATACCCTGCGGAGGTGGATAATGCTACTCCCAGACTTCATAGGTTATTATAGGAAAATCCCAGTGCCAGGAGTGGGATACCTCTCAGTGAGTTTCTGGTCAGGAGGCTGACGAGGCCTCTAAAACAATATATGGCTTTTGCTCGTCCACTAAAACAATATATGGCTTTTGCTCGTCCACAAAAGCTACATGGTTAAAGTTTTTACTAAAGACACCGCTTGTTTTGGTTCCAGGACAGTAATAATTCAAGCTAGGAATGAGCTGGCAGCTTCCTCTCTACTGCCTCACTAACATATTGCTAAAGGGTGCTATGTAAGCTGCTGGAGAGAAAAGTCACCAATAGTCTTAGCCAGTAGTGGAACTTCAATGCCACACAACCAACCACTCAGGAAAAATGTGCTGACAAGTGCAATGGTGCTATGACTATTATGGGGCTAACCAACTGATCTGATTGGATTTGAGGCTTGTTCCATGAGAGGGAATGTATGAAAGGTATTAAGAAACCCACTCAAAAGCCAATGGCTAGGGATGTTATAGGCATTAGGAGAAAAGTTACCACTATTGTTTTGCTAAATGGGTATATTGGACTAATTAGATTACTTATCAAAATTCCATCATGGATGGTGGTAGAAGGCATATGGACTCAATCCTTCCCTGAGGAGTTTTTGGCAATTACTTATTGCTGAAGGAGCATGGGATACTTTCTGCTGTGTTGTAGCCAGTGGTAGATTACATGTGAAAATAGAAAATAGAGGAGAACCAAGATCTATCAATAAGACCAAAAGATAGTGGACTTCCCGCCAAGAGAGACCTGCCACCTCTACCAAAGCTACCAGGGCCCAGGAACAACTACAGAGGAAGTGGCAACATGAATACTGCTCTTACTGTTAGCCTGACAACCAGCTCCAGGGCAATGGTGACAGACACAGTGATCAATCAAAATCCATCAAAGCAGAAATCCAGAGGCTACAGAGAACTCAGTACTAAATTGGACTGCCAACAGGACTACCAAGGCTCAGCAAGCATTGTGAAAGAGAGGCTGCAAAGACTGTAAGACCCACAGAGTGGGCAGGAATAGCCCGAGGCAGGCTACCCTGACACCACAGGGACTGACTGAGGCCTTCATGACCATATAACGAATATCATAACCCCATTGAGGAGGGCCACAGGGAAACAGGAGCAGAGCTTAAGGGAATAAAAGAGTATGACTGGTTATATATATATATATATATAACAAATTTAAAGAAACAGGACAATCCTGAGATTGATGAGAGAGATCCTCCCTGTGTCTCAAATACATTCACCCTTCAAAAGTATAAAAACCCAGATCCTTAACAGAGAGGGTAAACTACAACTCTGGATTCTCCAGAAGCCTGCCTCTGTGAGGGGGGGGGGGCGGAGAGGAAGGGAGAGAGCACACGTGATTTTGCTTGCAATAAGCCTTGCCTGTGTGCTGTGACTGTACCTGGTTATTCTATTCTATTCTTTTTTTTTGGGGGGGGGGGGTTCAAGGTAGGGTCTCACTCTGGTCCAGGCTGACCTGGAATTAACTATGTAGTCTTGAAGTGGTCTTGAACTCATGGTGATCCTCCTACCTCTGCCTCCCAAGTGCTCAGATTAAAGGCGTACACCACCACGCTCGGTTTATATTCTACTCTTAACTGGAAGAAAACAAGGATTGTGGTCCCCTTCTACTAGACTGTAACGGAGGAGTAAAGAGAAGATAATGAGGGCTGGAGAGATGATTTAGCAGTAAGGTGCTTGCCTGCAAAGCCAAAGGATCCTGGTATGATTCTCCAGGACTCATGTAAGCCAGATTCACAAGGGGACACATGCATCTGGAGTTTGTCTGCAGTGGCTGGAGGCCCTGGTGCTCCCATTCTCTCTCTCTCTCTCTCTTTCTCTGTGCCTCTCTCTCTAATAAGAAAATAAATAAAATATAAAAATAGAAGATAATGATAATGGAACTGGATTATGATCAAAGTACATTATATATATATATATATATATATATATTTAACTATCAATTAAAAATCAGAAAGAAATAAAATTATAAATTGATAAAAATAAACATAATTATAGTAAAAAGATAAAATGGTATAAATCTGATAAAATATATGAAGGATACTGTAAACTAAAAACTGCCAATTAAAAATGCCAAAGATAGCTGGGTGTGGTGTGCCCACCTTTAATCCCAGCACTCAGGAGGCAGAGGTAGGAGGATCGCTGTGAGTTCGAGGTCACCCTGAGACTACATAATGAATTCCAGGTCAGCCTGGGCTACAGTGAAACCCTACCTCGAAAAATGAAAAAAAAAATGCCAAAGATAGCTGGGTGTGTTGTCAGACACCTTTAATCCCAGCACTTGGGAGGCAGAGGTAGAAGGACACCATGAGTTCAAGGACACCCTGATACTACATAGCGAAGTCCAGGTCAGCCTGGACTACAGTGAAACCCTACCTCAAAAAAACTGCAAAAGGGCTGGAGAGATGGCTTAGCGGTTAAGCGCTTGCCTGTGAAGCCTAAGGACCCCGGTTCGAGGCTCGGTTCCCCAGGTCCCACGTTAGCCAGATGCACAAGGGGGCGCATGCATCTGGAGTTTGTTTGCAGTGGCTGGAAGCCCTGGCGCGCCCATTCTCTCTCTCTCCCTCTATCTGTCTTTCTCTCTATGTCTGTCGCTCTCAAATAAATAAATAAATAAACGAACAAAAAAAAAACTGCAAAAGATTTACACTGGAATGATAAAGATTTATGTATTAGAATAGTTAATATAATAAATATGTCAGTTAACCCAAGTTAATATACATGTTTAACACAGTTCTAGGAGAGCCTAGTAAAAAAACAAAATTAGTGTATAGTTTCAGGCACAGAAACTGAAAGCCTTTATAGCTGCAGCTATTGAACAGATTGCCACCATTAAAAATAAACTAACTGTTCTGTCCTGAGACAATAGGTGTCTTGAGGGCAAGACTTAACCTATTAAAGTCTCAAAGTAAAAATATGAATTCTTTCCAAATGAAAAACCCTGCAAAAAGAATGTTGAAGTAGGTTTCTGCTCTCCAACGTCAGCATATAGGTACTATATACTGAGGTCAGGTAAACTAGGGCTATAGAGGAAGCACCATCTCAAACAATAAAACAAAACCAACAATATTTCTGGTTTTGTCTTTTTTTAATTTTTAAATTTTTATTAACATTTTCCATGATTATAAAAAAAAATCCCATTGTAATTCCCTCCCTCCCCACCCCCACACTTTCCCCTTTGAAATTCCATTCTCCATCATATTACCTCCACATTACAATCATTGTACTTACATATATACAATATCAACCTATTAAGTATCCTCCTCCCTTCCCTTCTCTTCCCTTTATGTCTCCTTTTTAACTTACTGGCCTCTGCTACCAAGTATGGTTTTGTCTCTTGATTGGGCTTTCCATAAAACAGTAAGATTTTTTTGTGAAAACTTTGTTTCAATTGTGTGTATGTATACTTCTCTATAATTGTAAAAGACATTTCTTACTGTGACTTGTAATTTCAACTGTGAAGTCACTATCTTGTGACTAGTGGTAGTAAATAAGTCAACACAAGTTCAAAAAACTGGCTAAAGAAAGATAAGAATTTCTCCCAAGCACAATGTTGACAAAATAATTTAAAATGCTACTGATAAGAAAGGAACGTTAAGGGCCAGAGAGATGGCTCAGCAGTTAAGGTGCTTGCCTACAAAGCAAAGCCTATCAACCCAGGTTTAATTACCCCATACCCACATAAAGCCAAATGTAGCAGATGGCACATAAATCTGAAGTTCGTCAGCAGTGGCTAGAACCTGGCACACTGATTCATGTTCTTTCTCTCCCTCTCCTCTCTCTCTTTCACCTATCTCTGCTTATAAATAAATTTAAAAAAAGAAGGAACATTAAAATGTGAGTAACTTAGAGTGATGTTAATTACCATATAACTTTACGGTGGTGCTCTTTGATGAACTCACCCTTTTACAGATGTGTAAAAGATGAAAAGAGGAGGCATTCAACAAAGGATGAGAATGAAAATTCACAGCATAATAATACTACAACTTACTTAAGGGAGCCTAAGTCCAAATTGAAGCAGGGTTATAAAAGAGCAATAAAAATGGCTTCAGAGGTAGAATCAGAATCTTAAAACAAGACAGTGATAGACTCACTATCAGATCATTATCAGATGAAATAGTATAATTACTCATGTTCTACTTTGTTCATTTTTCTAACAATGATTATCAAACTACAGATAATAGAAGAAACAGAGTTATGAGAGAATTAAAATTCATTATCTTTGGTGAGGAGAGAGTAAGAAAACATCTAGCTTTTCTAAAGTAATGTAAATTTCCAGGGTCAGATTGATTATAAACTTGGACACTGGGAGAAGTCTGAAAATAGAAGAAGTGCTTGAACAAAGGATATAAAGTGTTCTGTTCCTTTAAAAGGAAGGAAAGGAAAAATCTTTAAAAACTGTAAGAAAACAGTAACATTATTATTTTTTTAAACATTTTATTTATTTATTTATTTATTTATTTATTTATTTATTTATTTATTTATTTGAGAGTGACAGGCACAGAGAGAAAGACAGATAGAGGGAGAGAGAGAGAATGGGCGCGCCAGGGCTTCCAGCCTCTGCAAACGAACTCCAGACGCATGCGCCCTCTTGTGCATCTGGCTAACGTGGGACCTGGGGAACCGAGCCTCGAACCGGGGTCCTTAGGCTTCACAGGCAAGCACTTAACCGCTAAGCCATCTCTCTAGCCCAACAGTAACATTATTAAGTTGATGATTCATGAATAATTTAGAAAAGAAACTGGTGCTTAATAGTAGTCAGCATGAATTTAGGAAAACTACTGAAGCCAAAGTCAGCTCTGTTGGAATATTAGACTGAAAAAGATGATGCAATTCAAAGACATGGTATATTAAATTCAGGTTAATATTTGGAATATTTCTCACAATACACCAATGAATTTGTAACTGATAGAATAAAGTAAATAATAAGGTTTAAAAGAAATATTAACTTGGTTCAAAGTATATATGAACATATTAGTAAGGGCTCCATTATTGCCTTTTCCTCTTATAATTTTAACCACAAATGAATGGTCAAAGAAAGCATGCTCACCAAATCTGGGGTCATAAGGCAATATGGTTTTCAAATTTTAGTCTCAGGACTAGTTTGCACTCTTGAACTCTTTTTTTTTTTTTTTTTTTTGGTTTTTCGAGGTAGGGTTTCACTCTGGTCCAGGCTGACCTGGAACTAACTATGCAGTCTCAGGGTGGCCTGGAACTCATGGCTATCCTCCTACCTCTGCCTCCCGAGTACTGGGATTAAAGGCGTGCGCCACCACGCCCGGCTACTCTTGAACTCTTGAATAACTTAGTAGACCCATTACATGTTTACACACACATGCACACACACACTTCATTTTTGAGACAGAATCATACCATGTAGCCCAAGGTGGTCTTGAATTTGAAATTATCTAGCTTTTCATCTAGATAACTAAGACTATAGGCATGCATGTACACATATGACAACCACATTTAGAATATGTTACCCCACTTCAGTTAAACTAATGTTGAACATCACCCACAGACATGCTCAGAGATTTGTTTTCATGGTGGTTCATTCAGTCCAACTTCAAAGGTCCATGTGTGGTGTACGCAGGTGTTTGTTTAGTTGTGTGTATTTGTCCCTTGCACACGTGTGGAGGCCAGATGGAGGTGATGGGTATCCTGTTTTATTGCTCTTCCACCTTATTGACTTGAGACAGTCTCTCACTGAACCAGGAGCTCCAATTTTTCAGTTAAACTGGCTGACCAGGAATCTCCGGTGATCCTCCTCTCTGCTTTGTTGAATAGTGGGGTTATGGGCATGAGGACTCACACCTGGCTTTTTAAAAACTATACAGGTGCTGGAAATTAATTCAGGTCCTCATATTGTGCAGCATGTGCTTTTATTCACTAAGTCATATGTCCAGAATCCAACTTTCTCCTTTTTATGTAGCCCTGGCCCATTGAATGGGGCTGCCCAAATTTATGGTAGAACTTCCCAGCTTAATCTAGTTTAGAAAATCCCTAACAGGCATGCCCAGTGATTTGTTTCTATGATTATTACTCATTCTACAACTGAAATTAATGATCATAGCATCCTCAGATAATTGTTCTATACATTGTTATGTTATGCATCTCTTTTCCCCTGATAATTTTCTGGCTTTATAAGTCTGCTCTATATGAAGTAAATATAGCTATCCCTATTTTCCCCCAGCAATATAAACATGATAGCTCTTTCTCCATCATTTTAATCTAAATGTAGTCTCATATTTAAGGAGGCTTTCTTGCCAAAAGTGATGACAGATACCACCTACTAGGGAGGTTGAGTCACGAAGATCACAAGCTCAAGGTCAACCTATACAACTTTGTGTGACCTAGTCTAAAAATAAAATAAAAAACAAAGGAGTGCTGGAGAGGTTGCTTAGTGGTTAAGGCACTTGCCTGTAAAGCCAAAGGACCCAGGTTCTATTCCCCAGGACCCAATTAAGACTGATGTAAAAGGTGGTGCATGTGTCTGGAGTTTGTTTGCAGTGGCTGTAGGCCCTGGTGCACCCTTTCTTTCTCTATACCTGCCTCTCTTTCTTTCTCTCTCAAAATTAGTAAATTGAAAAAATAAAGGAGGTTGGAGTGTATGTAGTTCAATGGCATAACATTTGCCTAGCATATGCAATCTTTATTAGCATAAAGTTTCTTATAGACAACATATAATTGTGTTTCATTTTTTTATTTGCTTTGGCAATCATTTATGTGATATATTTGGAGCACTTATGTCTAAGAATGATTATTAAGCCAGCATTCAGGAGGCAGAGGTAGGAGGATCACTGTGAGTTTGAGGCCACCCTGAGACTACATCGTGAATTCCAGGTCAGCCTTGGGTAGAGTGAGACCCTACCTTGAAAAACCAAAAAAGGATGATTGTTGATATAATTGGATTGATATTTAGTATCTACTGTATTTGTTACTATTTTCCTTCTTTACTTATGACATGCTTTTGCTATGTAGCCCAGACTGGCTTAAAAGCTGCTATGTAGCTTAGATTGGCTGTCAACTCTTTTTTTTCTTTTTTCCTTTTTTTTTTTTAAGGTAGGGTCTTACTCTAGTCTAGGCTGATCTAGAATTCACTCTGCAGTCTCAGTCTGGCCTTTAACTCACAGCAATCCTCCTACCTCTGCCTCCCAAGTTCTGGTATTAAAGGCATGAGCCATAACACCTGGCTGGCTGTCAACTCTTCATCATGTTCATTCAGCCTCTAAAGTATGAGGATAACCAGCAGGAACCTCCACATCCTTACCAATATCCAGTACAGTAACTAATTCAGGCTTTCCTTGCAAGTTCACACAGATTGCTACTTGGGGTTCCTTCCATGGTAAGATGTGATCCCTTGTATCTGCCTTTATGTCTCTAATTCAGGGCTCAGTGGTTTGTACCAGAATCTCAATTCTCTTACAGATATAAGAAGGTTTGCTGACTTTCAGTTTGTTTAATTGTCTAGGACTGGGTTATGAGTTAAAAGTTGCTAACATGCTGAGCCAGAAAGTAGAAGTCCCAGTCTTACACTTTCATTTTACCCTGTTTACCCATATATGATTCTAATCATTTGTGTTGATTCACTGACTTGTACAGATCTTTCCATTGTTAAGACATTTTATTTCATAACATTAATAAAGCTTCATATCCTCTATGGCATGAGTTCCAACAATCCACCATTTAGGCTGAAACTTGTGTGTGAGTTCTATAATAAAGATGCTCTTGAGTAATACCTCTTCTTCTACCACATGGGCACAGATGATCTTCTATTTGGGTTGGGACTTGCAGAAGAGTTACAGCATTTGGATTCCCTATAGGGTTTACTCTCACTCCAATGCAGGGACACTATTGCAGGTTCACATTGCTGGTAGAAATAACCTGACCAAGAGCAGCTTGTGGGGGATAAAAAAAAAATTATGTTGGCTTACAGACTCTAGGGGAAGCTCCATCATGGCAGGGGAAAACGACAGATGGACCACAGCAACAGGAGAGTGTGGAAAACACTGGCAAGGGGAAACTGGCTATAATACTCATAAGCCTGCCCCCAACAATACACTGCCTCCACGAGGAGTTAATTCCCAAATCTCTATCAACTGGAAACCTAGCATCCAGAATGCCCAACTTTGACTTCTGGTTAAGATGGCGGCGTAGGTACCACGCCAAAACAACCTGGGGGGGAAAAAGACCAAAAAATCTCAACAAAATACACACTTTTGCTAAAAAGTGAGGTGTATAGGAAACTGAAGCAGCATCGGAGAAGTAGAAGAGATCCAGAGCATCCAGAGCCCGCACAGGCTGACCAAAGCGGCCCTGGCAGCTCTGCCAACCACAGCAGCGGCGGCGGCGGCGGCGGCGGCGGCGGCGGTGGTGGAGGTGCACCAGAAAGCTGCCAGACTCGGCTTCAGCCACAGGAAAAGCCAGGTGCAGGGAGTTTACACTCAC
This sequence comes from Jaculus jaculus, assembly GCF_020740685.1. Classification (NCBI taxonomy): domain Eukaryota; kingdom Metazoa; phylum Chordata; class Mammalia; order Rodentia; family Dipodidae; genus Jaculus; species Jaculus jaculus. The sequence goes on along the minus strand of NC_059125.1, from coordinate 57,887,147 downwards.
ACCGGCACTCTCCGCAACTCAAGAAATGTGAAGGGAGAGTGGCAGTGAGCAACGGAGGAGCAGACCACGAGGTAGAAGAACAGGTGGAACAGCAAAAGAATCAGAGCAGCTGTGGCTCTCTCCCCTCCCCCACCGTCTGAGCCCAGTTCCAGCGAACACAGCAGCGGTCCTGGGACCCGGCCACACCAACTTGGGCCGACAGCGGGACCCAAGCAGGAGTAGAGTCCGGTAGCAACATCAGCGGCTCTGGCACCAGTAACAGAGGCCACAACAGCAACAGACCCAGTAGCTGCAGCAGTGGCAGACCCAGCAGCAGCAGCTTCAGTGGCACCAGTGGCAGTGGACCCAGCAGCAGCAGCTTCAGCAGCAGCAGTGGCTCCAGAAGTGGCAGCTACAGAAGCAGCAGCAGCTTCAGCAGCAGCAGCGGTGGGCCCAGCAGCAGCAGCTTCAGCTGCTGACAGACCCAGCAGAGGCAGCTTTAGCAGCAGCAGTTCCAGCAGCGGGGGTGCTGATCTGCAGGGCCATAGTTGCCAGGCTCAGTTTACCCCACAGGAAAATCCAGTGCCCAGCTCCAGAAACCAGAACAGCAGCCCAACGACCAGGCAGCAACTTGACTGAGACCAAAGTCATCCAAGGTAACTGGGATTTCACCAGGGAAGGGTCTCACTTGGTCACAAGCTGACTTGGATCCCTCAACAGACCAGAAATCTTAACCTCTATGTTGATAGAGGTTCTGGTTGTTATAATAACTACTCTGGCATACATACTTGGAGCTGTTTTTGATTGAATGGGTACAGTGTTTAGTTAACTTTTAGAATGTACCTGTATTTTACTCCACTCAGCCTACTTGAATACTCCCATAGCAGGGAAACTCAACCCCTAGGAGCACCTTTATAGATACTCTGAGAGTCTTAAGAGCCACACCTAACACATTAAGCTCTCACCCTGAAAATATATAACATCAAATCAATTGATACAGCTAAGAATACCCAGCTAGCTAGAAAATCCAAGCATTAACTTAATCCAAGATGCAAAAATATATACATTATAACACAACAAACACTAAAAATCAAGATGATATAAATCCATCTAAAAGTATTAATGCATCAGAAATGACCTCCAGTGGGTTGGAGAGATGGCTTAGCGGTTAAGCGCTTGCCTGTGAAGCCTAAGGACCCGGTTCGAGGCTCGGTTCCCCAGGTCCCACATTAGCCAGATGCACAAGGGGGTGCATGCGTCTGGAGTTCGTTTGCAGAGGCTGGAGGCCTGGCGCGCCCATTCTCTCTCCCTCCATCTATCTGTCTTTCTCTCTGTGTCTGTCACTCTCAAATAAACAAATAAAAATAAAAAAAAGAAAAAAAAAGAAATGACCTCCAGTGAGAACGAGTTAGAGGAAATGCCTGAGAAAGATTTCAAAAGAATGATTATAAATATGTTCAAGGAAGTCAGACAACAAATCAAAGGAGTCAAAGAAGAACTTAAAGATGAAATCAAAGGAATCAAAGAAGATGCAGGACACCAATTTAACAAAATAAAGACGTCAATACAAGACATAAATAAGGAAATAGAAATAATAAAGAAAAACCAGTCAGAATTACTAGCAATGAAGAACACAGTTAATGAAATAAAAAACTCTGTAGAAAAATCTCACCAGTAAGATGGATGAAGGAGAGGACAGAATATCTAAGCTAGAAGACCAGGTGGCAGATCTAATACAGTCCAACAAAGAGAAAGACAAACTAATAGAAAAGTATGAATGGGAATTTCAAGATATTCGGGACACTATGAAAAGATCCAATATAAGAATTCAGGGCACAGTAGAAGGAGAAGAATTGCACTCCAAAGGCATAATAGGCGTCTTCAACAAAATCATAGAGGAAAATTTCCCCAAAATTGGGAAAGAGGTGCCAATGCAGATACAGGAAGTCTTTAGAACCCCAGCCAGACAAAACCTGGAAAGAAACTCTCCTCACCATATTATAATCAAACTTCCAAACACACACACCAAAGAAAAAATATTGAAAGCAGTTAGAGAGAAAAATCAAGTTACCTACAAAAGCAAGCCCATCAGGATTAAAGCAGATTATTCAACACAAACTTTTAAAGCCAGAAGGGCTTGGAGTGATATATTCCAAGTTCTGAAAGATAACAACTGTCAACCAAGTTTACTTTATCCTGCAAAGTTATCCATTCAAATAGATGGAGAAATAAGGACATTCCATAACAAAAGCAGGTTAAAGATTATTTGAAGACAAAACCAGCTCTACAGAAAATACCTGATAGAATCCTCCATGCTGAAGAAAAGGAAAAGCACACATATAAGGAGCCTAGAAAAAACAAGCAATACTCAAATACTAGTTAACACAAGAGAGCACAGGTAGAACCGGAACCACAAAAAAAAAAAAAAAAAAGGAAAACAGAATGCCAAATTTTGAGGGACACCTGGACCAAACCACCACATTGTGCCCCTGGCCCCCATAAACTGATAACTGTACATGATAGAAAATACAGTGTATTCTGTCCAACATTAAAGGTCCCCATAGTTTTTACCAGTACTAATGATGTTCAAACATTCCTATAGTACAAGACATTTTAACTAATCCATAATACCAAAAAATCCCTCAAAAATCCATAATGGCACAGAATAAACATGCATACTGCAAAAGATGACATTGGCATAGCAAAGAAATAATTCAACCAATACAAGATTTAAACAGGGCAAACATCAAACTCTAGCTCTATGTCCAACAACTCTGGTCAGTGACAAGTCTCCAAGTCTGATAATTCTAACCAGCAACAAGCTTCTGGACTTTCAATTCTGCCCCTCTATCTAGGCTACTCACAGTCCTAGAATATTTCATCAGAAATCAGCAGGTTTCCTTAGCAGCCATCTTGTCATCCTGGCATCTCCACTGGGCCTCCACTGCAATGCACAGTCCATCCACATGGCTCCATCAGGTCTCCATGCAGGCATCCAGCAGACCCGTTTCACACTGCCCATAAACATTTCCAAAATACAAGACTGTGTTGCAAATTAAATGACCCCCTTTCCTCTATTTCTTATACTCTGCAATATCAGGTGGAGTGCCAATGTGTTGATCCAGGGGGGAATAAAACAGACTCTCAAGAACAGGACACTCCTTGAGCATTCAGTCCCCTTCAAAAGAGTCTACATTCTTCCTCTTTCTCCCATGCAGGTCAGCTGACCCAATCTCAAAGTTTATAACCACTCTTATAATTGCAGTTGAACGGTCAGACATTTCAGCCCAAAGATTTCATTCCATGTCATATTCCTGTGCACACACCAGTCCATTTCTTAATTTTTTTTAAATATTTTTATTATTTTATTTATTTATTTATTTGAGAGCGACAGACACAGAAAGAAAGACAGATAGAGGGAGAGAGAGAGAATGGGCGCGCCAGGGCTTCCAGCCTCTGCAAACGAACTCCAGACACGTGCGCCCCCTTGTGCATCTGGCTAACGTGGGACCTGGGGAACCGAGCCTCTAACTGGGGTCCTTAGGCTTCACAGGCAAGCGCTTAACCGCTAAGCCATCTCTCCAGCCCAACCAGTCCATTTCTGTGCAATGCAACCCTGCAATAGTTTCCAGGACATGGGCACAAACAGCAAGCCTCTCACACAAACTGCTTCTCACCTAGTCCAAGCAAAGCTCTTTCTCACCCTTATAAGCCAAACCTTATAGTCCTTAGTTCTTATTGCACTTGGGTCTTTCATCTCTGACCAGAATAGTCCATCAAGCTGTACTTACAGCACTACAAGGCATCTCTTAGTCCAAGCTGTCAAATCCTTCCGCATTCCTCTTGAAAATCAACTCCAGAAGGCCATAGCTCCACAGTTAGGTGTTTAATAGCAATCCCATTCCTCTGATACCAACTTTACTATTGCAGCCAGGTTCGCATTGTAGCAGAAATCACCCAGCCAAGAGAAGAATGTGAGTAAAGGGGGTTTATTTTGGCTTACAGACTTGAGAGGAAGCTCCATCTTGACAGGGGAAAATGATGGTATGAGAAGAGGGTAGACATCAACCTCCTGGCCAATAACAGATAGACCACAAAGGAAAACTGGCTATAATATGCATAAAACCAT